>NC_143076.1:5007500-5632500 GCF_052426305.1 Pelodiscus sinensis | reverse complement strand
TTCAGCCCCTCCCCCTCAAGCCCCCCCACGACCCCCTCTCCCTTCAGCCCCTCCAGCCCCCCCCCACGACCCCCTTTTCCTTCAGCCCCTCCCCCCACTCGCCGCTTACCCGCACTGACCGCCCGCAGCCCCCAGCGCTCCGCGGCCCCCTGCGGCCCCTCAGCCCCCATCTTGCCTGTCCTCGGCGCCGCCGGTACCTTCGAACCAGCCAATCCGCGTCGCGCCCTGACACCGACCAATCACCGCCCGCCGTCTGCGGGGGCCGGGGATTGGCTGGCCGGCTGCGCCTGCGCGGGGCGCTCACAGCTGAACCAATGCGCTTGCCCCGGGGGGTGAGGCCCGGACAGGGGGATGGCGCCTGCGCAATGGGAGGAAGCGAGGCCGGGCCGGGCGGCGCTTGCGCAGTACGAGGCCCGGCCCGGGATAGCCCGAGCGCAGCTAGCCGGGGCAGAGCGCGAGCGCGTCTGGGCTGCGGAGCAACTGCGCCCCCTCCCCCCCCGATTCCGGAGCGGGTCCGCCTCGTGCGAGCTGCGAGCCCGGCTCCTGCGCCGGCCGCGACGTGGCCGCCGAGCTCACCCGCCCTGCAGAGAGCACGGGGCGGGGCGCTCCCCAGCAGGGCCTCCCATTGCACCCCAGTCCCGCACCGGCCCCCCCGTTTGCAGCCCTCTCCCCCGCACCGGGCCCCCCCGTTTGCAGCCCTCTCCCCCGCACCGGGCCCCCCCGTTTGCAGCCCTCTCCCCCGCACCGGGCCCCCCCGTTTGCAGCCCTCTCCCCCACCCAATTGCACTTCTTTGCCCTACAGCCGCGGTACTTTACACCTTCCTATTGGGGGACCCTCCCAGTTGCACCCCCTTCTCCCAGCAGTGGTGCCCCTGCTGCACCGCATCCCCCACCCCAAGCGGTAAGTGCTCCCGTTTCATTACTTAGCACCCTCACTCCTTCCTGAGTAGTGGAGGTAAGAAACAGCGGAGCCCCCCCCCACCTCCTCGGGTGCATTGAACCCCTCGGTTGCCTGCCCATTGCACCCCGCAGATCCCCCCCCCCATTGCATCTCCCAGCAGTGCCTGCAGACTCCCTAGGCAACGGTTGTGCTGCATCCCTTTTCTAAACAGCAGTGGTCCCTTAGGCTGTTATATTGCCCTTCTTAGCAGCCTTCGAGGCCCTCTCTTGATTTCATTAGACCACCCTTCCCTAAGCTGCAGCCTTTTGGGTTGCATCATATTACCCTTCCTGAGCAACAGCTGCCTGTTTTATCCATTTCCCTCAGAAATATCCCTCAGCGCCTTTGAATTGTATCATACCCCGTCCCATCCTGTAGTCCCCAAGCTTGCTAGGGTTGAACCCTGCCAGGATCCTTTAGCATTACAGTCTTCATCCCTAAGATTGGGTTGCATCCCCCTCTCCTTATCTGGGTGTCTGGACTGCATCCAGTGCTGTAGTATTTGAGCCCCTTGAAGGAAACAGTATCCTCAGGCATTGCCATTTCTTCAGTGCACCCCATTTCCTACAGCATCCTCCCTAGCCCTCTGGGATTGATATCCTCCTCCCCCCCCCCCCCCCAGCAGTGAGATGAGCTTCTTTGGGTTTGGGCAGAGTGCGGAGTTGGAGCTGGTGCTGAGCGATGCAGAAAGCAGGCGTAGGGCTGAGCACAAGACTGAAGAGGGCAAGAAGGAGAAATATTTCCTTTTTTATGATGGGGAGACAGTATCAGGTCGGGTCATTCTCACCCTCAAGCACCCAAACAAGCGGCTGGAGCACCAAGGCATCAAAGTGGAGTTCATCGGACAAATTGGTGAGAGGGGAACGAGGGGGTGTGAGCAGTGCATGGTAGAACTCCAGGGGTTTTAATTGGGAGGTTGCAGGGGTACTTTGTACCAGCATGGAGAAGTGGGTTGGGCTCACTGCTTCCTAAAGCTTGGTTGCCACACGTTCCCGGGCCTGCCATTCTGTAGTGATTCCTCTGGTCGGAGTCTGATTGCTTTCTCCTCTGAAATTCAAAAACACCTCCAGTGAGGGTGGCAGTACATAGCAGTGCATTGCATGAAGTCTTATTTATTTGTTTTGCATTAGTGATTCCTCCAGATTGAATACATGTAAATGTTAATAATGCAAGGCTCTGTCTCCACTAGCCTAGGAGAAGGGAATGTAGTTACAAAGTGTGGGAATGTAGTTACAAAGTGTATCGGATGCTTGGAAACTGGGGTTATGGGCCCCAGTGTCTTGTCATTACATTGACAAGTCCCTTGATTATCAGAGGTTATTTCAAATCCCGTTAGATGTGGATGGTCCATGTGATCTATACACTTCAGTCTGCAGAAGGGAGACAACTCAAATCCTTTTCCACATTATTGTTTTCTCTCTCTCTCATCCTATTTTCCTGTTTCTGCTCATTTAGTGACCTGAGCTCTGAAATATATAGAGAGAGATTTTTAAATTCAGATTCA
Source organism: Pelodiscus sinensis (assembly GCF_052426305.1). Lineage (NCBI taxonomy): Eukaryota > Metazoa > Chordata > Testudines > Trionychidae > Pelodiscus > Pelodiscus sinensis. Next base: position 5,630,056 of record NC_143076.1, on the reverse strand, counting down.
AATCTCCAGGGCTACTTTTAAGTGTTACTATCTTGGCAGCAGCATCCCTCACAGTGTACATGCTGCGTTCTTTGTTAGTCCCCATCCTTTTTATTAACATGTGGCCACATCTCTAGCTGCCTTTGCTGTGCTATTGATTACTTTGTGTGTGATGGGCAGGGCTGCCTTGGGAGGCAGTGGTTGTATTGAGGGCATGAAGCAGCAAATGAGCTTATGTATGTGTACATTTCAAATAATGAGCTATGTCCTAGAAGCACATTACCCTTGTGGATTCACTTTCCTTCCTTTCAAAGTTGGCTGTTCCCAGCTCCATTGAGTCTGTTTATCCTATTGGGGTGGCCAAGCATGCTTATCCATATGAAATCATCTGATATGTGAGCTGTTATTTCTGAGATTTCCGTTGGCGATTTTATATTGTGTGAACCCAATTTAGCTAAGGGCTTTCCTCATCCCATAGCAGGAGGAAAGGTAGTTGCCATATCCATTGTACCATTGACATAAAGAACTGAACATTTCATGGTCTCATCTGAATGTGAGTCAAAATAATTGTTAAACCCAGGAGTAACTTACACAGTTCTTATTTGTTTATTAACTGTGTGGTGTGCATGTGTAGGGCTTTTCAGATAAGACCTTAAATCTATGGCCCAGTCTGCTCTAAAAATCTCAATAGAAGCTGTTGACCAGCACATCAAAGTGATGAACATTTTCAGCATGAGAAGAGTAACAGTTCCTTGATGGTCCTTTGGCCCAGAAGACTAAATTGATGATTTTCTTTATCCAGTTCCACCACCTTCATTTCTCTTTTGACTTTCTCCATTAGCACCACACTTTTGGCGTCTGAGAAGCCACACAGCTAATTATGTATAATCAGACCTCATGATCAGAAATTGGATTATAACCTGCCTCTGGGTTAAAGTCTCCCGAGTAACCTGAGCACGTGTTTTACTCCCAGCTCCACCGCTGACACGCTGTGCAGCCTTGGAAAGGCATTTCACTTGTCCCATTTTCCCCAATTTGTAAAATAAGTACTGTGGGGAAAGTAGACCAATTTTTTGTTCCGGGTTTGCACAGCACAATGGAGTCTTGGTCCATAACTAGGACTTGTAGGTGTTTACGATAATCCAAAAGAAATATCAACAGAGGATTTTTCAAGACTGCTTAATTTGCCTAGTACTTTGACTTCATGAAGCACTATGTATGTAGTTTGTATCTGTTAGAGTTACCAAGAGAGTTTTTATAACCAGACTTGTGGCCCAGATTGTGCTTGGGAATGTTATTTTTAAACAAAACAGGCCCACTAACCTGAGAGATGGTATAATTGATGTGTGCTTCTATAGCACCTTCCATTTGCAGATACCTCATTTTAGGGATTTAAAAGCTTCAGGGGGTAGCTGAGTTAGACTGTAACAGGAAGAATGCTGATAAGAATGGGGGTGCTAATAGTTCTTATCAGCCTCTTGTAGCTATTTAGTCTTTAAGGTGCTACTAGATCATTTGTTGTTTTTTAAGTTTTTCCCGTAATAGACTAACTCATCTAGTCCTCTGAATGTGGTATGCTCAGTCTCTTTTTCTTCTTCCTCCCCTCCTTTTTTTCTCCTTTTCTTTCTTTCCCCCCCCCCCCTCTCCTTCCCCCCCCCCCCCTTCCCTTATTTATTCTTGGATCTGGACTTCTAACACTCCTGTCATCTGACAAAGTGGGCTGTGTCCCTGAAAGCTCATGATACCATCTACATGTTTTGTTAGTCTTTAAGGTGCTACTAGTCTATTTGTTAGGGATTTAGACATTCAGGGGCCAGGAGATAGGTATTACTCCCCATTTCACAGATGAGGGCAGTATGACGGGGTTGGGAATAGAACCCATGAGTCGAACATCCAGGACAGTTTCCCCTCTGACGCTTGTACAGTGCAGATTCCTTTTAGGGCATCAATCTGTCTCGACTGTTCTCCCGTTAATGTTGGTAGATTTAAAAAAAAAAATCAGAATGGAGAAAACTGATTTTGATGAACAACTCAAACTGGGGCTTTTCCCTGTAAAGTTTGATGTGCTGATGTCTTTTTAAAGATGAATCCTCTGTTCTTCCTCTAAAGGTCTAAGTGCCAATCTTAGCCCTTGGGCAGTAGTTACTGGGAGCCTAGTATGCCGGCAGTCTGTGTTTTCCCAGTTTAACTCAGTCATTGCCTTCGGTATTGTGTTGTGAGATGAGTCTCTTTCCTATGTCATGCCTGCACTCCCTTCCCACTGCATAAAGGTGCATCCATCCTCTGTCTTTATGGAGGTGTTTTGAAAAGAGAGATGCTTTTGTTTGCACCCTGAAGCTCCAACCAAGATCGGGACTTTGTTATGCTCTGTGCTGTGTAACACAGTGGAGATCATTCCAACCCCAGTGAGTTTCCACTCTAAAGAGATAAGCTGGAGCAAAGGATGGGCAAGATAAAGTATCGCATATTGTACATCCGAGGTGATGAGGCACATCCTAAGTGATTTGCCCAAGGTCACATGTTGAGTCTGTGGCAGGGGTGGGAAATGAACCCAGATCTCCTGAGTTCTTGAGACCCAACCACAAGATCCCCCTTCAAAAAGCTTCTGCTGCAGGATTTAGTGGATGAGTGACAATGACTAATCTTGTCATAGCTTCAGGGGGGTGGCCGAGTTAGTCTGTAACTGGAAAAACTTAAAAAACAATGAATAGTCTAGCAGCACCTTAAAGCCTAACAAACATGTAGATGGTATCGTGAGCTTTCGTGGGTACAACCCACTCCTTCTTTTCATAGCTGTGATTTCAGCTCCAGATTGTAAGAATTATGGTCACCCAAACACTGCCTAACCAAGGGCTGTATTGGCAAATTTCGTAGAGCCCAGCCTACAGAAACTGGAGTAGATTGTCTTTATCCTCATGTATCATAGTGATCAGAGTATAGGTGTATCACTTTTTGTCATTTTGGATCAAGATGGAAAACAAAAGATAGTCACGTGGTCGCTGCTATGCTTGAAGACCTGCTGGAACAATATCTGCTGCCTTATCTTCAGCTGGTTTGAACAACACTTCCACACCGACCCTCATTCCTTAACATTTCCCTGGCCTTGCATGCGTCCATCATAAAATCATCAGCTAGGATTTACCCCGGAAGACGTTTTCTCTGCAGGGTCACATGGTATGGGCTGACATAGTGCAGAGTCAATGGGGCTCTTTACCATTTTTTGTTCACTTGATTTAACGTGGCCCCCTCGCCCCTCACTGTTGCTTTAGCCATCTTTGGGAGGCATGAGCGATGACAGAAGCTTCCTAGTCCCGTGCTTCTGTGTTCCCTGTTTGTGAGATGCTTTGGGCATTTGTTTTTTCCTGGTGAGAGCTCCAGTGCCTAGGCCTTGAAGGTGGCGTCTGTAGGAAGCACTGAGATGAAGGGATAGCTCCAGATGCTGATTGGTTCGGTGATGCTGGCTTGTCTTTGAAGGTAGTCTGGATATATTAACCTGATTAAACTGACCTACGTACAGACGTTCTGGTTTGTTTTCTTAGGTGGGGAAAGCAACTAAAGCTGCAGACAGCAGCTTGGAAATCTTTGCTTCTGTTTTTTTTGTCTCTATCTGCTTTCATGGGAGTGTGCTATTTAATCATGGGAGTGTGCTATTTACTGACCTTCTCCGTTATTTTTGACATCAACCTGTCTTGTTCTGCCTTGTTCTCTTATCTGTGGGCAGGATATTTTTCATGAGCTCGTGGGATATCGAATTTCCTCTCTACTTGTACAGTGGAGGATGTTGTTTGAGGATCCTCAAGCTCTTTACGGACAATACTTTAGCAACATAATGCTTGGGGGCCTGGGAAGATGACCCCACTTTATTGATGGGAGGAAAAGCTTACAGAAGGTGGAAGTATTGATGGTGTTGAAACAAATTAGTAGCAGACCCAAGTTTGGAACCCAGGAGTATAGACTTCCTAAATCGAACCCTTAAGAGAGTTCCTCCGCTACATTGGACTCTGTCAGGGGAGATGGTGAATGTCAGCAACGTGACCTGTCCAGTGAGGGGGAGAAACCAATTTGCAAAACTGGGTCCTCCTTTTTACTGGCACTTTTTACTGGCACTTGAGCTCGGGCCCAAGATGTGTCAAGCACCTGACTATGATTCTCTACTGCTCGGAGCCTAGCTTACTCACTAGAGGAGAAGGGATGGAACAGGGAAGAGGCTTTTTCAGAGACTGGTTCCTTTTTCCTTTTTAGGGGGAGAGGGATAGCTCAGTGGTTTGAGCATTGGCCTGCTAAACCCAGGGTTGTGAGTTCAATCTTTGTGGAGGCCATTTCGGGATTTGGGGCAAATATTTGTCAGGGATGGTACTTGGTCCTGCTGTGAGGGCAGGGGACTGGACTCAATGACCTTTCAAGGTCCCTTCCAGTTCTAGGAGATAGGCAATCTCCTTTAATTTAAATTTAAATTTTAAAATTTTAATTTAGGCCCATTTCCTGCAATTCCTCTCCCAACACTGACCCACTCGTGTGGGAGGGATCAGCACTGCTTAACTGAGTATTTTCTTCCTAGAGCTGTACTATGACCGGGGCAACCACCATGAATTTGTCTCTCTGGTAAAGGACCTGGCCCGTCCTGGTGAGTTCACCCAGTCGCAGACGTTTGACTTTGAGTTCACACATGTGGAAAAACCGTACGAGTCGTACACAGGGCAGAACGTGAAGTTACGGTGAGTCTCCTCTTGCTGTTGGGTTTCTCCTGATCTCAAGCTTCAGCCTTCTCCCTGTGAATTAATTTTCATGCAGTGTCTTTCTAGCAAGAGCCACAGTAGGTATCCCAGACGAACACACACCAACAGGTAATACAGCAACATGAGAGTCTAATGCCTGTTGAATTGGGAAGAACAGATAGAACTACAATCTTCCTTAAGTATAATAAGAAACAATTAAAAGTCCAGCAGAGAGCTGACAACTTTGACCATGTGATACCCCATGCCCCTACTCTAGGTTATGAGTCTTGCCTTTGAAATCATGGGAAATCAGAACGCAGGTGGGTTGATTGTTTAAAAGGGGCATATCATTGAAAAGTGATTGAACTGCTGTTAAAAAAAAAAAAAACATTTTCTATCATTTTAAAACAAGCTCACAATCACTTCTAAAATCTGATTTCCCATGCCTTCCAGCTATAGCTGTTTCTCCAGCTGTAGCAGGGAGGAAGCGTTGATAAAATGCTGAAAGAGGCACCAGACTCCCAGTTAACCCTGTAGAGAGATCGGAGCAATGATGAGAATTTCTAAAGGCTGTTGAATAAATTAATTTGTAATCCACATCTCTCTAGCAACTAAACGCTTCTGTCACTGGACTCTCCCTTTTAAACTGAATTGTGATCCAGCATATGTGTTCAGCCCATCAAGCTGCTGTTTGTGTGGGGTTATGGTACAGACCAATTTCACGTTGAAGCATGTGGGCATGGAGATGGATTGACAGATCAAACAGTGTGTGTGGGATGCCTAGAAAATCTGCGGAAAATCTACCAACTCCTGTGAAAGCCACATGTTTGAAAAGGGAGTTCTCGGCCCTTTTTGTCATTCCTCTTTCTCCCCCACTTCTCAAACCCCCACTTCTTTCTCTAGCTTCCCCTCTGTTCCTCCAGTCACTTCTTGATATCTCTAGTCTGTGCTGTAACGGAGATCGCTCACGGCAGCTTAACGGTCTGTGAGTCTGAGCCTGGGCTGAAGTGGAATATTAAATTATCAACACTTGTGATGATGGAATACTGTGCTGTCTTGGGACAGCATGTCAGGCGCTGAGTGCAATTCCAGAAGCTGCGTGGCAGACTCAGTAGTAAAATGCCGCCTGTCATGGCTTCTCTTATGCATGTAAATCAGGCTTGAGTTGTTCTTTTTCCCCCCCTCGTTTAAAAAAGAAAGGGAACCAAAGGCGACTTGCAATTTATTTGGCAATCCGAGAGTAATGTCAGGTCATTTGCTTGTCTCCAGCGGATTCCGTAAAATGTGCTTGAGTAGTCCTGTAACCAGGCCTGCTAATTTTAATTGTGGCCTACGTGCAGACAAATGCCTCGCTTACATGCTGCTGTTTACAAATGGCAAATGCTGTTTCAGAGCTGAGCTGTAAAGGTAGCTGCCACCTTGACATCGAGCCTGAGTCAAATGCTAAGGCTGGATGATTTTATGATGGATATTTAGTTAACATAGGCAGTGATAAGTGTACTCGCCTCTCATGCTTTAGGGCTGGGCTGCTCAAAACACAGCTCGTGGTGCAGTTTGGGCTCTCACGTGGCCTGTGGGTGGGTTCCTTTGAACGTGGCCTCCACTGGGAACATGCTCCACAAGAGCGAGGCGTTTCCCAGGGTGGGTGAGCATTGAAAGATGCAAGCAGACGGGCTGGCTGGAACAGACGGGTACAGGCTGTTGGCATTTCTAGCCCCTAGGGACCAGATGCCAGGAGCACTGGGGCATTGTGGGAATTGCTGGCTGCTTAGTGCCTGAGAGGTGCTGATTGGCCACGTTTAGGTCCGGTGCCACGGCTTAAGGCTTAATCTTTGTATTCATGTCTGTCAGTGTGAAAGAAGCTATTTGCATATATATTTGGCATGTGCTGTGAGTATCATTGTGGCCCCCAGGGCTTCCAAAGTTGAGTAGCCCTGCTTTAGGGCCATAAGCCATAGGGTTGAGACTGGAACATCACCTCTTTGCACAGCAACGTACAATTGCTCAGGTGCTCTATAAAGGACTTGCACCTTCCTCTGAGCCACTAGGTATTGTCCACTACAAGAGGCAGTTTACCTGACTGGATGGACCATGTGGGCTGAGCAGCTCCATGAAAGGCTCCGTCGATGTTTCTCTCTCCTCCACCAAACACCTCTCCCTCCGTGGCTTGTGCGCCCAGGGAGGTAGTCTGCAAGGATTCTAATGGGTCAGGCGTTCCCCTTGCAGATATTTCCTCCGAGCGACCGTCAGCCGCAGATTAAATGATGTGGTCAAAGAGATGGACATAGTCGTGCACACGCTCAGCACCTACCCAGAGCTCAATTCCTCTATCAAGATGGAGGTGGGAATCGAGGATTGCCTGCATATTGAGTTTGAGTATAACAAATCCAAGTAAGTGCAGAGTAAAACCCTGTGTGAGGGGATGCAGTCCCCTGCGTGGGCCGATACTTCTAGGGCATGTCTCCATGGAGGGAAAAAACACTAAACCTCCAGCTCGTGGGGTTCTTTTCTTGCAGTGCAGATTTCTGGGCTGGGGGCTGCAGAACAGGGTCCTAGAGCCCTAGGATCCAGCCTGAGCCCAGAAGCCTACACTGCAGTGAAACAGCCCCTTAGCCCGAGTCAGCTAGCACGGGTCATCCACACGTGTCTAACTGCTGTGCAGACGGAGCCTTAGAGGCTGCGTAACTAGGTATGCAGAGGCAATGGCTATTGTAAACTTCAGGTAGGGCCCTGTAATTTCTCTTCGCTCTCCCTGTTCGCTGCTGTGAAGGGCAGGAAGTTCATTCATTCATGTGCTGGGAGAGTTGCTGCTTTAGATCTTTCCCAGCTCACCGCCAGCCTGTACTGTGTTCTGTCCGAGGCCTCTGTTGCACCCACATACCGAGGTGGGTGCATAAATGGGGATGAAGGTGGATTTATTGGTCCCCTCTAATTTAGTGGTCCCCTTGTTCTGAGTCCCGGGAGGCCCAACGGAACAGCTTCTGCTGTTGACCAGAATGGTACAATTAACTGTGGGACTGTTAACTCAGGCATAGATGTTGGAAATGACTAGTTGAGGTTACATTCCAGACCATTCTTCTCATGCAGAGCTGGAGTGTTCTCCTTTTTTAATTACCCAAGGGATTGCCATCGGGAGGCTTAGATCTTGTTCTTCTGAAGTTTTTATGAATGTCCAGCCTAATATGTCTCCTCATTTCATCCAGTAATCCCGCTCAGACTTGCTGGTGCCCAGAGGTTTGTGCCTGAATGCATAGTTATCACTTGGAGCACCCAGAACATGACTGGAGTGCCCCTGGAATCTCAAATTGGCCCTGAGAAGGATGGGGGAGTGTCTGAAAGGCGCATTCCAGCTTTTCAATTTGTTTCCTGCTCTGTGGTGCAGAGACCAAAGCTGATCCCGGCTGTCTTGCTTCATCCTTCCCAGGTACCACTTAAAAGATGTGATTGTTGGAAAAATCTACTTCCTGTTGGTTCGGATCAAGATCAAACACATGGAGATAGATATCATCAAGAGAGAGACAACAGGGACCGGCCCCAACGTTTACCACGAGAACGACACAATAGCAAAATATGAGATCATGGATGGGGCACCTGTGAGAGGTGAGGGGAGGGAGCCATTTACATTCCTCTTCTAGCATCTTTGGGGGTCCAGTGATTGTGTTGCACCAACTTCTTGTTTTCTTGGCAGCTTACAAATGGCGTGGAGGGGAGGAGGTAAATTGAGGAACATTGCTCCTAGCGAGTCAGCAGCACAGTTAGGAATAGACTTCTACGACTGACCTGGCCCCAGCCGCAGAACATAGCGCTGAAAGGTGGCATCATCTCTCATTGCAAATCCACTGGTTGCTCTGGATCGGTGGTGTCCAGCCCACTAGCTACATGTGGCTAATTGGTTAGTTGAGCATGGCTAGTTTAGTGAACATAGGAACATAAAATGCCAGATGCCCCAGAGGGAGTGAACAGAACAGGGAATCCTCTTGTCTCCCGTTCCCAGCCTCTGACAAACAGACTGGGGACACCGTTCCTACCCATCCTGGCTAATAGCCATGGATAGCCCTATCCTCCATGAATGTATCTAGAAGTGGGTCTGACCCACGAAAGCTCATCACCTATTAAACCATCTTGTTAGTCTTTAAAGTGCTACACAGTTTTTCCTTTTGTTTTAGCAAGATCAGACTAACACGGCTACCTCTCTAGTACTATTTTTGAACCCTGTTCAAGTCCTGGTCTTCAGAACCTCCTCTGGCTACTGCTCCAGAACTGGCTGGATTCCACGGTTCTGGATAATATTCTTCAGCTGTGGGTGACTTGCACTCCTGCTCTAGAGCTGCTGGGTCAGTAGCTAGAAGGGATGTCATCCCATTCTCTTTCTTCTCCAGTGCTGTGAGCAGCAACCCTGTGATATTGAAGGGGGGAGGTAGGACGGTCACCAGAAAGGGCATGACCCTGCTAAGGATCAAAGGTGCTCTGTTCTGTGGGAGCGGAGGGCACTACTCCATCCAGCAGTGGTAAGATATGCCAGACTTGGGCACAGAGTTGCAGGAGTTAGTGTGCTCTCGTTTCCCGTTGTGGTGCCGATGCTCTCTCTGTACGATTTGGATCGGCAGGTTGTGCCTCTGCTCATGCCTTTCATGCCCTTTGCAGGGGAGTCCATTCCAATCAGACTCTTCCTGGCAGGCTACGAGCTGACGCCCACGATGAGGGACATCAATAAGAAGTTCTCAGTGCGTTATTACCTCAACCTGGTGCTGATAGATGAGGAAGAGCGGCGCTACTTCAAACAGCAGGTGAGAGGGGGGTGAGCCGTAGCCAGCCACTCAAGAGCCTCTTCTGGGGCTCCGTTATAAATAGCAGGAGAAGACCCGTAGGCAGTCAGGTTGGCAGTGGGGGGGAGAAATCTCCCTGGGTGCCCACTGAGACCCCATCATCTGAGGCACGGATAGAGAATGCACCTGCCTGTCTGGGTCTCTTGGGGTTGCTCCTCAGAGAGGCTCAGAGGGGCAGCCATGTTAGTTTGTAACTAAAATACTTTAAAAGGCAGCACTAGTCCTGGTGCACCTCAGGGACTATCTGTATAATGGTTTTGGGTTAGTCTCTAAGGTGCGACAGGACCATTGTTATTTTTTAAATTTTTTTCTTCAGAGAGGGTTTACCCACCGTAATCCCCCTCTGTTCTCTGCACTTTGCCACACGGGGCCGTCTTTTACCTCATTAACCATGGCAGTGCTGCCCAGTGTACTAGAACAGGCCTGGCATCTGGTGGCTGCCTCTGGCTCATCCTCTGGAGTACAGGTTGGACCTCTCTGGTCCAGCTGCCTTGGGACCACGGATGTTGTCGGACCAGAGAGTCCTAGACCACTGAGATTCAGCCTGTACTATCGTCTGACCTTCAGAGATCTGCACTGCCCGGACCCCTCTCCTGAAGCTTTTCACTGATGAAGGATATGAGAGTGGCGTATGGGGATGGGTGCAAGTTACTGCTACAGCAGCTTAGGCAGATGTCGGCCTGTGAGAACATCCTGGGTGGGGCCAGCCTAGCTCCTGCATGTCCTAACAGGTCCTGTTGTCTGCGTTCTGACAGGAGGTGGTGCTATGGCGGAAAGGAGACATTGTGAGGAAGAGCATGTCCCACCAGGCAGCTATTGCCTCTCAGCGGTTTGAGGGGACGTCCTCCCATGCGGAGGCCAGGACCCCCAGCCAGCCTGCAGAAAACAACAGCCGGCAGTGAAAGGCCCTGTGGAGCGAGGCTGCTGCAGAACCCACGTGCCCAGGGTTGGCAGCAGCAAGGAGTGAGAGAGAAAATATTTCACCAGAGACTTATGAAAACCAATATCAGTTTTGACTTAATTCTGATTTTCGAAGGACCAGTAGGGTGGGGAGGGGGCAATGCAAGCGACAGTGACTACGGGCACAAAGTTGAAAGTACCTCAGTGCTCCCCAACCTGCTACATTCCTCTGAGGGTAGGCTGCTTTTATACATGCAGGGGCCTTGGGGCTGCCTGTCTTTCCCGTTGCTATGAGACCCCTTCACCATGGCTGCGGGGAGGCGGGAGGGGGAAGGGGAAACTGGGCGCTCCGCCTCGGCGGTAGGTATGTCACTTCGGGCCTGTAGGAAGGCATTTTGCTGCCATCCAAAAGTCTTTGTGAGGCGAGTAGGAGGAGAGCCTGATGAAGCATTTTAGCTGGAAGGTGGGAGTGTGCGTGAGCAGAGTAAGCTTGAGGTGTAGCCTGCTTGACGGGTTTCCCCCCCTCTGTGAGACTGCTGCTAGCGGTTATGTAACAAGTTGAATCAGCCCTGTGAGTAGCAGAGCCAGGTTGTGCAGCGAAGCAGATGACGCTGCCTTTGTGTCCCTGCCGTGGGAGCTCATGGATGCAGTGTCTTGGGAGGAAGGGGCCTTGTTTAACATTTAAAAGTGCAGATGGCAGCTGGGTGTGGAATTGACAGGCCAAAGGACGCTGTATAGGGCAGGCGAGGCATGGGTGGGCAAGCAGAGCCGCTAGGCAGGGAATCTGGGAGGAAACGGTCCAGGGAAAGGGGGAGCACAAAGCCATGCTAGTCTTGGCTCTGGGAGGTTAGGGTGCAGTTTGTAACCCACGCTGCATGATCTAGCCAGGCGGGTGCAGCTGAGCCCTGGGGAACGTGGGTACGTTGGAGATGGTGAGCGTGGCATGGCAGAGCGGTTGTACGGGTGCCACGTGGTGCTGTGGGAAGCAGTTGCAGTCCGGTCTCTAGCTGTACAGGGAAAGCGTTGCAGCGAGAGGCGGTAGAAACATGGCAGGAGCCTCTGAAGTGCTGCAGTAGACGCTGGCCATCGCCTTCTGGCTTTCTCCTTGTTTTCAATTTATCTGAATGAAACTCTGCTTCGTCTGGCCCTAGGGTTCATCCCAGTGGTGCTCTGGTTAAACCTCCCAGGGACATCCCTGACTGGCTGAAAATTATGAGAGTAGCAGGGTGGGGCAGAAGAGGACACGGGCCTTCTTTAAACACACCCGTCTGCCAAAGGCTTGAAGGATCCCCCCGAGAACCTGCCATGTGCTAGTACTACTCCTGGCACGTGGGACACCATAACGTAAGGAGCTATTGCCCCGGATGTACTGAAGTGAAGCAGCAGGGTGTCTGGCACTGCTTCCTGATTGACTGCTTGGTTGGGTCTGTTGAGGCTGGAATTGGGTGGGACCTTTGGGCATGAAGCTACCTGAGGACCCGGCACATGGGATGTCTTTCACTCTCTTAAAATAAACGCCAGTTAATGTTTTCAGAGGGATCACGGGGATGTCCTCGGACGGGCCTCAGCTCTCCCTTCAAGTTCAGAGATCGCCTCTTAGACGTAACCCATTGACTGGATTTGGATGTTCTGTCCTTTTTAGATCCCTTTCTAGGAAGCAGGTAATCAGACGCCAACCAGCATATGGAGGCGGAGACCTGAACGAAACCGGGACACCGGCTCCCTCTAACCGGAGCCGTACTAGTGATTCCCCTGTGGGCTAGAAGCCCATTGATGTTCTGCCAGGCTTACTTCTCAGTCTGGCATTTCCTTTGGTTGGATGCAGAGCTGCTCTCTTGCTGCTGGGAAGTTCAGCTTCTTCTGCAATATGCTGTGTGTGTGACAGTGCCCCGCTGCCTGTAGTGATGGTGGGGGTTGGGTGGGAGGGAGGGGACGTTTCCGTAGTAAGAAAGCTGCTGTAGTTCAGTGATAAATGTATGTTTTCTGCTTGCCAAACTCAGTTTTATTTTCACTGTCACCAGATAGGGCTTTGGTTCTTAACCTAGATGGGGAGTCCTGCTCTCTTCTTGGGGACCTGAATTGCCTCTTTGCTGTGAACACTGGCATCCCATGTTCTGCACTGCCGTGGTGAGGTTGCGTGGCTCTGCCTGTGAGAGTTCCTTGCTGCGGGCTGGAACGGCAGTCTCCTCCCTCAGACCTTTTCAAGGCAGCTGCTTTGTTAAATCACACGCAGGGGGGACGGTGTGGTTGGGCCTGGTGCAACATGCAAACGGGGACACTATTTCGGTGGCTGGCTAACTTTGCGTCTCCCCCATTGGGAGGAATCCAGGCATGCTGTAGCAATGCACAATCATTTGAAAACAGGAGAGGTTCCCCTTGGGTGGCAGCTCAGGTAACAGAGGGCATCTGCATGGTTGAGCCTAGCTCAGCTTCACCCTCACCCATACTTTGCTTTCCCTCATCTCGAAACAGCCCCCCTGAAATCCCTTCATGGTTGAATACTCTTCTTGGGTGTAGCGTGTGGTGGTGGTAAGAAGCCCAATGGGTGAACCCACCTCTGTACTGGGTGAGTAGTGAGATGGGATATGTGGAGATTGCCTGCAGATGGGAATCCCCCTCTCTGGCAGATGTTCCAACAGTGTCTGCTTGTCACTGTGAGAGGGGTTAGTCAGAAAACGTGCATGTGCCTAAATGTTTCCTTCTGCTAACTTTTCCTCACCTCTGTGTTCCCCGTCATAGGACTAGGCTATAGCCTCTCCCCTACCCCCATTTTTACTTCTCTAATTAGATCATTCAGCCTGCTTTCTGTTATGCCTTGTGTTTCGGGTGATGATACCTGCTCCATCTGCAATGATTGGGGCTTGAGAGAGGAGACCTGAAAAATCTAACCCCACGCTGCTCCAAAAAAGAAAAAAAACAACAGTTTTAAGACTGGGGAGTGATTGTGGCTTTTGCAGCCCACCCCATGCTGGGTTGTTTTATCCCGTGCTGTGGATGTCCTCTCTCCCCTGGGCAGATACTCACAGGGGAAGTGCATAGGTACTGAACCAAGCAGTGCAACTTGTAATTTAGCCTCTGCAGTGTTTACATGTTTCTTAATTGATCATCTTTTCAATGGCTGTGTTTTAAAATTTGTTTTTGTGTGTCAGATTAAAAGGGCCATCCCAGGCTTTAAAATGCTGTGCATTCGTTTGTCTGACTTGGTTTATATGCTGCCGTTCTGAGCTATTTTGCCTCTCTTCAGGCCAGGCGCACGGTGGGTACCTGAGGTTGGGAGAATCCAGCCTTTTCCCTTATTGTGCTGTCTCTAAAGATGTGGAACAGACCGGGGAAAGTGAATTGGCCCCACTGTAAGCAATGTGAAGCCATCAGCAGCCCGATCTGTGCTGACTTGTGACCTTGGCAGCTGTTCCATCCCAGTGGGTGGGTTTCTCTCTTCTTGTAGAATTTAGAGCAAGCTTGAGTGAGTGAGCTGGCTCCAATCACCAGCCCAGCACGAGGATGAAACCACAGCCCACATCACTAGGCCCTAAGGATGACAGTATTAAAAACTTAAAATAGGGTCTTAAACACTCCATGCAGCCTGCTTTGCTAAATGTGTGTCCTGGCTCTTGGGAGAGCTCTGTCCCTCTACACACAGAAAGGTTTGCCCTGAAGAGTGGAAGGAGCCTTGGGTATTTTGCCTCTTGTAAAGGAGTCAAGAGGCAAGGTCTTTTCTTGTTCTCTTTGTAGGGAAGAGGAACGGCAAAACTCTTCCCTATCTCTGAAAAAGTAAAGTAGAGATCACTGGTTTTTAAAAAGCTTTATTTAAAAATAAGTACGGTGCTGCAAAACACAACGAATATATACATCTCCCTTGGGTCTGTTGGCAGGTTCTTCCATGTGGCTGGGTTTGAGAATATATATTTGAGAGTCAGGGTCTGGCGGGAGGGTGAGGCATTCTCAGCCTTAATTGGTGCTGTCTCTAACTTGGCTTCTCTTCAAGGCTCAAGACAAATTCAAATTCCTCTGGGTGAAGAGGCAAGAAAAAGTTAAAAGTGGAACACACTAGCATCCTAAGCAAGGGCTTTCTCTTTGTCGGAATTTTTCAAGACCCCTCCCCAGTAGGGGGAAGTTCTTACCATCTGTCAGGGGCTGGACAGAGAGCCTCTGCCGGGTGAAGAGTGTCATGTCCTTCAGCGGGCCTCCCGAAGCTGTGTGCGCCTGGTGGTGAGCCTTCAGCTCAGACAGGGGGATGAAGCGTTTCGTCATCCGCACAAACTGGACATCCACCTGGAGAGTGGGGAGAGATGGGCCATGAGGGAGCATGGTTGTTAGAAACGCACTACTGACAGAGCAAGGAGTCCATTGCCTTGTTGGGGGACAAGACCTTTTTAGAGGCATCATAGTTCCCTCCAGGAGTGTTGTGCTTTAAGAATGAACACTCCCTCATGTAAACTCCACTTGGGCCTTAAAGGTGTGCAAAATAATTTTCCTCTCCCAACCCCTGAGCTCTGCACTACATGGGCTGGAAATTTTCAAGGGCAGTGGAAAGATCTCTAGGGAATATGGCTCTCAGCACCCTCCAGCATGGGCGGGCCAAGGGAGAGCAAAGGAGCAGGGAAACAACTGGAATGAATTCCCTCTGAGACAAACTGGAGCAGATTCAAACAGGGGCTCTGATTGATAGACCACGGAGGTCATCTAATACTTCATGCCCAGCATGAAGACATTACCATTGACCATTTGGGGTTCGCCTTGGTGCTGGAGGAATCATAGTGGGGGTCCTTTTTGTCAAACTGAGTGTGGTCTGGGTAAGCCTCCTTCACAATCTAAAAATGAAAAGTGAGAATTACTCATAAGTAAGACCAGAGCTGCTGCTAACTCCCACCAGTGTGGAACTCAATGGGCTGGATTCTATTTGGACTCTGGTATGAATCTAACAAATCCATTGCCCTATCTGAAAACACTCCTTCACGAACCCAGTGAGATTGCAAAACTGGTGCTTTCCACTAGGGAAGAGGGAAGGCATAAGTCAGCACTGGTGGTCTGCCAAAGGCCCTTCACAACAAGTCATTAGGTTACACTTGCATTTCTCTGGGGCTAAGATAGGAGAAGAGTTGATGTGCTGCTCTTTCCAGCAGAGCAGCAGTGAAGCATTTCACTGTGGCAAGGACTAGAAAGAGGCTCTCACCTTGATAATTCCAGCAATCCCAGGCTCTTTGCAGTTACTGTGATAGAAAAATGCTTCTTGCCCAACTTTCATGTCTCTCATGAAGTTCCGAGCCTGTCAGAGGATTAGATAAGAGATCACTCCACTTTGTAATTGAGCTACAAAGTGGGCCTACACTGTCTGCTATAGGAAGGTGTCAAAAGCCTGTCCCATTAGCTGCTTAATGAAACAGGGAAAGAAAAATAGAAGTGCAGAGGTCACTGGTTCTTCAGACCTGCTCATACAAACATTCCTACAAAGGTCAAAATGTTTTATTCTCCCAGTTCAGAAAGAAAGCCAGACTAAACCCCCAGGGTCTTAGTGGTTATAAGGGAGACTGGACTTGAGCAGTTCTACCATCCTTAATCAGCAACTGCAGGAGTCTGAAGTTCCCCATTATAGAACAAGCAGCAACGCTGGTTTCGGTTATAAAGAGACACAACTGTGCTTAGATTTTCCTGTGCGCCAAAATGGAAAATTTTGCTGGAGTCATGTTAGCTGGAGCTTTTCTGGAAAAAAAGAGGAAGGGAAAGACAAGAAATGAGGCTTGATGGTGGGTTTGTTTCTTTTTGAAACCAGACAGAAAAACCAGGTGACTTGCCAAAGGTCTGGCCTGCCTGAATATGTCTGGAGAGACTTTTTTTAAAGCCCTAGATCAACCTGTGATCTGACAGTACTGTAGGGGGTCTATGGAAAGTTTTAAAATAGAATTTAAAATAAATGTATGGAGCCTCTCACAGCCAGCACATCCTTCAACCCATGTTGCTTTCCGCGGTTGGGGAAGCAGCGTGGGCTGAGGGACATGCAGGCTGCAGGCAAAGCTATATTGTTTGGGGGGATCCATAAAATTGTAATAGATTGAAAAGGGGTTGAAAAGGTTGGGAGCCACTGCCCAAGATAATTAGACATACATGCTCTTAGCAAAGTGCAGCAGCAGAAACAACTGGCTTAGTGTACACATGGGAAGATTTCGGGCATAGGAGCAGGTCGGGTGAACAGCTCATCTATTTTGCCTGCAGTTTGGCATATACAAAAAGCTAATTTTTGTTTTCTTACACTTTTCAATAGTGATATTTCAGCAATGCTGCATTTGCAGTCCAGGCCTTCAGTCATTGCTCCTTACCTGGTAATTCCTGACTCCATCCCAGCATGCTGTCTGATTGGGCTGAGTCTTTAACTCTTCAATGCCGAACTGCCCAATCAAATTAAAAACAGGAGGTTAGACTTGATTATAATTGGGATTTCATGGACAGAAGCTTTTCTTATTGTGTGCTTGAATGTGATTTCTAGGGCATCATTCATCATACAGTCAGGTTTCCAAAACTTTTCTCCCTACTTGGTTTCAAGTAAATTATGCTGTAGAAGGAATGCTTTGGCAGTCTAAGGACCAGGTCTGAAATGGAAAGGCTCCTTGCTACTGCCATGAGTTAAAAGTCCTAGCAGGTACAGATTGGGCCTCCGTGTTCTGGCACTCTCGGGACCTGACTGATCCCAGATGAGAGATTTTGCTGGACATGGGGAGGTAATTTCTAGAACCCCTGCTGCTTGGCCAGCACCTCACCTCCTACTGGCCCTGCTGCCCTGTCAACTCTGTGCATGCCACACTGTGGATCCAGGACCCTATGGCCCACTGAGCTACCACAGCTCCCAGCCCTACTGGGCAACCACGCACAGGTCTCCCAACCCCACTGGACAGACCTGCTGCCATGCACTGGATGGCCCCACCGTCAGCTCGCTCCGGGCAGCCCACAGCCTTGCCGGCCCTGCAGCCATCTCAGCCGCTGGCCCTCCACTGGGACTCTGGTCCTTCAACATCCATGCTGGACCATGGATGTTGCTGGACCAGAGAATCCTGGTTAAGAGTTTCAACCTGTACGTACATTGAATTCCACACATAAGCCATGCCAGACACGTCTTAAGGATTTTTCTAGGTCTGGAAGAGACTGAAATCTGTGTGTACTCTGAGAGTGAGTGTGTTGTGAAAGAAAGAAATCAGGTAATTTTCATGTTGAACAGGACCTGAATCCTGTGATCCCACAATCCATAAAGTTTAGACCTTTGCCCTCTAGATATAAAACAGCTTCCTCCCCCTCCCTGAGCACATATGGTGGGGAGCTGGGATAGCAATAGTAAGAACAATCCAGTGCTTACTTTCACATCCACTCCCTTCTCAAACCTGCTCTCTGGCTCTGATTTCATGAGCCAGTGGCTGTACGCTTGCTTGCTTCCCTGCATGCTAGGGCAGGCCGCCTTCTTCGTTGCTTTTCCTGTTCCGCTCCCCGTGGGCTTTGAACTCCTCTTGTTAGCTGCAAGCATAGAGGATCCTTCCTCCTCCTGTAGCTTGTGTTTGGCTAATTTAGCATCAGGCCTCTCTTCAAACAAACAGGAGTGGAGAAATCAGAACACATGGTTTCCTAAACTGACAATGCTGTAAACACCTGACTAATATCCCAGTGGACTTGATATGGAACAGTATTTGGCTAGAAAAAGAAGTTTGGTGGATCCCATTCCTTAGCTTAGGCAGTTAAAATAAGTTATAAAAATGTCCAGCATTTTTAGAATGTATTCCAGGGTAAAACACCAGGAATTTTTACTATTGGTTGGACAGCTATGATCTAACTATTGCCAAGGTTCTGTTCATACTGTAGCTTAAATACAGAAAAGCCACTGTATTGTATTTCATTAAGGACAGTTTGAGTCAAGTTAATACAACTACCGAATTATTTTGTACTTAGTTTATCTCTAAGTGCAGGCCTCGAAACATTCAACTGACATTAGTGAGCATACAAAAGTTATACATAGTGCACTTTTTTTAATCTCCTGTATTACAGCACACACAAGCCTCTGAGGTCAGGGACCCACTGTGCTAGATACTAAGAAATAGCCTGAAAATTGTAATCTCTTGATTACCATGCAGCTAAGGGTGTGTCTACACAGCACCCTTACCTTGAAAAAAAGCTATGCCGTTTGTGTAGTGCAAATTGTGTAGCTTATTTTGAGGTTATTTCAAAATACAGTGCTATTCTGACAAATCCCTTAACTCTGTTGAGACGTATGTAAGAGAGTAAAGGGTAATAGAGGCACAGAGAAAAGGTGATTTGTCCAAATTCACGCAAGTCAGTAGCCGAAGTGGGAATACAACTTCTAACCACTTAGTCACATTGCCTCTAGCACAGTTTATTACTTGATAAAACTTCTCTATATCCTAGCAAGTATGATAACAACAATGCTATATAGTACTCTGATTTGAGTGCCTTTATTAAGGATGCTTTACAAATATTAATGAAATAAATCTCCTAACATCCTTGTGCTGTAAGGAAACATCACTGTGCCTTACGATATAGGTAAGAAAACAGTCAGTCCTGTATGGGTCCCTCAAACAATACATAGGAGAGAAACACACAATCTGCAAAACCCTTGCCTACCAAAAACTGGGCAGCTAATAGGCAAGTATGGATAAGCGTCTGTCCACTATAAAGTGGAACCCATGCCCAAATAGGCAAACCCAACAGACAAGAAGCTACAGATTTCGAGCTGGTTAAGACTTCTGCACAGACCTGCCAGCGGTGCTCTGCTTCTTTTTTTGCTTGGCCGAGACATCTCTGGCTTCCTTGCACTAGTTTCTCTGCAAGCAGAAGCACCTATGAGGGGGACATAGGTTGCCGTTATTGCTTCATGTTAAGAGAGTTTAAAGTAGTAGAAGTTGGCTACTGTGTTATATATTATAAATCACAGAAATATACTATTACGGGTGAAGACTCTCCAATCAGTTGTTATTCCACGGCTTATCAATGGAAATGTGTACATATTTTGGGCTTTGACAATCTGGGATCCTTTGACGATTGATTTGAGGGGGAAAATGGTCTTTTTGTGTGTCTACCTTCTCTGCTTTTGCACTGGACAGCAGCTGTGAGGCTGCTGGCAAAAGGGCAGAACACTCCCTCTTCTAGGTGCAAGCCATGGTGTCCTATGCACTGACTGGATGGGTCATAGGACAGGACCCGGCTGGTTTGTATCCTCCAGTGGTAGGTGTTGGACTGACCTGATACCTGGTTAGTGAGGTGAGATTGTGGTGGGGGGAGGAGGGGAGCAGTCACAGCAGAGAAGTGTCCATGTCACCAACCTTGTCCATGTCCACAGAGGTGGGGCTAACGCGCGACTTTGCTGGTAACCACAAAGCCCTTTGCTCCCCGAGCTCCCTCCCAGCCCAGCTTCCTCTTGAACCCACATCCCTCCTCCCAGGGCTCCTTCCCTTTCCCCCCAGCCATCTCCTACCCCTGGTGCCCGCTCCCAGCCCCGCCCCCCCGTGTGCCCAGGGGCCCGCTCCCAGCCCCGCCCCCCCCGTGTGCCCAGGGGCCCGCTCCCAGCCCCGCCCCCCCGTGTGCCCAGGGGCCCGCTCCCAGCCCCGCCCCCCCCCCCCGGGGCCCAGCCCAGGGTGCCCAGGGCCCCCCTCCCCCCCCCGCCCCGCCCCCCCCGTGTGCCCAGGGGCCCGCTCCCAGCCCCGCCCCCCCCCCCCACCCCCGTGTGCCCAGGGGCCCGCTCCCAGCCCCGCCCCCCCGTGTGCCCAGGGGCCCGCTCCCAGCCCCGCCCCCCCCCCCCCCGTGTGCCCAGGGGCCCGCTCCCAGCCCCGCCCCCCCACCCCCGGGTGCCCAGGGGCCCGCTCCCAGCCCCGCCCCCCCCCGGGTGCCCAGGGGCCCGCTCCCAGCCCCGCCCCCCCCCGGGTGCCCAGGGGCCCGCTCCCAGCCCCGCCCCCCCCCCCCCGGGTGCCCAGAGGCCCGCTCCCAGCCCCGCCCCCCCCCGGGTGCCCAGGGGCCCGCTCCCAGCCCCGCCCCCCCCCCCCCGTGTGCCCAGGGGCCCGCTCCCAGCCCCGCCCCCGGGTGCCCTGGGGCCCGCTCCCAGCCCCGCCCCCCCCGGGTGCCAGGCCCCCCCGTACCAGCAGCCCCTCTCTGTGCGGGGGGGCCGGGGGCTCGCGGCTGACTCCCCGGGGGCGGATTCCGGTGCCCACCGCTCCGCCCGCTTAGAGTCGGCGGGCAATAACGGCGATGCCAACGCGCCGTGCCTTTAAGACCGGCCCCCTGCCCGGCGGCCAATGCGGGAGCCGCACTCCCGGGGAGGAGGGGAGCGCGGGACTACAACTCCCAGAATCCCGCGGCCTGCCCGCGCGGTGCTCGCTGGGCGATGTAGTCCCGCCACCTCCCTGAGCCAGGGCTCCTGCGCGGGCTGCCCGCGGGTGCGGACTACAAGTCCCGCAGGGGAGCGCGGCGCGGAGCAGGGACCCTGCACAGGGCGGCATGGCTTGGCGAGGCTGCGGCAGGCTAGGGGCCCAGCTGTGGAGGAGCCCAGGCTGGCCCCAGGTCTGGGGGCGCAGGAGGATCGTCTCCTGCGTTGACCGTAAGGCTCAGGGCAGAGGGGCCGAGCCCCCAGGGTGCGCGGCGCCAGGCGGCGCAGAAGGGCGAGGGGAGGGAGCAGGGGTGCCCAGAGGCGATGGGGATGGGCGCGTCTGGAATATCGGGGGTGAGAGGTTGTAGCCATATAGCGAGCGCTGGGTCCGAGCCTCTTTCCTCTGACCGTGATGGAGCAGCAGGAGTTGCTGAGGGTGGTCCAAGGAGGGGGGGAGGTACGAATAGTGACAGCGATGCAGTGCATTTAAGAAAGGTCACATTTAGGCTGAATGTTAGGAGGAGCTAACATAGGGAAGCTAGTGACAAGTTCGTGTCTGGGTACTGTTTCAACAACTTGCCCAGCACCTTGATACCTTGTAGGACATGCACCAAAGAAGAATTTCGTCTCTAAGAGGGGCTTCGGGGGCAGCTGAGTTAGTCTGTGCAGGATAAACTTTAAAAAAAAAAAATCTTTAAAGACTAACACAACATGTAGACTTGATGATCTTTGCAGTCCCTTCCAACCTTGTGATTCTAGGAATTTCGTGAAGCAGAACATAATTGTGCACTTGAGCTTTTAGCCCAGGCATTGGGATTCCGATGTCTACTTTTTCAAGAAGTGTTATAGGGTCTCTAAATGTGCACTGCAAAAGGGGAATATGTTTTGCTTATAACTAACAATGTTAAATATTGACTAATTGAGTAGTTGATGCATTTTGCATTGACTATTCGATTAGTTGATAGGGAGCCTCTGCCTTTGAAGTGTAGCGAAAGTGCTGCATGGAGCCTGGGGTCAGCTGATCCTGGGCTTCATGCGGCACTGCTGCTTTGGAACGCCGCAAGGAGCCTTTTGCCGGGCTACCTGCGGCGTTTCAGAGAGGCAGCACTACACGGAGCCTGGGGTCAGCAGGGGAGTCCAAAGCTGCTGCTTTGAAACGCCTTGTGCAGCCTAGGGATACACCAGCTGGCCCCAGGCTACACATGCTGTTTCAAAGCAGCAGCACCCGTGGAGCCCAGGGTCTGCCCCAGGGTTCAAGCTGCGGCTTTGAAGTACCCCCTCTTCCCCCCCCTTGTTGCCTCTTTCTGAGAGAGGCAGCAAGGGGAGGGAAGCAATTAATCAACTATCCAATAAGCTTTTGCTTATCGGATAGTTGACTGGTCCTTCACATCCCTAGTTATAGCTTTTCCTGATGCGATATGGCATGTGGGAATGGTCCTAAAGTTTGTTTTAATTTGTTTTCTGGTTTATTTTATTTTATAACGATTAGCGTGCAAGCTCTCCACTGCATGGACTCTTTCTGCGTTTGTACAGCGTTTAGCAAAGTAGGCCCTGATCCTAGTTTGTGGGGTCTCTGAAATTGATTACAAATCCGGATTTTAAAATGAGAAATATCAATTCTCAACTTCCCAGTTTTTGCTAGAAGACTCTGAAGGACCCGGGGGGTTAATAATTCCATTGCAGGATTCTGAAACATGGGTTATAACTGAGTGGGAAAGGGGAAATGGAGCTTAGCTCTATTTGAAATTCTTTGGCTGTTTGCTTTGGCTGTTTGTGTTCTGTTTAATGATAACAAAAATAAAGAGCTCTAAACTGTGTGTGACTCTACACTCCTTGTCCTCTCAAGGATGTTTTTGAATCAGTACAGGATCTCTAAAGTCTCACACTTGCACACATGACTTTCCCTGGTAAATCATAGATGTGAATTGCAACAGTGCAACACCTCTATGCTTGGGGCTCATATTAGTGGATTAAATGTGTTCATTCCCACACCCTCGCCACCCTTGTAGACCAGGTTTTACAGGAAAGCTGGAGTTGTTTGCACTTTTGCTCTGTTGTGAAGCTAATCTCCCCAAATCTCTGGTGAGCTCTCCAGAAAATCAAAGAAACCAAAAAGAGGTCTTTCTAATAGAGAGGAAAGGGAAACACCCAAGCAAACTAACAACTCATCTGACCCTGTAGTACCGTGGTCACCAACCGGTCGCTCCCGAGCTACTGGTCGATCTCGCGGCCTCGACCAGTTGCTCGCGAGGCGTCCTGTAAGCCCCGCCCCCATTTCCCTCCCACCCCCCAGAAGCCCCACTACTTACCTCCAGAGAAGACGGAGGTAGTGTCGGCTTCCGGCACGCTGGGGTTTGGCCCCGGGGCTTCCCGGCGCAGGTAGGGGGGTCGGCCGCCTGGGCAGGCGCGCGCGTGCACGAGGCTTTACTGCACGGGGGGGTTGGCCCTGGGGCAGGCACACGCGGGGCTTCCCTGCGCGGGTGGGGGGTCGGCCGCCTGGGCAGGTGCGCGCACAGGGCTTCCCTGGGGGGTGTCGGCCCCGGGGCAGGCACACGCTGGTTTCCGGGGGAGGGGGGGAATGCTGGGAGGAGGGAGATGTAGGGGACTCTCTGCCTCCACTGGCATCCCACTCCCTTGTCCCCACTCCCCTGTCCTCAGCTACAGAATGCTGTCCCCATTCCTGTCCCCACTCCCCGAACTCTGTCCCCAGCTACAGAACTGTCCCCACTCCCCTGTCCCCACTCCCTGAATTCTGTCCCCATTCCCGTCCCCACTCCCCGAACTCTGTCCCCACTGTCACTCTGTCCCCTGCTGCAGAATCATGTCCTCTGCCCTCCCAGCACCCTGTTCCCTCTCCCCTGCCCCCAGCCACAGTACTCCTCCCCACAAAATGTATAATTATAAATGCTTCATTTTAGATTTAAATAGCATGAATAAAAAACAGACCATTCATTTCATAACTATAAACACGTGATTTTAATTGTATGTATCGCATAATTTAAAAATAAACTTTATCAGAGTGTGTAAGTAAGGGTTGGGGATAGCAAGTGATGGACAGGAGGAGGATAGAGAGGGCGGGGCTTCAAGGAAGGGGTGGGGCGGTAGATCTTCGCCTGTTCTGAGATTTAAAAAGTGATCTTGGGTGTAAAAAGGTTGGAGACCACTGCTGTAGTATATCAAGGCTGCCTTTATGGATCATAAAACACCAGTAAAGGTCCACACACACAGCTTTCGTTATGCATTGCAGTTCATGCCCAATGACTACAAGAGATCAAGACCTTGGTTTTGTTTTGCCAGAAGGCAGTGCCTCCCTGTGCTAGTCCACTGCCTCATAGCAGTAAGCTGAGGCATTTGTTCTGCATTGATGAATGCATGGCTGATGCCTGCAATACACAGTTGGACAGTGTAGGTAAGAGGGCTAAGAGATATTGGACTATTAATAATTACCCACAATGTTTCATATTTGTCCTGGATATGAAGGAAGTGAAAGGTTTGCAGCCTCCTTCCCCATCCCCTGAAAGAATCTGCTTCTCTCCTGCTTTTCCAGCCTCCACAGGCCTGACAGAGGAGCAGAAGGAGTTCCAAAAGGTCGCCTTCGACTTTGCTGCCAAGGAGATGGCCCCTCACATGGTAGAATGGGATGAAAAGGTGAGAGCAGAGGCCAGCTGCCTGCCCACAAAAGGGATCCTTCAGCCTACCCCTCCTCCTCCCTCAGGAGCGTCTTGCCTGCATTGAAAGACTCGTGATTTCTTTTTTTCCCCCAATATACCCCTTACCCCTGAGGATAGTGTTGTCCTCAGTGGCTCCTCCCCCTCAATTCTGAGGGGGAAAGAGACCCTGTAGAGATGCTGATGCAGTTGGCACCAAGCTGCCGTCAGTGACCCACATAGGCAGCAGGACAAGTCTGAAACCTTCGTTTGCTCCCCAGACTGTCTAGCTGCCGACCTGCCCACTTAAACTCTGTGGAAGTTCAGAACCCGCCTTCAGGGCTCATTATCACCAGAAGCTCATCTCACCCTTGGTCTCCTGTGATGCCTTTTTTCCCCCTTTGTGCCTCCCATAGGAGATATTCCCTGTGGAGACGATGCGGAAGGCAGCCCAGCTGGGATTTGGTGGGATCTATGTGAAACCCGATGTAGGTGGCTCGGGATTGTCACGGCTCGATACCTCCATCATCTTTGAGGCTTTGTCAACAGGATGTGCCAGCACCACTGCCTACTTGAGCATCCATAAGTGAGTGTGGGACAACTGGCTAAGCATCGGTGGTTAGTCTTGCTGAACAACACTTGCTAAGAATGCTGGGGCTCTTCCTCCTGTCACCTCGCCATTGATTATAGATAAGGACCTACCAAATTCACAGTCATGCAAAACGTGTCACAGGCTGTGAAATCTAGTGCCCTTGTGTGAAACCTGGCCTTTTGTGTGCTTTTAGCCTATACTATCCAGACTTCACGAGGGAAACCTGCACTTCTCAAATTGGAGGTCCTGACCCAAAAGAGAGTTTGGGGGGGATCACAGGGTTTTTTAGGAGGGTCAGGATATTGCCACCCTTACTTAGCTATCCTTATGGTTAGAATTTTTTCAGTAATATCTAATCTAAATCTCCCATGCTCCAGTCTAAGCCTATATTTGTTGATCTACCTTTGTTGATCTACACAGAGGACAATTGATCACCACCCTTTTTATAACATTCCTTAACATATTTGAAAACTCCTAACAGCTCCCTGCTCAGCCTGCTTTTTTCAAGGTTAAACATGCCCAGATCTTTTAGCTTTCCTTATAGATCAGGTTTTCTAAATCTTCTCTAATTTTTATTGCTCTCCTCTGCATCCTTTCCAGTTTTCCCATATTTTTTTCTTAACTGTGGCACCAGAACTGGACTTGGTACTGTAGTTGAAGCCTTGTCATTCCGACAGAAAACACTCCTCTTAACATAGCTTAACATATTAGCCCTTTCTACAAGTGTATCGCTCATTATTTGTGGTCAATTTTTGATCCCTTTTAGTCCTCTTTTTGTAATGATGCATTTGACTTTTTTCCTTCCTAAGTCCAGTACTTTGCTCTTGTCGGTATTGAATTTCATTTTGTAAGGGACTATTAGTGTGCACATGGTTGGTTACTCTTAGCGATCAGGCTGCAGTTCCGCAGACACCAGAAGGAATCATTCCCATTAGGGAGGTAAAAGGTTAAATGGCTAACCAGTTACCCAGTTATTATTGGCCTTATTGGCTAATCTACGGTGGCCTAGTCGCTGGACCGTGGCCATGGCAGGTAAGAGAAGCCCTGAGTTCATGGAGCTGGAGCAGCCTCCGCCACCCATGATGGGCCAAGCCCAGAGCAGCTCTTGAGTCCACAGCCAGTAGTTATCCAGTTAAACAAACTGTTTAACCCATTAACTATGTTAGGAAGTTTTTGCATCCCTAATTCCCATTCACAAAAGGACTTTAGCCTACTGATGTGAGCACAGGGCTGGAAGCTGGGAGCTCTTGGGTTCTGTTTAGTGATCATGGGATAAGAGGGAAGGTCCTTTCATGGACTGATAACTGGTTAAAAGACAGGAAACAAAGGGTAGGAATAAATGGTAAGTTTCCCGAGTGGAGAGAGGTAACTAGTGGGGTCCCCCAAAGGTCTGTACTGAGACCAATTCTGTTCAAATTATTTATAAATGATCTAGAGCAGTGGTCCCCAACATGGTGCCCGCGGGCGCCATGGCGCTCGCCGGGGCATTTATGTGCACCCACCTAGCGCTGCCCCACCGTGCCGGGGCATTTATGTGCTGCCGCGCCGCTTGTTGTTGATTTCAGCTCCTCCCCCCATCTATCTCTTTCCCTCCGGCCTCTTGTCTAATCAGCTCCAGGAGAGCTCGGGAGACCCTCCCCCTGCTCCACGAGGAGCTTGGACCCTGGCGCAGGCAGCGCCCCACCCAGCGCTCTGCCTCGCTCCTGCTCCCAGGTGTTTGTACAGGGCTGCCAGCCAGCTGCACTACCACGCCGGCCCCTCCGCACTTCCGCAGCCCCCCTGGGAGCTGCTGGCCACAGAATCCCTTGCAGGGGCTGCAGGCGAGCCCTGGCCTGGCGGCTCCTCTCTCTCCTCTTGCAGGGGAGGGGCGCTTGTGGCGCCCCGTTTCACATCGGGGAAAGTTGTGTACAGCTGCAGAGAAAGGGAAGTAGGGGGACCCGTGACACTTTTCACCTCTCCCCCAGAGTGCTCCGACATTTCCGCGCGTGCTGTGGGGAGGGGACACAAGGATTTGGTGGGGAGAGGGAAAGGAGACGGAATTCGATCATTGGGGGGAGGTGGGAGAGGGGAGCAAACTGGGTCTGGTCGGGATCTGGTCTGGCTGGGAGGGAAGAGGGTACAGGGTAGATCAGGTGGGGGAGAGAAGAGGGGTGGACTGGGTCCAGTCACTGAGAGGTTGGGTTTGCCTGGGAGGGGAGAGAAGGTGGAAATTGGGTTCCGTGCGTGCATGGGGGGCGGGGAGTCGGGATGTGTGTGGACAGGGATATGTATGGAGGGGAGACAGGACGTAGGCTGGGTTTGGCCGGAGAGTGTGGTGGGAGTCAAAGAGAAAGGGGCGCTTTCCTCCTCCGTGCCTGTCCTGGGGGGGCGGCCAAAAAATGTTTTGCTTGGGGCAGCAAAACACCTAGAGCCGTCCCTGGCCCCACCCCCGGGTGCGCGGCCTATGCGCAGCCCCTCCCCCGGGTGGCCCTGCCCCCAGGTGGCCCAGTCCCGCCCCTGGGTGGCCCAGCAGCCCCGCGCAGCGCCCACCACCCAAAAAGGTTGGGGACCACTGATCTAGACAAAGGGGTAAACAGTGAGGTGGCAAAATTGAAGATGATACCCAACTGTTCAAGATAGTGGTTCTGGTCCATGATTGGGACTATTAGGTACTGCTGCAATATTCATACTAATATAATTATCTCCATACCCTTGTTACAGGTGCTAAGATGTACAAAGACGCAGTGACTTGCCCCAGGCCTTGCACTGAGTCGGTGGCAGAGTTAAGACTAGAATGCAGCTGTCTCAGCCCTGTGTGCTGATTCCAAGATGATTTATGAAGGTTGAGGCCCTGAGCCAGTCCTGATGGCACATGGTTGCTTCATTCAGTTTCAGTGCGGGGAAGTGTCTGTCTTCCAGGCTAGGTTAGATTAGTTCCAGAAGAGACTGACAACATCCAAACCTCCACACCCACAGCCTGAGCATTCTGTGATCATCCTTCCTAGGGCTGTGCTTGTGCACAGGCATTATAACCCCGCCCCTTCTCTCCTGGTGCAGCATGTGTGCTTGGATGATTGACACCTTTGGGAGCGAGGAGCTGAGACACAAGTTCTGTCCATCGCTGTGTAGCATGGAGAAGCTAGCCTCCTACTGCCTGACTGAGCCGGGTGAGCTTCGTGTACCAATCATTCTATCCCCTTGCTGTCCTGCGTCCCAGCATTGTTGTGTCAGTCACTCTCGCTCGCACAAGTTCCAAGGGTCTGGAAGTGAAACGCCATCTCTGTTGCTCTGAGCTGTCCAGTGCTCCACGTGGCTTGTGCTTTGGGGTGTCTGTACCAAGGGTGATGCATTTAGCAATGGTGGGATAAGTGCTGGGATTCACTGAGCGAAGTGAGCAGAAGCTAGAAAAGGTGCCTTGGTCGGGTGTGGGATTCAACACGGGGATCAGCAGACTATGCAACAAATCTGGACCCCCTTTGACTGGCTTGCAGCTCCAGTTTCCAAGGCTGGTTAAACAAAATGGAGAAATACTGAGGTAAGAGGGTGACTCTGTTTAGGGCACTTTGATAAATACAGCCATGCAGAGCTGAGCTCTCTTGTTGAAAGCCATGGGCAGCCAGGATCTCTAAATTCCCTGTAAGCTGTACAGCTGCCTAACAAGCATTGCGCAGGGGTTCAGGGCTGCCACACGGAGAGATGCCTCTCCCCCAGCGCAGAGCGCCACCCCTGCCCCGTTGACCCCAACATGGAGCTGCTATGGCTGAGGGAAGAGGAGCTTGCTCCCCACCGGCCTCAGTATGGACTTGCTGCGGCCAGGAGACAGGTGCCTTTACCTCAGGCTAACCCAACCCCACCAGAGTACCAGAAAGGTGCCTCTCACCTGGTCTGCAGCTGTGTGGTAAGAAACAGCTGGGGGAGCCCTCTCTCCTGGGAGAGCCTATATCTGAAACCCCTCATCCTCAGCCCAGAGCCTACCCCCCAGCCCTCTGTGCCAGCTCGCCTCAGCCCCAGCTTCATATCAGAGCCTGCGCCCCCAGCCAGCCCCATCTCTGCCCCAATCCTGAGCCTCCTCCCACACTCCAAGCCCCTCAGTCGCACCCCTGCCACAAATCGTCCATGTGCAGAACCAGTTTTGTCATGTGCACCACTCTGGAGGTGATGTCCCACATCGTCTGCATACTGGTGCACATCATAATATTTTCCTCAGTGCATGATGACATGATTGACCATCCTGCTTTGGATTGCTTGGCACTGGGGACAAATTCAGCTCTGTAGCAAGGGGACACAGCCCCCATTGAGGTCAGTTGGAGTTTCACACTCTGATTCCAGGGATGTACCTGGCCCTGAGTCTGACACATCCTTGCAAGTGAACACACAACCTGTAGAGGAAAGAGGCAGCTTTGCCATCTCATTGGTTCCTTTCCTTCCCCACTGACAGGAAGTGGAAGTGATGCAGCTTCCTTAATAACATCAGCCAAGAGGAAAGGCGACACCTACATCCTTAACGGTTCCAAGGTACCAGCTTTTCTCACCTCGAAACCCGCCAGGCACGCTGCATGTGGGACAGGGTCTTCACCACATCTCCCTCCCTTCCTCACCGCATCTCTGCCTTTTCCCCTCGGCTTGTGGCACTGGAGACGGCCCCTTAGGTCACATGCTCTCCAGTTGCTCATTCCAACGGCTTTGTTCACTTCTGTTCGTAAATGTCCCATGGTGGTGGAGCATCCGCCCCTTCGCTTGGGGACGCTGTTCCGCTGCCCGTTAAATCGCACCGTGGGGAAGGTCTCCCGGATGCTCAGCTTAAAGTTTTCTTTTCCTGAACTTCCTGCCGCTGCTCCTATCACTGTCCCCTCAGAGCATCCTGAAGGATTCCTCTCCCTGGAATTCCTCCACCCTAACTACCAGTACTTGGAGGTGGTTATCCCGCCCCAATTTGCCAGGCTGCATCTGTTCAGCTTGGATTTCACAGTCCCTCAAGCCCCCTCTTGGTTCTGTTTGCTTGTCTCTCCTCTCCCTGCCCTCCTCCTCCAGCGCTTTGATCCCCTCACCCTCCATTCAGTGACTCCTCTCTGCCCTCAGATCAATGCACAAGACTCCGAATTGCCTTTCTGCACGTGGTGCCGAGTGAAGCGTCTCCCCTCCTTCCCAAGCTTGGCTGGCTTTCCCTACATGCTAATGGTGTCTCATTTCCTCTGCCCCTTGCCAGGCCTTCATCAGTGGTGGTGGCGACACCGATGTGTATGTGGTCATGTGTCGCACGGGAGGCTCTGGCCCCAAGGGCATCTCCTGCCTGGTGCTGGAGAAAGGAACTCCAGGGCTCAGCTTTGGCAAGAAAGAGAGGAAGGTGAGATACACACGGTCGAGGTGGGGAACACAGCAGAGTCGGGCCAAGCTGGAGCAGGCCATTAGTGAGCCCCTGTCTGATCAGATAACAGGCCCACCAGACCAGTCCTGGGCAAGCTGGACCGTCCTAGTCTGCGATCCTCACTGCACCATAGCCCCAGATAATCCAGTGTCCTGACATGGGGCAGAGTTGAGGGCGTTCGGTGCAGGGAAACCTTGTGCTGTGTCCGCTATGCGGCTGGGTGGAAGGCTTTGATCTGCAGGTCTGCCAAGCCTGCCGCAGATATAGATTCGTTGGGGCTGCACTTTTTCTCTAGACATTTGCACGTCTGTTGCGCGGGGATTGAGTTGCTTGTGAGGTTTAAGAGCTTCCCAAACCAGTCAGGGTAAGGCATGGTGCAGACAGGCCCCTCCGCAGCTTCACAGGCGCAAGAGCTTTGACTCTCTCGCCAGCAGCATCGCTCGGCTCAGTCCCAATCCTCTGGCTAAGCTAGACATGGGTTCTCTCCTGAGCCGAGACCCCCAAACTATGTGGTGCTTTGCATGGGCATGCCAGAGCTTTGAAGACCACGGCACCATGACCCAAGTGATTTGAACCCAGGTGTCTGGAATACAAATCCAACAAACTAAAACTGGGTCACCTCCACTGTCCTGAAAGTTACTGTCAAAATCCAGCTGAACGGGGCAATGCACGTGCAACCCTTTCGTTCAGAAAGGCCGGAGAGGTAGTGTGATGGGGACCAGTCACAGTAGAGCCCTTGGGACTGCTTCCTGGTGTGCCAGCAAAGCCATTGCCACTCGCCTGCTTGATCTCTGTGGCTTCTCACCACCTTGTCCTGCTGGGCCAGCTCACCTGGGGGCCACCAGCCAAGGCACAGAGCTGAGATCATTGCCCGCCCTGAAGAGCAAGGCAGACACTAAATCTTTTCAGGTCTGAGGAGAATGTCGTTTTGGGCCCAGCTTCCAGGAACCCAACCCCCTAATGGGGTCAGAACCCCAAATAAGCTGTTCAGGTAAATCCCCTTTAACAACGAAAGGAGGATGTACACACGGATTGCTCCCCCAGGTAACAGTTACTTATGCTGGGCTTCATAGTAAATGAAAGTGATTTTATTAAGTGCAAGCAGTAGGGTTTGCGTGGTTGTAAGTGAAAACAGAGCAAAGTATTCAAAATAACAACATTCAAAAATATTCAAAAAAATTCAAAATAACAAAAAATGCATAGCTTGTTCTATCACTTTTTACAAGCTTCCCCTAAAACGGTTCTTATTTCGGCTAAACCTCTAAGCCAGGGAAGAGCTGTTTGTTTGTTTTCCCTGGGGTCTCTGGTTCAGCATCTTGGGAGTGACAAAGACAAAGGGACAGCTCGCTTCCCATTGTTTTATAGATTCCACTTTGGGCAGGAACTTCAAGTTCTTTCCCCCGCCTTCTATGGAAAATTACTTGGGATGCTCACATGTATGCTGGAGACCAACCTCTGCTCAGACTTAAAGGACAAAGGGGGCTGTTTAGAGGTGATCATCAAGACATTGAGGGAAGCACCCTTGATGGTTTTCATTTGCACATTTAAAACCATAAACCATCCCATACTGCACCTTTCCAACTTTACATACGAGACTGATACACACACCAAACTAAACTTTACAGATCCAGCAGATTATGGCATTATGACTGGTAGGTCACATGAGGTATTTTCTCTCGTGGGGAGCTGAAAGTCCCAGGCCTCCAGACAGTCTGTGAGATACTCCTGCCTTCCCCAGGTGGGTTGGAACTCCCAGCCAACGCGGGCCGTGATCTTTGAGGACTGTGCTGTTCCTGTCGCCAACCGGCTAGGCGCAGAAGGGCAGGGCTTCAACATTGCCATGAAGGGCCTGAATGGAGGGAGGATCAACATTGGTAAGCATGGCAGCAAGGAGGAAGGGAGGGGGCCAGTGGTCACCTCTCTGTTAGTCAAGTAATAGTCACTCTGTGCCCCTGGCTTTCCCCGCCAGCGTCTTGTTCTCTAGGAGCTGCTCATGCCTCTGTCCTCCTGGCCCAGGAGCATCTCACCATCCGCAAACAGTTTGGGGAACCCCTCGCCAGTAACCAGGTGACTTTTCTGTCCTCAAGCGAGGCTCTTTCCACCGCTGCACCCCTTGGGCTGTTGCATAAACAAGTAGCCAGCGCTCCCACATCTTGCCTGACGCACCAAGAGGGTTCTCACACCCTCTTCTAGAGCATCTCCTCCCGGGAGAGGTTTGAGTGGCGGTAAGGGGAGGGGGCTTTCTCTCCTCGTGCGAAAAACAGTTCCCGGTCATTATTTGTTGGCCTTAGGAACGAAGAGAGACAAATGCTCCAGAAGGAGGTGGAGGAAAGTATAGAGATTGAGAGAGGAATTAGGGAGTTGGGGCAGCATCAGAGAGGCTTGAGCTTCGTGTGAAGGGAAGTCCTTCCTAGAAAGTTCCCTGAAGAGGAAATGAACAGATGGGGGCCTTGCCAGGACAGCGTGGGGGAGTAGCTTAGGGGAGTGAGAGGTATTTGGGGGATGGTGCTTGAGGGGAAAAGGATGGGGTGTGGGATGCACGACAGGGCCCAGGGGCAGATGAGAGCACCGCAGGGCCCCGGGCAGCACAATTTCACGGGGCCCCCCCCTTTGACACGGCGCATGCGCGGGGCTTCTGCAAGCACGGGGCCCGGGGCAGCCGCCCCGCTCGCCCTGCCCCAAATCTGCCGCTGACAGGGCCCCAACTGAGGGGTCGGGACTCGCCCTGCAGCAGGACCCCAGTGAGCCTCTGGATTAACCTGGCCCCTCACGTGCTGTCTTATTTCCTTCCGGGCAGTACCTCCAGTTCAGGCTGGCTGAGATGGCGACGCTCCTGGTGGCGGCCCGGCTCATGGTACGGAATGCGGCGCAGGCGCTGCAGGAGGAGCGGGAGGACGCCATCGCCCTGTGCGCCATGGCCAAACTCTTTGCTACTGACGAGTGCTTCACAGTAGGTCTTCCAAATCTCTGCAGGGGTATCGCAATCTGAGCCGTTTAGCGTCTCCGGCTAGTGCCTGGCGCTGCGTGGGGCATCAGGACCGCTCTTCGGTCTGTTGGGCCCCAGTCCTGAGCATGTTTGATGGGCCAAAAACCTAGTTGTGGGGCTCCTTTCATGGGCCACAATTTTGGCACAAATGGGGGCTGCAGTCTCAACTCCCTGTAGGCCACTGTCCTCCCTGGGCAGTCTTCCTATGCAACAATGCCATTGCTGCGTCTTGGAGCCTGGGGGCTCCGGCAGAGCAGAGTAAAACATTTCATTTGGGTGATTTCAGCTCCTGAGGTACTGTGTGCCAGCCATGGTGTCCACTACGTGCTATTAATTCCTGGTTAGCAGGTGCCATTGGGAGTGGCTGGGGTACTCTAATGCAATTACAGAAGACCAGTTCATTAAACAAAAACGGACCTCAGCTAGGAATTGTCTTGGCTTAGTCATATTTTGGAATTACCACTGTATTATCCTGTCATTAGTTCCCTGGATGTATGTTGCCATTGTGGTGCATCTCACACCCAGTATTAATTCTATGTAGGCTTGGTACCATTTTTAATAGAGAGCTATTCTCCTAGCTGGCCACTAGATGGTGGTTTTGCATTTTAATTTTGTATCTAGACTCAGAAATGCAGCAGAAACCGTCTTGGTTGAGGGGAATTCAAATGCACCCTTATGAGTTTGTGCACGACAGCATTCCTTTTAAGCTGACACCTTTCGTTTAAAATGGCATGTCTAGAAATATGGCAAATAGTGGTTAGAACAGAAGAGCTCCAGGATTCCAATTCCATTTCTGCCTGGGAATGTGGTTTTATGGTTAGAGCATAGACTTAGTCCAGATCCCTAGGGTCTAAGTCCTAGCTCTGCCACTTACTTGCAGTGTGACCCTGGGCAAGTCACTTCACTCTGTGTCTGACCAGCATGCTGTCTTCTCCTCAGATATGCAACCAGGCCCTGCAGATGCATGGGGGCTATGGGTACCTGAAGGATTATGCTGTGCAGCAGTTCATGAGAGATATCCGAGTCCACCAGATCTTGGAAGGTAACCTGGGGTATTGCTAACAAAACTGGCTGTGACCTTGGCTGCACTTTCCACTGTAGAATAGGGACTCGCAAACTCCACTTCTTTCATGCTGTGCTTTAGGTCTCCCATTTGACAGCAAAACCATGCAGGGGATCTGAGTTCACCAGGCTAGGGATGTAAGCGACAGCTTATGCTTATCGGATAGTCAACTGGTCCCTCGACTAGTTGCTTCTCCCCTCCGCCCCCCACTGCATCTATCAGAGGTAGCAAGTGGGGGGAGCTAGCTTAAAAGCCAGTTCCCCGCAGCACCGTCTCCACGGGGGGCAGGGAAAGCAGGGGGGTAGCGGGGACCGGGCACGAGCCAGGAATCAGCTGGTTCCTGGCTCACACTCGGTCCCAGGATGCTGTGCCTCTGCTTTTTAAATGTATTAAGAGCCAACAGGCTCTTAATACATTTAAAAAGCAGAAGCGCAGATGGGAGGATCCAGCGCGAGCCAGGAATCAGCTGTCCTGGCTTGCGTTGGGTCCCCCCTGCTGCGCTTCAGCCTTTTAAATGTATCACGAGCCTGCCGGAGTTACCTAACCCCGCTGTGGCTTCCCCGCTTATTGGCTAGTCAATGGAAATTCCATCGACTGGTCGATTCGTTGATTAAACTAAATATAACATCCCTGCACTGGGCTATAGCAAATTTGTGTAGCCCATTATGTATTTCCAACCCAGTGGAAGACAGAAAAGACCAATTAGATCCATGTGCAGGATTGCTCTCTGCAGTATATGTTTTAGCATCTTGTTCACTCTTGCTCCACCTGATTCAGTTGAAGGAGCTGCCACCACCTCCCTGGAAAAACTGATAGTTTAATGGGCCTCAGCAGAGGGAAGGGGCTCCTCAGCCCCTCCCCCTAAAGGTGCCTTTGTTTAATTTCATCCTTTTACCCCCTTCTGACACCCATAGTTGAATCCTAAACAGTTCCTCTCACTCTGCATGCTGCTCCACCTTCAGATCCTTGTAGAGAGGTTTGTGGTAATATTCCCCTTCGCAAAGCCAAGCTGTAAGTATTGCTCTTTTAGTGGTAATTCAGCCTCTTAATTGTTGTTCCGGCTGTTCTTTAACTCCCTTCACCTGGAATTAGAGTTCCTGGAAAGCACATGGTCTTGGCTGTCCCCTGCTATGCTCCTTTGTGCTCTCTGATACGATGTGTGTGAAGCAGTAGGTAAAGCAGAAACTCTGGCCTTTTAATATGTCCCCAATTCTGCTAGGTGCTCAGTGCCCCAAAATCCTTTGAATGTCCATGGAGGAAAGAGTGTTTGGTGTCCCCGTAATGAGTGGTCTTTCCCCAGGCATCTACGCCTTACCTTCTCTGTGCCCACTAATGCCCAGAACTCCTTTCATCCTTGAGAGGAATCTCTTCCATACTGTAGACGTCCAATCCCATCTGGTTTTCCCATCTCTAGAGCCCTGCATGTGTGCAGAATTTGTATCTGCGAAAATAAGCGGTGGATATCTACAGATATAGAGCAGACGTCCACGGATTTGCAGTGCTTTCCTGATCTCAGGCTGGGTGGAGACCTGGAATAATTACTCTGCCGGCTGTATACTGCTGTGTTGTGGGCTTCAGTCCTGGTGTTTTTGCATGTGAATTCAGCCTCACGTAGGTTTTGTCTATAACTGCAGCATTAAAGCGCTGCTCCAGCAGCACATTCCCACAGCAGAGTGGTGACAGCAGAGTTCTCCCAGCGCTCTGTGTGCACCATTTCCAGGGCTGGAACGATGCTCCTCATGGAAGCCCGTCGCCAGTGGCAAAGGACTGCACTGAAATTTGCTTTGCTCGGGAATGTGAGTTCTTTATCCCCCTGAGCAAGAAGGTTTCAGCGCAGTAACTCGCCCGTGTAGACAAGCCCTTAAATGATGGGTGTCTGTCTCTGTCTCCCTGTCTTTGTCCTGCTGCAGGTACCAATGAGGTGATGAGGATGATTGTGGCCAGGAGTCTGTTACAGGAATGAAATCAGGATCTGGTCTCTAGCCTTGCCGCACTCCATTTGTCTACTGCTCCTGTGTCCGTAGATTCTCCCTGCAAGTGGGAGATGGGAATGGACCAGTGGAAACTCTCTTGACTTTTTCTGATCCTAAGGACAGCTGAATGCAGCCCAGCTGTATGTGGTGATTGGCAGAGCTGCAGGTACTTGCCTGGTCTCAAGGACACTGGAGATAAAAATCAGACATGGAGGAAAGCTTTTGCCCCTGTGTCCTGATCGTGGGCCATTGCTGGTGCCTTGCCCCTTCACAGACAGGAGCACTAGACCTGTGGTTTCATCCAGTCTACCTTTGTATCAGGACTGATTAAAATAGGGGGGGATCTAGACAGCCCTTCCCCTTCCCTGAGGTGTTTCAAAGGCTGGTGTGGAGTGGAGGCAATTTCAGGCAGAATTGTGCACATGCATGCTCTCTCTTTTATGACTCAGTAAGGTGACTCTTCTGAATCATAGGGAGAACCTGTTGCCTTGTTTTCATCCTTACTTTATGGCTGCTGCAGCACAGCAGCTTGGAAAGATTGTGTTTGTGAATTGTTCCAAAGTGAAATTAAGCCCCGGGAAGGGGATGGGGCATGCCTGGTGCTCATCTGAAGCATCGCTGCCTCTCATTTTGTGAGTTCTCTTACCTAATGAAACTGGCTCTTGAGCCTGTCTCAACCAGTGTTTTCATTTGCATTATGAATCCTGGCATGAGCAGCGAGTGACTCTAGATCTGGGGGAGGCAAGACCCCAGACCTGCCCCTGCTGTCCAGAGCCCTGTGGGAGCCAACTACCCACCCCCCCAAGTACAGAAGGGAAAGGTGAGTGGCATCTGACCCCAGCCAAAGTACGGGGAAGAGGGAGAGCAGGTGGCACCCGGCTTCAGCCTCCTCAGCCCCTGGAGAGCTGACAGCCTGGTCCCAGACTTGGAGGGGCTCAATCCCAGACAGCCCAAGGGGAGTGGCGATGGGGAGGAGGGGGCGGAGTGTGTGGGGGGGGGGGCAGGCTGGCAGTTAGGAAGGCATTCGCTGCCCATGAATCCTGGGTAATGAGATTCAGGGGATAGATGAAAAATACAAACCTCGCAAAAGAGAACCTGAGATCTTCCTTACCCCCCAATTACCTCTACCCAGCAATGTATAATAGGAGCAGCGCCAGAGTTTTGATCAGTTTTACTTTTTCTCCCCCGCTCAGTGTCAGAACCAATAAAGCTATGGGAGTAAAATCACTAGGGGGGATTTCATCAGTTCCGGTCATTCACTCTTTCTGCAGCATTCTTGTTCTTTAATTGGAGCATATTCCCTTTAGTTGATAGAATCAACTTGTTTAATGGAAAACCCTAACGGTTAGTAATAACATGCATTTCTAGGGTCCTTTAAAGTGATTTACCAACTACCCACCAGAAAGGGGCGGTAAGTGACCGACATACTCATTTGACAGATTGGTAAACTGAGGCATAGAGCAGGGAAGTGACATGATAAAGAGGTAATGGCAGAGAGCTTACTTTCTATTCCTGGCTTTAATCATTGGGCACATTCCTTTTTCAGTGCCTATCACAAAAAATGACTAAGGTGGACATGGGAGATTCTCCCCTTACGCACCCCCCAATTTAAAGGGAGTGCAGTAACTTGTGTGTTCATCTTACAGTATAAAAGGTGAAGTAACAGATCCTTCCAGGTGGAGAATGGGGAGGAAAGGATTGTCACACCAAAGCATTAACTGTTCTGGATTTGTCTTTGCTTAGTTTACAACGGGTGGGGAACCTTTTTGGGTTCACGGGCCGCTGACTTAGAAAAATCAGTCGGGAGCTGCACACAAGTGAGAAGATTTTGTGTGCTCCAGCCCCAGAGTGGGGGAGGGAGCTGAAGCACCCACAGGGGCTCCCCAGTGCTGTGGGGAGGGGGGGCCCTAAGCCTTGGGGGCTGGAGCCAGGGAAGCCAGGGGCTGCATCGGAACCCCGGGCCTTAGGTTCCCCATCTCTGGTTTACAACATGGTAGTCAAGACCTAATTGTTTTGACAGTGTCACTTAGCAGTAGTGGCACACTTGTTCCATCTGCACACTTCAGCAGTGTGGTAACTCGCTCCACAGGCACTAATCTTTGCAGACTGGATTCGTAAAAGCTAAAATCCAAACTGACTACTTAATGCTTGGGTAAACAGATGACTACTGCCCTGTTAATTTTTTAAAAAAAATCAATT
Organism: Pelodiscus sinensis; assembly: GCF_052426305.1. NCBI lineage: Eukaryota > Metazoa > Chordata > Testudines > Trionychidae > Pelodiscus > Pelodiscus sinensis. Next base: position 5,591,481 of record NC_143076.1, on the reverse strand, counting down.
TTCTGTAAAGAAGCCTTGTTTGGGCCTCTCTAAATATTTGTCAAGCACTGTGGAAGCCAGCCACAGAGCCTGCGATGTCTTATCTCCCTTTCATTGGCTTGTTTGGGCCTAAGTGCTCTGCAAACTCAAATTTATGTATTTGGCTCAATGTGGGGCTGTGATATAAATAACTTGAATCTAGCTTAGCTGCCTATAGCAAGAAGGTTGTTACCCTGCAGGCTTCAGCACCTGTGTAAACTGCATTGATCTACATCTAGTGGTATGCCTACACTGGCAATTGCCAAAACTTTTGTCATTTAGAGGTGCTAACACACCCCCCCCACACACACACACTCACACATGCACCAGTCCCAAGACAAAAGTTTTGTTTCTGCAAGCTTCAGTGTAAACAGCGTGTTGGCAGCAGGAACACTGTCCTGTTGACAGCATGAATGCTGTTCTGTGTGGGTGGAAGGATTTTGTTAACTAAAGTACCAACAAACAATGCCTATGCTGACTGACTTAATAAAACAGCCGTATCACTAAAAGATATGGAGTGTAGACAAAGCCATGGCTTGGGGAACCATAGAGACCTCAGAAGGTCAAGTCCAGCCCCCTGCTCTAGGCAGGACCAATCTCAACTAAATCAACCCAGCCAGGGCTTTGTCAAGCCGAGACTTAAACACCTCTAGGGATGGAGACTCCACCCCCTCCCGAGGGAACCCATCCCAGTGCTTCACCACCCTCCTAGGGAAATAGTTTTTCCTAATATCCAACCTAGACCTCCCCCACTGTAACTTGAGCCCATTGCTCCTTGTTCTGCCATCCGTCACTACTGAGAACAGCCTCTCTCCATCCTCTTTGGAACCTCCCTTCAGGAAGTTGAAGGCTGCTCTCAAATCCCCCCTCACTCTTCGCTTCTGCAGGCTTTTGTGGGGAGGTGGAGGCAGGTGTATTTAACGCTACAATCCACCGTCACAGTTGAGAAAGGTAGGCGCCTTGGTTCCTGATGTTGGTTTTTTAAAAAAAGTGGAGTGACAGCTTAGCCCAAACGCCACTGGCTGGGTCCCGGGGTGCAGGTGTGCGGGCTGCAGGCACTGCCAGGTGCACCGGTGGGCCAGAGAGGGGTGCAAGGTATTTGAGCTTTTGGCCAAGCCAGGCGGGGCCAGTGGAGCCCTGCTGAGCCCTGCCCGCTGGCGCTGCGCCCAGGTGGGACGATGCCAGAGGCTGGGGAAGATGCTCTTGCTGGGACGCCCCCTGTGCCCGGAGGCAGGGGCTGCCCACGAGCGTGCGGCCGGACGGGCACGTGCGCTGGGGGAGGAGGGGCGGGGCTGACCCGCCAGCGCACAACAGCTGGGACTCGGCCCCCGCGGCTGCGGCACGTGCCGGGCGCTGCTCGCGAGGGCTCGCGGCTGTGGGGGGGAGAGGGCGTGGTCCGGCCGCACGGCGCTGGCCAATCAGGAGAGGGCCTGGCTCCTCCCGCCCAGCCAACCGGCGGGTGACCGCGCTCGCTGGCCAATGGCGGGCCGCGAGGGCGGGGCCGCGGGCTGAGGCGGGGCCGGGGAGCGCTGGCGAGGCGGCAGCGCGCGGGGCCGGGGGGACCCTGTGGCCGCCATGGGGGGCTGCGGCGGCCGGCGGCGGCGCCGGCTGGGGGCGTTGCTGCTCCTGCTGCTGCTGGCGGGGCTGCTGCTCCGCAGGTGAGACCGGCCGGGCCCCGCCCCCGGGGGGGGTCTCCCCTCACCGCCCCCCCTTCCAGCCCCCTTCTCCTCTGGTCCTGCCCCCCCCCGGGTCCTTTCTCCCCCCCCCCCCGGGCTGTTACTCCCTGTGCCCCCCCCGTGGCCCCCCCGGCCCAATTCCCCTCCTGGCCCTTAGGGGTCCTCCTCTGGTTCTACCCCCCCCCGGGGCTGTTACTCCCTGTGCCCCCCCCCGTGGCCCCCCCGGCCCAATTCCCCTCCTGGCCCTTAGGGGTCCTCCTCTGGTTCTACCCCCCCCCCCCCGGGCTGTTGTTCCTTGTGCTCCCTCCATTGCCCCCCCCCCCCCAGCCCAATTCCCCTCCTGGCCATTGCTGAGCCGCCCCCCCCCCCCCGAGTCCTTTCTTCTCCTGCTCCCCCCCGGGGCTGTTACTCCCTGTGCCCCCCCTCCAGTGCCCCCCGGCCGAGTTCCCCTCCTGGCCATTGCTGAACCGTCTCCCCCCCCCCCCCCCCCCCGAGCTCTCTCTCCCGGCTCCCCTCTGCCCGTGGGGCACCCACCCCCTGGGACCTTCTCTTCCTCCGGGCGCCCTGCCACTGGGATCCACTCCTGGTGCCTGCCCTCAACCCTAGTGCCCTGTCGCCTGGCCCCCAAGACAGGGCCCTTCCCCTCGCGGGCCCCAACACGTGTCTGGAGCAGGCATTGGAAGCGGCGCCAGGGTCTGTGCCACCCCCCGCCTTTTGCTCCCTTGTGTCCGTTCAAAGTAGCCCCATGGGATTCTCAGGATGGTTTTGTGTTTAAAGGCTACACAAAAACATACCGGGAATCCCACGAGGCTACTTGGATGTCTGAGGCATGCTGAAGCATTGGCCCACCATGCGTTTGCTCACGAAGAAAATCAAGATTGTTTTATAGCGTGTGTGTCTCCACACTGTCAGTCTGGGTAGACATGCGAACTCAGCCACGTGTCTCTTCGCTTTTCCTTCTCTCTGCTTCTCTTTTGTCAGCTGAACTGTTTCTGCCCCATCAAGTTTGCTTGTGGCTGGATTTACTTTCTTCTGGAGGGATTTAAACAGCTGTTCGAACAGCACAGTCTTTCTCTGTTGAGCAACAGGGCCCGGAGGTCACTGAGGTTGTTTTATGACTCCTTTTAGCTTAGTCTGTTGAGTCAAGATTCATTGCCATTTAAGTGAAATTGATCTGTAATGGTTTGTCCTTAAGGGATACTGTTAAGGAGGAGTACTGAAAAGAATACTCAGGTCAAATTCATGAAACAGCCTTCTTTAGCTGGGTTACTAATACACTGGAAATCATTAAATCCGCAGGTGTATTAGAAACCAAATTTATTTTTCAGCCTTGAACCTGTTCTTTTGCTCCCTTTCTCTAAGCTTAGGCAGTGAAAGTAGACTGATCAGTTTTAACTTACACATTTAGTTGGTTCCACTTCATGTGTCTTTCAAACTAGCTTTATGCACCAGTAATTGGGTTTCAAATACAACAGTGGGGATGCTATTCATTCAAAAATAAACTTTGTCAGAAGCACCATTGCACCATTAACAGTTTACATATTTTGAACTTTGTGCCTAAACTGACTTCACATGTACTTTGATCCTTAACCCATTCATGGTTGTTATCTCTCAGCAACAGTTTTAAGCAATTTATATTATGCACAAAACTGTACATTAGTATGTGTAGCAGTGAGTTTAAGTACTGACAATTGATTTACAAAAAGACAAATCTGAATAATGCACATATTTCAAGATGTGAGGTTATTAGATGTTCTGCAGTTGGGGCGGAGAAGACTGGAACTTTTGAATCTTCTCACATGGTTTGAATCTAGTTTGGGCTAGCAGAGCCTGAAAGTTATCATGTCTGGCTACTCCTGTGTGCAGTGGCTTTGCAGGATCTCAGTCAATTTTTCACCAGACAGATGTCTGTATTTCCGTACATTGTTTCAGTTGAGACTAATTACCCCACCCTTCCTTACTCTTGTGCTTTGTTGGAAGTCTCAACAGCGTGACCAAGGACAGAATGGGATCATGGGGGTAGAATTCCTCTTACTCTACAAATATTCATCGTGTGTGTGTGTGTGTGTGTGTGTGTGTGTGTGTCTTGGTGAGACAGCTGGTTTTGTACCTGTGGAATGGATGAATAGATAATTTTAGGACTGTCAATCCAGCTTCTTCGAACTAGTGTGAATATTCATGCAAAGGAAGATTAAATGGCAGTACTTGAAAATGGGTTGTATGAGAGGGGTGCCCACAATGTACTGTCAACTCAGGATATGCTAGTTGCTGTTTCCCACAGCATGTGCTTGCTGCTGCTTACAGGTGTAATGCCAACATCACACTTAAGGCAATCTTCTTCTGTTATCGTTGCTGAGTAATGTTTCTGCTTAAAGGTCTATCTCTCCTCTGTGTTAACATGACTCCCATTAACCTTAGCGAGTGATTGCATTCAGATGAAAAATAGAGACTCCTTTAATGTGGAAACATTTACAAACTTCATGCTTCCTCGTCACTGCTTTAAAAAAAATGCTCTTGATTCATAAGAACTCAGGCCTGATAAAACAGAAGCAACATCTTCTTTTATCAGAATGCATAGAGAGAAATAGCACCACTCGGAATCAATCACTGACAGGGAGCATTCATCCAGTGGGGGAAGCATGGAGAGAGTAATGCCACAACCAGATAGAAATGATTTAAAAGCTTTAAATAAATATTACACATAATATAGCAATTCCTTGTCTATCATAAAAAGTAATGGATCAGGAAAGACCAATTGCTGCCACTATAAATCAGCTCCTGTGTTAAGCTAACGTTCTCCCCATCGACCTTGGCTCCTGTAGGGTTTACTAAAATCGCTAAAGCCCTTTGATGGATGGCATGCATTTACAAATCAATCACTCTCTATGCTGAATCTAACCCATCTTTGAGACTGCTAGGGGTATCTCTTGCTTTTTTGTATCAGAGTTCTGTCTTATTTGTGCTTTTAGGCATATCTTGCTTATTCTGGTCCTGGTTATACCAACCCTACTTTGAGTTAGCACCTTGAGATCAATGTGATTACAGGTGGAGTAACATATTAATCAGTATTGGTAAGAGGCTTTATCTAACTTTCCGTTGAGCAATGTATTAGGCCCTTTCTCCTCCGACTCCTCACTTGTTCACGTTGAGCCAAACTTTATCCCTTGTCCGCAGGTCCGCTGACAGAGTGGGTAAAGGGGGCAGTTATCCCAGAGCTCGGCAATTCAAAGGGGCCTGGGGCTCCCGGCTGCCACGGCCGCTACTATGGCAGCGGTGCAGCTGGAGCTTTGGCTTCTTTAATTTTCCACTGGAGCGCTGCCCCACATGCTCCATGGGGCTGCCTGAGAAGGCAGGGGCGGGTGGCACTGAGTGTTACTTGGGGACTGACATGGCTCCAGGCGCGGCTGAGGTCTGGCTGCCCTAGGTTCGCTCCTTCTGTCTGAGACCCCACCCCTTCCGGAGGCATGGCAGTGTTCCTCACACACTTTACCCAGGGGCCTCGGGAGGCTGCTTGTGCCACTCCTCCTGAAGGCAAAGAAGTTACACTACAGATCAATGTGGTGCTGTGTGTTTCAGATGATGTCCTTTCTGAGATTCAAGCTGTGGGGAGTAGCTTTTGTATTTCAGCCAGAACTAGAACATCACTGTGAACAGTATTCCAAGGGAAAATAGTGGGAGGCCCTTTACTGGAGATATTAGAATCTAAGCTGTCTAAAGCACTGGTGCATGTACTCAAGCTTGGGAGGATAAGCTTAGAACATGTAAAGACTGAGGCTTGTATTGGGCAGATTTTTCAAATGAGTGCTTGAGGTCCTGGTACTCAAGCAACTTTTTTACTTTCGTAAATTACACGGCAAGTCTAGAGGTGCCAGGACTCAGCACTGGCAAGCTCTGGCACTGATTGGACTGTTCATGACTCTTGCAGGGGACAAGCTGAAGGACTAACCCAGGAGATATGGAACATGAGAGAGAGCACCAGAAGAGAGCCCTTGGGCCAGTAAACCTTAGTTGCCTGTTGTCACAGGCAACCACATTGTACCATACCACCCATAAGCTTACCTCTCAAAGCTAATTAGGTTATTTGTTCCCACTAGTTTGGGGAGGCTATTTTAGAACCTTATTTCTCTGAGGGTCAGAAAACTACTTCTACTTACATGTGTTCATAGACAGATTTTACTTATTTCTTCCTGTTCCAATTCTTTCCTTAAGTAGCTCGTCTCCATCCCTGGTGATGAGACACCAACTACATTTGTGGAGAACAGTCCTTTTCCCTCTCAGCCTTCTTTTTCCTAGACAAAACAAGCCAAGCCCTTTTAGTCTCCCCTCATAAGATGGGTTTTCCATTCTTCTGATCATCTTTGTTAGTTCTCTTTGACTTTGGAAAGAAATTCTTTGACAATTCACCTCTTTTGAGAGAGGAACAATCACTTTGCTGTATGGGGAATGATAGCCCAGATGAGTCTTGCTATGAGGAAAGAAATTACCTAGAATTGCTTTCCATTGAGCTGGTCACTGGAAACATGTTTAGTTTTGTAGATAATTGTGAATGGTTCTCTTTTTATTTTGGTAAGTGTTCCAGACACAATGGCTTTGTTTGGTTACGAATTACATGAATTCTACAGTGACAGGAACAGTACAAAGCTGAATAGATACTGCAGTGACAAGAGCTTTAGGATAAGGTCAATATTTTTCTTGTGACTATAGATCTACATTTTTTTTTTAAAGAGAGGCCACTGACTTTAGTTGCCCAGCTTGACACACCTTGGGCCCTGACTTTCAGATGTGTGGAGTGTCTACAATCTCTGTTGCTTTAAAATGGAGTGATGGGAGTCCAATGCTTTTGTAATTCAAGCCAAAGATGTCTCATGTTGGGCACCCACAAGTCCCTGGCTACTCTTAGAAACATAGCCCTTAGTCATGAATGCAGCCAATGCTAGTGAAATCCTTTCTTGAGCTGTCAGTGGATCAGCCTTTGAGAACTGCCTCCCCAATCTACCTCCACTTGTAAGTGATTTCTTCAAAGAGAGTTGCATTGTGAAATAGAAGCAGATCTGGGGAGGTCACTGGTATGACTGCTGAGCCATCTGATCCTTTTGGCATAGTGATCTACTTGTAGCTCTTCAGTGAATAGGAGATGTGAAGTTGATTAATTCTTCAGTTTGGTCTCTGCTTCTCTTCACTTGCATATGTTGATTTAATCACTATCTTGAATCTATGCATGTGGGCTTTCTTTAAATGTTGCTGTCAGACACTTCATGTTTGCTCCTTTGTGCTATTACATGAGCTATTCTTCCTTTGTTAGTGTGTAGATCCATTATTATTGCACAAATGTACAAATCCTATAGATTACAGTGGGTTTTGACCTGCGGTCTGTCATATTCTCTGCTGTTCATTAAAAAATAGCAATAAAGCGGATTTGACAATAAATCCACTTGAGGGTTCAATGACTAAAGACAGCAATGTGTAATCCAGACTTCGTTTTCCAGGTATTACTCATTCCTGCCGGTTGTTTCAGAGGCCTGTGCGAATGATGTACAACAGAGGTACTATCTGTGCTTATTAGCGAGCCCTTGCAATCAATGTATTGGAAGTCTTAGATTTAGTTCCTTTGTAGCAAGCAACCTTGTCTTGTCTTCCAGGAGAGCTAATCACCGCAGATCTCCTCTGTTCAAACCTATGTAAGCCATGTGCTCTGAAATGTCCTCTCTACCTTCTGTCAGCTTCCTCTAGTTAAAAGTTGACCTTTGTGTAGAAAACTGGTAGAAGCTTAGGTATTACCACCTCTAAACATTACCTTTCCCTCTAACTTGTGGATTGGTCTTACTCGTCTCAGAATGGAAGCTATTTCTTGCATCTGACTGTGACACAGTTTCACGGGAACAAATTGCCATTGTACATATGTGGCTGGGTTTGAAGTAGGGATGTCATTGTGTAGACGATTACACAATTAACTGATAAGCCTAAGCTTGTCATTTAAACTTGTGGACTACACACATTTCCCCCCACTGGGTGACTGGCTAGCTTAAAAGCAGGCTCCCCATGAGCACTGGATCTGCCTGCCTCTTCCCCACCCCCACACTGCTAACTCTGATAAAGAGGCAGGAGCACAGAGGATGTCTGGCAGTGTTCCCTCTAAGCTGCCTGGCAGCACAGCTTCATAGGTGATTAATCGGCCCTGCCCAGTCAGAGGCTCAGGGCTCCAAGCATGGAGCTCACTGACTGGGCAGAGCTGATTAATTGCCTGTGAAGCCGGGATGCCATGCAGCTTAGAGGGAACACTGGTGAATGGAGGTAGACTGGATCCAATGTGTGTGTGGATCAGCTTTGAAGCTAGCTTCCCACTCGTACAGGCTCCTGATAACTGCCTCCCCCTTCCTTGCTGCCTCCTCCAGAGACAGGGGGGTGCGGGAGGTGGCAGGCAGGAGCCAGCGCTGGGGGAAGCATAATACTCAGCACAGAGATGTTTAACCAAACACCAGCACAAAGAAAATAACATGATCACGTCTAAATAAACCTTCCCTGTTACTTGCATATCCAAATCTTCAAGGTCCCGTTAATTTCTGGGCACGGGTATCCCTGTAGTTCAGTTCATCATTTCCCTCCAACTCCTGGTTTAAACCCCACACAAAGAAAATCTGCAGGCAGATTCCCTTTCAATTAAATCTCAACACTTTCTTCTCATTGGTTCTCGTGGCTCCCTGCCAACATTTCCTTGCGACCTGGGTTTAACATTTTGGTTACTGAACCCTGGGATGTTCAGAAAAGGACAGTACCTTGCCCATCCATCACGCAATTTCAGCAGATAACTCAATTAAAATGCTTGTGAGTGTGATGTCTTATGTTTTTTTCATTGCGTGTTTCTGATGATGTATGGCTGCATTAGAACAGGGAGTGAGTTCGTTGTCCAAGTCTTCCTGGCCACCTGCTGAAATGCCAAGTTTTTTAGGTTTTAATGCAGAACAGCCAGTGGTATTTTCCTGATTTGAACCTGCCTGAGAGAACAGGGTACAAGCTCATCTCCGTATCTGTGGAAGTTCAAGAAGGTGTCTAGGCAAATAAATGCTCATTTGGATGCCAATGTGTATCCAAATGTGGATAGCCTATTAAGGTGCCTGTAGCTGGGAAATACTGAGCTCACAAAGTCCAATGTCCCACTAATATTTACTGTTGCAAAATTGTCAATTTGAAAAGAAAAGGTTTCCTGCTTCCATGCTGCCCTCAGGCCACGATGACCTGTTCATGCATCATTTTAGTCAGGAGGACAGTCCCATTGACTTTTAAGTCAGAAGTCCCCAAGCTGCGGGGTGAGCCTCTCAAAGGGGTGGGAAGGAATGTTCAAGGGAGCACTGTGAGGCTCAGCCCCCCCCTGGGGAGTGGAAGGGAGAACCACCTGGCCCAGCCTCAACTCCCAGACCTGCATCGGGCACTGCTCTCAGCCCCTTGCCATGACTCTGCTTCTGGCCCTAGACCCACCCCTAGCTGCCCTACCCATAGCCCTGTCCCCACGCACCATGGTGCTGTAGCCCAGCTCTGGAGGAGAGAGCACAGACAGGAGTAAGGGGGGGAATGACCTTGAAAATTTAGGGGATCACTGTCTTAAGCATTTGGTGCAGAGGTATTTCTGCACCTACGATAATACCAGAGAAGAATTAAAGTGACAGACTTCGTGGTGTACAGTGATTGGACTTACTAAAATAATTGACAGGAAGCAAAGAAAGAAGAATTCCTCAAGAGGAATTTGAAGAATGGCGAATGGGAGACTTGCAGGCATTGGAGATGGCTTGAGCGACTGAGAGGATTGGGATGAGGGAGAAATGAGAGCAGTGATCATGCTGGAATGAGTTTATAGGGATTATGGGCCCGATTTATCCCTTCAGTGAAATTATGCCAGTGATTGAATGACTTAAAAAAAAAAAATCCACAATGTGAAAGTGGTCCCATCTTTCCTCTCCTATCTTTGACCAAAATGAGCAGAAAAGGGACCCAGCCACTCTTTCACGACTTGAAATACACAGCATCAGGGGATGCTTATACAGTAAAACTCCGATGGTCTGGCACCATCAGGAACCCGGAAGTGCTCCGGACAGCCGGACCATTGGAGCTGCTCTGCCCCCAGCTTCCCCGATTCAGCCGCTGCTAAAACTGACCAGTGGCTGAATCGGGAAAGCCGGGGGCAGAGCAGCTGGAGTGCTGCCGGGTTGGTCCCGTAGTGCTGCCCCTCGGGGCTGCGGGACCCAACCTGGCAGCACTCCAGCTGTCCCCAACTCAGCCGCTGCTGAAACTGATCAGCGACTGACTTCAGGAAGCCCGGGGGCAGAGCAGCTCTGTCCCCGGGCTTCCTGGAGTCAGCCGCTGATCAGTTTCAGCAGCGGCTGACTTGGGGACCCCTGGGGCAGAGCAGCTGGTCCGAGGAGTGGCGCTACCAGACCAACCAGGCAGCACTTCAGCTGCTCTGCTGCAGGCATCCCCGATTCAGCCGCTGCTGAAACTGACCAGCAGCGGCTGAATCGGGGTCGCCTGGGGCAGAGCCGGACTATCGGAACGGGGGGCTATGAGAGGTCTGGGGTGGTATTCCCCCACCCCAGGCCTTTCATAGCCCCCCCTTCCGATAGTCCGGCAAATCTGATAATCGGGCACCCCCTGGGTTCTAAAGGTGCCAGATTATCGGAAGTTTACTGTACTTCTAAATTATGCTTAGATAGCTCAGAGCTTTTCCAGCAGAAACCTCAAACTCTTACACAAAACGTGCTGGGCTCTTTTTATGTCCACAGGGGGCCAACAGGTATTTAAGGGCTCATCTGAAACACACAAACAACTGTATGGCGCCAATTTACTTAGCGGCTGTGTCTAGACTGGCCAGTTTTTCTGGAAAATCAGCTGCTTTTCCGGAAAAACTTGCCAGCTGTCTACACCGGCCGCTTGAATTTCCGCAAAAGCACTGACGATTGTCATTGTTCTTGCGGAAATACTATGCTGCTCCCATTCGGGCAAAAGTCCTTTTGCTCAAAACTTTTGCACAAAAGGGCCAGTGTAGACAGCTCAGCTTTGTTTTCCACAAAAAAGCTCCGATCGTGAAAATGGCGATCGGGGCCTAGATTGGCCACGGACGCTTTTCTGCAAAAAGTGCTTTTGCAGAAAAGCATCCATGCCAATCTAAACGCTCTTTTCCGAAAATGCTTTTTAATGGAAAACTTTTCCGTTAAAAGCATTTCCAGAAAATCATGGCAGTCTAGACGTAGCCAGCAAGTTTGAGGGACCAAGTCGTTTCTGCTAGGTGGGGTGAAACGAATTGCACTGCTTGGGAGGTCCCCTGAGCTAGAGTTCAGATGCTGACATGTTTTCCCTCCCATTCTAGGTTTAACTGGAGCAGTCTGATCCCCCTGCAGTTGTGGGGCAGGACACTGGGCTTGCAGACAGAGGATTCTAAGTTCCTCCTTGAAGGTGTGCCCTTCCGCATCTTTGGAGGCTCCATGCACTATTTCCGAGTCCCCAGGGAATACTGGAGGGATCGCATGGTTAAGATGAAGACATGTGGTTTGAACACCCTCACTACGTAAGTGCTACCTTCACTAACACAGTCCTACAGAGCAGCTAATTAAATCGGTGGAGATTTTGCCAATACTAGAGCAAGTCCTAAAAGTGTCTTCTGTTCAAGTCATGAAAGACAGGTTGGTTCCTTTTCCTGCTCCCTGCATGTTTTCGTGCTTGAAATTGTGCCCTCTACTCTGTTAACCACCTTAGGTTCTGCCAGTCCACACATTGAACTCTAACCTCTCTAAACTTTATAGCACACCTTGAGTTGCTCAGTTAGTCCTGGCTTTCCAGGTATGTCTGAGGGAGTCTGATGTGACTGGTCACTTACCACTGACACAGTGGCAAAGTGGGTCCAGGCTCTGTTGTTGCCACTTAACGTGATAGTGGTTTAGAAATTGCTTCAGCCTCAGCAATGAAGAGATACCACGACAGCAAAGACTAAATTCCAAGATGAGTTTAAACTTGTCCCTTCAGCAACTCGCAGCAACTTAAACTCCTTTTCACTTCATTACTCGGACTCCCGCTCTCTTACTAACCTTTAACAGGCCTCCCTGCTTGCTTATACTCTGAACTTGGTCCATAGAACCTGAGGGAGTCCGAACTGGTGTAACTCACATACTGAAGGGCTGAAAGAAAAAAATGTAGGAAGAAAATCATCTAACAGGAGTGTGTATGAAGTAGAATATAAAGACAGCTCCAGCCTGCCCTAACTGCTGATTCCTCAGTGTGAAGTAACATCAATATACACCCTGTTACACATGTGCACATACAGCTGTAAGTTTGCCTGAATCTATTCATGGCTAGAAGGTGGTGTGCACAAAAAGGCAGTGCATAGAGGTAGGGTAGGTAGTTCTCCCCCTGTTCCCTGGTCCTAGCCCCTTATCAGTTTGTGAATTCCCAATCCCTGTCTCTGACTCTCTTTTTCAGGTACGTGCCATGGAACCTTCACGAAGCAGCGAGGGGGAAGTTTGATTTCAGCGGAAATCTGGATTTAGAGTATGTGGTGTAATTTTGTTTTGTTTTGTTTTACACTATTGTGATCACAGGTTTGAGAGTAGAGGTCAGATGTCCAGATCCGTTAGTGATAACTTTAGGATGTAGGATATTAAGGAACTTGACCATTGGAGAAGTATTCACATACTAAGTGTGTGATGCATAGATGATCTTATAGGGACATGTCAAGGAATATACAGATCACTGTCCTTTTCCCTTGCTTTGCCAACTAATGTCACATCATTTCGTTTATTTAGTGGCTCTTTCCTCTTAACTAGGCCTGCAAAGAAGACTCTGTTATAAAACTGTGCTTTAACAAACTGCTTTTTTTGATGCAGTTTTTTTTTTCTAAGTTTTGCTCTAGACCTGCGTTTCTCAAACTGTGGGTCCTGACCCCCCAGGTGGTTGCGGTATCGCAAAGTTTGAGAACCCCTACTCTAGACAACATCTATAACAGGATTCTGGCCACATCAGTGAGAGAAACTCTATTGGGACCCTGCTTACACAAGAATCATGTTTAGTGATAGGTTTGCTGAGCCTAGAGCTGTTTCCAACCCAGACACAATCTTGGATAACCCAGTCAGTGTAGCTTAGTGGTTTAGAACAGGGGATTGGGAGTTGGGAGAACTGTCTTGATTCTGCCACTCACTTTCTATATGACCTTGAGCAAAAACAGTCTGTTTGGGCCTCATCTTTTTCATTAGTAAAATGGGGACAGTAGAAGTGTCAAGTAATAGCAGTGATTGTGTTGTGGGGTGACACTCCTAGTTTGGAGCAGCATTTTCCAAAGCCTTAACTATGCAAAACATCCACAAAAGTTTGTAGTTAGTCTGTGTTTGTGTTAACAAGCATGCAGGTAACCCTTAAGATGGAACCAGAGCCATTATATATCTCTGTTATTTTCCCAAAAGCTCCCCCACGCGTACACTTCCCAGAGCCCCATATGTTGTCTTAGCCAACACTGACTGAAGCATTTTTTTATTCTAAACTATCTGGAACAGATGAGATGGCAGCTTCTTATCTTGAGGGAGTCTTGAGTCTTTCAGAGTTCCACAGTAAGAAGAGTGACTGGGGTTCCTCACTCCCCATGCAAAACAACCCCCATTGATTATCTTGTTCGTATCCTTCCCCTTCTGTTCTCAGCAACAACAAAGCTCATCCACTGATTCTCAGCATTACCCCACTGACTTTCTCTTGAGAGTGGTGACTGTGATTAGTAGAAGTTGCCTGCTGGACCCATCTGTTAAGTGGTGAATCCTCTCCCTCATCTAATTGCTCCGTTCCCTCTGTGGACAGCCTTCCTTTATGGTTGGGTCAGAAACACTCTATCTATGTCTCAGAGCAAGCTATTCCACATCTTTAAAGCAGTCTGTTATTTCAAAATAATGGGCGTGCTATTCCAGCGTCCCAATAACCCTCGTTCCATGAAGGATAAGGAATGTTTCAGAATAGCGCTTTATTTCAAAATGATCTCGAAAGAAGCTACACAATTAGCAAAGTGGAAATTGCGTAGCTTGTTTTGGGGTAAAGGTACAGTGTAGACGCACACTCTGTTGTGAGGAGTCAGGCGGGGGGCAGTGCCGGGTTAAATGGAATAATTGTGTTTGCAGATTATGTGACTGCATTAAGCCTCTGGGCCCCCCACTCCTTTAGGGTGGATTTTTTTTGGAGGCCTTTGAAACCCACTGATTTGGACTCACTAGACAGCACGGTCATGGGTACATTAGAAATGTACAGAAACCCAGTGGTTCTTCAGCAAGAAAATAATTACTGTTTTCGGATTTCCTAGGGCCTACCTAACCTTGGCAGCTGAAGTTGGACTATGGGTGATTCTGCGTCCAGGACCCTATATCTGCTCTGAGTGGGAGCTTGGTGGTCTTCCCAGGTAAGAGTGTACATGGTGGTTGCCATTTGGATTTGGGTTCTTTGTTTGATTCAAATACTTAGGCATTCATCTGTTAACTTGAGACTGACTGTAGATACTTTGCATTTGTAAGACCATAGGAACACACAAGCTCCCTGCATCATGCAGCTCAGTCTCCTGCAGAGAGTCAGAAATAATGTTAGAAAATGATCAGGTGTTTCAGCCTGTGTTCTCTGAGGACAGGGTCATGTCCGATGTTCCCTCTTAAGTGTTTCCATCAATGTGCGAAATACATTTTGTTCTGTGCAGCAAGGCGTGTGCAGATGTGCACCACCCATAGAAACACATGCTGCCGGCTGTGGTCAGCTGTAGGTCCTCTGCCAATCTTTCCTGGATGGTGCTCTGCTTACAGGGAACACTGGTCATGTCCTATAGCAGAAAGATTCCCACTCAGTCATTGATCCTTTCATAGCATTACAAACCATGGACCTGGAATTAGAATGCTGCTGTGAACAGTCCCTTTTTAAGGCTCTGGTATGTGCTGGTTAGAGCAGGGGATTGGCGTTCCCTGTTTCATGTTCTATCACTGATTTGCTATATGACCTAGATTTACCTTTCTTATGCTTCAGTTTCCCTGACGATAAAATACAGAGAGTGGTATTTGCAACTTGATGTAAGGGTTTATTCACCCCAGGGCTCATTTTAATAAGCCTATAGGGACTCTCGCACGATGTGGATGGGAGCAATAATGTCATGATTCCCTCAACCCTCTATTAGAAATTCTTTTAAATCTTTGTCCTCCTGAAAACCTTTTTTCATCCATAAAGCCTCCACTTACAACCAATTTACTAGATCTCTGAGGTGGCCATGGCCAGCTGCAACTGACTGGTTTATATAGTAGAGTCAGCACATTTACCAGTTCTACCGCTGCCGTTGCATAAGTAGACTCTCATGTTTAGAGCAGCCTGGTCATGGTACGAGTTGTTGAGAGCCAAATCTAACACGTAAGCCCTGAGAATCTTTCCTGGTTACCAGATCCCAATGGGACAGCTGTTAGGGTTCAGTCACACTTGTTTATCTTTCTTTGTCTTACTCACCAGAGCTTTAACCTCAGTGGAGGAGCTTGGCTCAGATGAAATGTTGGGATGCTCTCTCCCCATCTATCCTGTCGCGCTTTTGCTGCAACTCACGCTCTCCCTGATCTCAGACAAAATGAGTTCAGAGTGTTTTGGCTATTTAATGCAATTAGAATAATCTTATCAGGAGATGAGTTTGATTAAGGCCCCTAGGGCATTCTCATGTAGGGATGAGAGGCTTTTTTGCCTTAACGCTTTGCCACAACATGTAACACACGGCTTTTTGCCAACCTGGGGGCCCAGGTGGCAGCAGAATATGTTGCCACCTGGGAATCAAAAATAGAGTTCTGAGATTGTGCCGGTCTTACAGGGATTCTCTCTTGTTCCATCCTTTCAGCATCATTAATGATGCCACAGCTGCTTGCGATAACAACCGGAAGTAGTTGGTTAAAACTAATTTTAGTTGAAAATGACAGCATTATTAGCTGATCCAAGGTCACTGTTGTAATATATTTTGTGCTCATACAGCCCCTTTTGACTGATACAGGAATAGTACCCCCATTTTACAGTTCCCATGCTGAGGGGGAGCAAGGTTGTGACTCGGCCAGAGCTATACAGTTGCAGAGTGGAATAATTAACCCAGTAATTTTGACTCTCAGATCCTTGCTCTTACTATTAACTCTTGGTTCCTCCTGTAGGAACAGGCAATGAGTAAAGTTAGGTTGTAACAGCTATGCAGAATACTGCACTTGAATGCGTATCGGTTATTCCCATGTTATCCCAAATGAACCAATTCAGCCCTGTAAATCTGCCCTAGAAGTGAAGTGAGAAATTATTTCAAAAAATGCTGTGTATAGGGATGGCGATTGGGAGGGTCGGAAACTTGGTGTAGGATGGATTTTTATGCAGGAGTATTGACGGTGAGAATGCAGAAAGCTCACAAATACTCTTCCTCCATGTCACTATGGAGGTCACTGGCTGCTCTCTCAAGTCACTCTTTCTGTCAAGGGTATTTTTTTTTCTACTGATGGCTCAAGAATAAGCCAGCTTAAAAACTTTATCTCCATCTTCTGAGATCTTCTGGAGTGTTCCCTGTAAGCTGTGCATTTGTGCAGCCACTCAGGAGAGATTCAGAGCTGATTAGCAGAGCGCCCACAGCTAGGTTTTGTACCTACTGGTAGTGTACGTTGACACATGCCTTGGTGCCCACAAAAATGCATGGAAAAGATTAGAAGGGAACATTGGTGCAGGATATATCATGAATGGGAATTGGAATGGGACTGTCTCTTCCAAATTCAGATTCACTGTATCATGTTGAGGGAGAAGGTGACGGGTGGTGAGAATCTGGAATTGTGATTTGGACTCTCTATCAAATGTCAGTGGAGGTTTGCATTGTAAGCATACTTAATGGGATAACCGTCAGGACAGTGATTCCCTAAAAGAATTCCTTTTTTACATGAAACATGCTCAAATACCCCATGGGATTCCATTGCTGTTCATGGCATGAATGTCTGTGGAACGTTGCTCTGTGCTACTAAATAGAGGTGGTGTTCCACAGAGAGGTGGCTCCCCTGCAGTCACGAGTGGAAGGATTTTAACTCACATGACCCTAAAAGGTGCTGTATTAATTAGGGATGTAAAATCTGTTTAAGAGTAGTGGGGCTGCTCCAGCCTGGCTGGGCCACCAGTTAACCGCTTAACTGGTGAACCGGTTAACCCTTTATATCTCTAATTTAAATGTAAAGTCACCGTCATTATTTAACACATGTGACTCTTCTGTGTCTTTGAATTATCTCTGCTGAACTGATGGCACAAGCAAGCATTTTCCTATTATCTCCCACGTTCAGATTCAAAGTACAGTGTTGAAGGAGAGTAGGATGGTGGTTAAAATCCACAGTCTTGGTTTGGATTCTATAACAAATGTCGGTGGAGGTGTACATTTCTGTGTGAGAAGGCACTGGGTAGAAGTACAGGCTATGATTATGTCCTGAATATATCTAGCTTATGGGCTCATATTGCCAGGTGCTTTCTAGGTGATGTGGAGTACTTTCAGTTCCCATCTAGTTCGCTGGAAACTCAACACCTCTCAAGAAGCCCTCAGCACGGAGCTGTTGCTGAGCCAAATGATCGAAAATGGTAGTTCTTTCTCCCTGAACTCTGTAACTTGTGAGCAAGTGGGACTCATGCATGCATGCATGCTGGGGCAGAAGTGAGTCCCCAGTCGATTTCCTTTGCTGCTGAACAAAGGAATCTCTAGGAATCTCCTTCTGTTCTCTCCTAGCTGGCTACTCCAAGATCCTGACATGCAACTGAGAACAACCTACAAGGGCTTCACAGAGGCTGTGGATGCTTATTTTGATCACTTGATGGCCAGAGTGGTCCCTCTTCAGGCAAGTAAGATGCATCACCCTCTCTTTCCAGAACCTGACTACTGCAAGCATTAGAGTGTGCTCATGCAGTGGCTTCAGGATAACCGGCAAATGTACTGTCTACGTTATAACAAGCCTAGACTGCAGCTGGCCATGGTAGCCTCACAGATCTAGTGAGTTGCTTATAAGTTGGGCCTTTGGGGGCAATCCTAGCTCACCTGTTAGTGAGTTCCATGGAGGAAAAACATGATCCGCTGGATGCAGCTCCCATTAGATTACTCTCTTCCTCTTCTGCCCCCTTGCCTTCCAGCAGCAGCAGTGCAGGTTTTCCCTGGCTTGGAAGACAGAGGCCTTTCCATCTTAACTGTTGAAGTGTGATCCCCTCTCCTGGTCACATGCATTCATTTCTTGAGCCCAGAGCCAAGTTATAATCGAGTATCATCTGGATTAGAAACCATGAACCCTGGTGATCAGCTTCTCCTCTCTTTCCCTACAGTACAAGAAGGGGGGCCCCATCATCGCAGTGCAGGTGGAGAATGAATATGGTTCCTACGCCAAAGACCCTGACTACCTGACCTACGTTAAAATGGTAATGTTGTCACTCCCACTCTTTCCTGTGTCCGGCACCTTCTGAGCCTGCTTCTTAGCTTCCTCGCTCCCTGCACTCCTACTGACCTCTACTGAGACCTAACAGACTTGCAGGGTCAGTGTCTGATCCAGCTAACGTCCAGTACCCATATCCATGTAGCAAGTGAATTGATCCATCCTATATTATGATGGAGGTTGGGGTCGGGGAAGAGATCCCGTTTTACCCTTTCACTGCAGACAAGAGCCCATGTACGCTGACTGTTGCACTGCACGAGGTCTTCCCAGAACACACAGCGATACCCACCTGGCTGTGCTCTTTCCCATTCTCCAGATCAGAAGCTGTTCTGTGGCATACCAGACCCAGAACCTTGCCTGAGAGGGAGGTTTCTATGAGCCACAGACAAGCCTCCTCCTAAAGCTTGTAATCTGGAGCTCAGCATTAGCCAGGTAGACTAATTTGATTAATAATTCCCTCGTCTCCGATTGTACCTCAGCCTGGGCTTCTGAGTCGGGAGGGAAGAGCTGGTGTGCATGCGAGAAAGCTGTTATCCTCGTGGATCAGATATGAACCATGCTGACTTGCTCAGCTGCCGCTGACACAGTACTCATGCCAGTGCAGACAACTAACTGGCGCCACTTTATAGCTCAGAAGGTCACCTCAGGAGCTGTCCACAAGAACCCCCAAATCCTGTTGTGGGTGAGGGACGTTACTTGCTCTGCATCTTGCTGGGGGAGGGAGTATGCTCTGTTTTCAAATGCTTGTGCTACAAATGTATGAGATTCAGAGTAACTGTTAAAATCGTGGGGGGAGGGGATGGAGAAACACTGTCCTCCCTGATCTCCACCCATGCATCCCTTGGATTCAGACAAGTGGCACAGTCCTTTTTTAGCCCCTAAAACTCAGCTCCCTGGAGTATTGTGTGTATAGGCCCAGGTTTGCACCATAAACTTACTGTGCTTCCTGCTTTTCTGTCATGGCATTAGCAGCTTCTGCTTTAACCTGGCAGGTATTTCAGCCCCTTTGTGCTAGAGGCCAGTAAGAGAGTTAACTGGATTAGTTCTGGTTCAGGTCATCCTATTCCTGACAACAAGCCTGCCAGCATTCAATCGAAGAAGTCACATGGCGAGGTTCCTAATCTTCTTTGAATGATTTTCCACCTGTGCTCAGTATTCGCCTCCTTGGAGAGTTAAATATGAATTGTCTTGGTTAACAGGTTAGAAAGTTAATTTCTGGTCTGAACAAAGAATGTCAGAGCCATCTGAAAAAGTCTGTGTAGCTCACACCCCCACTTACATCAATTGATGAGCATGTAAGTAAATGTCTGTTGGGGTCCTATATCACTGTGGCATGGGGGTGGCACTGTTGCAGTGCCCTGAGATCAGCTTTGACCATTTACCAGCCCAGGTGTAAAATCTGCTTGCTCACCTTTACCATAATGTTGATGATGATGCAAGAGCTAGTGATATTTCACTGACCCGTCAAAACAAATTACATGCCCCAGATGAGTGGGTGAATACAATTTCACAAGGCTTTTTCCTTCTGCTTTGGTATTGTGTGTGACACCCTCTGTCTGAGGTTGTGTTGTCTAGTGGTTAGAGAGGAGGGACTAGGAAATCAGACTCCCAGGTTCTCCTCTCGGCTTTGGAGGAGAGCGTGGTGAAGCTTTGGTACAGAGAAATCAAGAGCTAGGACTCCTGGACTTGGCCTTTAACTTTTGAGCGTGATGGGTTAGTTACTTCAACTCCTTTTGCCAATCTGTGACTGTAGACTGACTTGTGTTTGTTGTTCACATGGTGCAATAACATTTAAATTAGATTTGGCATTTGAATTAAAACAAAAACAAAGCCCCTTAAGGCCCTATCCCTTTCCCCTCAAAGGTGTACTGCCTTTGCCCTTCTGTGTCCTTGTCATTACTATCTGTACCATTAGCCGCCTTCCTTAAGGTACATGAGCACAATTTCAATAACCCTGTTGCTGTAATTATCTATATACACACACCTGTACCTACCTTTGATTCTATTTCTAATTCTCATTTTCCTGTTGCACCTTGAAATCCTGTAATGCATTTTAATGTGCAGATACTCACTGTTTTTTACTTACATCGAAGTAATAAACACAATCCTAGCATTAATGCAGCACTCTAGGAATATTAAATAAGTGCAAGTCACAGAATTTCCAAAAATATCACAGTAGAATCACAGAATAGTAGAACTGGAAAGGACCTCAAACTCCCTAGGCAATTTATTCCAATGTTTAATCACCCTGACAGTTAGGAATTTTTTTCTAATGTCCAACCTAAACCTCTCTTGCTGCAATTTAAGCCCATTGCTGCTTCTCTTATCATCGGAGGCCAAGGAGAACAATTTTTCTCCTTCTTCCTTATAACCCCTTTTTAGATACTTGGAAGCTGCTATCATAAATTCTGTCCTGCTGCATGTGTGCATTCAGGTATAAACATGATAGCGAATGCAGCATAATGATGAACAGAGATTGTCAAAGAAATTGTAACCAGGCCAATATGTCTCTGAAATGTGTGTCTTTAATTTCACAGTCATAACATCGGTTTTACATAAGCTTCCTGGTGAACATTTACATTTTCCACAATCACACATAGGAAAGTTCTTTACAGACATTAGCTAACGCATCCTTGCAGAATACTCTGGTTCACACTCATGTATTTTATTAAGTGCTACAGTGAGGTGGGGATTGTATTCTCTCTGTTTGCTTTGTTATGTTGCATGTGATGTCTGTAATCTTGTAGTAACCCATGTGTGTGCCTTAATTTCCCTGGGTATTTCAGCAATACCTAGTGATGGAAATTGGCTAATGCTTTCTGTAACCCGAGTGGGGGGGGGGGGCGGTGCAACCAGGTGACACCTTTTGTCAGGGAAGCAGGATAGAGGCTGGAGGTGGGGCTGGCTGCTGCATGTGTGAGTGAGTCTCTCTGGCTTAGAGATGGGAGGAGGGGCCTTGGCTCTGAGCTTCCCCTCCCCTAGGTGAATTTTACTTATTGCTTCTGGTTTCTGTGTTGACAAGTATGTTCTCCACTGCATCTCTGTGGACTAATACATCTTCTGTTCTACCTGCTGGCTGAGAGTCGCGTCTGACTGGATGGGGGTGCAGGGCCTGGTGACTCTCCAGTCCTCGGTGCCAGATGGAAAAGCAGAAGCAGAAAGAGGGTTTGATCTAGGGATATAAGCGACTAGTCGAGTCACTACTTGACTAGTTGCTTTTCCCCTCGCCTTGCTGCATCTATCAGAGACAGCAGGGGGGGAATAGGAGCTGGTGCTGGTGCTTAAAAGCTGGTTTCCCCAGCACCGTTTACACAGGGGAGGGGGCGGGGACAGGGCACAAACCAGGACTCAGCTGTCCTGTCCTAGCTGTGCCTCTTACTACGTTTAAAAGGCAGAGGTGCAGTGTCTGGGCCTGGGCGTGAGCTGGATGGCTCTTACTACATTTAAAAGGCAGAGCTGCATGGGAATTAGCTCCTGAGGCTAGGTGCTAACTCTGCTGTGGTTCTGCAATGTCCCTCCTTATCGACTAATTGAGTGGTCGATGGAAATTCCATCAACAACTCAATTAACTGATTAAACGCCATTTAACATCCTTCGTTTGATCTAAAGGAACTGATCCAAAAGTAATGGAGAGTTTCCTGCTGACCTCCTTGGGCTTTGATCCAAGCCATATGTATCTTAGCAAAGGGCATGTGGTTGGGGATGGAGACTCTGTGATACTGGAATTATATTTGTGAGTTCATGGCTCTCCAGGCTGTGCTTGTACCATCAGATTGTATTAAAAGAGATTATACAAGCTCTAGTAAGGATCTGCTGTGATTAACAAAGGCTTGAAATGCCCTAGCTTACTGTCTTGTGAGGTTGGAGGACTAAGGAGAGTCCTCATCCAGAGCTTACCATTCATGTTTTTCTGAGAGATACGTTCATTACGTGGTGATTCTGCTAACCCATCTAGGTCTTCTATATTAAATAGTAGGAAGGCTCTCTGTTCTTCTTTCCCTCCCTCACCTATGCTCCTCTTGGAGTTGAAAGCAGCAGAATGACCAGGTATGTGTCAGCCGACGGTCAGGGCAGTGTGTGTGTGTGTATGCTTCCGAGAAAAGGTTTAACGTCCGTGTCTTTACTGCTAGGACCGGGGTCCCGTCGCAGAGGGTGGCCAGCAGGCCAACAGACGCCCCGTTATATAGGAAGAGCTTATTACACCTTAGATTTTAACTGCTAGAACACAAAGTTCCTTCGCAGCGGGCAGCCTGGGAAAGGCTGGAAAGGTGCCCCAACGGATCTTGTCACCTGGGAGTGACACAGATCCAAACGCCCAAGCTCTCCCTATGTCTGTCCCTTTATGACCGGCTGAAGTTCTTTTAAATTGTGCTTGGTTCTGTTACAGCAACTGAAGGAGTCAGGTTAAAACTTAAACAGTTACAGGTTTATTAAAAGACTTATAAAAGCATATGGTTACAATGGCTATTGCTCTATTTCTTAAATGCTAACAAATACAGATTTTAAAAATGGTTACAAAGAAAATAAAGATAGAAAATAGAAATAATGGTACCAAGTGACAGCTTAATCTTTAAAGAGCTCTAAGTCAATGTATATATATACTTAAGCAAAGGACCACATCCAGGTACAATTTTTACCCCTTTCTGTGCCTCTCGACTCCAGCGTGTCAGGCCAGGGCCGGTCTCTCAATTCCTAGGAAAGACGAATACGAGGTGGGCGTCCCCTTGGAACCTCGGGAGATCAAACACCTAACCCGACCAGCAGATAGATGGTAGATTGACACTCAGAGTAAATGCGCTGCTGGACCCATCTTTATACCCCTGGGGGCCCGTATCCTCTTTCTTATCTAAGATGCCGAATTGTACTGGTCCGTTTTGTGGCGCCAGTTCTTACAAGCAAGTTTCAAGTTAATTTACACTTGCAAGAGAGATAACTAAATTGTGAGCACTAGACATTTTTTTACTGGGCGAGAGATTCCTCCCCCCGCGGATGGATGTGTGTTCGTATCAATATGGGTTTGAGTCAAGGGCACTCCTTGGCAGCCTCTTGGTCAGCAATTGGCGTATCTCTGTTTACAGCCATTCACGGTCACAGCAGCCTGGGCCTTCTGCTCTGTGTGCCCTGTATGCTCCAGGCAAGCAAAAATGGATGTTACAAGGGGGTTCTTGTCTGGCTACAGTATGTTCAAAATAATGCCCGGCTAGGATATGTGGTCCTGAAATTTGAGAGGCTAGAGGGACAGCCAAAGTCTGGTCAAGTAAAGAATCTCGGGTAAGAATGAAGAGAGGCAAAATACAGGGCTGCAGGATCTTCATAATATATGTACTTCAACCATTTCTCCTCTTGTAAAATATGACAGCATGTGAAAGGGAAGGCACCTCCTCCCATTGAAATGAATGGGGATTTTGCCATTAACTTAAATGGAAACAGGAATAAGATGTGGGTTGATGTTTACATAGTCAATTTTGGCCAGAAAGTAGCATAATGCTTTACATTGAAGTCCACAACTGTGGCCCAGATGATGCTCCTCCCATTTCTTTCAGTGGATGGACAGGATAAGAGGCCTGTCCCCTAGCCTCCTCCTCTCCACCTTGAAGAAAGACAATGCTGAACTGTACCTCCTTAGTGTGTAGGTAAAATGTTAAATTCAGGCCCCTGAATGTTTTAATTTTTTATTTAGGCCCTGTTAGACAGAGGGATTGTTGAACTGTTAATGACCTCTGACAACAAGGATGGACTGTCTTCTGGCTATGTGGAAGGAGGTATGTGCTTTTCAAGGTGGGGAAAAAAGGCTGCCTTAAATAAGAAGGGGTGCATTTCCTTAAGAAAATCTTTATTTTATTGTTTTTGCTTTGAGGGAGTGCATTGGAGCACAAGTCAAGGGCCAAAGCGTCATTGTGTGAGATGCTGTACAAATATAGAACTAAAAAAGAGTCCCAAAGTGCTTAGTGCATGCTCCTTTTCAGTGTACTTCCTGGGATATATATGACAGTAGAGTAATGAGGAGCTATATATTGCTTTCCAGACCATGTGGAAGAGTCAAGGGCTGTTAGGGATGAACCACTTGGCTATAATACATTTTAATCAAATAGAAAACTTGTCCTGTTTGGTGCTGAGTATCTGCAACTTACTTTGGAGTTCTTTGGAAGATGAGAGATCAGATACAAAGAGGCTGAAATTGTGGTTAATACTCATAATACTGCCGTAGCTATTTATTTCAATTTAACATATTAAAAATACCTACGTATAAGCACTAGATATCCTAACACTTATTAAAAGTGCAATCATCTTTTGTTAGGACTTTGGTCTTTAGGTTTTAAAAAAAGATGGTCTCATTAAAAGCCAGAAATTGGCCATTCTAGAAGTGTTGAAAATAGTTTGTGGAGGGGCGCTAGTCCTAGGTTACTGGTCAGCCCTAGGTTATTGTCATGGCAGAGCATTTGTCCCTGGAGCATGGAGCTTTTGGGGTGGGGAGGGACAAATTAACTTTTGTGGCATAAATCAAAGGAAATAGTTTGGTGCTTCAAAGTACTGTTCTTTTAAAAAAAAAAAAAAAAAAAAAAGAAAGAAAGAAATTCTCCAAACAGAAGCTATAATCTCCCTGAAAATAACCCCTAAAAACTTATCTTGGCATCTGCTTTGCTGCCATGTAATTCCAGCAGACCCCCGTCATATACTGACAGAATCAAATTGGAGACCTTTAGAGCTTATTGCGTTAGCCCTATAACACATGAGCCAAAAGCCAGCCGGCTATTAGCCTAGTCTGTAGAACAGAGTCATTATTCTATCTGTAAGTGGTTTCAGTGCCACTAGATGGGACATTACGCCTCAGCCAGCAAGTGTGTGGGTTATATCAGAAATACAGAAACCCAAGTGCATCAGCTCCAGTTTCTGTGTTTTGTATTTGATGGGGTTGTATACGGCACCATATTGAGATGGTGCTTTTTCCAGGCCTGATCCTACAACTAGCTCTTAATCACTTGAGTGTTCCCATTGACTTCAGCAAAGTTACTCACTTGAGTAATGATTACTGTCCTGTGTAATGGTTTCAGGGCTGAGTTCATACTCCTTAAGTCAGTCACAAGTGCTGCTGATGTTCAATCCAGAGAGAACTACATGGAGATCACAAAATGCAAGATTTTCCCCACTCTTTGCTCTTACATTTTAAATAACTAAAAAAGCAGGGGAGGCAGACAAATGCATTCTTGGTTTAACTTTGAAGCTTGTGGAGTTGCACCCATTGAGTTGCACTCAATGTAGCCTGTTTTAGTTTTCCTTTCATTTACAGCAGTTTCCATCCTTGTCCACACAGGGCCACTCTCTCCCTGCATTTGAAAGGGGTGGGGGTGGAGTTCCCCTTTTTAGCACTCACCTTCCTTGGGAATGTTTACCGCCTGGGAGCTTTCTTTCATGCAGAGTTGTCTTTTCCAGAGGGCTGTGTGATGAGAGGGCTTTGATACCGATTTGCCTGTTAGATGTCATAACAATCTGCTCATTAGAGTCAACATGTCAAATAATCAGGAACACGGAATAACTAGGGTTTCAAGTGATGCTGCTGCTGCAGCAGCAAGGTGGCTGTGAAAACACAAAAGGGAAGGTAATAAAATCTGCTGTAGAAATAAATGGAAAGATAAGAGGAGAAAATGCTGCCATGGAGCTGGAGAGGAAATTAAAGCAATGGTCCTGAGGGCTGGTTCATTCTTTTGCTCAGTGGAGGCTTGGTTTCTGTTTAAAATCATGCATGATTCCCATTGGTGCTAGTGGTAGACAAGTGCCTTGCAGAGAAGAATATCCATTATGGAAGGGCATCTGCCCAGGGCATCATAGCCAGTTGTCTTGTTTTCTCCTAAGCCCCTATTCTGTGGCTGCAAATTAGTGCAGTGGTGGGAGCCAACTTTCTGGTGGTGTACACCCCCTCCATACTCATGGACACACCATGTGCTGCAGCTCTCTGGGAGTAGCATTGAAGCTTGTAGCTCACAGTCTGCATGGACCCATCAGCCAACAACGTGGGCTAAGAAAGGAGGTGCAAGAACTGCAGAGGCTCCTGGAATCCATGGGCTACCGTGGCAACACCAAGAGGCTTCAGTATTTCCCCACAGGCTGGAGTAGGGTTCAGTGTCTCCTACCCAACAATCTCCCGCATCCAACCCAGTGGGTCAGACGGGGCTCTGGGGGCAGGCTTTGCATCTCTGCACCGATTATCTATTAGAATTTAAACCAAGGGAGTAGGCATGGGGCCAGGGGTGTCATTTATTGGGTTATCCTAGGAAAAGTTGATGCATGTGTTCTTTGAAGATGGGAGCTGCTTAAGAGGGGGATGGAGAACTTTCATAGAACCTAGCTAGTTGGGTCAGTTAACTTTCTAGCTCCCCAGTGTCTTTGCTAGCCAGTCAGCAGCATATATTACTAATTCCTAGTGGACAGGTGGCCTCATCCCCTAGAAACCTCCATCACAATCTGCACTCATTGGCAGCCTCGTTAGCAGTGAACCTAAGGGTTAAATGGGCTGCAGAATTCAAACGCCTGTCCCTCCAACTACAGTCTGAAGTGCATTGGATGGCATGTGTGTAAAACTAACTCTGCTGCTGTCAATGCTGTACCCAGTCTGAGGCTTTGAGCTCGATTTTTCCAGTCTCCCACCATTTTTAGTGTAGTTCTTGATTTGCATTGGGAGCAGTACTGGACACCTTGTCTCCATCAGTGTGTTCCATCAGTAGTAAATACATGTCTTGTTTTTGGGGGAAAAAAATCAGGGCTTGCACATTAGTTACAGAAATCTGTGAAAATCAACGTAAAAATGGTGACATGCTGGCTCTTATGTTTGTAAATATCTTATTTGAATCATTGTGCTTGACCAAACACAGGCTGCAGCTGATGCCAGCCCTTTTAAATTATTATGGAAAAATCATAATTCTGTATTAACAATACATGTACCCTAGCTCCTTACATCACAGACTCTTGGACTAGTGTGTCTTAAAGGTTAGGCAAGGACAAGAGAAGTTAAGGGCTCTTCCTCAATCCTGGAGGGATGGTGGTATGAAGATTGGGTGACTGGGCAGCAGTATATTCTGTTCCAGAGGCAGGTCCTTGTTGAAGTGCCATCTGCACTTGTTCTTCTGGACTATGCAGTGCCTTTCAACCAGCATGCATCCAGCATAATCTAGCTGTCGGCTTGTTTCTGGTGAAATACTGGTGTGCCTCCCTGCTGAGAAGGAGACTTTAATTGGGAGATCTACCCATCTTGTTCATATTGTCGTTTTTCAGTCCCTACTCTTGTTCACCTGCCCCCACAAAACTATTAAGTAGTAAGCCTCTGCCAGGACTAGAGTATCCTGCAGCTAAAGCCTGGGAGATTAGAATTGCATCCAGATATGATTGCTAATAATAAGAGTTCTCCTTTGCAGTGCCTTTTATCTAAGGATCTCCAAGTACTTTACAGGCACTAGTTAAGCCTTGAGGTCCCCCTTGAGGTGGGCTGCTGTAGTTTATTTCTTGTATCTATGTATGACCATTCGGAGCTAGAAATGTGGCCTACACCTATTTCCCTGTTTGCTGAAGTCCACAAGATGAGAAGCTTCATGGTAGGTCAGGACTCACATTGGAGACCTCCAAGTAGCGCTCAGGTGTGCTGCAGGATGTTGTGTTAATGAGTTGGCTTATTTTCCTCTGAATTGGTGATGGGTTGATGCCCCATCTTGGTGTTTAGAAACACTCCATCGATTGAGGGGTTTGATTACTTATCAATACTAATGAAGGCTCTTTCCCTCCCCTCCCTCAGCTTTGGCCACTATTAACTTGCAGAAGGTGGATTCCACCCTCCTGATCTATCTGGACACAATACAGGTAAGATTTGTCTTTGTTCAGCCTATTCTTATAATTGAAACAGCGGCATCTAAACACTGATACCTTACTTTTGTGGTGGATATTCCAGGCTCTCCCTTCCCATAGGGCCAATTCACATTAAAGTCAATTGAAAGTTCCCTATTGTTTTTCAGTGGAAGTTTGGGAAGGATTTTAATAAGTCTGTATCCCAGTACTCACTCACTGCTTGCTTTCTCACTTGGTTGTGGAGCTTGGCAAGTGTTTGCAACTGGGTTCTATCTTTGGAAAACCAGGTGGGGTAGTGTATGCACCATTGCATCAGAATTTCTGCAATTGAGGTTGGCTCTGGTGTAATACAGAGAGAGACTCAAGCTGCAGATTAAGCTTTGAATTTTGAATGCCTCAATGATTGGGAATATTTGGATTTAAGATTCTGGTTCAGCCTATAATGGGTGAAGCCTGATTTCGTGATGATCCTGGATACTCCTAAAACTGGGGTTTGGGAGCAGAGCTTATCTTGAGCGTCACAAGGATTAGATGTTCAGGACAGAAGACCACAGCTTTTCAAGTGTGGAGTTGCAGTCATTGCAACCCTGAGGGGACACAGCCAACCTCCAGGTTACCAGGAATATGAAAGACTTTGGCAGCACAGTAGAAAGGTCTGGGCTGTAGGCAAAATGAAGGTTTAGCTATAGATTGGGTAAACAACTAGCTTCCTTCTCCTCCTTTCCCGCCTTCTATGGTGTTTGGAGACTGGGCAGTAGTTCTGCTGCATCTTGAGAAAATGGCTGGGTGGGAACGAGTTCGGAGGAAGAGTGAGATGCCTCCAGGAGATTTGTTACATCGCAAAGCCACCAGCGACATGTGATTAAATTATTCCCCTTGACCGAATTGAATTTGCAGCATGAGGTCTGTGTTTGTCCTTTTAAGCACTTAACAGATTTGAACGTCTGGCAATTCTTTTTCTAATATTGAGTGATCGATTAAACAATTAAAGTCAAGTTTTGGCAGGAGAAGGCAGGACTGCACAGCAGCCTTTCCGGCAGGCATGTCCCTCACACCTGTAACAGAGTGCCTCTTGCATTCTTACGGGGGCAGAGGATGGCATTCTGAAGTGTTCTGCTGGTGGAGCCCTTGGGATCTGTGAGCAGATATCCTATTTCCAGGTCCTAATCCGACTCCCCTCCACCTGGTTTCCATTGTTCCATGACTCAGGCAGCTATTGAGCCACTGAAGAGAGGCCAGAATAATTTCACCTTGGCAACAGGGAGTTGGACCTGACTGCTTGGGCAGCATTCCTGATCTCTGTGTGTTCTGCTTTTGAGTATTCATGTGCAGGTACCACTGGATCTCGCAGCTGGGAGGCTGCCTTTGTTGCAGCTTGAGAGCTCTTTATGTACGTGGAGATGATGTTTGTGGGTTTCCTTTAAAGAGAATCATGCCCACAGGAACTTGGAATCATTCTGTTCCTAGCATGAAATGCCTTCTCTTTTGTCCTGTAAAAGTTAATTATAGCCAGTTATCTCAGAGAGCCAGAAATCTTATCAACTCAAGTGTTTAATGGGGAAGTGATGGGAAGGTTCCGTGGACTTGTACTAAATATCTGAGGGATTAAAGGTAATTTAAAATTAAATCCCCTGTGTATCACAATTTTTGTGTGTGGGCTAAGTGTTTCTTAAATCAAGTGAACTCACAAAGCCAACTGAAGGCTGCTTCTGTTTGCCAAGCTGCTTGGTTCACACACAGTCACAGCAGTGTTGGGATCTGGGTAACAATAAGTCTTGTGTCTATGACGTAGTGAGCCAAGCCAGAGTCAGGCTGAGCAATGTCTTTTCAGAAGCATTTGGTCATGGAGGGGCCAGTGAGCTGCCGACCAGGCTGTGCTGCAGCCCCTGTGGGGGGAAGGAGGGGCAGTGAACAGCGATAGAGGTTTCAGTCTTCTCTAATAAAGCATATTCAACATGGTAGCTCATTACAGCAGCTTCACTGGGAAGTTTGGGTGCATGATACCATAGTTGAGGGCTCCACCAGCCTTTTAGGCATATCCCTAAATAGTCTTTTTTGTCAGGTTGAGAATTGGACCCCATAATTTAGCCACTCAGTCTTGAAAACTGTTCTCTGGTTAGGTACCTTGGAACAATAGGTTCGGGCAATTGAAACAGGGTCTGGATTATAGAGTTCATGAAACGGACCCCATGGGCTGGTTGGGCCTAGTACAATAGCTGCTGTTCGCTCTCTCCTCTGGTATCCTAGTAGTTTTGCCATCCTGCCTTGCTACTCCCTTGCTGTCTCTATCCTAGCTGCTGTATAACTTTACCAGCAAGTTCCAGTCTTCACCTGCAGTGCCCCCACTGCCTGCTGTACCACCCAGCTCTGCTAATGCACCTCCGTCCTGATCTGCAACTCTCACACGTTCATTTCAAGTCTGAGCTTCTCCTAGGCAGGTAGTGCCAGGTGTATGAGTAAGCTAAGGTGGCGAACTGTATTAGATTGCTGATGCAAATCAAATTTAAGCAAAGGCTACCAAGCCCTGGATTAACCCATTATCCACTTACCTTTGTCTTTTTGTAACTGATCCAGAGAGGCAGTGGAGGTGGGGTCTTGGCTGTGTCAGGTGAACAGTAGTAACTTCATTCCTGCTCTCTCACAGAGTGATTCAGCACTCAGAGTCTTTTCCTTGTAAAGACTTCACTGAACAGCATGTGGGTATCCAGTTCCAAAACTGATCAGGAAGCTGTTGACTCAATGGGATTCTGTCTGTTTGTAGACATGCCTACTGGTACATACTAGCCTCCTGAGAGTACCTCATGTGGGATCTCGTCCAAGGGCAACCCCTGCCTTCCCAGCATACAGCCTCTGCGGCGTTTTATTTAATACTGCTCATTGGTAGAGGAGCACTCCAGTCTAGTGTTTCACCTGAGTGCCCCAGATTCCTTGTACTGTCAGGGCACGTCTAAACTATGTTTTCTTTTGAAAGAGGATATGCAAATTCTGCACGAATTTGCATCTTTTCTTCTGATCTCACTTTCGAAAGAGGATCTTTCAGGGGGAAAAAAACCCTTTTTTTCAAAAAAAACGTGTAAACCTCCTTTTTTTTTTTTTTTTTTAAAGGAAGAGCGTTTTTTCCGAAAGGGGTTTTTTTCCTGAAAAAAAATGCATCCAGATTACTTTAGTGAGATTGGAAGATATGCAAATTCCCACAGAATTTGCATGTCCTCTTTCGAAAATTCTGCGTAGTCTAGACATAGGCTTAGAGATTTAAAGGGCCTGGGAATTGGCGACTGAACATGTCATTCAATTTGCAGCCTGGTGGGGAGATGCCACAGCAGTGAAATGGGACCAAATTTTATTTTGTAAATTATGACAGTCTCCTCTTCGATGGCCCACTCTTCCCTATTCTTCCTCCTCCATTACCTTCCTCCCCTAAATGCCAGCCTGGAAATATTTTTAAAAATGCTTTGAATCCTTGGGCTGTAGCCTGTCTGTCCTCTCATCTTTCCATTTTCCAGCTTGGCACTTAACAGGGGCTTGGAAATTGAGGGGCAGATCCAGCCAGATCTAGAGAAGTGATTATTCCCCTTTATTTGGCTCTGGTGAGGCCACTCCTGGAGTATTGTGTCCAGTTCTGGGCCCCCCACTACAAAAAGGATGTGGACGCATTGGAGAGGGTCCAGCGGAGGGCGACCAAAATGATTAGGGGGCTGGAGCGTGTCACCTATGAGGAAAGACTGAGGGATTTGGGTTTGTTAAGTCTGCAGAAGAGAAGAGTGAGGGGGGATTTGATAGCAGCTTTCAATTTCCTGAAGGGAGGTCCCAAAGAGATGGAGAGAGGCTGTTCACAGTAATGATGGATGGCAGAACAAGGAGCAATGGTCTCAAGTTACAGTGGGAAGGTCTAGGTTGGACATTAGGAAAAACTATTTTACTAGAAGGGTGGTGAAGCACTGGGATGGGTTCCCTAGGGAGGGGGTGGAATCTCCGTCTCTTGAGGTTTTTAAGTCTCTGCTTGACAAAGCCCTGGCTTGGATGATTTAATTGGGGTTGGTCCCCTTTTGGGCAGGGGGTTGGACTCGATGACTCCTGAGGTCTCTGCCAGCTCTGTGATTCTATGATACCATACTAGAGCAAGAAGTAGCATGTTCTCCACCAGCCTCCTCCTACTCGGTGCTGGTCACAAGGTACAGCGTGACCCTTGGAAACAGCCCTCCCTCTGCAACACTAGTTAATTATAGAAGTTGGAGGGCTGACTTTGTATGCTCTTACTGTCTGAATTACAGGTTTGTTTGTCCTTGACATGGTCTCCTTCTCCAGCCGCTGATGAAATGTCCTTTTTGACTGTTTTGTTGGAGACTGATACTGTAGTATCAGGTGATCGAATACTCATGGTGCAACCAGGAGCAATAAAAACATTACAGGCAACTGCATTTGTATTCTCCTAGTGGAACATGATTTTCTTTAATTCTGCTTACGTTATCCCTCTCTCATAACATCAGATAACCCCCACCCATCAAACACAAGGCGAAATTGTCTTATCTAGAAGTAAATGTCCGGAGTGGGGAGTTTGACAAATCTGATCACACGTGGTACTGTCTGGTGTGATGGGGCCAAGTGGAATTCCACAGGAGGTAAAGGAGCTGGCAGGCCATAACAAATGGGAAGAAATTGCTTTTTAATGAAGACCTAATTCCTTCAAAGGCTAATGCTTTCCTGCCATCACCATATGCGGCATTAAAAAGGCATTAAGTTGCTAAAGTCTGCTATTCCCACCTTGGCAAGCACTGGCTGCAGCACACCTGCACACTCTTAAACTGCAGTGGCATGGCCAGTAAGTAGGCATTTATAAATGTGAATTTCTAGCAGAAACTAAACCATGGCAGTTGGCTTGGTTTTTTTGCTCCAGTTGCTCAAAGCCTTGATATGTGGAACCATTTGGTGTCAACAGTTCTTCTGCATTGCTTTGTGTTTCCTTTCTCGTGATGTATTTGTAAGAGACTGTGTATGCTGCAGGCTCTGTTTTGCCCATCTGTCCTACGCGTTGCTGTGTCTTGCTTGTCCAGGCTTTTATTTCTAGATCTTTTCAGTCAGCTTGTGAAGAAACCCTTTTAAGAGCCTTTTCCCGCAGCAGCACTCAGATGATGTGCCTCTGGAAAACAAGGGTGAGTATTCGCTCACCATGCCACCCCATCAGTGTAATTCTGTCTTTTGTTTTTATAACAGCAAAAAAAGCCGAAGATGGTGATGGAGTATTGGACTGGATGGTTTGATAGCTGGGGTGGCCCTCATAATATCTTTGATGCAGATGGTGAGCACCATATGTTACCATCACACACACAAGATTTATTGCTTTATAAGCTGCTGGTGGAAATAATGGCGCAGTAATGCTGTCTCCATCAGGGTTCCTATCCAGCGAAGACCCCTCGCTCTGTTTAAGTGCCTGTAAATTTATAATCTTTATAGTGGATACCAACATTGCTATGTGTTTTGGCTTTTGTATCCCTGTCAATGTGATTTGATTTTTTTTTTTTTGGTGGCATTTTTCAAAGACGTTTGTTTTCACTGCTCTAGGAGTCAGCCTGTCAACAAGCTAGTGCAAAGAGTAGGTCCATAGATTCCAAGGCCATAAGAAATCACGGTGATCACTTAGTGTGGCGTCTCGTATAACACAGTCCTGAGAATTGCC
Source organism: Pelodiscus sinensis (assembly GCF_052426305.1). Lineage (NCBI taxonomy): Eukaryota > Metazoa > Chordata > Testudines > Trionychidae > Pelodiscus > Pelodiscus sinensis. The sequence continues at coordinate 5,557,843 of NC_143076.1, read as the reverse complement.
CCAAAATATTTCCTAGAGCAGATTTTATAGAAAAACAATTACTCTGGACTTAAAACATTAATGTTAGCAGTCAATCTTGATATCATGTTAATTTCCAAAAGGCCTCAGCTGGGTCATGCCCCCTTGCTGTGCTAGGCGCTGTACAAACACAGAAAAGAGACCATCTCTGCCCTAAAGACCTTACCAGTCTGAAGAGAGAGAGTGAAGTAGGGGATGTGAATATGACATACGAGCTAATGAATAAGGTGAAGAACTGATAGTTATGTGGATTGTAGAAGAATTAGGAAGGAGTTCGGGGCTTTATTTTCACCTCCTCCATCCTTTCCTGTCTCTATGCCTTTTCAGGGGTGCAGGCTGTCACAGAAAAATTATTGTTCACTGATGTCGGGGGGGGGGGGAGGAAGGAAGGATTCTCCATTGACTTGAATGTACATTGAAGAAGGCCCAATGCACTGTGAGATTCCAAGTTGAAAGATGTTTTGAAAGAACCTCAGTATTGTAGGTTGGCAAAAATAATTGATACTGGACTGGTGAAAATGACCACTCTGAGACCGTCTTGGCTAAATTTTCAGTTTTGCATGGTACTTAATACCACAACCTGCTCTAAAATGTACGGGAGTCAAATGGCTTTGTTTTAATGATCTACATACTTATGTGGCTCCTATCACCACAGAATCTGAGTGTCTCCCTACCATTAATGAATATATCCTTCTAACACCCATGTGGCTAAGGAAATCATATTAGCTTCATTTTATAGATGGGGAACTGAGGCACAGAGCGGTGAAGTGACTTAGCCTAGGTCACAGAACAGGCCCATAAGCAGGGGAGAGCAAAGGGTGCTAATGCACCTCCCCTGGTCCCCCAAGTAAGTGAGAGGAGGCTCTACGGCCACCGTCTGGGCGCGGCTCAAGCTCAGCCCCCCCACTTCCCCACAGTGGGGAGCCCATGCTGGCACTGCAGCCTCACCCTCGCCCCCTAGCTCCACAAGGTTGGAGCGCAAATGCAGGCTTCCTGGTGGGGTGTGGGAGGAGACAAAGCCCTGAGCCTTGCTGTGTGATCCAGCTCACGGGGGAAGAAGCACTCTCCCTCCCCGGCTGGGGGAACAGCAGCATGTGGACGCGCTGCCTGGAGGTTTTCCCTACTGCTCCCATTGGCCAGAATCTGGCCAATAGGAGCGGCAGGAGGTGGTGCCTGGGAGCAGCATGGGACCTAAAGACAAGTGCCCCCACCTCCTCATGCTCAGACCCCAGTCCCCTTGGACCTCTCCCACATGCTGAGATTCCACACCCCGAACCTGCTCCTGCACCCTCTCCCCTGGCCAGATACTCTACACCTACCCTTTCTCCTGCACTTTCCCTTCTAGCCACGTGCTGCATCTTCCCTTGCTCTTGCCCCCATCCCCAGGCCAGACACCCTGCTCCCAGCCTGGTCCTGCACCCTACCTCCCATCCAGACCTTACACCCTCACCCCTTCCTGCACTCCACCTCTCACCCAGATTGTGCACCCTCATTCCCCTCGCTGGCAGCCCTGTCCCACACACTGAACCCCCTTTTTTGTCCCAAACCCAGAGCCTTGGGGGGTCCACAAAATTCACCAACTCTGGAGCCCCAGAAGTGAAACCTGGCCTAAGGAAAGCCCTGAACCTCAATCCACCCAATCCCTCTCCCACCCCCATTGGAGCTGGAGTGCCAGAGGAGCCAAGTGTCTCAGTTGGGGGCCACATCAGTGAGGGTTGGGGGGGTTTGGAGGTTTTGTTCGTTTGGGTTTTTTTTGCTTCTCACTTGGGTGGTCCCTAACTGATTTTTCTATGGGTCAGTGGGGCCCCAGACCCAAAAAAGTTTCCCCACCCCTCCTCTAAATAAAACATGGGAACCTTTTGTATTGGACATAAATTAATTATTTACTTTATTTAAAATGAAGTTTGATAAACTACCATGAGAGAGTTTAAGTGCTGTTTAATAATTTAAATTAACATTTCCTTTCTTACTGGTTAAATGAAACCATTCTCCCTAGCTGTAGCTCTAGCATAATGGCTTGACTGTCGTTATGTAATTAACGGTGAGTTTCCATTAGCAACTGGTGGACCACTGAAAGGTTTGCTTTGAGCCAGGTGGGCCATGGGCCAAAAAATGTGAGGACCACTCTGTTAGGGGGATGGGAGAGTGCTGTGTTATGGGGGGTTGTGTGTGCAGCGCTGGTGGCAGCAGAGCAGGGCCGGGGGAATGATGCCCCCACCTGTGAGGAACGGCCCAGGCTCTGCCCCGGAGGCTGGAAGCCCCACGCTGGCCTCGCCAAGCAGGTAGAGCAGCAGGCAGAGGAGGCTGAGGGAGCGAGGGGCCGTGGCGGCCGTGCTGCCCGCCATGATCCCAGAAGGTAATTTCTATAAAACCTTTATTACTGTATAAATATGTTATAAGAAAATGATTTTACCAATCAGTTTCCATCACATTTTTCATTAACCTTTCCTATGCACACCCATTGCATGACTGTTTGGAGCTCCTTTACATTTTAAAACATTGCGGTCCACATTTACAAAAAAAGCGCCCCCTACCTCCACACACATTCCTGCAGGCAGGCCTGCAGAAGGAGGCGGGAGCAGATTCAGGAATAGGACCCAGATCTCCTGGCAACTAACCCAGTGCCTTGCTGCCTATCTTATGCCAATTTTAAGTGACTTTATTCTGTATACATATGCTACAGAAGTAGTAAAAATGACACAAGGATTGTGTGGTAGTTCTGTCATTACATTACATGCATAGCAAATTGGTTTTCATGCCAACATTGGTTTCCTTTTTGTGGGTAATTCAGTCAACATAAACCTCATGCAAACCTACTGCTTCCCAAAAGGTTGTGTCCCATTTCAGTTCATACATTAAGAAGCAAGGTAATGAATGTATCTTAAAAAATAATGGAAACTTAAATAATTTGGTCATGACAGATTGCATTTAAAAAAAAATGTCTCCTCCCTGTGCAGCTGTGTCATCAATATGGTAGATCAAGTCCTTGCCTAGGCAGAATTCCCACTAAGGTCAATGAGTTGGAAATGCAGCCTCTCTTGAACAGTGTGTGTGCGAATTATTCCTGCAGAACATTTCAAATGGCAAGGCTGCCCTATGTTTAGGCAGTTGTAAGTAACTGGAGTTACCCCAGGCATAAATGGAGCTCATCAAAGCATTGGGAGAGGGGGGTGATTGTAAACAAAATGCTCAATTTGAAATTCTTGGACTGTTGGCGTGTTTAGTCCATACTCTGTTACACTAGCTTCTCGATTTGTGTTGCCTGAAATCCTTGTTGGGCATCTTCTTTCCTTTACAGATGTGGTGAATTCAGTGGAAGAAGTCCTCAAAATGGGAGCATCCATCAATCTCTATATGTTCCATGGGGGCACCAACTTTGGCTTCATGAATGGTGCTTTGGATTTTGATGAGTACAAGCCAGATGTCACAAGTTATGGTGAGTTTTCATTCACTGCCTTGCATGCCAATTGCAAGCCAGCAGCCAAGGGCATGATCTTTGGGCCAGCTGCAGCTGATGAAAAGCTCTATGTGCATCACTTTCTTGAAAGAGCTAGGTCGGGGCAGGCAAGATGTGGCCCTCCAAGCCTTTCAGTCCAGCCTGCAGCCACCTCACAAAAACACTGTCTGGTAAGGAGCCGCTCCAAGGCTCCATCTGCCTCTCTGCGTGGGAGGTGAAAGAGGGAAGAGTCACGCACTGCCCCTACCCCCAGCTCAATCTTTCAGCTGCCATTGGCTACTTCCCATTGGTGCTGGATGCAGGGGCAGCCATCTCTAGCCAATGGGAGCTGAAAAATTGTGCTGGGGGTAGGGGTAGCCAATGGGAAGTGGCCAGTAGGAGCGGAGAGATTGTGCTAGGCATGGAAACAGTGCCTGAAACCTCCCTCCTCCCCCAGCTTGTGCAGTACAGAGAGGCACACGAGGCAGCCAGCTGCTCTGATCTCTGGGACTGCGGCAGACAGGGAGGGGACCTGCCTCTGAGAGTACCACTGGGCTGCTGGCTAGGAGCCACCTATATAAGTGCCTCCCAACCAGAGCCTGCATCTGGAGCACCATCCCCTCCCGCATGCCAACTCCCTGCCCCAGGTCACCTCCCAAACCCCCTGCACTATCATCCCCCAGGTCACAACTCCCTCCCAGATCCTGCATCCCCTTCTGTACCCCTTCCCCAGGCCAGAATCCTCTCTTACACCCATACCCATGTCTCCTCCTGGACCCCAGACCCCATTCCCCTGCCCCAGATCATAACCCCCTCCTTCATCCAAACTCCCTCTCAGGCACCACTCCCCCTGCTGCACCCCAGTCCCCTACCCCAAGCTCCCTTCTGGATCCAATCTCTGTCCCAGACCCCATACCCCATCCATAGAAAAATGCAACCCTTCACCACTTGCCAAAATCTTGGAGTGTCCCCCCTCAAACATTATTACCCACCCCTGGTCTAGGTGCTGCCTCTGAGCACATAGCATGAACATAATACCATCATCTAAACAGAAGAGAAGAAAGCCCCTGATCTCTGCTCATCTGGGAAGATGGTGTGCCTGTGACAGAGGGTTTCTTTTAACACTGCATATTTCCAGTTTTATTCTAGTGTTTGGGGAAACCCTTCGCTAATAATTGAGTCAGAAACCACTGCGGTAAAGACACATAGTTAACATCAAGTGGCACTGTTTGCTTCATAGTGTCTCCCTTCTCTTTCAATCAATGACTAAGGGAAGACCAGAGACTTTTGTTACCAACGTAGGCGGTGGTTTGGCTTTGACTGCTAAAAATCTAAATAGCGTCTTACAGCAATTTTCATCCCAAAGGTCTTGCACCAGAACTTTTGACTTTATTCTACATGCAGTTAAGAAGAGATGCAGAATGGGACCCTCGGAATGTGCAGCCAACAACAGGGAGGAGAGCCAGCAGGCAACACAGTTACGGCAGTGAGGGGAAAGAGGACACTCTTGCTAAGGCATCTCTGTGCTCTTAGGAAAGGTGTTTGGGACAATGCAAAGCAGTGAGGGGGCCTCATCCCTTTACTGCCTGGTACTATCCTCAAACTATTTGTGTTAGATACAGGAAGGACTGAATGGAGCTTGCTGCTATTTGAATCTGTAATTGGAAGTGCAGAGTTATGTGTCCATGTTTCTTCTCCTTAGCTTTGGCTTACAATAACAGTTAGGAATGTATTTTATTTGTCAGTTATATGCGGTAGGGAAAACCTATAATGGCAGAATAGGTGGTACTGGTATGTGGGAGTGGAGGGGTACTGGTTAAGGACTCTATTGTGTCCTCAGATTTCATGCATTGTTGCCCTTGACTTCAGTAGAGCATGGTAGAAGTGAATGTGTGGGTCAGAATTTGACCGTACCACCAGCAGGTATGGGATCAAGCTCTTTCTCTTCACTTTTATTTTACGCCCACCTTCAGAACTCCTCTACATTAAGTAGCTGTCTCTCCACACAATGGAACAGTGTCTCAGGCCCCGTCTGCATTAAGGAACTCTGTGCTGGTGGTAGTTAATCAGAGTAGCTATACCGATACAAATTGCCTTCGTGTCAGCAAGGCCTAAGATAGGAATATTACCCTGTTGGCTCTGACCTCTTGCTGCACTTTTACAGATGAAAATGTGTCTTGAGTATTTTCCTGAAGCTGCTGATGCTCTGTAACAGGCAACTGTTTGTTTTCCAGATTACGATGCTGTGCTGACGGAAGCTGGCGACTATACATCCAAATTCTTCAAACTCCGTCAACTCTTCAGCAAGATTATAGGTGATGACAAACCTTCGAGCTGCTTCTCTACCCCTTAAATGCTGGCATGTGCTATACCAGAGAAGCTTTCAAATTGGCCACCAAGGGTCTCCGCTGGATCCCTGCCGCTCCCCTCACGGATCTGTCCCAGTGATTAGCTGGAATTACTTTCTGAAGCGTGGGAGGCCTAGGGATGTAAAGCAGCTTGTTACAGAAATGGCTTTTCAGCTGACTTCCCAGCAGCAGGAAAGATGCATGCCTTTAACAGTCTCTGCATGCAGGGGAAATGTGTCATGACAGCGAACTTAAAATAAATGCAAATCTGGGGAGGTGCTTTTGTTGTACAGATCCTGTTTGCATTCTCTTCTCTCTGGAGTTCGACAGGTGGATAAATACACTAACCTTGGCCCAGCCTTCAGTTTTGTGTGAGTTCTCTTTGAGGTGGATGCAGTGCTTGGTTTGATCCCATTGGGAGGCTTATTAAAGATATTTCTAGAGGCGCAAAGCTGTGGTCAAGAGGTAGAATCAGGGAAGCTCCTAAACCCTCTTGTCGCCTCCTGTATCATCTGTTTAGCAGAACTAAAATATAACACATGTCTTGTTTCTGCACTGCAGGGCAGCCTCTGCCCCTCCCTCCTGTGGTCACAGGCAAAGCATCATATGGCACAGTCCAGCTGCCACAGTATCTCTCTCTTTGGGAAGCGCTGCCCTATATTGTAGAGGTAGGTACCGGCGTTAGAAATGGAGTGTGTGCTAAGAGGATGATGCAAAGAAACCCACTGCACTATGAAAGAATATAATCCTATTCTGAAGGACCTCAAGGTGCTTCACAAGCTTTGTATATAGAGACACAGTGAAAGGCAGCCACCTCTGGGGTGGAGGAAGTCAAATCATTTGTGTACCATGTGACGCACAGCATGGGGAGGAAAATAGTATGTTCTGGCCAAGGATACTAGAGCCATTTCTCTCTGAAGTGCTATGTGATCTTTAATGTCACAGGGAGAGGACCGGTGTTTTAAGGTCTTATGAGAGAGACCTCAGCTCAGTATGCTATAAGGGACTCCTATTTATTTACCCAGAAGGAAAACGTTGGGCTGCCTGGATTTGGCATCTGGGATGCTTAGTATTGCAAATTGTCACCCCCCAATTACAAATACTCCACACTCATTGTAGGTCCTTCCATCTGGGAACTTGAGAGCTTTGCAAAACTCTCTGCTGTCCTTAGTCCCTTGGAGTGTAAAATGGAGATAATGATATTTTCCTGTTCACAGGATGAGTCAATAATTTAACACAAGGTCACAGAGTAAGAGAGACGGGAATAGCATACAGGAGTCCTGATCCCTGCCCCTAGCAATTACACCCAAACTACCTCCTGTGTTAGGAAAGCAGAGATCAGTTACTCTAATTGTTCAGGCAGGCCCAAACAAGAAGTAATGAGTCTGAGTCTAAGTCGCAGCATGGAAGAAGCTTTCAGAACCTTAGGCAGTGGGGCAGGTTGTCGAGGGAAGCCATGAAGTAGCCATAATTGAACAGCTATATCTGATGAAGACTTAGACATCCACCCAGAGGGATGGTGCTCACAGGGTTTAAATTCGTCACTTAGTTGAAAGTGTTTTGTACCCCAGGAGCCTTGAAGAGACAGCTTTTGCTGAGGATTTGTGTAGATGTTTGTTTGTGGGACACAGTAGCTACTGGGCTGAATGACGCTGACTATGTGCAGCCTGTCTCCTTAGAAAGGATTCTTCTAGTTACTTTTTCTTCCTTCGCAGCCCATTAGGTCAGAGTTCCCAGTTAACATGGAGAACCTGCCAGTGAATGATGGCAATGGGCAGGCCTATGGGTACACTCTCTACGAAACGGTCATAACTGGCGGAGGACAGCTGCATTCCAGGGACCACATCCGGGACCGAGCACAGGTAAAGAATACGGAGCCATTGTAATTCTAGCGCTACAGAAAGTCAAATAGCTTGGCTGTGGTGGTTGGCATGAAATAGGCCAGCTGCAAACCAAGGTGCTGGGAAAAGCAACAAGGAGTCCAGTGACACCTTAAAGACTAACAAATGTATTAGGACATAAGCTTTTGTGAGAGCCAACTCGCTTCCTCAGATGCTTGAAGCGAAAGAAAGGCAGGGATACAGTGATGGGAGAGTAACCAGTGCTAATTAAATCAGGGTGGATGTGGCTCATCTCCAACAGAAATGAGAAGTCACATCATCCTCTCCCCTCCCCCCCCCGATTTAATTAGTACTGATAATATTCTCCCATTTCCTTCTCCTGCCTCTTTTCACTTCAAGCACAAGCACCTGAGGAAGTAAGTGTATCTCGTGAAAGCTTATGCCCTAACAGATCAGTTAGTCTTTAAGGTGCCTCCAGACTCCTTGATTTTTGCTGAAACAGACTAACGACTGCCCCTCTGAAATCTGTCAAGGTGATAGGCTTTCCCTGAGCGGAATTATGATTCCCTTGTGCTATTCATTGCCAGAGCCCAGCTTATATCCCCTCTCAATCCCAGGCTCAAGGTTCAAGTCTTTTTAAACTCCTGTAACATCAGCTCAAATGTATCCTCCAATGGTAATGGTAGGAAATCACTGCGTTTTTAGAAATGCCTTGATTTGCCCGACACTGGGGAATGAGTCAGTGGCAGAGCTGGGAATAACACCTGAGAGTCCTGGTTCCCGTTGGACAATGCTTCCCCTCTCCCTGATATGGCCCTGATCCATTGTCTAGTTCACCTGTATTCTGAAAGAACTGTGCTTGTCTGCTGTTGCTTCTCCTGCAGGTGTTTGTGAACACTCTGTTCATTGGATACCTTGATTACAACACCGTGGAGCTGTCTGTTCCTGAAGGACAGGCGAGTACTGTGAGACCACTCAGAAGAGTAATAAAATGTGGGTAATAAAATCGCAGCTCAAACCACCACCATAAATGCAGAGCCCAGAAGTGTGTTTGCTGCCAGCTCCATTCAAAGCAGTGATGCAGCAGCATGAGACACAGAGCGGCTGTTGTGCTCAAATCAGAAATGACTCCACAGTTGGAGTAGAGAATGGCTTAAAATGCCAAGCTATCCTTTTGAGATGGGGAAATATTTTGACAAAACTCCACTCAGCAGGTTCACTCCAGAGCAACAGCTGATGCGCTAAATTTAATCTCTTTCCTGCCACACCCACAAACTGCAGACAAGGCATCAGATGGAACTGTGGGCCATAGAGGATCCTGCCTGTGCTGACTGAGGACCTGTAGGCTGTTTGCTTGGAGGCACAAAACATGCTTCAGTCTTTTTACTTCTCTTAGGTCACAAGTGAAATGAGTTGGATGATCTCACTTGTGTTCTGAGCTCATGCTCGCCAGCATCACAGAACCAGCCAACAGTTTGGTACAGAGTGGCTGTGTGAGTAGCATGGCAACTAGATGTGTATTGGCAGAGCTGTGCATGGCATCGAGGACTAGCATTGGGTGAGTGGGAGGGAATATTGGAGGTCAGGATCATGATTCGTGGGTAGAACTGTGCATTCAAAGCCTATGTGGTGTCAGACACACGCTGTTCCTGGCCCTACATACCATTTCAACCATGTAAAATGTAGCAGCAAAATATTACAGTTTCACGAGAAGGTTGAGTGTTCCTCAGTGATTTGGTTGCTTGCAGCTGTGGCATGTCCGTACTCCTGAAATGTGTAGTCCTGTTAACAGCTACCAAAGCTACTGGTACAAGCTCCCCACTCCTGCCTCCGGAGTGAGCCCAGCTGATGTTTCTCATTGCCCAGCCTGATACTTGGCTATGCACTGATTCAGCAGAGGCTGCTCCATTCTTTACAGGGCTTCAGGAAGCTCAGGTTATTGGTAGAGAACTGCGGGCGTGTCAATTATGGACTTATGCTGAATGAGCAGCGGAAAGGTAGGTTACCTTGTCTCTTTCCTTCCAAGATGGTGCATGGGGCTGAGAACTCAGATAAAGGTCTTGTTTTGAGTCTTTCTTTAGCGAGGACTTCAAACACTGAGGACGTTTCAAAAAATGACTCCTGCCCCTCAGAAGCAAACAGCCCCGATCGAACGCTAAAATCCTGGGCATTGGACTGAGTGGTATGAAGAAGGCATGAAAGAATTTCATTGTGCCTGGCAGATGCTATGCGGCTTGACAGTCAGGCTGTAAAAGGCAGACAGTGTGGGTTTGGGAGAGATTGATAAAAGGATGTAGTTCACCTCTTGACCACAAGATCAAACCTATCCAGGCTGGTGGTGAAATGTGACAGTTGGTGAAAATATCTCATGTCATGGGGGATGGACATACCTTAAAAACCGTGACAAAGCCTGCCATTCCTATAGTAGTTGTCAATAGTCAGTGGTCCATATGAAGGTGGGGTGTCCCTCCTCTCTGTCCAAGTTCAATTGTGTGACGACATACGTGGGGGAAAGGAATTCTTTCTGATCCCTGTTTCAGCTCTGAGATTTGGTGCGCAAGATAATCTCCAGTGCCCTGCTCAGTGGAATGCATTAAAATGTTTATGCCAGTAGAGATATGGACTGGGAGCTCTCCTGGGTTGTGTTTTATAAGAGGCCAAAACATTGGGAGCAGGCTAGTGAATTTAGACATACACGTCCTTCTCTTTAATTGTTTCAGAGGGGTAGCCGAGTTAGTCTGTATCAGGAAAAACTTTAAAAATAACACATAGTTTGTTTTGTTAGTTTTTAAAGTGGTATTAGACTATTTCTTCTCTTTAGTGGAAGAGGTGTGCCTTAATCCCCTGGACTGCTTTGATACTCTCAGCCATGATCTTGTAGTTACTGGTCTGGATGTGAAGCCAGGAGAGAGGAGTTCTGTTCCCAGCTCTGCCCTAACCCTTCTGTGTGACCTTTATACCGTGCCAGTTTTCCCCACCTGCAAATGAGGGTAATTTCAGCTACCTCACAGTAAGGGGGATGAGGCTGAATTTGTTTGTGAGGTGCTTTGTGATCCTTGGATGAAAGGCACTGGATCAGTACAAGGCATTAGTGATACCAGGATATTGCATTTTCTTTGGAGACTTGGGGAAGTAACTGCTGCTTTAAAAAAATCCATCTATGGGCAGCCAAATAAAAACTCAATCTGCTGTGTGTGCCAGCAGGGCTTTCTGCTAGGAGGGGGTTTCCAGCTCAGTGAGTAAAAACAGAGGAGCGAGAGGAGAGGGCAAAGTGTAACAACATTCCCTGCTCAATCTGGATGAGCAATAGGACCATATGCGCTCTAACGCCATTGCAGAACATGACTACTTTCCGTATCCCGCTGTTCCTTCTATTGAACTAGGAAGATCCATCAGCTTAGTTGCTTCTCAGCTTTTTATTACTTTCATTGCTCTTGTAGGCTTAATTGGTGACGTCTTCCTGAATAATACTCCCTTGAGGAACTTCAAGATTTACAGTCTGGAGATGAAACCTGGCTTCATAGAAAGGTTTGTGAGAGAGATGTACATAGTTAAATTATTTGCGTGGATGAGGAGGACATAGATATCTTCTTCCTTTGCACAGACAATTTGGCAGAGGTGCTAAATCTAGTTAGCACTTACATGGCCCGGAAAGACAGCACCGGGTGAATCTGTGCTGACAAATCTCTTCCTGATAAAGCCAACTAAAACTGTATGAAAGGTTACAACACTTATTATTGCACTTTTATTTAAGACCCAATACAACCCCCAAAACAACCTAATACAACCCCAGTACAATGAAGGGGATGGAAAGATGGGAGTCTGACCTTAAAATGTGTTGCATCAGGCCTGTACAGATGTGGCCCTCTTGAATTTTGAGAAAGCTTAAGTCTCTGTCTGGATCAGAAATGTGGGGTTGCTAAATGGTTCAGCGAAGGACACTCCCTCCTCTGGGAGTAATTTCAGGAAGCTCCTACCTGTATTACTCGTCCAGATGGCTTCCTCTGATTTCATATTTTTAAATTGTGTTCATCAGTATTAAATGCAAAAGCTAAATTATAACTAAAGGGTATCTGGTCAGGCTGCGCTCATTTGAGCAACAGAGCATAGGTCACCACCTGGACTCCTGCCAAAAATCTAAAGAGGGTTTTTTGTTGTTTCCAGAGCTAGCATCACCAAATACTGTTAACACATTTGTGAGTTCCTAAGGCTTTCACAGCTGTCATTCTGCTGTATGCTGCAGCCACTTGGAATTTAATAGAACAGAAGGCATAGAACTCCAGAGCTTTTGCAGCAAAGCATCAAATCTGTAATGCTTGAGGCAAAAGAGAGATTCTCTGTGAGTTGTGACACTGTAGGGCTTGTGACACACACAGTTGTGTTCTTATTCTGCCCAGTAGATGTTAGCCATATGTAGACTCTTAATAGTCAATGTATTATAGCAATCAATCCTCTTAAACCATATACTGTCTGCAATTTCTTGCTTGTATTTCAAATTAAACCACATCTTTAATCTATTTTTTAAGGTAGAAGGTTTTTTTGTGTATCCAATGCTGACCTGAAATAAATTTTGATGGACAAATTGTAAACCCCTTTGGGGGAAAAAAAGTGTTTTTTAAGGACAGTCCTACCACACAGTGTTAAATGTTCTAAGTGAAGATTTTTCAAGGGATTTTCTTTGACAGGGCGAGTTGTGTCCATTTTGTGCTGTCAGGTCATTAGAGAAGGATATTCCTAAACAAAGGCATGAAAGTAAGTGAGCTGCCAGTAAGCAAGATTGCTAGCAACTGACCATTAGCAATGAAACATAATAAGGTAGAAATCTCTGAATAGGAAGCCAAAATACACAGCATTGAAAATGGGATTGTCCCAGGCTTAGTTCAGCAATGCAGTGGAATTCATATTGTACTAGGTCAATACTTCACTTGAATCAGGGGTTGCTAACAATCGGGATTGGAGAGAGAGCACATGTTTTGATAAGGTTTTGAGTCTCTTGTGGGACTTCCAAGCTCCTCACTTTCACTCTGCTTCATCACCTCCCCCAGCCACACTCGTGGTAGCAGAAGGTAAGAAATGATGCAAACTATGAGCATAAAGAATAACTTGATAATGCCCCCCTAATGTGATCAAGGCTTCCCTTCCAAAATAGACCTGACGCATCTGTAAGTAGGTCAGACAGTGATTTCTGATCCCTTGAGTTAAACAGCACTGGTTTTTGTTACTACTTGGATGGAAGATATCCGTGAAAACCCTAATGCCAACGGAAGAGAGGTGTTGGATTCAGTAGGTGGTATTCACTAACGCCTGATCCAATGTCCTAGCATAGTTTAGGGGGCACTGGGCCTGTGGAGGAGATGTTTTGGCTGAGTCTTTAAAACTGAGCCACAATCTACTTTAGGACAATAAAGATCCTGCAAGACTTCTCACAAGAGCAGAACATTCATGGGAGAGTCCTGGTCAAAGTTCCCCCAAGTAATTATGTTTGGTCACTCCTGGATTCTGCAATACATCTAGGGGGCGCTTTTAAGGTACAGTGAACCCTCGTTTATCGCGGTAGATAGGTTCCAAACCCGACCGCGATAGTTGAAAATTCGCGAAGTAGGGACATGTATATTTAACATGTATACAGCGAGCCCTCGCTACTTCGCGGTTCGACCATCGCGGATTCACGACTTCGCGGACTTTTTTCATTACATTATGTATATACGTGAATCCGCGATAGTCGAACCGCGAAGTAGCGAGGGCTCGCTGTATACATGTTAAATATACATGTCCCTACTTCGCGAATTTTCAACTATCGCGGATTCACGTATATACATAATGTAATGAAAAAAGTCCGCGAAGTCGTGAATCCGCGATGGTCGAACCGTGAAGTAGCGAGGGCTCACTGTATTTCTAGACCAGTGGTCTCCAACCTTTTTACACCCAAGATCACTTTTTAAGTCTCAGAACAGGCGAAGATCTACTGCCCCGCCCCTTCCTTGAAGCCCGGCCTACATTACATGAGGAAATCTAATGTAAATGTACTGCGCAGGTGCGCAGTTCAGAGAGGGCTCAAGAGCTACTCTTAGAGCCCCTGAGATCTACCGGTAGATCATGATCTACTGGTTGGTGACCACGGTTCTAGACCATTCATCACTGTAGCATCTAAGGGTACGTCCACACTAGTGTTATTTCAAAATAACTTGGTCCGCATTTACAAAACAGGCAGTTATTTTGAAATAATGTCAAGTTGGAGAACTTCTTCCTGCAACTCCTGTACCCCTCATTGTGGGAGGAGTAAGGGAAGTTGGAGGAAGAGTGCTCGATTTCAAAACAAGTGCTGTGTAGACGCTCCCAGTTTTGAAATAAGCTATTTTGAAAGAAGCTAGGCAATTGACGTAGCTTATTTCGAGTTAAGTTCTGCTGTGTAGACATACCCCTACATGCTACATAGAGTTGCTAGGTTTCCATAGCTTCAGGGGGTAGCCGAGTTAGTCTGTTAACTCCGGTCATCTGAAGAAGTGGGCCGTGCCCACAAAAGCTCATGATACCATTACATGTTTTGTTAGTCTATAAAGTGCTACCAGACCATTTGTTGTCGGTTTCCGTAGTATTTTTAACAGAGGGTGTCATGGTGGAATTTTCATGCCACCTCTTTTAAGGCCTAGAAACCTTGACTTGCCTTTTGGGTATGAGTAGTAGATCCTTGGGGGTGGTGATGGCAGGAAGGCTGCAGCAAATAGGTTTGTAGTGTGCTTTCAAGGCAAATTACTTTGGTTAAGAAAAATGGAGGGAAGGACCTTATGTGCTGCATATTGTTACACTTGCTGTATTTCTCCCCAGAGATGGCTGCATTATGCTAAGTGGGTTTTTAAACAACTGGTCAAGCAAGTTAGAATTGCTGAGTTGAACCGTGTTGTATACATATAAAATATTGCAGCCTTAAATCTAAGATGAATTGCAGCCATTTTAGTTAAAGTTGCGTAGCTGTCTGCATGCTCGCTCCCTGTTTTTAGTGGCTCATAAGTGGCTTCTTTTCTGAAACTGTTGGTTTGGCAGAATTTTCTCAATGTTTGAAAATAATCAAGGTAAGCTAAAGCTGGAAGAGGAACTGAAATTGTTCAGCAGTTTTTTGTATATGTACTGTTAAAAAAAACTTGAATACTAGAGAACTTTTAAATAACTCTATAGTGCAAATAATAGGGTCCAAAAGGTGAAATGTAGCCTGTACGTATCTCTGAAGGTGGCAGTGCTCTGTTTTGTTTTGTGTTTGATTTCACTGAGTTATGAGCCTTTGAAAACTGTGCAGTAGTGTATGTGGGCGGTGGATTTTGCTTTGTGGTGTTATAAAACCAAAACTTGTAACATGTACCTGGGGCGATTATGTGGCTTATCTAACATGCTGAAGTGCTTTGCTGAACTGGAGCCGTAGTTCCATCAAGAGAAGTCTAGATAAACGTACTAGGGGTGTAAAATCCCATTTAAAATGTTAACCGGATAAACTATATGCCTAACTGGCTGACCTTGTCACTCCAGCTCGTCCAGGCACCAGTTAACTGGTTACTGCTAACCATTACCCGGTAAGGTTATCCATTTACATCCCTAAAACACACTGGAAGGTTTTCCCAGAATGGGAAGGGAGGGGCTCCTGCAGGCTCTGTAACCTGGGTGGGGGGGCCAGAGTTTCCATAGGAGACTTTCTCGGTGCGCAAAGTCCAGATTCTGCTAGAGACATCAAAGTCAGTCTTGTGGTGCCTGTGCACAAGAGAGCAGAGCGAAGGCTGATGTGAGCTCTTGTCTGTGTTAGGGATGTAAGC
The DNA here is from genome assembly GCF_052426305.1 of Pelodiscus sinensis. Taxonomy (NCBI): domain Eukaryota; kingdom Metazoa; phylum Chordata; order Testudines; family Trionychidae; genus Pelodiscus; species Pelodiscus sinensis. The sequence goes on along the minus strand of NC_143076.1, from coordinate 5,542,401 downwards.
GAGTAGTGCTGCGACTAGTCACTTCCCCCCCTTGCTGCCTCTCAGAGAGAGGCAGCAAGTGGGGGGAGCAGGAGCCAATGCTGGGGACAGCTGGGTTAAAAGCACTAGCACTGTCTCCCTAGCACTGTCTCTGCGGGGAGGTAGAGGCACAGCAGGAAACGACGCCAGTGGGGACTGAAGCAGTCTCTGCTTGTGATGCTTCTGCTGCAATTCTGCTTTTGAAATGGACAAGAGCCCCAGCAGGGTTCTTGTACATTTCAAAGGCTCAAGGGCCGCAGAGAGCATATGGGGTCCCTGCTGGCCCTATGTTCCCTGACAGGGCTCTTGCTACAGTTCAAAGGCGGAGGTGCCTGTATAGACTAATCAGACAGTCAATAGAAATCCCATTGACTGTTCAGTTAGTTTATCTTAATTGAATGTCCCTAGTCTGTGCACTGGTTTTGTACTGGTAAATAATTTTGATGAAGGGTATGAATCTTTTACCAGTAGTTATACTGTACAGCCCCAGGTGTGGAGTTGCACCAGTAAAAAGGTGCTTTCTGTACTGGCATATCTTATTCCCCTCGTTTTAGAGGAAGGGAAATAAGCTATAGTGCTAGAAATCGCCTTTGACTGCATCTGCACTAGGGACTTTGCGTCCTGGTGCAATAAAAGCAGTACTTTGTGGGTTTAGGCAAGCCTCAGGTGCAGTGTGAGGTTGCACATTCCAGGCATTTTCCCTTTTTTTAACCGGTGAAGTCTGAACAGTTTTTCCCAGGGAAGTGTTGATTAGATCACAGGGCCTCGTGTTTCCCTTCATATCACTAGCCTCTGGGCATGTTTAGAGTCTTTTTTCAAAACATTCGACAACATAGCAGAAATGGATCAAAGCCAACTTAAACTCCTAAGCTTCCTGCCTCTCGTGCCACTTACTTTGGGTCACTGTTCCCTCTCTAAGTTGAGCACTTGCAGCTATCCAGGATTGATTCAAATGCTGCCCAGCTGATTAGCAGAGTGCACACAGCAGGCAGCATGTGTTTCTATTTGTGGTGCACATCAGCATGTGCCTCAGTGCATACAATAATATTTATTCTGCACATGCATGGAAAGCAATTAGAGGGAACGTTATTCGGTGTGCAGATATAAGCCTCTGAGCACACCCCAAAAGTGTCAAGCCAATGGAGGAAGAGAATTACCAGAGTCATGAACCCATCAGCTTAGTTGCAAAAGCGTATGTTCTTAACTTGAGTTACCTGACTGTCATTAGCCAGGGGGTGAAAAGAGTATTGGAGACATGGCAACACTGCTTCATAGGCAGGAGCAGTTCATCCTCAGCCCCAGGCTCTCCTCATGATTGTAACTCGAGCTGCTAACCCAGGTTAAAAGCTAAGTTGCTGTGCATTCGCTGCTATTTTATCCTGAGTTAAGAACAGGTGGGTGGGGTATTTTTGGGCAGCATAGATGTACATTAAGAATGCACTGTCCCAAACTATTTGCCTATGCAGAGTGCAAATCAGGGGCCTTGCCAGTATCCCATGTGTTGTCTCCTGCTACAAGGAAACCTTGGAAGTGTGATGGGCCCTTCAGGAATACCCGGGATAGATCTCTGTTACTTAAGATGAGCTCCTTGAATGCAGTAGGAGACCAGTGTGGTCCGAGATCAGCCTGAAGTAGGGATAGTCACTTCTGGCAAGGCAGAGAGAACAGTAGCAGCACATCGTCTCTTGCTGCGTTCAGAATAGAAACCTTCACCTTGCTTACAAAGAAAGGTGAAGGCCAAAGTCTCTTTTAGTAGGGGATTAAGTTGGAAGTAGGGAAGGTGATAGGCGGGTGCCTTCTTGAATGAACAGCCAAGTCCCCATGCTGGATATCTGTGCCTAAACCAGTGCCAGAGGGCAGCAATCGCTGCACCTTTCAGGCAGGGCGGTGAATAGGTACCTCACTGTAACAACTGGTGCCCTATGGAGGCCTCCTGTTTGAAGTGAGAGTCCAGCCTAGATCCATGAATGGTGCCTGTCAGGAAGTTGCTTTCCTTCTGTTAACTGTGTTTGTCTTTCCCTCACAGCTTGCGAGGTTTTACTGCCTGGAGCACTGTCCCGGATTATGCCATGGGTCCTGCATTCTTAAGGGGAAACCTGCAAGTGCAGTATCTACCTCGGGACACTTTCCTGAAACTCGAGGTGCGTCTCTTAGTTACCATCTGCTTCTTTTCATATGGCTGGAAAGAGACCCTGGCGTAACCGCTCCAACAGACACCACCCTGTCTGAGGGCAGGCTCAGGCACCACATAGCAGTCTTCATGGATCTGTGGTAAAGCAGGCCACCCGTGAAGGCTGCATGTTCAGATAAACGTGGCTTCCATCGTCGCAGGCCATGCTGAGACTAATGCAGGAAGTTCTGGCCTGCCCATCTACCAGCATCCAGACCAAGCTACTCATGACACCCGCTTCACATACATTAGGTGCTATTCCTTTTCTGATGGCGAAGAGTTAGCGGCCATGAGTGCAAAACTGTGAGTGCCTGAGTCTAGTGGGATACGGGGCAGTCGCATCCCTTGTCTGTGCTATCTGTCAAGGGGGGCAGTGCTATGGAACCTTCGCCAACACCTGGGGTTTGAGGGTGACGCTGTCTGTGGACAGCACTGAAGATGAAGTGCTATGTGTATTGTACAAATCTTGAACGTTTTCCTCTTCTGTTTCATTTGAGTCCCTGCCAGTGCAATCTTTGTGATTCCACTGACCTAGTGTTCATGTCTCAGTGCAGTTTGTAAGACACAGCGTATGGATAATATAGCACAATGATTAACGTGTGTGGCTTGCAAAGAATGCAGGCAATGGTAGGGGAAGATCTCCTAGCACCACGGGGCCCCGATTCTTGGTGAAGACCTCTAGCTACTGCTGCAAACAAGTGTGGTGATTTTGTTCCGCCTTTGGCAGATCAGTTTTGGGAGAGGTACAGGGCACAGTCCTCCTCAGTTATGAAGAGATGTTAGTGGCAGGGCTGGAGTGGAATATGGTGGTTTTAACAATCTGTCTGAATAACTCTTTCTAAGACAGTGTTTCTTAAACTGTGTTCCGGGGCGCACCGGTGTGCCGCAGAGAACAGAGTTCAAAATGGCTGCATTTAAAGGGGCAGGTGACCTTTATTTTTGCTCAATAACTTCCCCCCAACCTTTTTTCCCCCCTCGACAAAAAATCCTTGGTGTTCGTCAGTCTTAAAAAGTTTAAGAAACACTGTTCTAAGAGCTAAAGAGTGGTGGCGAAAGCAGGAGGCCGGGAAGAACGCGAGAGTCTCGGTGGGCTAGTCCTGTGAGCTATGGAGTGCAGGCTCCTCAGTAACTCTGCCGTGTTGTCATTGTAGGGCTGGGAAAAAGGAGTTGTGTTTGTCAATGGAAAGAACTTGGGACGCTACTGGAAAATCGGACCTCAGGAAACGCTCTACCTCCCGGCAACTTGGCTGAAGCCTGGAAACAATGAGGTGAGAGAGCAGGCGAACTGACAGTCTCTGCAGACCCTGGGCAAGGTGTAGGGCAGGGCTGGCTCTGTGCTCCCAGAAGTAAGGGGCAGGCCCATGGGCATCCAGCCCTCGGTGCTGCCCAAAGCACACCATGCTGGGCCCCGAGCATCCCCCGCCCGCCCTTCGCAATTTTAAGGGCCTGGGGCTCCTGGCATCACTGCTGCTGAAGTAGTGGTGGCAGCTGGGAGCCCCGGATCCTTTTGGAACCCCGGGTCCCAGGGCAATTGCTCCCTTTATCCTCTCCCACCCCCCACTGCCAGGCTTGGGTGAGAGGCTGCCTCTTCAAGATGCTTTTTGGACTCAGGTCTGTCTAGGAACAGCTAGGAATGATCAGCGCCTGAAAACTGCCATTCATCTGCCGATGCAAAATGGGGGGTGGCCTTTTCTGTGCTGGAGCAGCACTGTTCCTTGGCTGGCAGTGCAAGAAAGCAGATGTGGTGAGCACTGACTTTGGATCAGTCTTGCACATAGAATTTGAAGGGCAGCACAACTCAACAGTCAAAGGCACCTGTCTGGGGAGCTGCTTACGCTTTTCACTGCTGTGGAGTCTTAGACTGATCCCTTGACATCGGGGCTGTACCGAGTAGAACATATGGATTCCGTGTTTGGGTACACTCTGGAACCAGTGGGCTGGTGTATTGGCCATATTCCCTTCCATGGGAACATCCTGCCATCATCCCCCCAAAACTCAGCCTTGATCTCCAAGATCCCAAAGTATTTCCCTGATGGAAAGAGCAGTGATTGTAGTTTTAAAGGCATTTCCCTTCCCCTCCCCTATCTCTTTATTCCGTAGATTATCGTTTTTGAAGAGCGCATCCCAGGCTGGATCATACAATCCGTAGATTTGCCTTATCTAGGAAGGACCCACTATATAGACTGAGCAGAAGAGCTGCCTCCTGTTATGGATAAATGCGTGGGGTCACATCAGTCCAAGTACAGCGTGGCTTGTTAATTCCCACTAGACCAGTGAAAAAGATCGGCTCTCTGGCAACAAGTTTAGGAGGTAGACATGGCTCACCCCGAGAAGTGAGTCCGTCATTTTGTCCCAGGACATCTAGCCCTCAACACGACAGCTGGCCTCCAGCTTTCAGTGGTAGCTGTGATGTAATGGACAACCTAGGGGCAAAGAGTAAAATAGGCTGTTGGGAGGGAGGGAACCGTCTGAGTGGAGCCCAGGCCCCGGCCCAAGATGAATGCATCTCCTGTTTGACGAGAAGGGAGAGAATTTCTGTGAGACAGAAGAACGGGATGAAGAACATTCTGCTGTGCTTTCAGGCAGAATTGAAACCGTCTTTGTGTGGAGAAGGGGTTTGGTTTGTTCAGTTGTTGGAAGACATTTTGGATGTTAACAGTTTTTAATATTCTGAGGTTCTCTTTTTTTGTGGGGAAAACTCAAACCAGTTTTTAAAGTTACCTGTGTTTCTCCTTTGTCAGCCTCCACCCGTGCAGGACTGTCCTGTCAAACTAGGGTTCCAGTTCAGAGCAGGTTCAGAAGCGGGAATGGATAAGCAGCCCACTGCTTTAGATTCAACTTATTACTTAGCCACTTGCCCACCAGACACACTATTTACTCCCAGCTGTAATACTTCATACTTAAGGGGCCCAAATCCCATCTCCTCACAGCTCCCCATTGACCTCAGGGGAAGCGTTCATGAGCAAAGCTAGCATTAGTTATCCTTGATAGGAGACCGTGTCCTCCTGTGTATGAACAGGACACAGACTTCAACTGAGGGAGAGCTAGACCGGTTACCTGGGAGAACACAAATCAGCGCGCTCTGGTAGGTTCTAGCTATGCTTTTTTCAGGGCTTCTTTTTGAACTGATGTAAAACAAACAGGGATAAGGGAGCCTGGGAAAGAAGCACTGTGGTGATTATGTTCTAACTCCCCACCTCGGTAATCTCCAGCTGGGATCCCTGTTTGACAAATCAAATATTGCAGCTCTTTTCAATGCAATATTTCGAATATTGAAAAGAGCCATTGCTCTCTCTGAAAACCTGCTCACCTCCCCCCCCCCCCCCCCCACTTAATGTACAGGGAAGATGGTTTACATATCCTCAAACTCTCATGCTGTAGCCGTAAGTGTGCAATTGGCTGTGTCCAAGAGCAGGTCATGTCTCCTGCAACCAACATGCTCTCTGACCTGGAGCAGCTTTAAAAGAGGAGTCAGGTCAGTACTTGGGGGAGTAATTTTCCCCCATGTAGATAGAGGAGTCAGACCTACCCAGCTGGTAAAGGCAGTAACAATCAATTTCACAGGAATTTTAACATTTAAAAACCATATTTAATTTTATTTAACAAATTAAATACAGTTTAATTAAAACTGAGAACAGACAGTGCAGCTGTAATACACTCCATCCTCCATCCTAATCAGTGCCTATCTTGACTTCTGCTCTCCTGGACCCGGAGCCCATGATATCCACCATACCAACTGAAAAGGCTTAGTCTCCTGTAGCTGATCTTCTAAGGAGGGTGGAGTGTATTTGTATTTGCGGGGTTGTCTTTAGGACTTGACCCCTTTGCATTTTACCAAGAGTTGTTCCCTACAGAGGATGGAAGGCTGCAATCCAGCAGGGTTGTTATAATAAACAAACAGACATGCGGCTAGGACATCAGTTGAAAACAACTTGAAGAATATCATGACAACTTTGTAACCCTTTTGAAAATACCTCATTGTTCCCCCTTTAAGATACACAGACTGAGTGCTGCACTCAGGAGGCTTGTATAATAATGGAATACAGCTGCTTTGATGCAGAGCACCACTGTTTAACATGAGCTAACAATGACTGTTCCCAAAATGCAAGTGGATACCAGTTGCATAAAATCATTGCTGTCCAGTTTGGATTTCAGCCACTGTGTATAAAGGAAGGTTTTCACAGAAGCTATGTAGCCAGGCTTCCATGAATGGAAACTACACAACCTTTTCAGCTACAGAAGGTAACTATCCCCCCAGTGACTGTTTTGATAAATACAGCAGGGAAAATAAAAATTCAAAATAATTTGTTTTTTAAATATTAGGAAATATAGATTTGTCACTATTAGTCCAATGAGCCTTTTCTGCCCACTGAAGCTAATACTCTGCAAGAAATATTCTATGTATTTTAATTTTATATGCTGTTATGGGTTAAAAAAATAAGTTGAGTCTCTTTACAGGATTACATTTTCCTTTAATTCACATGTAAAATTGTGCTTCAGACTTTTCCAAAAGAAGGGGGGATTGATTAGATTTTGAAGTCTGACCAAACCTAAGCAGCAGTCTAGGAAAACCATTTTTAAAAAAGGGGCTGGAAAGCGGGCGGACGGGAATTGATTAACTTCCTTTTGTGTGTCACCCCGTCAGTGTCTGAGTTTCAGACATAGAAGCATCACCTAAGATACTAGAGACTGCTGCTTCCCCTCCACTTTTGATGCATCTCTTTCTTGTGCAGAGCAGTCAAAAAAAACCATCCAAGTAACTTTCTCCTGGAGGAAGGAAGAAACCACATGCAGCACTAAGGTTTCAGGTATTCCAGGTTGTTTGGGTTAAGATTATTTTGTGCTGGTATTTTTTCAAATTATTATTTTTACTCCTCCTTTTGTGGAATCAGGTGTGGGAGCAACATCGAGATACTGTCGGGGAAGCTACAGAGCACCGGACAACCTTGCTGTGTGCTCTTCTAGAGAATGGCAAGTATCGGACTGCTCCACTGACTTGGTTGGTACCATGTCGTGACTCTGGTTTTCAGAAGTAATGTGGCCCTGAAATGGGGGGAGGCTGAAGGACATTAAAATCATTCCTAAATCGACTAAAGAAGGTGGGGAGTAATAGAAGGAGGCGGGGTTGCTTGTTGCTCAGCGATTCCGTCTTTCCAGTGAACATTGGAAGTTAGACCTAGGGTAGGGGTTGGAGACTGCAGCATCGTTCAGTGACATGCTGAGTGGTTCCCTCCCGTATTGTTAAAAATAAAATGCGTCTTGAGGTAGGTGCGCACTTCAGGGAGCCCGACACCTAAAGCTTGTCTCAGCCAGGCTAGGCCTCAGCTGGAGGATTCAAACCCACCTTCCGTTACTTTAGCGTGGAGGATGAGTGTGGCCACAGATGCTGTAGACAAGTCAGTACAAGTACACAGAGGTATGTCAGATCCTCCAAGCCATGGGGCTGATGAAAGGGGGACAGGTTGGAAAGAGAGCAAAGATACTTGGTTAGCTGTTACCTGCCTTGCCTTTCACCCTTGTGCAGTGTAATAAATACTGAGTAAGTAGGTTCAAAATTAAGGGCAAAGGTGCTGACTCTGAGTGCAGATGTATCCTGCACAACCAGAGCACTGCTGCACACAGACACAAGGTATGTGCGTCTCCAGCAAGGTGTCATGCTCCTCCTGATGCATCTCACCCTTGCTGTGACACCCTGTGAAGCCAGCCCCGGGGTCTGGAAGACAGCTCCAGGTAGGCCTCCTCTCGAGTGCATTGTGCCCTGCACACGCTCCTTCCAGTCCAAGCATCCCGCAGGCTTTGCCCCTTGTATTGAGGGCGAGGTCAGTGCTGCGGTTTCTGTGCTTTTTCTCTGTCTCCAGAGGGCCCGGTTCAGAGTCCAGGAGGAAGGTCGGGAGAGTCTGAGCAGTGCAGGTTTGGTTTGTTGTTCTAACTTGCTTGTTTTTCATACGTTTAACACTTGAAAGTCAGGAGCAGTCCTTGCAGCTGCGTGTGTCTCTGGCTGGCTGCTGTCGAGAAGAGCCTCCAGGCTGAGAGCAAGCTCTTACAAGAGGGAATCTGCTGCAAAGCAAAAGCAACCAGTGGGTGTGTTACCCCTGTGCCTCATTGCTGCCCTTTCGAGCAAGCCTAGTGGTGTGATTGTTGGTGCGAGGCATCTAGGTGCTGGCAAAAGGGAGTATGTGACAGCCCAGGAAAGTGATGTACTCTGTACAGAAAGCAGCTACGTATAACAACCGGGCAGCTTGCACCACCTTGCCCTGACATGGTGTCCCAGTGGAGTGTGCAGCCTCTGAAACACCCACAGTGAGGCTTAGTGGGAATCCACGTACGGTAGCAGGGTCCACATTATTAATTTGCCTTGTAAAGTTCCCCCTCATTGTAAAGTTCACTTCCAACCCTTTCCCTCTTTCAGGACTCTCCTCTCCAGGTTGTTCTAGTATCAGGTTCCTTTTCTTTTTTCACCATCCTGTCAGTTATTAACCAGACCATCATTCTCTTGAGATTTTTTTTCACCCTCATTTTCTAAAATACCACCCTTTTCTGGGCCTTACCTGTCCCCTTTAAATATCGCCCCATCCTTTATACCAGGAGCAGGCAATCATTTTTTATTGGGGGATGAGAGGGCACTCCAAGAATTTGGTAAGTGGTCAGGGGCTGCACTCTTCCATGATATTGAGAGGGGAGTTTCAAGGTCTGGGGTGGAGGTTGGATGCAGAAGGGAGCACTAGGTAGGGGACTGGAGTACAGGAGGGAATGGGGGGTCTGGCAGAGCATTGAGACTTGGGGCAAGGGATTGGAGTGCAGCATTCTGGGAGGGGATAGGCACAGAAGATTTTGACCTTGAAGAGGAGGGGGTGAAGGGTCTGGAAGAGAATTGTGACCTGGGGCGGGGGACTGAAGTGCAGAGTCTGAGAGGGTCTGGGTGCAGAACTAGGGCTGCAGAGGGTTGGAGGGGCTGCGGGTGCCAGTGCACTTACCTTGGTGGCTCCCAGCCAGCAGCCCAGCAGGTCTCTCACCCAGGCTCCCTGCCTGCTCCACCCCCACATGGCACTCAGAGTGGCCAGCAGCGGAGGCCGTGTGTGGCTCTTAGCACTGTGAGCCGGGGGGATATTTCACACACTGCCTGCCCTCCAAACAATTCCTGGCCAATGGCAACTGCAAGAAGCAGAGAGCCTGCTGGGGGGTCCTGCTGGGCCTGTGTCCCTGCTTTATACACACACATTCTCCTCTCTCAAACTTGGCTTTCAGAGAGAGACAGAGAGTGCAGGTACGTTCGTACTTCCCTTGAAAGATTCCTCCGGTCCTCTCCTCCCTCTCGGTAGAGACGAGGGGTGTACCTGTTTCATCTCCGCTCAGCCATGCAGCGTCAGATTTCCACGTTGGGATCTGTGAAGCCTTTCTTTCCCTCGTTCACCAGCACGGGTTTTTCTGTCCTCGTGTGCCACACTAGAATCTGAACCAAGCCCACAGGAGTCATTAGCTGCATCTCCGCACCAAGATAACAAATGCTCTTGCACATTAAACTAATAGTGCTTGTTAACTACCTACCCAAGAGAGTAGTCGTGCATTCCCAGCCCTAGGCGGATTTGCCTAAAGCTTCATTTGCCTAGGGCCAGTGAAATGCACCATGTGCAAAAATTACCCATTTGGCAGCCTGCTGTCTCAGATCATTAACCTGCTCCCTCTGTTGATTTATCAACTAACCTCCACTAAAGGCTCATCATCCTTTACACTGATTTTGGCTGTTCCATCAGCTCCCTGGAATCAAAACTTTTGCATGTGTACACACCCCCCCCCTCCCACCCCCCCTCTCTGACTCAAAGTGCTGAGGCTCAGCTGACGGTGTAATTTCCAGCTCCAGTAGGTGTCTGTGCAGTGGCTTTGGTTGAGCTAGCAGACTTAAAGCAGAAGTATTGTCACCATGCACAGGCTAGTCACCAGAGCCTCATCCCCTCCCCACACCATGGGTGTGCATTCAGGCAGCTAGCTGCCGCTGCTGCCTGTGCCACTGTGGATACCTCCGTTTTGAGCACCGTCATTCAGTCAAAGCTACTGCATGTATGTCTCCTGAAGCTGGCAATGACTGCACTCTAGCTGCACCATAGGCATAGGCATAGCCCTGATAGTTGCATATCAAGCCACTCGAACATTATCATCCACTCACTGTACAGCAGACAGCTGGGCTGAAAATAGAAAAGCATTTTGCTGCTGGATGCACTCCTTGTAACTCATTTCAAACCACCATCTAGATGGACTAAAGCCACCCACGACCTGATTCTCTGAGGGCAGTGGTGCCTTTGAAAAAAGCAAAAGGGTGGTGAGGGCTCTCACTTGCTAGGGGGGAGCTTTTCTGTCAGCGATAGCAGGGGTGCACTGCCCATTTAGTCTCCCCAAAAGAGTGGGTGACTTGCTTTCGGATGGCTGCCCCCCACACTGGCTTTAGTACACAGCATGCAGTGCCATGTTTTTGCTCTGGATGTTCTGGTGTGCACGCGCCAACTAACCTTGCTGAAAATCAAATCCTCCAGAAACACGAGGGGCCAATGGGTAGAATTTTACACAGCTCAGCCCCTTCTTGCTCTACACTGTTTGCTAGTCTGCACAATCACAGCTTGACAGCACACTGAGGTTCTGCTCCATTGCAGCCAGACGTGTACCTTGTCTTGTGTATAGTGAAGTGTGGGCTTCAGCCACAGCTGCATCATCCCAACACCACCCCCATGGGATAGAGGCATGGGTGAAGGCCCCACTAGGCATCTGGGCTATTTGTACTTACTAGTTCCAGAGTAGCTAAGGGAGGTATGTCTCCACAAGGCCCTGGACCAATGTAACCACAGCAGCACGTGCTTCAGTGAGAGCTGTACAAATCCACCTAAAATCCTGGAGAAGTGCTCAAGGGGGTTTAACGCATGCAGCTTCCGCTTCCCTGCTCTGGCGTCTGAGCTTGCTCAGATATGTCTACAGGAGCTGTAATCACACCCTAGGACTATAGGCTGAGATGTACCACTTCATGCTACTACCTTTCTTGCCTGATACTGTACTGCCAGAAAATGTTGTTCCTACGTTTCTCCACTCTGCCTGGAGGCTACCATCTGACAGTGGACCATTATCCGAGTTGGCATGTGTGTTTATAGAGGCCCTATTAATCCAGTTGAACAGTGTTTGGCCCTACTTACATTGATCAGAAACAACTATTAAAGCCTCCAACCCCACTATGCATGGTGGTCAGCTAAACAGTATTAGGAAACAGTTTCCCACCAATCTCATTGTGGTCTAAAATGTAGAGCTGGGTAAAAATAGTTAAGAACAATTTCTAAACGGTCAGATTGACTGAATTTCTAAAAGTGAAAATGGGAATTTTCCTCTGAAAAAGCGGCAGGGGACGAGAGGAAGAAAATCTTTCAATTAAAACTTTCACAAATGCTTCAATGTATTCAACGTATTGTTTTTCATATGTGGAACTGTCGCTCACAAATTTCTAGCCACTTTAAGACAATACCTAGGCAGAGAGAGCTGGAAGCCGGCTTACGCTCTGTACCCACACCACGTAAGGTTACTTCTTATCACTCTGCTTCTAGCACCTGCATCCCGGGCTGAGTATAAGAGGCAAGGGGAGGTAATGCCTCCCCTAGTCTTAATGCTCAACCTATTCTCTCTTGCTATCCCTATACTGACCATTCCTGAAGGCTCCCAGGGTATGTCTACACTGCACCCTTTCTTCAAAATAAGCTATGCAATTTGTGCTATGCAAATTGTGTAGCTTATTTCGAGGTAAATTTGAAATTTGGCACTGTCTACACAGCGCCAAATTTTGAAATAAAGCGCTGTTCCGAAAAGTCCCTTAACCCTCATGGAAGGAGAGTTACAGGGACATGGGCGTAGCACACCCTTTATGTCAAAATATATTTCAAAATGGGTGCACTTAAAGATGCAGAATTGCTCTTTTGGGATACTTCAGGCATCCCAAAATAGCGCCTCTGTCTAGACGTAGCCACAACACGCTATTGCTCCTTGCAAACTGAGGACTCTTCCTGAAAGTGAATGTAAAAGTGAAAAGCCTTCTGGCTTTCTAGATCTATTCACATAAAACTGAACCTGTGAAAGAGTCACTAAGTGGTAATGAAGCCATTTACAATGCTTGTGCCAAACCTATTAACTTGCCTGGGCACTTATTAATGGATCTCAAAGTCCCCGTATTATTTCAAACCAATTTCAAAAGCCAGCTCAACAGGGAAGCTACAGAGCTTAATTTCATTTGTAAGTTTGATAACAAAGATGTCAGCTGGATGGCCCTTTACATTTCACTTCCTAATGACACACAAAAAAACAACAACAAAGTGTACTTAAAGTGGGTACTAAGTATTCTTATTAGCTTCAGTTAGCATGGACACTCTAATTGACAATTTCTTTTCCTCCTCTTCCCCTTGCTGTGCTATAAATAAGAGAACTGGACCCTTAAACTCCATTCATCTGAAGAAGTGGACTGTCCACGAAAGCTCATGATACCATATTACATGTTTTGTTCGTCTCTAAGGTGCTGCAAGACTATGAATTGTTTTTTAAATTTTTCCTGTATCAGACTAACCCAGCTCCCCCTCTGGAACTATTCAAGGACAAAAAGAATTGTGCATTACTATCTCTACCGGTTTTTAGTTTAACGTTGGCTTTTAAATATTTCATTAGTTTGTTGCTGAAGATTATAAAAAATCACATCTCTGAAAAATCCTTGCATGGGTGTTTAGATGCACAATCTGAGCATTCAGCTTTAGCCTTCAATTCTTGGATCTTCAGACATGTTGTTTTAATTAAATTCTCAAAAATGACCATCATTCTCTAAAATACACATTTTAATTTTAATTACTATGGTATAAAAACTTGCTTCCAGAATCTTTCTGCCCTTTCTATCCATTATTCATCCTCCCCACTGAGGAGAGCCACGAAAGGGACCAACTGGCTAAATAGCAGTTTGGCAGAGAAGAGCCTGAGGATTACAGTGGATGAGAAGCTGGATATGAGTCAACAGGGCGCCCTTGTAGCCAAGAAGGCGAATGGCATATTAGTTTGCATTAGGAGGAGCATTGCCAGCAGATCCAGAGAAGTGATTATTCCCCTTTATTCGGCTCTGGTGAGGCCACATCTGGAGTATTGTATCCAGTTCCGGACCCCTCACTCCAGAAAGGATGTGAACACATTGGAGAGGGTCCAGCAGAGGGCAACCAAAATGATTAGGGGGCTGGAGCATATGACTTATGAGGAGAGGCTGAGGGATTTGAGCTTGTTTAGTCTGCAGAAGAGAAGAGTGGGGGGATTTGAGAGCAGCCTTCAACTTCCTGAAGGGAGGTTCCAAAGAGGATGGAGAGAGGATGTTCACAGTAGTGACAGATGGCAGAACAAGAAGCAATGGTCTCAAGTTACAGTGGGGGAGGTCTAGGTTGGATATTAGGAAAAACTATTTCCCTAGGAGGGTGGTGAAGCACTGGGATGGGTTCCCTAGGGAGGGGGTGGAATCTCCATCCCTGGAGGTTTTTAAGTCCTGGCTGGAGAAAGCCCTGGCTGGGTTGATTTAGTTGGGGTTGGTCCTGCTTTGGGCAGGGGGCTGGACTTGATGACTCCTGAGGTCTCTGCCAGCCCTGGGATTCTATGACATTCTTTTTCTTCCAGAGAGCCAGACAAACGAGTTTCCCTTTTACTTCTGACAATAGTTTTGAGAGAAAAAGCCCCTTTGTTATGCCGAAAAGCTTTGGAAACATTTGTAACAAACATACAGTGACATTTCATTTATATGTCTTGTTATGAAAAATCACACCAAATAAATTAGTGTTTCATTTTTCTAAACGCGACGAACTTCGTTCAGAACACACTAACCTGCTCTGACTGATTAGCTTAAAGTAACGTCTTCGTTTCAGTGAGTTAAATATGTCATAACCTGGAATGATTATTTGATGAAAGCTTAAGAGTATATATAAAAGCAGCTTATAAATAGCGATGAAGAAAATGTAGAAGAAAGAAGGGCTGCATCCCCAGCTCCCCTGTAGACTGGTGGTTAGTCCAGGTGCTAGAGGGCAAAACAGGGTGGATTCAAGTCTCCCGAGCTGTGTGCGCCCTGATCTTCCTGGGTTAGGGCAGCAGGTGCTGCCCTTCAAAGCTGTTTCACCGAGGGCATTGCTGTGTCCTGTTAGGCCAGGGATGGATAAAAGCCTCTCAGTGGATTGGAGCCAGACCTCCTAGAGCTTTGAGCTGGCCTGTGCGGCTGTTCCAGGCCCTGCAGCCCCCTTCCCCAGCGTTGCCTGGAAGGTGTGAGCCCTTTAAATAGAAGCAGTTTAAAAGGACTTGTGTTCCCAGGTGCAGCGCTGGAGCTGCAAGCCCTTTTAAAAGGGTTCACAGCTTCTGCCCTGCTGCTAGCAGGGAACCCAGCTACTTCACTCTCCAGTCCAGTGGCTAGGATACTTGCCAAGGTTGAAAGAAACCCTGGTTTGAACCCCTAGCTGTTTAGCAGGGGTTGGTGCTGGGTTCTCCTGCCTCCTAGGTGAGCATCCTTTGGGGTGGGCTATCCTTGTCCTGAGCCCCTCTCTTTCTCATGATGCTGTAGACTTTGGAAAGAGGGGGCTCAGGGCAGGTTTTGCTCACCAATGACTCTCCCCAGGAGGCGGCAGCCCCCAGATCACACCTCTCAAAGAGCAGGCGCATGCTGTGGGGTGCCTGCCACCTGGTGGACTAGAGAGAGGCTTTACTGCTCAGCACCAAAGCCTTTTTAATTAAAAAAAAAAGAGCATGAGGCCCTGCAAATGGCCTCTTGCTGTGGTACAAGGGCTGTGCTCTCTCACCTCAGGCTCACCTGTGAGGTGCAGGGAGGAATTTGATCCAGGGGCACCTGCACACCAAGCCAGCACCCTAACCCCCACCCCAAGAGGGCTCTGCGAGTGTCCTGTGGTCGAGTTAATATATAGTCAGAGTTGAGCATTAAGACAAGGTGCCAGCTCCCATTCGCCCAGCAGAAAGGGAAGTTGAACCAGCTGATCTTTGGCTGTAGGGCAGGTAGCAAAGCCACATAACTACCAAGGGGCTTGGTGAAGGGGGTTGGTCCAATTCTCATTCAGTATGTACTGAAAGTGGCCCCCTTCAACAGAAAAGACTGAACGAGCCCCCACAGCTGACACCTGCTCGCCCAGCGCTCAGGCCTTTCCGTTAAGAGAGAAGCAATCGAGGTTCCAATCACTTCTCTTTAAAAAAACAAACCCCACACATTCAAACCCCACCCTTACACACCAGGGGTGCGTCTAGACTTATTCCTTCAAAGTAGGGATAAGATCTTCCG
The DNA here is from genome assembly GCF_052426305.1 of Pelodiscus sinensis. Taxonomy (NCBI): domain Eukaryota; kingdom Metazoa; phylum Chordata; order Testudines; family Trionychidae; genus Pelodiscus; species Pelodiscus sinensis. The sequence goes on along the minus strand of NC_143076.1, from coordinate 5,526,901 downwards.
GAAAAGGGCTTTTTTTCCGGAGGATCGGGGCCAGTGTAGATGCTCTTTTCCGGCTTTTCTAAAAGCCGGAAAAAAGCGGCGGACATTTTTATTTAAATGCCGCGGGGGGTATTTAAATCCCCCGCGGATTTCCCTATTACGATCGCTGAAATTAACATGCCCCTTCCAGAAAAGGGGCCAGTGTAGACGTAGCCTAACAATGATGACAGTGTTCCAGCCTCAGAAGGACACTGGAATAGCTCCTCACCTAGTCACAGCTAAGAGGCCCACTCGCACCTGCTAGGCACACCCCAGCTTCTCGAGGCTCTTTGTTAGTGCTTTGGACAGATGAGCATGTACTGAAAGTGCAGCAGCTTTGGCAGACAAGAGCGAGGGAGGCCCCAGGTCAGAACTGCATCTCGTCCAGCACTTAGGCCCTTCACTTGAGCGGGAAGAGACAAAAGTGCAAATCCCTTTGCAGCAAGCTTAAATGGGGGATTGGAACTCCAAACGAACACATGCTAAGCACGCACCTAACCTGCTAGGCGCCACTAGGCTACTTGGACTTGTGACCCCCATGAATATGGAACAACTGCAGCAGAACTGGGCGAATAAAAAAACATTTAAAAAATGGAGTTTTTGATTTAAATTGGATTTTTTTTTAGTTAAATCTTTTTTAATAAATAAAATACTAAATTTCTCTGTTGAAAATAAGTTACAATTAAAGCTCATCACAAACATGCTCCACCTGCACTTACAATCTCATAAAAATAGCTCTCATCTGTTTTGGCTCATTACCAGCTCTTCTTGAAACTTCTGCGCTTTCAGTTTCTGTTTCTCAGCTAGCTCAAGTAACATGCAAAGACAGACACAGGCTGGATAGGATTGTTTTTGTTCTGTGCTTAGGTGGTGGTGGACCTGGGCCAAGCATGGCCGAAGAGTTAGCTAAGCCATTGTCTAAAGCAGTGGTCACCAACCAGTAGATCGGGATCGGCCAGTAGATCTTGGAGCCTTTGGCTATACCCACACTGCAGGGGTTTTCCGGAAACTCCGCCATATCCAAGGAATGCATCTGCTCTTCCGCTTTTTTTTGTGGAAGAGCAGACGCGCTCTTTCGGAAGCCCTGTCTTCCTCCTCCCACGAGGAAGCAGGGATCTTCCAAGAGAGGAAGCTTTTCCGAAATCTGGCCCAGTGTAAATGGGTCAAATTTTGGAAAAGCCTCTGCCTCTGCAGAGCACAATTTGCATACCTTTTTCCGATAGATCAGTGTAGTGTAGACATCGCTTCCCAGCCAAGATCACCTGTCAGAGGTTATCAAGTGTTGGCACGTCAGTTGCCCCTTCTCCCCCACTGTCATGCTACTCCTGCTCTCTGCCTTGGAGCTGCCCCTGGAAGCTTCCTGCTTGCTGTGCAGTGTGTGGGAGGGAGAAGAAGTGGGGTGCTGATGTCAGGGTGTCCCACCTCCTGCCCACTCCTGTACCCTATTTCCACACAAAAAGGGATGGAGGGAGCCTAGCAATGCAAATCTCTGTCACTCTCACACCCTGGCTGTGTCTTCTATTATTTAAATAATCGCGGCTTCATTTCAATTTAAATGGCTGCCGCACTGAGCCGACAAACAGCTGATCAGCGCGCTAGTCTGGACGCTCCCCTGCCGACGTGAAAGCCCTTTATCGACCTCCCCGTTATGCCTCGTAGGATGAGGTTTACCGGGGAGGTCGATAAAGGACTTTCATGTCGGCAGGGGAGCGTCCAGACTAGCACGCTGAGCCGACAAACAGCTGATCAGCTGTTTGTCGGCTCAGCGAGGCAGCCATTTAAATTTAAATGAAGCCGCGATTATTTAAATCGTGGCTTCATTTCCCTTTGCCAAACAAACAAATCTACGTGGCTCCGTCGACGGAGCCATGTAGTTTAGACGTAACCTCAGAGAAGGAGGGGAAGGAAGCCAGGCCAGGGTATTTGGGTTGGAGGTAGATCTTACATTGCACTTAAATTGAAAAAGTGATCTTGTGGTTAAAAAGGTTGGAGACCCCTGGTCTAAAGACAGACACACACACAGGCTACATCTACACTGGCATGATTTTCCGGAAATGCTTTTAACGGAAAAGTTTTCCGTTAAAAGCATTTTCGGAAAAGCGCATCTAGATTGGCAGGACGCTTTTCCGCAAAAGCACTTTTTGCGGAAAAGCGTCCATGGCCAATCTAGACGCGCTTTTCCGCAAAAAAGCCCCGATCGCCATTTTCACGATCGGGGCTTTTTTGTGGAAAACAAATCTCTGCTGTCTGCACTGGCCCTTTTGCGCAAAAGTTTCTCGGAAAAAGACTTTTGCCCGAACGGGAGCAGCATAGTATTTCCGCAAAAGCACTGACAATCTTACATGAGATCGTCAGTGCTTTTGCGGAAATTCAAGCGGCCAGTGTAGACAGCTGGCAAGTTTTTCCGCAAAAGCAGATGATTTTGTGGAAAAACTTGCCAGTCTAGACACAGCCACAGTGTGTAGGAAAGGACAGAGGCAGCACAGAAAGGATCAGTGGAGCGGACTGGAAAGAAGAAGGGAAGACTTTCAGGACGCCCCCAGCTTCCTATATCCCCCCACCCTTTTGCCAAACAAAAGCTGTCATGGCATCTGGGCATAAGAGAGACCCTGTCTGGGAATGTTTTGAAGAAATTTGTTTGCTGGGTACAAAGGGAGAACGTGGCAAGTGTAAGCAGAGCAAGAAGATGATGCAGAGCTTAGCAGCAAAAATGGAACATCATGAGGAAAACTGCTCCTTGGGAGAAACTGACATGGATGAAAATGTGGCTGAGAGGATCATCTGCTTAGTAACTTAAATAATTCACTTTGCCATGCGTCATCTTCAAGAGCCTCTCTATGCCTTTTAGCGTAAGTGTGTTTTGACAAGTCAATTCCCAAGCTGTTTATTGTATGTTGCTGGAAAAAAGGTTTAGCTTAGCTAATCCATATGGCTTGTTTAATTGCTAACTAGGTGTAGAATCTATCATGGAAGTGTACGATACAGAAAGCTGCCAGAAGAGAAATCTAGAGTTGCCCGTTACCACTTTGTGTCCTTTTCTGGTTTTATATACGTAATACATGCCCCTTGTTTTGGAACATCATGGCTATAGAACAGAACGGTGATGCATAAATCTGTTTCCTATTTCACTTCAGCATAACTCAGCTTTTCCAAGGGAACTCCATTCTATATTTGTTTTCTCAAAAAAACAGAAGTGCACTGAGTTCAATGGGGTTTACTCCCAAATGAAGTGCACTCTAAACACGGTCAGGCTTAACTCTTTTTGGTAACTTGATTTAAACCAATTATTTATTGTTGGTGATTTAAATCAATCCGCCCAGCAAACACCAGACCCACCCCAGGGAGACCACCTCTTATTGCAGGTTCCAATAGTGTTACCCTATGTGACCTCACCTCCCTGGACATTCAATAATGAATTTAAAAGTATCTGTTCTTCCACAAAAGGATTTTCTTGCCCCATTACCAAGGGAGACATCTGAACTGGAGTTCATGTATAAGTTCAACACAATCAACTGAGGCTTCAAGAAAGATCTTAACTGGTTAATGCACTACAAAAGCAATTCCCCCCCCCTTTGATATTCGCATTTCCTCATCACATGCTATGAATGAGACATCCTGCCTGACTCAATTAGCTTAATTAACACTGGTCCGACGACTGACAGGTACCGTCTTTTGCTGTAATTTCCACTCCAACCCATCTGAGGAAGTGGGTTTTCCCCACGAAAGCTCACGACCTAATACACGTGTTAGTCTCTAAGGTGCCATGGAACTGCTCGTTGTTTTTAAAGTTACCCACTAACATGACTACCCCTCTGAGACCTATGTGAATGAGGGGACTGCCCTGGTGCTGACGGCTGAAACCCGAATGTATCCCCCGTTCAGACAAAGCCGACATTCTGGTTACCTGCAGAGTAAGTCACAGCCTCTAGGTCTTCCTCAAGCCTTTTCCTCCTGATTGTTAAGGAGTCAGGCTCAACCCATCTGGCACCAGAAGCAATAGCATGTGGCCTTGTATGTCCAATGGCAGTGAAGGAATTGAATAGCCTCTGCCCCAGGAACATTTGCAATCCATCCAGATACGTGCAGTCCCGAGCGCTGGCGCCCCAATCACTGGGGAATAACGCAAGCAGAAAGGGAGGCAAACGTCCCCTAGAAGATACTTGTGCCGCTCACACAGAGGGGGAAAGAGTACAAACGGAGGGGGCTGATCTCATCCCCCTCTCCGCACTGCATTCAGCACACACCCCTTGCCAGAGGAGGAACCTCTCTCGCCTCCGCTTTCAGCAGGGGCATCATGCCGGAACCGCGCTGCGCTTCAGCTCTGCGACATCACAAAGGGAGCCTGTTCCTTTCTGCATCTTGGAAAATGCAGGGTAGCAGCAGGGTTCACAGATTCTCCGTTTTAGCTCGGGAAGGGATGTATTTCTCCACGGAGCTAGCGCAAACCCCTGCCACAGCTGCAGCGCTGCTCACCCCCACAGATACCAGTGAGGAAGCTCCGTTCTTTCCCCATCAGCCCCATCCTTCATGGCCTGTAGCCTCGACACTAGCAGGTCACCCTAATTGCGACGTCTAGTCCTAGCTCTCTCCGTCCACACCTACTCTGCCTCTCTTCTCCTCAGAGGCAGCAGCAGAACCTCCTGCTCCAACACTCGGCCGCAGGCTGGCTTCCTTCAGCAGCATCCTCCCAAACAGTTTCAAACTCTCCGATGGAGGCTGAGATTGGAGCCCAGTGCGTACTGCACCCAAGAGACAGGAGAAGGGGGAGAAGGCGGGCTCTGAACTGCAGTCGCCATAGATATTTAATTACATGTGACTGATAAATTGCTACCCAGACCATTCATAACACAAGTCTGCCTCTCTCAGAGAAGCACATCTCCCCCATCTCCATGGAGAAAGCTCTTTTCATTTTTCCTCTCAGCACTGGCAGCGCCTGGCAGGGATTCCAGGGCGGCCTGCCTCCTTTTGTCTAGGAATCCCTGCAGTGCCCCCATTCATATCATTTTCCTTTCATTCCCCCCTCTCCGGCAGGTATTAAGCCAGAGAGCGCAACACAGGACTGATTTATTAGCCAGTAAATAAGCTTTTTGCAGGCGTGTCAGTCTGAGTCTGACGAGAGTGATAAAAATGAATACCAGGGCAGCACAGGGGACATCTAGGGAGGCATCTGGCCAAGAGCCGTCTGCCCAGGTATCTATTTGGCCCCTATTAACCATCAGATGGAAAGAGCCACAAGCTTTAGTGTATTGGTCCTTCCACCGCCTGAATCGGAGAAGTACCAAGTACAGATGGGAAACTGAGGCACACACCCCACAGCCAAGAGCCTCACAGGAATTTAGGTGCCCCGCTGCCACTGATTTGATCCCCTTCACTTTCCAAGAGATGGCAGCAGAGCTGATCCCACTGACGAGCGCCCCTTCTGAGGTGCCCTCAACCCTGCTCCGATCGCTCTCCGGGCAATGCCCATACAGCGTGTACCACCACTTGGCAGCTCTGCCAGAATTTCTGAGCTCTGCCTCTGCTGAGTTTGGCCCCTGCCTCACACCGGGCGGGCGCGCTACGTGACGATCGCTGAAGGGAGGCTCGCGGCAGCTGGGAGCAGAGAGGCAAAGCGGGACGCCCGAAGCGCTGAGAGTTGGTCAGGGTCACCCTGTGGCCAGCCCCAAAGCAAATCTCGGTGACAGCTCCACTGCCAGGTCAAAACCAGCCCGCTCCCAATCCCAGCCAGCACCTGACCAACAGCACACGAGCTGCAGCCTGTCAGACTCGGCACAAACGCTCCCCCTCGTCTGGAAATGAAGTCCTGGCAGCGTGTCCCACTGCGACTGGCCTCGCTCTCCCCTCAGCACAGTGACAGCCTCCCTCTTGGGAAGGGCTATTCTTCTGTACATCGGGCTCTACCACGTGCAAGGAAGCTTCTGCCTCACGTTCGATTCCCTGGCCTACTGCATCCTGCCCGTACACCGTCCTTAGAAGGAATCGCTCGGACGCGTGTTCTACCCCACGTGCCTCCTCCCTGCCTTTCACACTAGGGATGTTAAATCTCGGTTAACTGAACAGTCGAGGAACCTCACGAATTCTTATCGGTTACTCGACTATTCGATAGTCCCCGGGGCAGGCCCAGCAGCCAGTGCGCTCCGGCCTTACTCCTGAGACACCCCCTGCCACTTTGCGCTGCTGCCTCTGTATCAGAGGTGGCAGCCTGGGGTGCCAGGCGGGAACTGGTCCGCGAGGGGAGCCAGTTTAAAAACCAGCTCCCCTCGCGGACCAGCTGCCTGTTGTCCTGAGCTTCTACCTCTGATTCAGAGGCAGCAGTGCAGAGTGGCAGCAGCCCCTGTCTAGGGTGGGGTCTCAGCTCCTGGACCCGGTGTGAGCTGGAACTGAGCCGGGCTACCTGTCCTCCCAGGTCCTAATACACTTTAGATGCAGAGCTGCAGCGGGGGGAGGTCTCAGACCCAGTCTGAGCCAGGACTGAGCCAGCCTGCTAAAAGATGTACTGGCGGGGCAGAGAGGGGGCTTGCGTATAGTCTATAGCATTAACCTATAAGCTTTTGCGTATCAGTTAATGGGTTAATCGACAACACCATGACAACCCGAATTCACACCAGCGTGAGCTCTCAGTTCTCACCTCCCTCTGCTGTAGGACGTGCCCCCTCATCGTGGTCTTGCCGGGCAGAGCAGGGCACATTCAGTTCTGCCCACAGCAGCAGAGAGGGGGAGCAGAGAAGATGGTCTGTCTGCTGCCAGTGCCACAGTCAACTCTATTTGCTTCACGCCACTTCAGCACCATCTTGGATCCTGTCTCTTGCCACCATGCCCACGTGCAGGGCCGGCCCGAGCCATTTTGGCACCCTGGGCCCGGGCGCACGGCGCATACATGGGCCCACCTCCCCCACAGGGAGCACGGGCCCGGCCCCAGGGCACACAGCGCATGCGCTACCCGGGGCACCCCCCCGCAGGGGGCACAGCACATGTGCTGCCCAGCCCAGCCCGGCCACTGCTGCTGGCGCGCAGTGCCTGGCCGTGCAGGGCCCCGCGGCCATGGAGGGAAGGGCACTGCGGGGGCCGGGCACCTATAAGAGATGCTGCGCACCCCTTACAGCTGCCATCAGGTGCCCCGGGCAGCTGCCCGCCTCGCCCACCCCTTAATCCAGCCCTGCCCACACGGATGCCTCTCTGCTCTATTTCTCGTCCTCTTCACCCCTCCATTTCCTGTAACATCTTAGGAGAAGCAGGAGCAGAGCTGCAAATTCACGCTGATGTTCGCTATTGTACATGAAAAAGGGCACCCCTAATGCAAATGCAAAGCAGCGCCCGTCATATAGGAAATGCTCTTCCGTACCATGCATAATTCATCTGCAGAACTCACTGTCACAGGACGTTATTGAGACGTTCATGTAAATCGTGAGGATGACAGCTAGAGTTAGTGCAGCTAGCAGAGACGTTTCAAGAGGGGATAAATCCTCACACTCCAGGGCAGAAGCCAGCCACTAAGGGCTGGAATTTCAGATGCAATTTCCCCACTATGTATTTTACTTCGTAACTGCCCATTTGTGTGTGTGTGTCGGGGGAGGCCTTTTCTTGAAGCATCTGAGACAGCATATTGGACTAGATGGGCATTGGGATACTGGTTTGGACAGACGACAGGTCTGATCCTATAGGGCAGTCTCTATGCTCCCTTTTCGAGCGTCTGCGTCTCCTGGCAGTTGTGGTTAGCAATAGATACAGGAGAATGGCTCCTTCCAGCCTATGTACCTGAGTCCATACCTTAGTGCAATTGGCAGCTTTTGGCTCGAGGTCATTCAGGGTCACTAGTTCCCGGAGAAGGCTGCTCTCCTGGTACCCTCCTTTTACTCCTCGCAGTTTGAAGTAAGCCTGAGATCGCTGGAGTATCAGCCTGAGGTTCACGGCAAAGCCCGCCATGTCAATGGCAAATGGGCGGTGGGGGTCGAAAACCGTCTTCCAGCCGTACACCTTCCCTGCTGCGTTCACCTTGGGCGACTCATAGCGCAAGCCGCCCACAAAAGCCACCGGCCACACGGACACCTTCCTGGTGGTGCGCATCTGGGGGCAAGGAAAAAGAAGGGCACAGTGAGTGCACGGGGAGAGGACCCCCGCTCTGACAGCTGCCGACACACAAGTTTGGACTGGACACTTCCACCACACATGCAGTGACCCCAGGACAGCCCGAAGCAGGAGTAGCATTAGGCCTGGATGCTCTGAACCAGGTACAGGCCAGTGGACTTGTACAAGGAAGCGAGGCAGCATAAATACTGTACAAATGAAAGCCAGGAATTCTGGATTCTCTTCCCCGCTCCACTGCAGGCTCCTCTTGTGAACTTGGCCACGTACTCTGAGCCCTGTCCGCCTCCGTTTGCCCAACGGTGCAAGGGGAGAAGCCCGGTATGACAGGGTGCCATGGGGGAGAGGGTGGGACGATGGCAGGAAGGGGCAGGGCTTGGGAAACGGTAATGGACAGGCCCTCCTCTCCCGGACTCCTGGGCCGGATTGAGCAATTGCTCCAGTCTGGGTAGCCTGCAGGCTGGCAGTTTGAGACCCCTGCACTAATTACTCCCACTGAGACCTTCTATGTGGCAAAGATCTAATGCAAGGAGCAAAGCAGCTAAGAGTTACATCCAAGCTTCAAAAATCTGCTTTTCAGCCACAAGCCTCAAAGCACTTCACAAAGGAGGGTCAACATCAGCATTACCCCATTGCAGAGGGGGAACGGAGGCACAGAGAGCGCTCGTCCTGCATCACTGGGCGAGTCAGCCACACTGCTTTTAAGACAGATGATTTCTGGAAATGAAGCTATAAAGGAGTGGATGGGAAACAGGATAACATTTGGAATCAGGGACCGTGAACATAGTTCTCAAATGAGGGGCAGAGAAGTAGCCCAGCTGCGCAGTCAAATCCAAGTCAACAGGATGAGGTTTTACAGCGATTTATCCTGTCTTGAGTCTGCTCTGCCAGCAGGAGCAAGCTCTTGCTGCTGTACAGTCTGCTTTTTCGACCCAGACCCTCACATGGGATTTCCCAGAGCTAATCGTGAGTGCTCATTGCAGCGAGAGAGCACGAGAGAGTTGCCCTTTTGCACCACACACGCCATTGGCAGCCCTTATCTGCAGGAACCAGTGACCTATGTTTACTGTGCACCCCCTTTCATGGTTTACCTGTTGCCTGATAATGCAGGTAGGTTTCAGGGGAAGGAGAGTAGGGTGTCAGTCTTTGAGGATTGTCCTGGAGTTTCCAGGAATTGAAGATGAATTAAAGACCATGTCACATGAATGCACCTCCAGGAATACACCCAACCCAAACTGACAGCCCTAGAGGAGAGGAATCTACGGACGACAACGTGTCCTCATTGCCTTCTTAATACGGAGCGTTCATTTCAGAACCCTTCTGTGAGAAGGAAGCAATGAGGCAGCTGGATTGAAACAGCGTTCAGCCTGGTCGGCCTGCAATTGTATGGATAAACCTCATTTACTGGGTTCTTTGCTCTAGGTCTTAGATCTGTGCCAAATGGCCAAGGCAGCAATCTGCCTCCTTGTCCTCAATATACCAGTCTGTGCAAATAAATCCAAGCTAAAACAGGAGTCGGCAAGAATGAGGGAGAAACAGGTGCCCCTGTAAGATGGCTCTGGGTGTATAACCCACACACTTAGGCTCTGTCTACACTCGCGGCTTCTTGCGCAAGTAATATGCAAATGAGGCAAAGGGTGAAATATCGCCGAGCCTCATTTGCATACCTAACGAGCCACCATTTTTTTCAGAAGAAAAGAAGGAACGTCTACACTGCCCCTCCTTGCGCAAGAAAAGCCCACTTGTGCAATGCCGCTACACCTACTACTTGAGAGGAAGAACGGTGTTGCGCAAGAGGGATTTTCTTGCGCAAGAAGCGGCAGTGTAGACTCTCCTTCTTGCGCAAGAGCCTCTTCTGCAAAAAATGGTGGCTCGTTAGGTATGCAAATGAGGCTTGGCCATATTCCACGCTTAGCCTCATTTGCATATTACTTGTGCAAGAAGCCGCGAGTGTAGACACAGCCCTCCTGTGGTTCACTGTCCCATGCAGCTGCACCTAGACCACAGCAACAGATAAGATCAAGAGACTTCTACAGCATGTGTTGAGAGCCAGCTGGCTTTTAGCTCAAAGGGGAGAGGCTCCTATACCAAACTCCCGAGGTCCCAGGTTCAAATCCGCCCCGTGGCAGTTACAGGTGCAGTGTGTGTACCTTGAAGAGAGAATGAACAGGGAGACCTCTGGCAGGATTATCACGTCTTGTGCCACAAGAGCTTCCTGGAGCGCAAGGCAACAGATCCTCTCAGATGAGTGATACGGGGGAACTAAGAGTGAGGGGGGTTAAATCGGCAGTGAAGGGGTGAAACTAAAAAACACGGGTCAGCTCAGGTTTCCAAAGGGCCTTTTAAATGCTCCTCAGGCTTTGTGTCAGCAGGTAAAGCAGGTGTTATGATGCCCATTTAATAGCGGAGAGAGGCATGAAGGGAGGAAAGAGGCTCCCCTGAGGAAACCGATTTGGGACTCGAGATGTGGGTTCTTGCTTGTGCCACGTTCTCACTGTGTGGCCATCAACAACTCTCGTCATCCGTGCCTCAGTTTCCCCCATATCCAGCAGTGATAATGTATACTACCCTCACTTGTCCATGTACAAGAAGTGCAGAGGGACTGCCGCAAAGGGAAACACATGAGCCCTTCAGCTAGCCGAGATTGCCCTCTTCCAGAGGATCTGTGGCACAGATAAAATAAAGCTCTAACCACTTGGGACACTATGTCCCAAATGTCATTTAGAACAGAGATATTCCCTACGAGGTGGTGGGAGCCTCATTGCCTGGGATATTAAAACTAGACTGGAACGGGAAAAAAGCCCTCACTGGTTAGGGGGAAGGAGGTGCTGATCTTTCCTGCCCCTAAGGCCTCGGGTTCCCGGTGAAGTTATCCCTCGGACCTTGTCAATGTGGTGATGGAACCTTAATGGCCCTGTGTTTTCTGGGGCTGCTGAAAAGCTGCCTTGTTGGGAACATAATCCTAGTTTTGGGAACATAATCCTAGTTTCCCATAGGGATGTTAGCGGTTACCCGGATAGCCATTTAACCAATCAGCGATTGCTTACCGGTTAACAGCCCCAGTTAACCACAACCACCCAGCCGGCCCCTACTGCTCTGCATTTAAAACTCCGACTGGCAGGCTGGCTCAGTCCCAGCCCACAAGTTCGGTTTTTTAAATGAAGAGCACACAGGGGAGCCACCTGTCACCCTGTGCTGCTGCCTCTGATACAGAGGCAGCAGTGCAGGGTAGCAGGCGGGAGCCGGTCCATGCGGGGAACCGGTTTAAAAAACAGCTCTTGCCTGCTGCCCGTCCTGTGCTGCTGCTCCCCACCCTCTCCCCCATGGCACCCTGTCATTCCGGGCTTCTCCCCTTGCACAGTTGGGCAAACGGAGGTGCACAGGGCTCAGAGGCAGCAGTGTGGGGTGGTAGCAGCCCCTGTCCATGGGGGACCCCAAGCTCCCCTCAGAGGCTGCTCTAGCATCCCACAGAGCAGCTGCGGAGCAGCCTCTGTCCACAGCAGGCCGGGCTGTATCAGAGGCAGCAGCATGACCCAGGAGTCATTGAATAATGGTGGAACTGCTAAGAACTGGTGTGGATACACGATTACTAAATTAGACAGTTTCTAACAGCCCTAGCTTCCCAAAGGCCATGGACTGTCTCTTGGGGTCACTAAACCCTGAGCTACACATGGCAAGACACATGGCAAAGACAGGAAGCCTGTTCCGAATGAACATCCACAACCTCTAAACACATAAAACCCTCCCCTCAGGAACACGCGTCTTGTGCTAGAGCAAGAACTGTCCAGCACATTCCTTGTAGACTTTGCTCTGAGCTCCTGGGCTTCAGCCATTATCACCCGACCCCGAATCTCTGAAATGCAGGGACCTTGGGAAGTCAAGTCCAGCCCCCCAGGCTGAGGGAGGACCAAGTAACCCTAGACCGGGGTGGGCAATAATTTTTGGCTGGGGGCTGCCCCGGAAGGGGCGGTGCCTAATCCGGAAGGGGCGGGGCCAGAATGTTTATGAGCTTCCCCAACTTCAGACCATAACTGATCTGGGGGTGGGGGAGCCCCTTTGCCCCTGCTTCCCACTAGGCACCTCACCCTGGGAGGGTGAGAAAAGGCTTCACACGCTCCCCCGCTCCCAGGCCCTGATTGGCCCGAGGACGGGAGGGTGGGGGGAGTGCGCGAAGCCCCCTCCCACCCTACCCCCGCCCTGCGAGGCACGTGGGACACTTCCAAGTGCCATGCGCTGCTCGCAGAGTGGAAGGAGACGTCATGCGCTCCCCTGCCCCCAAGTCCTGGTTGGCATGCAGGCGGGGGAGCTGTGCGAAGCTCCACTCGCCCTGCTCCCGCCCTGCGCAAGTGTATGGCACTTGGAAGTGCAGCACGCTCCTTGCAGGGCGGGGGTAGGGCGGGAGGAAACATCGCACGCTCCTCCTGCCCCAGGCCAATCAGGGTTTGGGGGCGGGGAGCGCGTGACGTCTCCTCCCACCCGGTGCGAGCGTACGGCATGAAGTGCAGCATGCGCCTCGCTGGGCGGGGGTAGGGCGGGAGGAAGCTTTGTGCACTGCCCTGCCCCCAGGCCCTAATTGGCTTGGGGGTGGGTGAGCAGCAGGCTGATCCGGCCCATGGAGGCCCTTTTGCCCACCCCTGCCCTAGACTACCTCTGCCAGGACCAATCAGTTCTTATCAGAAACCTCCAATGACAGGAATTCCACAACCAGGGGCGGATGAGAGCGCCGCGGGGCCCCGGGCAGCGACATTTCCCGGGGCCCCTCCTTTGACACGGCGCATGCGCAGGGCCTCGGGCAGTACGGGGCCTGGGGCAGCCACCCCGCTCGCCCTGCCCTAAATCCACAACCTCTCTTGGAGGCCTATTCCCGCACGCAACTGCCATGATGAGGATCAAGTTTTTCCTGATATCTCACCCTAAATCTCCCTGGGTGCAGGCTGAACCCATTACTTTTAGTGGACATGGAGAACAATCGATCACAGTCCTCTTCATTGCAACCCTTAACATACTGGGAGATCTATCAGGTTCCCCCTCAGTCTTCTCTTCTCAGATTAAACAAGCCCACATTTTTTTTAAGCCTTTCATGTGTCAGGTTTTCTACCCTTTGATCATTTTTGATGCTCTCCTCTAAATACTCATGACCCTTTACGTCAGTAAAAGATGTATCATTGTTGGATGCTATAAGACACTGGAAATAAAGCCGTCTGAGGTGTTTCTTGGGGGGAAAAAGCAATGCCCTCCAATCGAGATGAGGTTATCACATCTCCAGGCAAGGCGTAGGCGGAGGTGCACTACAGATCCCCGTTTGATGCTTATCTTCTGTAACAGCTAGATGAGTGTGCACGTGCGTGTACACACAAACACGCCGCGCAAACATGATTGTCCAGAAAGAGGAATCACGAAAGGGCCTGGATAAATTCAGTCCCCACTCAAAGCCACTTCTGGAAGGAAACTGTGGAACCCGTCCGGGTTTGAGATTTTAGCCGCATCTCCCAGCTGAGTCAGAAAAACCAGGGAGCCCACGTGTCTCTGGATGCTACAAACAGGCAAGCGCTGTCACCGGTCTTACAGCCTAGGTTTGGCCAACTCAACGGCAGAGTCTGCAGGGTGATGCTTTTCAGAACAGACAAGCAAAGAAGTATTGACAAACGCCTGCTTTTCATGCGTGTGCGGCAGCCTGGGGAGACAATCGCACAGTGTCTCTCTGAACAAAATGTCCTGCAAGAGCAGCCATTGTACTGCCCGGCTTTGCTCAGAGAACGCTGAAAGGGGGCTATTTACTCTGAGGGAGGCCATGGATAAATGCCAGAGACAGAGTTTAAGTAATAAAGACACTGAGGCGGGGACACAGAAAACGAGGGAAAGCCCAGTGACGCCTGAAGTAAGATGGTACAAGCCAAATGAAGGACCCGGGGAAGATGCTGCAGAGCCAGGGTCAGGGTGAAGTTCCCCTGTGCAGCATGGGGAAGCACAAAGCCAAGACACAACTTCACCCCCGATGCAAAGACTTTGGAGGAATGTAAATGGCAGCCAAACTGGTGCTTTGCACAGGCGGGAGCTTCCCCAGCCCCAGGGGCCATGCTGCAGCTGAGCCAGGGAAAGCCTCTCTCAGTACATGCGAGCTGGGTGAGGTGCAAGGGGTCCTCCCTAAGGGTACGTCCAGACCACATGCCTCTGGCGACACAGGCATGTAGATTAGGCTACCTGGCATAGGAAAATGAAGCAGCGATCCGGGCAAATATAAACCGGTAAGTCTAACTTCAGTACCGGGCAAATTAGTCAAAACAATAGTAAAGAATAAAATTGTGAAGCATGTAGAAGAACATAATTTGTTGGACAAAAGTCAACATGGTTTCTGTAAAGGGAAATCCTGTCTTACTAATCTATTAGAGTTCTTTGAATGGGTTAACAAACATGCAGACAAGGGGGATCCAGTAGATATAGTATACTTAGATTTTCAGAAAGCCTTTGACAAGGTCCCTCACCAAAGGCTCTTGTGTAAATTACATTGTCATGGGATAAGAGGGAAGGTCCTTTCTTGGATTGAGAACTGGTTAAAAGACAGGAAACAAAGGGTAGGAATAAATGGTAAATTTTCAGAATGGAGAAGGGTAACTAGTGGTGTCCCCCAAGGGTCAGTCCTGGGACCAATCCTGTTTAACTTATTCATAAATGATCTGGAGAAAGGGGTAAGCAGTGAGGTGGTAAAGTTTGCAGATGATACCAAACTGTTTAGGATAGTCAAGACAGAAGCAGACTGTGAGGGACTCCAAGAAGATCTCACCAAACTGAGTGATTGGGCAACAAAATGGCAGATGAAATTTAATGTGGATAAGTGTAAAGTAATGCACATCGGGAAAAATAACCCCAACTATACGTACAGTATGATGGGGGCTAATTTGGCTACGACAAATCAGGAAAGAGATCTTGGAGTTATCGTGGACAGTTCTCTGAAAACTTCCACGCAGTGTGCAGCGGCGGTCAAAAAGGCAAATAGGATGCTAGGAATTATTAGGAAAGGGATAGAAAATAAGACCCAGAATATCTTACTGCCCCTGTATAAAACTATGGTACGTCCACATCTTGAATACTGTGTACAGATGTGGTCTCCTCACCTCAAAAAAGATATTTTGGCCTTGGAAAGGGTTCAGAAAAGGGCAACTAAAATGATTAGGGGTTTGGAACGGGTCCCATATGAGGAGAGGTTAAAGCAACTGGGACTTTTCAGTTTAGAAAAGAGGAGGCTGAGGGGGATATGATAGAGGTCTATAAAATCATGAGTGGTGTGGAGAGGGCCGATAAAGAAAAGTTATTTATTAGTTCCCATAATACAAGGACTAGAGGACACCAAATGAAATTAATGGGTAGCAGGTTTAAAACTAATAAAAGTTCTTCTTCACACAGCGTGTGGTCAACCTGTGGAACTCCTTGCCAGAGGAGGCTGTGAAGGCTAGGACTATAATAGATTTTAAAGAGAAGCTAGATAATTTCTTGGAGGTTAGGTCCATAAAAGGCTATTAGCCAGGGGATAAAATGGTGTCCTTGGCCTCTGTTTGTCAGAGGCTGGAGAGGGATGACAGGAGACAAATCGCTTGATCATTGTCTTCGGTCCACCCTCTCTGGGGCACCTGGTGCTGGCCACTGTCGGCAGACAGGATACTGGGCTAGATGGACCTTTGGTCTGACCCAGTATGGCCGTTCTTATGTTCTTAAATAATCGCCGTTTCATTTAAATTTAAATGGCTGCCGCGCTGAGCCAATCAGCTGTTTGTCAGCTCAGCGCGCTAGTCTGGACGCTCCGCGGTCGACATCAAAGGCATTTGTCGACCTCCCCGTTATGCCTCGTGGGATGAGGTTTACCGGGGAGGTTGAGAAATGCCTTTGATGTCAACCGCGGAGTGTCCAGACAAGCGCGCAGATCCAACAAACAGCTGATCGGCTCAGCGTGGCAGCCATTTAAATTTAAACGAAGCGGCAATTATTTAAATCTCCACTTCATTTTCCTTCGCCGTGTAGCCTAATCTACATGCCTCTGTCGCCAGAGGCATGTAGTCTAGACGTACCCTAGGTGTCCAAGGAAGGAGTATTTGTAGGCTGGTGGCAAACAGTGACAGCTGTTCCCCAACCCAATGGGAATGGGGAGAAAATTCAAACTAGCTATGGAGCATCCACAGGCCACTTATGTGAAACGTTGTGCAGCTCTGTTGGCTCCCAGTCCAAGACTTGCACCCTATGCCCATCCTTGAGAACAATCCCATTGGCTTCAGGTCAACTACTTGCATGAGTCACGGTGGCAGCGTCGGGCCTTTAGGGCATTGTTGGAACTCCTTCTGGCATAGTTTAAGACAGTGTTTCTTAAACTTTTGAAGACCGAGGAACACCAAGCAATTTTTTTTTATGAGGAACACCAAAGATTTTTTGTTGAGCAAAAAAAAAAGAATTCGGTTGTTCTCCATGGCACACCTCCTACTGCCTTGCGGCACACCAGTGTGCCACGGAACACAGTTTAAGAAACACTGGTTTAAGAGGTCACCAACGTCCTTCGAGCCTATCCCCTTGGATCTCGCTGCAATAAACTCCATTGCTCCTTCTTCAGGTGCTGAAGCCATTTACTCCACAGCTGCCCTTAACTGAGCCATCTCCAACACAGTCACTGCTTTACGGTCATTAGAAGGCATATTACAGCCATCTAGACCTGTCTCACACATTTACATTCCTCTATGCTTAGGCCCAGCGGGACCAGGGAAGGTTTCACAGCCGATGCGCTGCCAGACAGCACTAATTAAGCAAGAAGCAACTGTGGCATGTACCTCCTACAGCTTTGCAAAGTGGAGAAAGGGGACTGGAGGAGGCAACCAAGTAGCTGCTGCACCCTGAACAGCCAAAATGGTGCCTTCTATTTAAGACAATTAAGCGCCTGATCCTGCGAGAGGATTAATGTCCTGTGTGAAGTTGTCCTCAATTTCCACTGTGATCAGTGAAGCAGTCTAACGAGTCTAGATGGGGGCAGGGAGTTCACAGGGGGAGCAGCAGAGACCTGGGGCTGATTGCAAGGAAGTGGTAACTGAGGGTCACAGTTAAAGTTGGTCAATTTCTTTTTTTTTTTACCAAAAGGTCTTATTGTGACAATATATGTGCGCAATGTTTCCCAGATGCACGTCTGTTGCACTGAATTTGTTTCAAACCCACCTCCCCAAAATATTTAAGAAAAAACAAACACTTTGCTTTTACATTTGTTAAATGAAACACGTTTGTTCAAAATGACTGTTTTGAACCCTTGAATTTTTTAAAATGTTAAAAAAAAAATGGCCAGAAATCTGGGTCGAAATTTTCCCCCCAACTTTTTGATTCACCAAATTTAAAAAACAAACAAACAAACCAGTTTGCTCCAAAGTGAATTTCTGGTTTTAAGTTTTCGGCACCACCAGTAAATTGAGCAATCGGTTCTTTGCCTAGCTCTGGTCACCATCGGGAACACTTATTACATGGCTCCGAGAGGATGGGCTTGGTGCCTGGCATGAACCGCAACGCCCAGCACCTCTGCACTCTCATCCACAGACCCTCAGCCTGCAGGTTGGGTTTGCACTTCTTGGTCCTTCGGACATTAGCAAAGGTGCTCCCATTTGCACTGCCTGGTACACAGTCACCAGGGCATGTTGAGAAGGGTTCAAATGACATTGCTGGGGGTGTATTTACTTAAACTGAGAGGCCGTGACAAGCCACGGGCTCGGGTGAGCGTGTGACTGTTGCCTGCCGGCTGGAGCATGCTGCTGACTCCACATGCCTTGTCATGCTGCACTGCAGGCGGTCACCTTGGTACGGATGCTCCTGGGCTCAGCTCGCAGGGACCCACGCGTAGGCCTGCGAACTGAGAGCCGGGCCGGAGAGGCTGGCCCTGTCTGTGTCTTACCTCCTCGAAGAGCTCCAGGCTGTAGGTGTTATCGTCGTCGGCGAAGTAAACAATCCCAGGCTGACTGCTGTTTTTGTTAAAAGTCTCTCTCAGCCACCGCAGGGCCAGGTTCCTCTGCATGGTCCCCCGGGGAATGCGGGGGTCCCTCATGTCCCCCCGCAACTTGTAGTTGCGGGGCGTCTCCACGTTCAGGTGGGTGTAGTTCAGCCCTGTGTCCCGCAGCAGCCGGGTGACGAGAGGCGTGCGCCGCTGAGAGTCCTCCACCAGGATCCAGTGCAGGTTGGGCACGTGCAAGAGGGTGTTGGCCAGGCGCGTCAGCTCTGCCTTTTGCACCGGCCGGCTGTAGGTGGGGGTGATGACGTGGATGGTGGGGAGGGTGTCCGACCACGGGGGCGGGCGGGTGTACACGTACTCTGTCCTCACCACCTCCACAATGTCGCGGTCCGACAGACAGTACTCCTTGGAGTCCGAGCCTTGGGCCAGATCACGCCGGGAATCACCACCATCATCTGCACAAGGGCACGAGAGGAAGAGCACACAGTCATCGAACAGCCTCCTCGGCAAGGCCAGCGGTCAGCTTGCCAGCCCGGAAGTCACCCTCTTGGTCTGAGAGCAGAGGAGACAACTGGAAAACAAAGGCCTTTTGCAAGAAATCAAGAACCCCCAAGCCACATGGGCAAAGTTCAGACAGCTCCAGGCTAGCAGCAGGGAAGTGCTCAGAACAAGCAGCTTTAAGGGCCCAAAGAAACAGCAACCAAGCGCAACACCCGTGTGTAGAAAAACAGACACCCTGACATGGATACAGCCCCTTCCATCCCACAGTACTTCACATCCCGTGCCCCATAGAGCAGCTCCTGCTGCCGAGGCAGGACTCTGCAGCCATGCACAAATGCATTGCCGCAGATCAGGACAGCAAATGAAGAATGAAGAGACAAGATGGGTACACAGAACGGAGATGGCTGAAGTTGGGATTTGGCCCAGGTAATATTGGATCCACCTTACCAGGTGCCCAGGGTTGCCAGATGGTTTCAACAAAAACACTGGACACACTTGACATGACATCACAGTCTATATTGCATCTGATTTAGAAAATACCCGACATTTCTATTCTCTCATTTCTATTTTCTCAATTTGTTTCCCGAACAGAAAGCTGAAATACAGAACTGTCCGGTTCAAAACCGCACACCTGGCAACCCTAGGTATTCCTGAACTCCAACCACTCAGCTGGGATCTTGAAATATGTCACCTATTCACTTAAGTGTTTACATATCTCGGACTCTCATCCCGGGAAGTCCTAGGGCAGCGAGGGGCGACTTAGGCTGATGAAGGGGGCTGCATAAGTGGCCTTCCTTTTACTCAGTGGGCTGCAAGACTGTCATAGCCAAGATGGTCTCCCGGGACAGGGCAGTTTTGCAAACTGTGCTTGTGTACCTGGAATCTGTGGGGTGTGCCAATTGAGCACTGTGATTGGATGCAGAGGGATCATCCGGCTGTCAGTCAGCGTTGTGTGCGATCAGCACGCCCCTCACTTCACATTCCCTTGCTTGAAGCGCATGTAATATCGATAGGGAAAAAACCATGTGGATGAAAATCAGCAGTATCTGGAATCCCGTGCGTGAGCAATAGGGAACAAAATGTCTCGTGGGGCACATGCAGACCCCCGAAGGGCTGCATGCAGCTCTCGGGTCACAGATTGCTCACCTCTGGCTGAGGGTCTTTTGATGCATCTTTTATTTAGCTGTTGCAAAGTCCTAGTTAGGAATCTTGCCTGTATCTGTAATGTCCCGCAATAACATGACAACTCTTGCCCACAGAATTCTTCAGAATCCCCTGCCAAGAGTTTCACTCTACATTGGCTAAGACAAAATCAGCCCTCATATCTAGGCTTTGCTGTTTCAACTGATACTGTCCAAGTTATAAAAAAGCACAAATGTTTCTTTTTAACATTTTTCAGATTTTTGCCTATTTACATTTTCATAGTGGTGGGGCTCAGAATAATTATTTAATGACAGCAGATGTTAAGATTCAGAACAGCAAAGCTCCGTAACTGCTCAAACACACATTGTCGGCATCGCGTGTCAAAATACACAAAGTAAACAACCTTAAATCAACATTCTAATAATTTCTCCAGCAGCGTTTTTGCTACTGTGCCTAGCTGCACATCTCGATTATTATGGATGGAAACATTTTGTGAGTGTGTGTGTTCACGATAATACTGATGTTTACCAACAAAAAATGAAATTCTTCCAAGCCTACTCATGTGCTTGCCATTTTCAGGGCACTGCAGCCCTGCCATCAGATCTATAATTATGCTAGGAATGATCAAACTTAATGACAGATTGCAACACTTACGGTCCAGAGTGTAAGCCAGCCATTGCCTGCAGGGCATGTGATAACAATCCACAACGGGGTTCTGATACTTCCCAAGAGTGTTTAGTACCAGAGGTCAAAAGGATACAGGATTAGAGGGACCATAAGTCTGACTCACTAGAACAATTCCTACGTTCTTGGCGTATCCTTATCTGTTATCCTGCGTTACCCATCACCCTGGACGTTGGAGCAAACACCACAAGTGACTTCAGACCCACTATGTCAAGTAGCTGAGCATCCCATCTCCAGTGAAAACCGAAGGGCGGGTAGGCTGTTCAGCACCTGCCAGGATCAGGCCCTGTCTCCGAAAAGTTACACCCACTTTGCACATCCCAGCTGTCTGGGACTCTGAAACCCGGGAAGCAATTCACACCCTGCACAAAGCGCGAAACATATTTGATAGCGCAGCGGCGGAACATGATTAGACAGAGTGGAACTGGGCCAGGGCATGTGGGATCATCATTAGTCATCGCCTGTGGGTCAAGAAAGACCTCAGCTTTAAATCCTCTGGCCCTTCCACGCCATGCACACTGTGGGACCATCACTGATTTGCTCTCCTCATCTCTGGCGCCTCCCACACAAGGCTCTTAAAGCTGCTCTGAGGAAAGCCACTGTCTTCACACACACCCCTTGTACAGATGGGGAAACTGACGTACGGAGCATAGAAGCACTTGGCCCAGGGTGTCACACTGAATCAGAAGCAGAGCTGGGACCAAGACCCAGTTCCACTCTGGGCCACGGGAGGCCACTGTTCACAGAAGTGTCTCCTAGCTTCCCAGGCACTGGGCTGAGCCCGGAGGGGTGGGGAGACGTGACAGCATCACCACACGAGCCTTTCAGTTCCAGTGTTCGCTCTGTGGTGCTGCGCTCCCCCGGGCCGTGGAGTGAGCTCTGGCCCAACTGACCCTCTCAGTCGGGGATAACTATAACCTAAGAGCTGCCCTGAGGCACTTGTGTGGCAGAGTCCGACAGAAGCCCCCTTCTCCTCCAGGTCGTCTAAGGACGGGGGGGGGGGGCTGAAGCTGCTCAGAAGGTCTTTGATCTGCTGGCAGATTTAAATAGCACATCGGCCCACAGGTGGGGAGTAAGGCAAAGCCACCCCAAAGAGAGGAGCAGGGCACCTGGAGACAGAAAAGTCAAGGGAGGCGCGTTTAGAGCTTGAGATGGGGAAATGGAGCTTACAGACACACCAGCGCTCCTCTCCAAGATGGAAGCCAGGAGACAGTGGGTCCAGTGAAAAGACAGAGAGGGAAGGTCGGCTACTGTGTTGAACGAGAGGGCGTCTTTCTGATACGGCTTGTGCTCCTGGGGCATTGCTGCCACTGAAAACAGAGCAAAGATCCACTCCCTCAGAACCGCCCAGCCACACCCAATCTCCCTTACTCCGGACCGGAATGCCACTCTGGGCTTTGGGTGCCTGGCCATGTAGACGCTGCCCCTCTCCTGACGGTCTACTCCAGATGCTGAGACGAGCAGGGAGCCCTGTGCTCCCTCTCCCCAGGCCTGTGCATCTCAGCCCGAGCCCCTCAACTCTGGAATGCAGAACCCAGCCTCCCGCTGGAAGGCCCCTGCCCAGGGGCGCTGGAACAATTTGTGCAGTGGGGCATTGACCCAAACTGTGCACCCTGCCCGCAATGGAAACCACTGCCAGTAGGGGGTGCTGCCGCACCACCCGCACCCCTCCTGCCAGCACCCTGGCCACTGCTCTTTCCCCTGCCAGATCTTTTCTGCTGCATTTGGCAGCATCGCTTCAGCTGCTGTTTTTATTACCAAATGGGTGGTCAGTGCCTGCAGGGACCGTCAGAAGGGCTTTCCTCTCCCCTCTGGAGCCGGACGCCCGGCGATGGCTTCCTGGGAGTAGGAAACACAGACACCGGGCAGCGGGCGGCATCTTCTCTCAAGGCTCTGTCCTACGGCCTCCGAGACAGGCGCCAACAGGATAAACTACCCGGCTGCCAAGCCACAGGCCTGGCGCTTTGCACGAACCCCTCCCCCCCGCACTGGGCTCTCCCTGTAACGGAGAGGGGAGGCTGCTGGCTGAGCACGGGCCACACGTGGAGATGAGCATGGTGCCACGAGAGGGATGGAATGAGACATGGGGATGTGGCATGGGCGGGGCGGTTCTCACCCTTGTGCACTGCAAGCAGGGGTGCAATGGTGCTCTGGTGCCAGACGGTGATTAACAGCGTCCAGGGCAGGACTATCAGCACGATAGCCAGGATGTCTCTTCTCTTCGGCATCTCCAAGACTGACTGGACCCACAGCTCCTCATTACCTGACAGCGAAAACCCCAGAGACAGAACAGCAGAGCACATGGAGAACAGAAATAAATGGGCAAGAAGGAACAGGGACAGAGAGAGAGCAGCGAAGGCAGCACAGCTCGCAGGTCTTACCAGCGCTCACAACCCACCCATTGCAGAAGCAGGTTCGGAGAGGCCGCGGCTGCAGGGGCTGGAGGCCGAGCAGGGAGCGTTTTCACGGGGCGCCGCCAGAGCCGCCCGGGGGAGCTTCAGGGACCCCTCGGGAAGGAAACCTAAAAACACAAAGCAAAGGAGAATAGGCAGAGAGAAGCCCCAAGGACGCGGGGAACTGCCAGGGTGCTCAGGGCTTTGCATTCACAGCAATCACGCCAGTGCCAGCGTGCAAGACCCGGCAGTGTCTCTGAGCCCTCCCCCAGCCAGAGATGGACACCTGGG
This sequence comes from Pelodiscus sinensis, assembly GCF_052426305.1. Taxonomy (NCBI): domain Eukaryota; kingdom Metazoa; phylum Chordata; order Testudines; family Trionychidae; genus Pelodiscus; species Pelodiscus sinensis. The sequence goes on along the minus strand of NC_143076.1, from coordinate 5,503,828 downwards.
AATGAGCTCCAGGCAAATATCCATGTGTTTGGATCCCAGTGCGTCCCCAGCATTCTGCACTTGCCATCGCAGCCTCTTCTCCCCTGCAGGAGCCCTGCAGCAGCTCCCCAGGCTGCACGAAGTCTCCACAGCCACACTGGCCTCAGCAGACTGCAAATCGGCTTTGCTACGGGCGAACTAACAGGCCAAGCAGCAGGGCCTGTGGGCGAGAGAAAGGCCAGCCTTCCCCGCCGCCACACGTTCCCAGCTTTGCGCAGACAAAAGGAGCAATCCAGGAGTGCCCGAGCGAATCACTAGCGAGCCGGGAAGAGGCACTAGCGAGCCTTTTGCACCAGAGCATCTTGGCACCCTCCCCCAAGGTGTGGGTCCATCGTACAGGCAGGGAAGCAGAGCCCCACAATGACTCGGTGGCTTGTCCAGTGTGTAAATCATCGGCAGAGGCAGGAGCTGGCGCCCAGACCTGTGCTCTGACCACTCAGCGGCGCTGCTCTCTGCCAGGTGGTGGACGTGGCAGAGAATCCAGTGCTGCCCCCATGTGACGGAGGAGCTTCACTCCGATGCGACTGGGGAGGTTGCCGCAATGACACGGGTTACTCCGCACTCCACCTGTCGCTGTAAAAACCTCAGGCCAAATCTCCCAGCCCCTCCCACTTCCACGTCTGCCGCCTGGAAGAGACAGTCCCCAGCCGCCTGTCTCCTGTCCTGCAGACTCGCTCTGTGTTCATTTCTCCCCTCTCGGCACTGCCAGGCCTGGGGTACATGAAGCTGCCACACGGGCTTAGTCGGATTCAATAGGAGCACCCACACGTTTGAAGCAGACTGTATTTGATCTGGGTGTTATCTTGGCAAGCCGCACACAGCACTTAGCCGGCACACGCAGGGCGGACAGTTTGCAAACACAGAAGCAGTTTAGTGCTCTTGCTCCCTGGGGGGATGCATTAGCCAGCCGCACCAAACCCCTGCATTGCTACTGCATATTGCAAAGGCCTTGTAGGGACTGGACCACAACAATAGGGTCCATAATGCCAGCGTACCCTTCAGAGGGCACGTACCCTAGGCCTCGTTCAAGCCCTTTATCACAGGATGCTTTCTGCATCGTCAGAGCCTCCGCTGACCCTGGGGAAAGGGCGGACCCCGGTGACGCTCCAGGGGCCTGCAAAGGATCAGGCAAGCGGCAGACGGTGGTGGAAGATGTGGCCAGCCCTACAGAGATGGCATAAACCAGAACCACATTCACCTACTGGAACCGAGCTTCCTAGCGCCCCGTCATTGACACCAACAGGAACAGGCTTGCACAGGCGGTGCCCTGGAGATGCTGTGTGTGGCCAAACGCTCCCTGTTGCTCAGAAAGCGCCTCCCGCTGCTCCAGAGCCATTTCGCCTGCATCATACCCAATGACAGACAGACCCTGCAATCCATGCAGCTGCCCGTGGGCGGGAAAGGGAGCTGGATGGAGCACATGCATGGAGGAGAGCACATGCAGCTCCTTCCGCATGGCCTTAGTCAGCATTGATTCCCTATAACTGGCAGCCTAGTGCTTCACAGTTCCCATGTCAGCTGTCTACCGGGCCGGCTCGCCAGCTGCCAGAGATCAATGCAGCCCGCTCCATGTCCATTGGGGCTAGCTGGTGAGTTTGGTTTGCCCGCATTATCCCAATGGCAGGAGAAGGTGCAGAGTTCATGGGCACTCTGCCATAGAAACACCTTCCTTAATAATAATCCAGGGCTCCTGGCAAGCCACAAGTGCCTCCAGAGCTCCACCAGCTTCACAGGCACGGTACGTAAGCAACGCCGCTTTGCCCCGCCCCGCCCTTCCAGCATGACGTGCGAGGAAATGCTGTTCTGGAAACAGCAGGAGGTCTGGGATTCCGGGGATGAATCCCTGGCCGCCCTAGTGTAGCATGGCTGAACAGCAGCTCATGAAACATTCTCCCCTGGAAAGGAGGGTTCTCATACAGGACCCATGATGCTGGCCAGAATCATTCACTTGTCCATCCTAATCATAGAATCCTAGGGCGGGAAGAGACCTCAGAAGGTCAAGTCCAGCCCCCTGCCCAAGGCAGGACCAATCCCAACTAAATCAACCCAGCCAAGCCAAGACTTAAAAACCTCTAGGGATGGAGATTCCACCCCCTCCCTAGGGAACCCATCCCAGCGCTTCACCTCCCTCCTAGTGAAATAGTTTTTCCTAATATCCAACCTAGACCTCCCCACTGCAATGTGAGCCCATTGCTCCTCGTTCTGCCACCTGTCACTACTGAGATCAGCCTCTCTCCAGCCTCTTTGGAACCTCCCTTCAGGAAGTTGCAGGCTGCTCTCAAATCCCCCCTCACTCTTCCCTTCTGCAGACTAAACAAACCCATGGTCCCCTGTTTTCTCCCAGCCTACCCCTCACCAGGCAAGGGGGAAATGCCACCCAAATTCATACAGTTTCTACCTTAGTCTCTTCTAACCCTTCCCCCTTAAGGCGTTCCTCCACTGCAATGCCAGCCAGCCACCCCTGCTTGGCAAGCCATAAGGAGTGCGGCTTTCCGGCTCAGCTGTTCGTTTCATCCGTATCTCATACTCCCAAGTCACCCTGGTCCTTGACTGGGCTTCCTTGGCACCACAACAACAATCCCACTGAAGGCTGGAAAAGGCGCAACAGGACCAGAGGGCAGAGAGCACAGAATGGGGTCACCGTGGAATGGGACAGCCCCGTGCAGAGAAGAGCAAGGAGAATGCCCCACTTCTCTAGTGGGGTACCCCAACCTTGCTAGGCCTAGGAAGGGCTCCTATAGGGCAGCCTGCTTATGCTCCCTTTCCTTTAGGTGGTGGCTTGACATAGGAAGGAAGGAATCCAGATGTTGGAGGAATTCCCCAGCTCATGTTTCCCATTCGGATTCAGAAAGCCAAGTCACAGGGTCACAATCAGACCATGACCCCTGCTCCCCCACTGAAGGGCAGCTATGGCTGGGCGTCTGCTTCTGGGCAGGTCCCTGGGGGCTCTCAAGTTGTCTCCTTTACGCCAGGTGTCTGCAGCCTCAGTTGCTTGTCAACGTTCAGAAACGCTCCCTGCCTTTCATTCAGCAGGGAAGACGTTTGCTCAGTGCTATTCAACGGATACGATTTTATAGACTACCTTCCAAAGTCTGAGCGAAGGACATTATGTGAACTCACCTGGCACAACCAGAAGTGGTGTAAGCATTACATTTAAACAAGGCTCTCAAGACACGGTTATGCAATTGAGGGAGCCAGTGCAGAGCTGGGTCTGCTTAATAAAAAGCTATGCTGCTACATTGCCCAGTGAACTCTGGAAAAAACAAGGTGAAATTCACTCTGCCGCATGCATCAACTGTGATCGACATGCTGTCTGGCTCATGCCCTGTAGAGTGAGGGTGTGTATCTCTTGTTTCTGTTTTTTAAAAATAGGTATTATGGTAATTTGGGATTATTGTATTGTAATTCTTGTTATCCAGATCAATATCCAAGCTCTTAACTCCAGTGGTATCTTGCAGCAATAAGTGATTTGAATATTCATGTACATTCTATTAAAATTATGTTTCTATTAAATTTCCTGTAAGCATTCCCGCACACAAACCAGGAAACCCAAACACAACGGCATTAGGGCCGTGCATAAGAAATAGAGGGTGAGACTGACTAAATGCCAGATTGCAGATCAAAGCAGCCTTGTTTCAAAAATTAACCAGTGGCAGAGTTTAGGTTGGGTCAAGTCAATATTAAAAAAAAAACCCATTCCATAATTATCCTTCCGTGCTGTAATGTGCTGACCGTGGGCAGTGCTGCTCCCTCCTGGGTGGAATTAGAACTCCTCCACGTGTGCCAGTCACGCCTGCAGCAAATCAAAACCAAGGGTGGGGAAACAAAAGGCTTTTCTGCCTCAAAAAGAAACACTTGTGTTTTGTTCGGATTTTTTTTTAACAAAAAAGCGATTTTTTTCTTTTGCTCTGAGTTGAAAATGTGTTTAGTTTCAGTTTTCACAAACTCAAATCTTCATCTCTGGCAGTGTGGGTGGGAAACCCATTTTCTCCCCTCCCCTCCCCTCTTTAGGAGAGAGAAAAGAAAAGACGGGAACTCAAACCTAAAATGAGAACCAAAATGAAACGACTGGAGATCACGAGAGAACCTGCCCGGGGACCAGGTTATCCCATCACTGACATGGCAGGAGTCTGGCCACCGTCAGAAAGGAAGGCCCAGGCGGTGCTACCCACTCTACTTCTATTCACAGGCCAGTTTGAAAGGTGACTGTTCTTACAAAACTTGCATTTGGGGCCAAGCCTGAGCTCCGTTCCCTGCTACCAAATACCAGTTTAAATTGAATTGACATTTTCGGAGTCTCCCCTTTGTACGGAAAATGAAACTGGGGGGATGAATTAGATAAATTAGAAGAAACTTAAAAACAACAAATGGTCTGGTAGCTGTGGAAGAAAACAAGCCTTCACTCTGCGTTTGTGAGCAACAAGTCGTCAGAGACAGTTTATTCCAGCAATATTGCCAGGGAAGGAGCTACTGCTAGGCAGATCATCAAATACAAAACAATCAGAAGCCAATAGATATACTGTCCGTTATATATAATAACAATCAACAATTATTCCCCTTTCCATAACAATTCCCTTCAGACGCCACCTTATCACAAGGTCTTCACTAGAGTCAGCATTCTATCCTGATCTTAAAGAGAGAGGCCAGAGGCGAAAACAGCATCACTCACAGCTCTCGCGTTATTAGGTCTCAGAGGGTCTGTCTACACTACAGCACTAATTCGAACTAACTTAATTCGAATTAGTTAATTCGAACTAAGCTAATTCGAACTAACGCATCCAGACTAAAAAACTAGTTCGAATTAGCGTTTTGTTAATTCAAACTAGCATGTCCACATTGAGTGGACACTGAACCGACGTTAAGGATGGCCGGAAGCAGTGCTGGCAGGGCATCAGATTAGGACTTAGAGCGTGGAGCTGCTGTCTCAGGCTAGCCGAGGGCTTAAAGGGACCCGACCCCCACCCCGGACAGACAGTTCTCAGGGGTTCCCCGCTTGCAAAGCAGTCCTGGCTTGGAGTGCCCTGAGTGCCCACACTCGGCACATCACAGCACTCGGCCATCAGCCCGGCTGCACTTGCCGCAGGCTGCCATCCGGGGGGGGGGGGGAGTCAATTGGGGGGCTGCAGGAGAGCTTCCACCCCGAGGAGCCCGCAGAGCCACCCCAGTCCTCCCCATTGGGGGCTCGTACCCCATTCCTTCCTCACCTCCTTTCACTTACCCCTCCCTAGCCCCCCCTTCCTGATGTACAAAATAAAGGACACGTGTGTTCAAAAATAGAAACTCTCTTTATTGAACAAAACTGGGGGAGACTGGGAAAAGGAGGTGGGAGAGGGGAAGAGAAAGGGTGGGAGAGGGGAGGGCAACTAAAATGATCAAGGGTTTGGAACAGGTCCCATATGAAGAGAGGCTAAAGAGACTGGGACTTCTCAGCTTAGAAAAGAGGAGACCGAGGGGGGATATTATAGAGGTCTATAAAAGCACGAGTGGTGTGGAGAGGGTGCATAAAGAAAAGTTCTTCATTAGTTCCCATAATAGAAGGGCTAGAGGACACCAAATGAAATGAATGGGTAGCAGGCTTCAAACTAATAAGAGAAAGTTCTTCTTCACAAAGCAAATAGTCAACCTGTGGAACTCCTTGCTGCAGGAGGCTGTGAAGGCTACAACTAGAACAGAGTTTAAAGAGAAGTTAGATAAATTCATGGAGGTTGGGTCCATGGAATGGTATTAGCCAGGGGGTAGGAATGGTGTCCCTGGCCTCTGTTTGTGTAATGCTGGAGATGGATGGCACGAGACAAATGGCTTGGTCATTGTCTTCGGTCCATCCCCTCCAGGGTCCCTAGTGTTGGCCGCTGTCGGCAGACAGGCTACTGGGCTAGATGGACCTTTGGTCTGATCCAGTATGGCCATTCTAAGCTCAGGGTTCAGGGTCGGGGGTCTCACTGGACCACCTTGATTTTCATGCAATCCTGCTCCTGGGTGGCCAGGCTGGCAGCTATCCTGCCCTAGACGGCCACTTTCCTGTGCCTAGTGCGGAGGTCGTGGATGAGGTCCACGATCTCCGCACTAGACCAGTTGGGCGCCCTCCTCTTGCGGACCTGGGCAGGCTCCCGGGAGCCGCCAGCCTGGTCCCAGGAAGAGGTGGCGGGCTGGGCGGCAGCGGGTGGCTGGCTCGAGCCGTGCCAGGTGCAGGGTCTGCTGGCTGGGTGCTGGCAGGCTTGCACCTGGCATGGGCACCGTAGCCAGCCCGTGCCCCTTTAAGGGCTCCGGGGCCGGGAGGGAGGGAGGGAGGCAGAAGAGGTTCCCTGGTGGTGCCCAGAGTGGCCACCAGGGAAAGCTGGGAAGGGCTAGCCTCCCACTAGTTCGAATTAAGTGGCTACACAGCCCTTAATTCGAACTACTTAATTAGAACTAGGCGTTAGTCCTCGTGGAATGAGGTTTACCTAGTTCGAATTAAGCGCTCCGCTAATTCCAATTAAGTTCGAACTAGCGGTTTGCCTGTGTAGCGCCTGTCAAAGTTAATTCGAACTAACGTCTGTTAGTTCGAATTAACTTTGTAGTGTAGACATACCCAGAGTTAGCATGAGTTAGGCCAACCAGCCTCAAAATGGCTGCATACAAATCCCTTTGCTTCTGCATAGCACTTTATAGACTAACTAACCATATAGATGGTATCACGAGCTTTCGTGGGCACATGATCCCATCTACATGTTTTGTTAGTCTATAAAGTGCTACCAAACCATTTGTTGTTTTTTAAGTTTAGCCTGTACCGACTAACTCGGCTACCCCATGAAGCTTCTGAACAAATTAGAAGGTAATTCCCAGTTATAATTTTCATGGACCATAATTAATGTAACTGCAAATGGACCTGTCTCACTGGTAAAAATCCACTTGGTTCTAATGGGAGCTGCACAATAGGAACGGACCCACAACTTCAGTGGAGTTGAGCATCACACTACGTCATGTGTGTTTGGCACAAAAATATTTCAACTCAGTGAGGAGCCCAAAGACATAAGACTAGGTTTCAGCCAGCTTTCATCCCAAAAGTGAGATGACAACAAATTCTTCCTTTTCAGTCGTATCATTTATCCAAGGATCTCAAAAGTGCTTCATGTACATTAGCGAACAGAGCTTCATAATGCTTGCTGTTCTAGAGAAGCTCTATTTTTCCCATTTTTATAAATGGGCTAACCGAAGCACACAGCACTTAAGAGATTTTTGCCCAAGGTCACACAGCAAGCCAGGAACAGAGCTGCAAACAGCCCTGATACCCAGCTCATTGCTCTAACTACGGTAAAACACAAGAAATGTAAATAACTGGCTACCAAATGGGCAATTCCTGACAAGTGCAGGTTTGGCTGCCGGGGGAGAACTGGAAGAGGGAAGCAGGGGATGTTGCTGGAAGACGTTTCATTTGAGATTTTGGTATTTGGTGGAGATGGCCTGTAAAACACAATCTAAAAATAAAGTTAGCAGTAAAACCTCTTGCTCACTAATTACTCTGGAAGCCATTTCTGCCTAAACCACCTTCACTTTAATGGGGGCTATTAGAAGTCTAGTAGCAGGATTGTGACACGAATTACTGTGCCGTTATTAAGCAGCGCAGAATAGGCACACTTTCCTTTAAAGGTCCCAGAGCCGGGGTATAATAATAAGCACATGGGGGGGGGGGTTAATCAGAGCTTCCAGCTTTAGCCTCAGACTTTACTCAGCGTGTGGCAGGAGAACTCAGAACTGCAGTGATCCTAGGAGGTCGTGTAATGGAGCAAGGGGAAATGGGCTACCCAGGCTTGAGCTGAGGGACCAAGATGCATCAAGCAAAGCTCAAATCAAATCAATGATTAGCGGCAGATCAAGCGATTCTATTGCCCACGGCTTCCCGCTCTGCTGTCCAGCAGAAAAACAAACTCAACCCAATAGCTGAACAGCTGCAATTTATCCCAAAGCACCAGAAATCTGTGGTGTCGAACCAGTGGCCCAAGAACACTCACCTCAGACAGCTGGTATCACAGTGAGGTGGGTGCACACTCTCTCTCTCTCTCTGCCCTGATTCAGTGAAGCCCATGCTTGAGTCTATACATATTCACCAAAGGTTCTTCCACTATTTGATCTGAGGAAGTGGGTCTGGCCCACGAAATCTCATCACCTAATAAACCATCTTATTAGTCTTTAAAGTGCTACATAGTCCTGTTTTTTGTTTCAGCTACACCAGACTAACATGGCTACATTTTTATCACAAGAACTGGAAGGGACCTCAAGAGTCATTGAGTCCAGTCTCCTGCCCTCACAGCAGGACCAAGCACCATATAGATCATCCCTGACCAATATTTATCTAACCTGCTCTTAAATATCTCCAGTGATGGAGATTCCACAACCTCCCCAGGCCATTTATTCCAGTGTTTAACACACCTTAACAGGTAGGAAGTTTTTCCTGATATCCAATCTAAAGCTCCCTTGCTGCAATTTAAGCCCATTGCTTCTTGTTCTATCCTCAGAGGCCAAAGAGAACAATTTTTCTCCCTCTTCCTTGTGACACACTTTTAGATACTTGAAAACTGCTATCACGTCCCCTCTCAATCTTCTCTTTTCTAAACTAAACAAGACAAATTCTTTCAGTCTTCCCTCGTAGCTCATGTCCTCTAGACCTTTAATCATTTTTCTGTTCTTTGGACCTTCTCCAGTTTCTCCATGTCTTTCTTGAAATGTGGTGCCCAGAACTGGACACAGTACTCGAATTGAGGCCTAATCAGTGCAGAGCAGAGAGGAAGAATGACTTCTCGTGTCTTGCTCACAACACTCCTATTAATGAACCCGAGAATCATGTTTGCTTTTTTTTTTTTTTGCAACAGTGTCATGCTGTTGACTCATATTTAGCTTGTGGTCCACAATGACCCTAGATCCCTTTCTGCAGTACTCCTTCCTAGACAGTTGCTTCCAATTCTGTATGCGTGAAGTTGATTGTTCCTTCCTAAGTGGAGCACTTTGCATTGTCCTTATTAAACTTCATCCAGTTTACCTCAGACCATTTTTCCAGTTTGTCCAGATCATTTTGAATTATGACCCTATCTTCCAAAGCACTTGCAACCCCTCCCATCTTCATATCATCTGCAAACTTAATAAGCGTACTCTCTATGCCAATATCTAAATCGTTGATGAAGATACTGAACAGAACCAGTCCCAAAACAGACCCCTGTGGAACCCCACTTGCTATGCACTTCCAGCAGGATTGTGAACCATTAATAACTACTCCAGCCAGTTATGCACCAACCTTATCGTAGCCCCATCTAGGTTGTATTTCCCTAGTTTATTGATAAGAAGGTCATGTGAGACCATATCAAATGCTTTACTAAAGTCTAGGTATACCATGTCCACCGCTTCTCCCTTATCCATAAGACTTGTTATGTTATCAAAGAAAGCTGATTGGTTTGACATGATTTGCTCTTTACAAATCCATGCTGCCTGTTACCTGACACCTTGTTATCTTCCAGATATATGCAGATGAATTCCTTAATTGCATGCTCTATTATCTTTTCTGTCACAGAAGTTAAACTAACTGGTCTGTAGTTTCCTGGGTTGTTCTTATTTCCTTTTTTATAGATGGGCACTATACTTGCCCCTTTCCAGTCTTCTGGACTCTCTCCTAACTTCCATGATTTTTCAAAGGTGATAGCTAAAGGCTCAGATGCCTCCCGTATCAGCTCCTTGAGTATGCTAGGATGCACTTCATCAGGCCCTGGTGACTTCAAGACATCTATCTTTTCTACGTACTTTTTAACTTGTTCTTTTTTTTATTTTAACTTCTAAACCTACCCCATTTCCACTAGCATTCACTATGTTAGGCATCCCCTCACCATCAAACTTCTTGGTGAAAACCAAAACAAAGAAGTAATTAAGCACCTCTGCCATTTCCAAGTGTCCTGTTACTGTTTCTCCCTCTTCACTGAGCAATGCGTCTTCCCTGCTCTAGGTTTTCCTCTTGCTTCTAATGTTTGTAGAATGTTTTCTTGTTACCCTTTATATCTCCAGCTAGACTGAGCTCGTTTTGTGCCTTTGCCTTTCTAATCTTGCACCTGCATATCTGTGTTGTTTGCTTATATTCATCCTTTGTAATTCGATCTAGTTTTCACTATTTATATGACTCCTTAAGCCAAGGTGGTCTCTTGCCATACTTTCTATCTTCCTACGCAGCAGGGGAATAGTTTGCTTTTGGGCCCTTAATAATGTCCCTTTGCAAAACTGTCACTTGTCATCAGTTTTTTCCCCTTCTTAGTCTTGCTTCCCATGGGACCTTACCTACCAGCTCTCTGAGTTTACTAAAATCTGCCTTCCTGAAATCCATTGTCTCTATTTTGCTGTTCTCTTCTACCATTCCTTAAAATCATGAACTCTATAATTTCATAATCACTTTCACCCAAGCTGCCTTCCACTTTCAAAATTTCAACCAGTTCCTCCCTATTTGTTAAAATCAAATCTAGAACAGTTTCCCTCCCAGTAACTTTCTCAACCTTCTAAAATATAAAATGGTCTCCAATGCAGTCCAAAAATGTATTAGATAATCTGTGCCCTGCTGTCTTAGTTTCCTAATATATGTCTGGCTAGCTGAAGACACTTCATCACCACCAAATCTTGTGCTTTGGATGATTTTGTTAATTTAAAAAAAGCCTCATCCACCTCTTCTGCATGGGTAAGTGGTCTGAAGGAGACCTCTAGCATGATATCACCCTTGTTTTTTACCCCTTTTTACGTAACCCAGAGACTCTCAACACGTCTCTATCCTCTGTCCATCTTCACCTCAGTCCAAGTGTATTCATTTTTAACATATAAGGCACCATCTCCTTCCTTTTTTAGCTGCCTGTCCTTCCTGAGCAAGCTGTGCCCTTCTATACCAATATTCCAGTGATGTGTATTATCCCACCACGTCTCTGTGATACCAACGATGTCCTAGTCGTGTTCGTTTATTAGCACTTACAAGTTCTCCCTGCTTATTTCCCATACTCCTTGCATTTGTACACAGGCATCTAAGCTACCGATATGATTTTGCCCCCCAGTTCTACTTTAACCCTCCTTTATCTCTGCTATTACAGCCCATGTTCCCTCCCATTTCTGACCCATCTCCTAGGTCTCCATGTTTTTCATTTACCTCTGGGCTTTGGTCACCTGCCCCCGTCAAACCATGTGTAAGCCGCTAATTTCACTGTGACTACTTCCAGAGTAACATACCCCACAGCGTGAGAAAGGGATCCTGAGCAAAATGATAAGAAACGGCATCGACAAACTTAACTCACATGATATTAGTACTAATCACTAATATCCTGGGTGGTGACAGCCCCTCTTCTAGCTATACATTGCTCATTCGATTTGATGCTTCTCAGGGCAGGGACCACATCGTCCCTCTTTTCCGTAAAATGGCATGGGCACCATTAACACTATATAGAGTAGTTGTAATTCTTTGCCCTTTGCCATTGGAATCTCGATGCACAACCTCTCTTGCATCCCAGATAAAACTTCTCTGGAGATCTTTACCTACTTGCTCCCGTATTGTCCACATCCCAAAACCCACAGATCTGGCTGTGGATGTTTAGAAGCTGTTTAGGGCTCCAGACTGGATTAACAGGGTGGTTAAACACTGGCATAAACTGCCTAGGGGGCTGCAGAACTTCCATCACTGGAGATATTTAAGAGCAGGTCTGATAGACACCTGTCAGGGACGATCTAGACAGTGCTTGGTCCTGCTGTGAGGGCAGGGGACTGGGCATGATGACCTCTCGAGGTCCCTTCCAGTCCTAGTATGATTCTATGAACAGAGGTTTCTGCAGGTGAGGACTGCAAAGCACCATCTGGGTTGTGGAAAGGGGCCTGAGACTGAACTGCAGGAGAGGCTATTGGACAGAGATGAGGTGGACCAGAGCTGTGCTAGGAGATGAGGACTGGAGGAGAAAGGTGGATTGCAGGTCAGAATCGAGGTGCTATGTCTGAGCTGTGCAGAGAGACCCAGGCTGGAAAAGCAGAGAGGCTGGGAGCAGAGGAACAGCCCCAGAGCTGTGTTGGGAACCCAAAAGTAGAGCATTAAGGGGTGCTGCAGGCAGAGACTATGGAGCTGTATCTGGTTTAGTTTCCAGGAGTACACTGTGCGTCTGCACACCAGCCAGACGGGACACCATAGGGATGGAGGCAAGAGCTGAGTCCCCAGCTCCATGTACTGCAGACAGGAAATCCCAGGCTGCTCCTTAGGACCCATGCAGTGACACACGCGGGCTTTTGGTCCCCAACAGAGCTGGGATTTGGCTAGAAAGCTATAAGGAGCTGGGCTGGAACACTACCTGCACTGGATCACCTGGGCTGAGAGGAGAACCCCCCCCCCCCGACACACAGAGACTGTTATTCTGCAGTGCCATGGCAGCAGCATCCCTCCTGTCAGGCTCATCAGTCTTGACAAGTATTCAGCAGTTTCCAAGAAAGGATTAGAAAAAGCCAGGCTCTGCACAGGCCATCTCAGTGGATTGCAGTGCACTGTGCGCAGGCATATAGACACTCTACAGGCATCTCTGCCCTCATCAGGCTCCATGGGCATGGGCAAAGCCTAACACAGTATCTTGCTACATCCCTGTGAGTCAAATACAGCCAGAGAACCTGTACCTAGATGGTGAAGCCGAGGCACATGTAGGTGAAGGGATGTGACTAAGTTTGTTCAATGAGTCAATGGCTGGCAGTAGTAACAGTAGTCTTGACTCTTAGTCCCTTTGCTTTCCCTACTAGGTCATACTTCCCTCCAAGCATATAAAGTGGAACTTCTGTGGATACACGATTAAATCTTCACCTCAAATATGTCTGCACAATCACATACGTACGTGTGTGCATCTCCCCTCCTTCTTTTCTTGAAAAATGGAAAACATTTTTGGCAAAAAATTCCCAGACTGTAAAGAGAACCCGTTTGTTTTAAAATTTTCATGAACATTTTTTATACATTTTTTAATTGTTGGCTACTTGTCTTCCCAATTTGTCTTTTCTTCCTTTTTTGCCCTTTTTGCTATCGAAAAGGGGTCAGGGGAAAAGAGGAAGATGGGGGACGGATGAGTACATTTTTTAGTTTTCAAATGTAATCAATTTAATGGAAAATTGACAAAAAGAGCCATTTTTCGACAAATACATTTTTAATTTCAGAAGTTTTAACCAGAGAATTCTTGCCAGTCCATCACATTTGAACCTTGGTTACACAGAACACAGCAAAAGGGGCTATAAAGGTGTGTTACCACTGAACTCAAAATGCTTCTATTAAGTATCATTATTGCCATTTTAAAGTTTGGGAAAACGTAGGCACATGGCAATTGCGTAACCTACCCAAAGTCACACAATGAGACGGTATCTAAAACAGGAATAGATCCAGAGCTCCCAACTCACATGCCTTGTGCTGTGATGACTAGGATAGAAAAGATGAATTTGGAACTTCAGTTAATCCCGGTCTCTTATGAGAAGACAAAGGGGACATTCAATGAAATTGAAAGGTGACAAATTCAAAACTGATCATTGGAAACACATGCTCACACATTAAACTATTAGCTTGTGGAATCCCCTTGCCACAGGATATCACCAAGCTCAAGAATTTAGAAGGATTAAAAAACGATTAGTTGTGCATATGGATAAGATGACTATCCATATTTATAAACATTTTTAAAACAACAGGAGTGTTAGGAGAGATATCAACTCTTAAGCTTCAGGGCTTAAGCCAACTAACAGGGTCAGGAAGGAACTTTCCCAGGGGCCAGGATATCCCATAAACTAGCACTGTTGGGTTTCTTGTACCTTCATCAGAAGCAGCTGGTATTGGCCTCTTTTGGAGACTCCATGCTAGATTATACACACCACCTCCTCTCACCCAGTCCGGAAGACTGCTAGCTGAAGAGTTTGCAAATCCCCATTTATCTTTCCTTTTTCCCTAATGCTTTCCTTTGTTTTGATTAGCTAGAGCTGCCCCCACATGATTCTCTAAGGCGAGGGTGAAGAAGTGTGAGCACTCCATGGGTGAAAAGCCCCAGGAGAAGTCCCCCAGCCAAAACAGTCCTAAGCAGTGTGGCCTAGAACTATTAGTTTCACTGTGCTCTGTGTTTCAGACAGGGATGCGACTGGATAACCAGTTAACCAGTTACACAGTAAGCATCACCTTTATCGAGTGATACTTCCTGGTAATCTGGTTAACCAGGGCCGGGGAGCAATCCTAGTTTCAAAGTTGTCTTTAGAATCTACTAGAAGATCGACCCGGTGTTGCCTGGGTCCACAACTCAATTTTTGTTTTTTGGAAGATGTCCGTGAATCATTACTCTGGGGGCTGGGGAGGAGCGGTTCAGTCTGCAGGTTGTCCAGGGCGAGAGGACTACCCCAGCCCTCTGTCACCGCAGCAGCTCGGGGCCAGGGGAGAAGTGTCTCTCCATGGCTGATGACGTTCCAGTGGGCGCCACAGGGGGAGGAGGGCATTTGCATCCCACTGGGGCAGGTCCGGGTTCTTCTGCACTCCACACCCCTCGCTCCCTGGCAAAGGGGAACAGCCAGCAATGTTCCCATAAGAACGTGGGGTGTGGAGGGGAGCATGAGCCCCTAACTTCTCCAAAGGGCACTTTGGGGTGTGTGGCTCAGGGATGAGGCAGTCCTGTGGGGCTTCACTTGCCTGGTGATTTTGTCTCTTTTCTGTATGGTTTTATAAGAAGCAATCCCATTTCAGACACAGAGAGACAGACGCACAGACAAACTCTGAAACATATAGTAGATGGCTGTACCTTTCTCCACCACTTCTCCCTGCTGCCCCAATGGGGTTATAGCTGTCCCGATCCCCACCTCCGGCCCCTGGCTGCCCCCATGTGGTCATTACACATTACCCCTACTAGCTGAGCCCTCCCTTTCCATTTTATGAGAAACAATCTCATTCCAGGCACATCCCGTTGTCCTGGCACAACCAAACCCTGACCGTGCTTTAAGTTACAATAGGAGGACGCTGCATAACAAATGTGGTTATCCTAGCTCCTACCTTTTATGAGGAGTTCTTGAACAAACAGGCGGGCAGACAGAATCTCTCAAATATATCGCAGATAAGGGCTGATGACTGAGTATTAATTTGGTAATATGAGACTAACTCATTGTTTTGACAGCTATTGGCCTTTATTTCTGGTTTAGAGTAAGTAACAATAACATTTTACCTTTGGGAATATTTTTTCTTGCTTTTAGCTGAGTTTATTTCATGAGTTTTAATTACATTTATAAATTGATACCAAGACACATTTCTTGCATTAAGCAAGTAGCTCAAAAGTCCTAAGAAGACCTGGGTAGATATCAACCAGACAAGATAAAACCCTGACCAACTTTCCCCAATTAGCCTTCGGTTCTCACAACTGTTGCATTCACTTGGAGGGTGGGGGAAATGGATGGAGCAGCGAACTGGTACGCAAGAGACCTAGACTCTATTCCTTGCTTTGCTACTGATTCCTTGCTTTGCTACTGGTTCACTGATGACCTTGGGCAAGTCTCTTCAGCTCCGTGCCTCAGTTTCCTCATCTCTAAAATGGTGCTTTGTAGCGTGCAGGGCTGAAAAGCGCAATTGGCATTGTACAGATTTACCCACGTCAGGATCATTGCTGGTACCTTGTCTTCTATTATTGAGACAGACCTCCCGCTATGAGCCAGCCCCTAAAAACTTGGGCTACGTCCACACAGCAAGCTTCTTGCGCAAGAACCATTTTGCACAAGAGCACGTTCACACGGCCATGTGCTTTTGTGCAAGAGCATCCATGGCAGTGTGGACGCTCTCTTGCACAAGAAAGCTCTGATGGCCATTTTAGCCATAGGAGTTTCTTGCACAAGAAACCCCTGCTGCCCGTCCACACTTCCTTCTTGCGCAAGAGGGCTTATTCCTGTGGGGAGAGGAATAACTCTTGCGCAAGAAGCTCTCTGTTCTGACACTTTACTGTAAATTTACTTGCGCAAGAACGCACGTGCAGTGTAGACGCTCCGCAAGGGTTTGTGCAAGAACGGCTCTTCTTGCACCAGAAGCCGGCAGTGTAGACGTAGCCTTGCTGTGCCTTCCCCTGGGAGACAAGCCTTGCACGGACCCCACAAAGCAGGAGACATATGGAGAGTAAACCAAACAGTGAGCCAACAACCCGCTGCTGGCTGAAGCGTGCTGCTGGCACGGCGGGGCCAGAGGTGCTTGGGCCTCCCCTCTGTCACAATGCCAGGGCTTCAGCAAGTCACCAGTGGGGAATAGGACAGGGCCATGGAGGAACAGGGGGGGAACAGCCTTTCCCCAGCCTCCCCAAGTAAAGAAGCAGCATTGAGTTCTCTGTCTCCCCCCACTGTGAGCAAAATAGGGTTCCAGACTCGTCAGCAGAGCCAAAGGCAGCAGACGATCCCAGGAGTCCCCGCCCACCCGAACGACATGGGGACTAAGAGCCGATCAACAGGAGACGAGAGCTGCACCCAAAGCTCCACGGTCCCCAGGTTTTATCGTCTTCCAGATGGTTCCGCATTATGCTCTCAGTTATGAATGTGGAGCTGAAATTCCTCACCTCCCACGCAGCCCTGCCATTTGACTCGATGGCTGGGAGAGGCAGAGAAACTCTGCAACAATCAATCGGAGCCATTTGAACCTCTCCCCCACATGCCTTTCCCTCCCGCGAACATCAGCTGGAAGACATCCTGCTCGCTCCGCGCGCGAGCCCCTGCTTCCGAGGGGTCAGCACTTATTTTTAATTATTGAACCCAGATGGAAAAGAAGAAGTCCTGCTCTAGTTTAAATATTAATAACCGGATTCAAATACAACCTTTAAACAGGAAAAAGAATGAAACTTTGCAGCACTTTGACTGTAACCTGAGAATAGTGAGAAACCTGCCTCGTTCCTACTGGGAGCAGGCGACAGACAGAGGAACCGGAGAGGCGGTCCAGGTTCACAGCACCTGGCATTTATCTAGTCACTGTGTCTTCATCCTAAAAAATCCCAGAGCTGGGTTACAGAACTTGGCTAAGGATTTTCCAAAAGAAGCCAGCGACGATGGGTGGCGAACCAGGGACCCCTTCGAAGAGGCCTTATTTTTCAAAGACTCAGCAGTCTGAAAAGGATGCCACGTTGGGCACTGAAAAACTGAAGCATCCAAAAAGTCAAGTCCCTTTTGAAAGTGTTGGGCAGAACCACTGAAATGTGGCTGCTCCCAAGCGACAAGCTGGAGAGTTGTTAATAACACACCCAGTGGCTCAGGGCAGGAAGCAAAGAGGAAGGTGAAAAGGACAGGTGGGATTCTAAAAGGGTATGTCTACACTTGCACCCTCGGTCGAGAGAGGGATGCAAATGCCGCTGAGCGAAATTGCAAATGAAGCGCGGATTTGAATTTCCCGTGCTTCCTTTGCATAGGCGCATTATGACGCTATTTCGAAATAACAAATGCTGTGTAGACGTGGTTATTTCCAAAGAAAACCCTCCTTCTGAAATAGCCCTGGTTCCTCCTACAATGAGGTTTACCAGTTATTTCGGAAGAAGGGTTTTCTTTCGAAATAACCGTGTCTACACAGCGTTTGTTATTTCAAAATAGCGCCACAACGCGCCTATGCAAATGAAGCACGGGAAATTCAAATCCGCGCTTCATTTGCAATTTCGCTCAGCTGCATTTGCATCCCTCTCTCAAAAGAGGGTGCAAGTGTAGACATGCCCGAAGGCAGGAGATCCCCAAAATGAGCATACTGCCAATCTGTGCCCAGCAACTGCAACCCTTGGGTTAAAACCGCCACATCCTGCTCATGCAGCTGTAGCCGCGGGGTCCTGCATGGTCCCCGTGTCTGAGCAACGCCAACTCCTGCATCAAAGCGCCTCCTGTTGCCGTGCTAGGGGCACAGTACCAGCACCACTTCAGCACTGAGTCACAAACCCCAATTCTGGCGCTCTGGCCGGCCCTGAAGCCAGAAGAACAGCGACCTACCCAACAAGCTGGTGGGCACCAGCCAGAGCAGATCCCTGGCTCCTCCTCCTGTTGGCTGGGTTCTTTAGAGGTCTGGCTGAGTTTCCAAGCTCTGCTCAGTCTGGGGAGAGAGGAAGGAGGGAGAGAACCAGGAAGTGACATTACACTGTCGTGTAATGTGCCTGTTGATTTGAGATGTGTCATAATTACTCCCTGTTACAATACTCTTACACCAACCCCTACAAAACCTTGCAATCCCGGCTCTCCAAAGGCTCTTCTTAGTCCTGCTCCTTCATACAACCCGCAGGATTTGATCTCCACCGTTAGCATTTGTCACACGGCTCTGACACTGTCTCCTTCCATGGCCCTGGGCAAATCACTTGTCTTCCTTAAGTCTCATCTCAGATTATGAAACAAAAAACAGGACTATGTAGCACTTTAAAGACTAACAAGATGGTTTATTAGGTGATGAGCTTTCGTGGGCCAGATCCACTTCCTCAGATCAAATAGTGGAAGAAAATAGTCACAACCATATTTACCAAAGGATACAATTAAAAAAATAAACACATATGAAAAGGACAAATCAAATTTCAGAACAGAAGGGGGATGGGGGAGGGGAAGGTAAATGTCACATTTATCACTTCTAATACCATTAGCTCACAGACATTTACCTCCCCCCCATCCCCCTTCTGTTCTGAAATTTGATTTGTCCTTTTCATATGTGTTCATGTTTTTAATTGTATCGTTTGGTATATACGGTTGTGACAATTTTCTTCCACTATTTGATCTGAGGAAGTGGGTCTGGCCCACGAAAGCTCATCACCTAATAAACCATCTTGTTAGTCTTTAAAGTGCTACATTGTCCTGTTTTTTGTTTCAGCTGCACCAGACTAACACAGCTACATTTCTATCACTCATCTCAGATTATGGTATACAAGTACCGTCTCAGGGACCAAACACTGGCTACCAAGGGGCTCTTTAATCTAGATTGAAAAGACGTAAGAACAACAAAAGACTGGAATTTAAAGCCAAATGAGTTGAGATTAGAAACAGGGTAACCACTTCTAACAGTGAGGGTGGTTAAAAACTGGAACAAACTATGAAGGGAAGTGGTGAATTTTCCATCCATTGATATTTTCAGAACAAGAACCAATGTCTTTCAAAAAAGTGCCTTTTAGCCAAACACAATTATCGGATTCAATTCCGGGGTTACTAGATGAAATTCTATGGCCTCTGATATACAGAGGGTAGGTCAGACTGAAATTTTATAAGGTTCCTTTCTGTCCTTCAAGTCTATGAATCTGGAAAATGAAGACATCAATTAGCTACTTTGTGGACCAGGATTGCGAGGCTCAAACAGTGAGCCAAATTCAGCAGTGGTGCAGATACTAGCACAAACCTGCCCTGAAATGGAAGTCAGTGACAGAACAGTGCGGTTTGTACCCATCTGGCATTTGCAACAGAGACGCACGATGCGGGTAATTTACCCAAACTGATACTGACTAAGAACCAAGCCCGGCCCTGATGCACAACGGGCAGCTCTGACCTTTGGGTCCAGGGTTCTCTCTAGGCTTCTGTCCAGGAGGACAAAGAAAGGGGGAGCCCAAGAGAAGGCTACACACAGAGTTACGTGAACATGCCCGCTGTCTGAGCTGTGAATGCCAGTGAGCGCACACACCATGCAGCATCCAACCCAGCAGCAGCATAAGCTCTAACCTGAAGCATGACAACGCATCTGTCCCTGCTCATGGCTATACAAATCCATTTGCTGTACTCAGCCATGGCTCCCGTCTCCAGCAACACCCTTTCCACATGAAGCATGCAAAGCCCACCCAGTTCTTAAGCTCAGAGGCAGACGGAGTGATGGGAGATGGTCACACAGGACTAGGCGAGCGTTTGAGGAGCCAAGGGCATACCATTTGGGAGGAACATCACTCAAACACATCAGTGAGCGACAGACAGGCAGAGCATCTGCCAAATGCTAACGGTGGAGATCAAATCCTGCGGGTTGTATGAGGGAGCAGGACTAAGAAGAGCCTTTGGAGAGCCGGGATTGCAAGGTTTTGTAGGGGTTGGTGTAAGAGTATTGTAACAGGGAGTAATTATGACACATCTCAAATCTACAGGCACATTACACTACAATGATTATGGGTGTCACCATCCTAGCATGGCTCAGGTAGGCAGGTAACAAATGCCACTTAAGTTACTTCTCCATCCCTAAGATATCCGTAACGTCAGGGTAGGAGACAGAACAAGCCCTGCAATGCTCCCTTCACAGCTTGCAGCGAACACAGGCTTCCCCGTGTGCAGACCTGACCCTCCTTGAGTAGAAAAACCATGTTCCCTCTACCTCCCCCCCATTCATGTGCAGAATAAATTTTGTTACGTGCACCAAAGCTTGGGCAGATGTGCACCACCAGTAGAAACTCATTCTGCTGGCTGTATGTACTCTGCTAGTAAGCTGGGTGGCATTTGAATCTCTTCTGGGTGACCACCCAAGTGCTCACCTTGCAGGGAACAATGGAGAGAAGCCAGACTTGTGGGTCAGAACCAGACTCAGATATAAAGTATATGAGGTGCTGCTGGTGGGGAAAGAGACACAACAGCCTGGAGAGCCCCGGACTGACCATTCTGACTTCAGCCAAAACGTAAATGGAGCAGACCATGGTTCTCAGTGGAGGGTTTGTGATGCCCCTTTGGTGGGATGACAGCAGGTTCCAGTGCATCCCAACCACACCCTCTTTCTTTATGGCTCAGTGGAAGGGAAGATCCCAAATCTTCTGCTGTGACCGTCACAAAACAGGAAAGACAGAGAAGCCCTTGGTTAGACAAACCAGGGAAGATGAGTTCCCACTCAGCATGGCTGGAAGAGGGAAAAGTGCAGGGTCTAACATACCAAGTTCCAGAAAGAGAAGAGACCCACTAGTTAATAACAATGAATATATCACACAGCACTTTTTTAACCTGGATCTCAAAGTGCTTTGCAGATGCCTCTTTCCCATTTCACAGATGAGGAAACTGAGTCAGACATTTACCCAAAGTTACTCAGCAAAGTGTCAGGGATAGAATCCAGTTCTCAGAGCCCCAGTTTAGTGCACTGCCCACTAGGCAACACTGCCTCCCATAGTAGTCAGCTGGCAAGAGTACACTTCTGGATAATGCACCTCATTGAACAATACTAAACTTGTGAGGGCTATTTTTTAAATCTAAGTATTTCTCTTTGCTGTCCTCACTGCAGATGTTCCTATAAGCGACTGAACTTTAAAAGCAAAACAAAGCATCCTAAGCCAGTGTTTCTCAACCAGTGGCATAAGGGTGCTCGAGAGAAGTCTGGGGGGGTATGTCAGCACAACTGAAATTTGGAGAAAAATGAATTTTTGTTTTAAGTTTTACAGCGCTTTATTATTTTTGTGTTTTTTACACCCAAAAATTTCATCGCCCGCCCGGCTACGGTTAAGTTGTTTAAATAAATGCGTTGCAATGCTAGAAAAAAATGGCGTGCATCTGAAAACTGTAAGTACTGGGAGTACTTATATATATTTTTTAAAGGGGTACTTTATAAAAAACGGTTGAGAAACACTGGCCTCAGCTATTTATCTGAATTCAGAACAAGCCCCAGCACAAGAGGCAGCTAGGAGCAGAGAGAGAGTCATGGTCCTCTCCTGGCATGATCAGAAGTTCTCTCAAGCTCCAGGCTGCAAAAGATTTTCTTTTAGCTCAAGCGGCAGGGGCAGGAGTTTTTGGAAAAGAAGGTTCCTCGTGCCATCCTTGCTGCTGTGATGACGTCCAGCCAACGGTGCCTAATGTGCACCACAGAGACAGCCATAAAATCCGCCCCCCCCCATAACCTGCAGATTTATTTCAATATTCCGCAAAAGCTAATCCCCTCAAGTCCTGTATTTTAAAAAGGATTGTCTTCCACCTGTTCTGGATACGCCGCCTTTTCAGTGAAGAGGGCGCCAGGCAAGGAGATGGAAGGCTGAGGTTTGAGCAAATGGCTTCCCTCGCTCTGTGCCTCAGTTTCTCCACCTCTAAACAGTACTGGCAGCTTTGGGAAGTGCTATGAAATCCACAGGGAAAAGCCCCACATGTGATGCATTGGCAGTCCGGGAGCACATATGCAACCCACGCACCTGCTGGATGTGGTGCACTGTCCAGTCTCATGGCCTTGAGGCCACTTACAGAGAGAATAATGAGTCCGCTCTGCAGCCTTGGCTAACAGCCAGCTGGCTTTTAGTTCATGCAATGAGGGGGGGGGGGGCTGCTGATCTACAGAAAAATCAGTCGGGTAGGAGGCAGCAGGGCTAGAGTGCCAACATGGGTGAGGAGCCCTGAGCCCCAGGGGCCAGATCCCGACAAGCTGAGGACTGCATCTGGCCCCTGGGCCTTAGGGTCAACACACGTTCAAATCTCCAGAGGTCCCAGGTTCAATGCAGCCTGCCGATGACCGAAGTCTGTTGACATTACAAACACATCCCGTACCCAATTCCGAACCGCCCCTCTTAGCCCTCAGAATGGGATCCCAGCTCTGGCTTGCCGCACCGTGTGCAATTCCCACCTAACAGGAATGACTCAGTCTGTACCATACGTTATTAACTGCAGCAGACGGTGTCTCTTCCTATTAGGGCGCCGCTGTGCGAACAGCCCGGGTGAGACAGAAAGGACTGTCAGGCGAAGCGTGGGGCGAGCGGGGCATGTGCGGCAGAGATGAAAAATAATGTTGGCAGCGTTATTAAAAGATAAATTGGAGGGGGAAGAGGGGCTGAAGGCATTAAACTATTGTAACAAATCGGTTGTCACCTAGGGCTTCACGGCTGTCAGTACACCGCACGCGGTGGTCAGGGCCACAGCAAACTCTGATCCGCCCACTGCCAAAGCTACAGCACCGCCAACCACCTGAAGGCCCCGAGAATCCCCATCAGCTGCTCACCGTGTAGACCCTGCTGCATCCAGCAGAAGGTGATGGCATGCACACAGCAGCTCATTACAGTGCTCTGGCCATAGCAGCCACAATAGCCGATGGGCAATGCGAACTAATTGAGCCTGCTGTCATCCATCCGACTGGCCTTCTGCTTTCATCTGATGTGTAGAAAGGCACCTGTATTGTGGTTTTTCCTTCTCTCTGAGAAGGGTCTTCGGGGCTGGCGGCAGAAGGTGCTGTATCCACAGGGCCCCGGAAATCTCCTTCCCAGGGTTGCGGAGCATTTGGCCCTGATGGATCATTATTCTCGGATATTGCGGCCTGACATCCCTCCCCCCAAACCATCCCACCTTCCTTAGCGAGGCAGCTGCTGCTTGCGCACGAAGGAATTGGAGATGAAGGGAAATAGGGGTGAGAACACCTCGAGTTAGCAGACCCCAGAGTCACCTCCCAGTCACTCAGGCGTGGCAATTGGAATTACCATCAGAACTGCCCTGGAGATGCTTGTGTGACGGAAGAGGGCATCCCTAGCACCTAGCACAGAACCACAGAAACGTCGAGCCGGAAGAGACCTCGAAAGGTCATCAAGTCCACCCGCAGGGCTCAGGCGGGGCCACGGAAAACTAGAGTATCTTTGGCAGGTGTTTGTCCAACCTGTTCTTCAAAACCTCCAATGATGGAAGCCTGACTACACTTTGAGTTGGAAAGAGTTTCCTGATAACTAACCCAAATCTCCCTGTGACGGCGCGTCAGGGTTTTCCCGTCTCCTGCACCCCTGTAATGGCACGAACAGACTCCACCAGCCAGTAGAATGGAGGGAGTTTATTGCTTCTCCAGGATACAGCCCAGCACAGATGGAATCTGGTTCCAGGGCAGGCCCAGGATGCCTCAGCCCCCCTTGAGATGGGGGAGACTGGGCCCCTAAATTCCAGCCCCTTTCCCTAGGCTGCTTCCTCCATGATACCAGACAGAAACTAACTCACTTCCAGCCCTGCCCCCAGCCAGGGGCGGTATTCCACCTTCCTTTGTTCCTCTCCCTGGGGGGTAGCGGGTCGGACAGGTTGCGAGACCCTTACCTAGTGACTCATCCCCTGTCCTGCTGGGCCGTGCTACAGACAGCAGCCAGTGGGGGTCACCCACAGCCCCAGCATAGCAACCAGCAAGGTACCCCCACTACGTCACACTCCCTTCCTGCAAATTACACCGGTGACCTTTTGTCCTATCTTCAGTGGACATGAAGAACAATTGATCCCCTTCTTCAGAACAGCATTTCACGTATTTCAGGATTGTCATTTTCAATTCCGATCCTCTCCTCCACTTGCACGTCACAGAATCCTAGAATCCTAGGGCAGACGGAGACCTCAGGAGGCATCGAGTCCAGCCCCCTGCCCTAAGCAGGACCAACCCCACCTCCCAGCCAGGGTTCTGTCAAGCTGAGACACTTGCAACCCCTCCCAGCTTGCTGCGTCCACAAATTCTAAAAGCATCTTCTCCACTTCACGAGCCAAGTCATTAATGAACATATTGACTAACAGTGGACCCACAACAGATTCCTGTGGGTGTCCACAGTCTCCACATTTTCCCAGTATGACAGAAAACCATTGATAACGACTCTGAGTAGTCTTTCAACCAGCTGTCCAGCCACCTTATAATTTCCTTTAGACTGCATTTCCCTAATTTGCTAAAAAGGTCATGTGGTACTGTGTTAAAAGCCTACATCAGTGGGGCTCTAAACTTTGGCTCTCCATTCTCTGCAAGAATCTGCCCAAAATGGTGGATTTTCTGTACCTTGATCTCTTTTCATCAAGATTTGAGGGCTTCAGTAACTCAGCCACAGGTAGAGGCCTATTACAAGACTGGGAGGGTGGCCCATGACGTGCCAGTGATCAGACTAGGTAGTCATGATGGTCCCTTCCGGCCTTAATCTAATGAGTCTAATGAAATGTGCTGCATGTTCAGCTACACGTGGAAAAGCCTGAAATGATCCGATCCACAAGAATACAGACATTTCAAAGAAAAGTGGAAAATAGTTGAAAGAATCATGCATTGCAAGTTACTTCCCTAGCTCTCGTTTCTATAACCCTCTGTAAGTCTCTTGATATCACATCACACAACACTGAAGTGTAGCCACTTATGGGAAAGGGAGCACAACAGTTTTGGACAAGAAGGGAAGAAGAATCCTGTATCCCGTTGAATCTGCAAGGGGAATATGGAAAGGCATGTCCCTGGAATTTAGCCAGAGGGTCCTTACCAACAGCTTCACACGCACGTGCCAAGTCTCAGACAGAGAAGTGGTCAGTACCGTGGGTTTTACATCTCATCCAAAGGAGCGGTGCCTCCATCAGTCTCTATCATCATGCCCGGTATAGTCTCAATATGGATTCCAGGAGCAGCGGGCCATCTGCAATCACCAAATTCACTCCACTTTTGGCTTGTTTTTCTGGCCAGGTCTGCCCCGCCCCTCTATCCACAGAGGCTCAGTCCACTGGGCCCCCTGCTTCTAAGAACGTTCACATCTCCCCTCTACCCTTTGGATGTACCCCTCCAACTCTTGACAGGCCAACATGGGTTCCTGGCTTTGAATCCAGCCTGGACTAAAGTTCCTGCTGTAAAGACACACTTCCCCTGCCTGGTCTGGAAGGCAAACCGCACCGCATTTCTCCCCTGGTTTCATCCCACCGGTGGGTTTTATGGCTTCATTAGGTGAGGGATGTGAGTTAATAACCCTGTGAGACCTCCTCCTTATCATCTGGTTAATGTACCTCGCTAACTGCGACAGTGCAGCTTCACTCCCTGCTCGTACACTCCACAAACTCCAGCCCGCCTCCCGGGTTTTCAATTACAGCTCCCTGCACTCTGGGGTGGAGGGATCACAGACCGGGCAGAACAGGAGGGAACCGATGCAGGAGGAGGAAAGAGAAGAGAAGTGAACTGGATTCCATCAAGCCCTTTGCCCCAAGCCCTCCCAGAGTCACAAGCTGGGAAGGAAACCCACAAGGGGCCACGAGCGCAGGTCTGGTGCAATCCCAATGTGTGGAGTTGCACCTGCTTTCAGCAGTTCAGGGGGTGGAAATATGCAGACTCAGTGTATCCCTCCCTGCCAGCATCTAAAGCAGCTCCAAATCTGCAGAACCCTTTGCAGTGCGCGTCAAGGAAAGCACCACCTTCTACCATGCATCTCGGGGTGGATCGCTTCCCCTGGGGCTGTAGCAGCTCCAGATGTCCCAGGGGGGTGGTTTGCACTTGGGGTAAAGTTGGGGGGGGGGGTGTCTGGCCCAGAATGTCGTGTAGGACTCAGGGTCTAATGTCCTTGCCTTGCTCAGACTCCAGCGAGGGGCAAAGGGCATTTTGACCGAAGCTCTCATAGGAAGAGCAACAGCTTCAAGCAGCGCCAACTCCCTCTCCTCCCGGCCAGCACTGCAATGCAGTCAGCCGTGGCTGGGCCCAGTTTCTGCTGGTGCACCAAGAAAAGGTTCAAATGGGGGGAGGGGAGATCCACCCGATCCTTCCGACCAGCACATCTGGTCTCGCTGCCACTGCTGCTATTTTTTGCTGTACCACCTCTGAGAGCCCTTTAGATGGAAAATCTTCCTCTGTCCCCGCACTGGGCAGGGCAGGAACATTCCCTGTGCTCTGTTTTCAAGGGATCGATGCCCATTTCCTCCCCATTCCATTTCCAGAGCAACTGGATTCTCCCTGCATCTGCACATCCAGCAGCTAGAGTCTGGCTTCTCCCAGGGTCATTGGTGCTGGGATAAATACATGCATGTCTGTTTCTTTTGCACACTGGAGGCTGTAGATGGGGAAAGAGCGCAAATGAGAAAGCAAAGAATTTAGCTGGACTATTTCGGAGCCATCCTGATATTTATAGCCAGGCCCAGGGCGAGGTACCCTAGGCGCACAGTCCGATGTCACTTTGTGTTTCCCTACAGCAGGCTGCAGAGGGCTGCTTGGAGCCAGAGTTACCATTACAGCTTGCTCAGCCCCTCCACAGCCGCACACGCACGATCACAGGCACACGCACTCACAGCTGTGTGCACAAATTCTTCTCTCCTGCCTCGCTCAAATGCACTTACACAATCAGCGTGCGGGAAATCTAGAGCTGCACTGATTAGACGGGATCACGGTTCCCATCGAAGGAGGGACGTTCAGACGATTAACTGGTTAAATGCTTGTGCTTCACCAGTTGGTTTAACCTAGGGCCTGGCCCCTCTGTGGCCTGGGGGCCCACTACAACTGTGGGCACCCACCAACCCCTCTGCAGCTGGGGCTGCTCTAGCCCGGCATGGCTGGCCGCTGCCGGAGCAAGGGCTGGTTAACCAGCAAATGTACTGGTAAGCCTCATGCTTATTGCTATGCTTACCGGTCAACCGTTTAACGTCTCAGCATTGAAGGCAATAGGAGTTTTGCCTCTGACTTTACTGAAAGCTGGATTAGACCCTGAACTGTGCTGGTTTTATGTTATCATAATGCTGCAAATGTTGTAAACCCTCTGAGCGTAAGACAAATCCTGCAGTAGGCATCCAAATCTCCCCAGATTCCTACTTAGCTCTTTGCATCTATCCATTCATGAAATCCAGACCAGACCCTCTCAGTCCTGCCTTTGGCCATTTCCAAGCTGAGAGAAGGTGAATGAAACAGGGTGGGTGAAGCTTTTTCCTTCCCTGAACTAACCCACTTCTCTGTCAGGTACCAGTCCAGGGAGCAGAGGAAGAAACTAGGCTGCTTGCAGAGATGCTTAAGAACTAACATCCTGTAGAATGACTGAGGTCAGGCCAGGGGGGTGAGACTCATGTAACTAAGGGTAACAGTTATGCAAATCAGTATACAATTGTACAGTAATGAAATGGTTGGTGCAGGGGACAGGGGGAAGGAGAGGTTCTGTTCCTCACTCAAGTCATGGCACTCTCTATGCCTCAGTGTCCTACCTTTAAAATGGGGATAATAATAGTAATTATCCACCTGGGGAGGCTAAATTAATGCCTGGTGAAAGGCACCTAAGGACAGTAAAGGATTATTGCAACCCGGCTCTGTATGTAAGGCTTTAGGGGCCGGGTGCTGAGGACAGGACTTTAAACTCCAGTTTCCATACTCCATTGAATAGAGAACCAGCTGCTGGTATTTCAGAGAACGGATGACAGAGCTTAAGGGGTAACAAGAGCAGGGAATTTTTATGTGGGACTTTTGAGAACTCTGCCCGTGGGCCCTGTAACAGCCCAGGGTTGAAGCGGGATTATTCTCAATTAAAATTTGAAGCAGTGCATTCCGGTGGTGGAACTGATGAGTGCCCAGCCTTTTAAACATTTCTCAATGCTGCTCCCATCAACCCAGCAGCCAAAATGCCCTGGCTTGCTGTTGCCACATTATGCCCTGTAAGTAGGAGAAAATTCCTAGAAATTAACTTTCCCTTCTCTGGTCTCATCCTCAAGTCATGCCAAAGGGACAGCTGCTCCATTTAGCGATAAGAAACCCTCCTGTGCACATGAGAAAGGACGAGTTAAAGCACTTGATTGGGACTCAGCAGACCCGGTCCAATTCCTAGCTTTGCCGTAGATTTCCAGTGTCATTATCAGGAAAGTCACCTCCTCTCCAGGCCTCAGTTAACCATCTGTAAAATGGCACCAATGATGCTTCCTTTGTCTGTCTTGTCTATGAACACTTAAGCTAGTTGATGCAGGCACTGTGTGTATGTACAGCACCTATCACCCTCTTCTCAGCTGCACCTTGATACGCCACAGTAAAACAATTATCATCGCAGACTAGAATAAGAGCTTGGCCTGGGTTAGCGATGGCCAGTTAACCCTTTCCTACCGAGAATCAACCTATCAGCTGTTCTTAACATAAGCACAGCAGCTGAGGAGCTGATCTACCAAAGCTCAAGTCTCACCCGTCTACAGAGGAACTGCCCACAGCCAAGTAGCAGACCTGCTTGCGCAGAGGATTGAACGAGCAACCCAACACCAACAGGCTAGCAGAGCCATTCCCTGGCTCCGGCTCTAACAGCTTTAGTCAACTGGAGCTGCTCTGCAATTTCGCCTTTTATTCCAGTCTGAGACCTAGACTTATTTCCCCCGAGATTTCCAATGTCCCAGGGCTGAGTGAACGGCCAGGCTGTCTCAGCCAGCTGGGTTTATAAGAAGGGTTCTCCTTTGTCTTCTAACCAACACCAAAGTCTGCCCCTTGTCGGGGCGGGGCAGCTTGCGTGTTCTTATGATCCCAGGAGCTATGCTGGCAAGAGCGTAGTGCTCCTGGTAGGTTCAAACAAGCCGGAAAGTCGGGGAGGAGGGAGGAGCCAGACTAAGCATGCACACCAGGACTGGGGGTTTGGCTAAGGGCTCACAACCCTGACCTAGAAAAAGCTTTTGTTATGGAAACAGCAACAAAGAATCCTTCTCAGCTGTGTGTGACGGCCTTCTAGAGTCACTGACAGTGGCCTGTATGACTGAAGCTGGCCAGAGACAGACACAAGCGGAGGACCTTTGGTGCTGCCCTATACGCCAGTGGACGTGAAGGGCGATGATGATGAAACACCAAAGCGGATTTGACTGTTTCCCCAACCCCCCTGAATCCTGCCTTTGGTGGAGATCGGTACCCGCGGGAAAAGGATAACCACATATGGCCGGCGTGTGCTGAGCATAGCTCCTGCTGGCTGGGGGGTTCCACTCAAATATCACAACTGCCCTTCCACCCAGAACTTTGCTCTGGAACCCAGAAGCAGACTGCGTTTGCTCTTTCACTGAGTTGCCATGTGCAGGTGGATTTCGAGTTCTGACCTGCTTCCTCTCCACCCTCCACTTCCACCCTCATTGCCGCCCTCATTACCATGAGCTGTCCCCCACGGCCTGTGCTACAGAGCACGGGACATCTGGGGAAATGTTCAGAGCAGGTTTTGGAACTGGGAGCTTCCCCTCTTGGAATAGAATCTTAGAACCATAGAGCTGGAAGAGACCTCACGAGTCATCAAGTCCAGCCCCCTGCCCAAGGCAGGACCAATCCCAACTAGGGCCCTGTCAAGCCAAGACTTAAAAACCTCTAGGGATGGAGATTCCACCCCCTCCCTAGGGAACCCCTCCCAGTGCTTCCCCACCCTCCTAGTGAAATAGTTTTTCCTAATATTCAACCTAGACCTCCCCCACTGTAACTTGAGACCATTGCTCCTTGTTCTGCCATCCATCACTACTGTGAACAGCCTCTCTCCATCCTCTTTTGAACCTCCCTTCAGGAAGTTGAAGGCTGCTCTCAAATCCCCCCTCACTCTTCGCTTCTGCAGACTAAACAGACCCAACTCCCTCAGCCTCTCCTCATAGGTCATGTGCTCCAGCCCCCTAATCATTTTGGTCGCCCTCTGCTGGACCCTCTCCAATGCGTCCACATCCTTCCTGTAGTGGGGGGCCCAGAACTGGACACAGTATCCAAATGTAGCCTCACCAGAGCTGAATAAAGGGGAATAATCACTTCTCTGGATCTGCTGGCAATGCTCCTCCTAATGCAGCCCAATATGCCATTAACCCTCTTGGCTACAAAGGTGCCCTGTTGACTCATATCCAGCTTCTCATCCACTGTAATCCCCAGGTCCTTTTCTGCAGAACTGCTACTTAGCCATTCAGTGGATCTCCAGGGCACAGTGCAGACTCTGCCACCCCCAGCTCGCTAGAAAAGGACCACTGACCAGAGAGCTATGGAGCCCTATTTCCCCACAGCAATTGAGGACCTTAAATACCTCCTGTTTCTCTTTGGGAAGGCTGAAACTGCCTCACCGAGTGCTGACGAAGTCTGTGTTAGCCTGCGTGTGAGCAAGGGACTGGGGTGCAGCAGCTGGCAAATTGCTGAAAGACATGCTGGTTCCCAACACCAGCCTTCTCAGGGGTGGAATGTGAAGAGTCTAGAAACCCATCATTAGCAGCGAGGCAGGATGACGCATCTGCAGAAGAGATGGACAGATTCGAGGTCTGCATTTCTTGGCTAGGGAGCTGCAGATCACAGACCAGTCATGCAGGCTACAATGCGCATGTGAGTCTCTATATGCATTAAGTGCCCGTGCAAACACATCCTGGGGTGCACTGCAGCGTGTGCATGCATGTTGAACACATGGACAAGTACATATACATGCCACATGGTGCACATCTGAATTTATCTGAGGGGATGCATGTTGCAAAGACATGCATCAAAATGTTTATGTGCATGGATTCGTGTGGGAGGTACATATCACTATGTGCTTGTGAACACACATGGGATTATGTTTGCTTGTATATAAACATTTGGATGAGCAACTCTGACCAATATTTAGTGCCATTCTTATATTTCTCCCAATGGAGGGAAGAAACAAACAAGACAGACTAAATTTGCTGAAGTTATGGGCCAAAGACATCAGAGCTATTTAATGACAACCTGTCAGAATTGCTGATTTTCCATAGACAACTGAATGAATTATTAAATTAACCATGCTGCTCAAAAGACACCATATTAATGGCTTCTGGAAAGCTTGTCCACATACTGAATGTACCAAAAGGATGATGGAGCAGTCTTATCCCTGCCAGGGTCTTACTCCTCCTTGCAGGTTTCATTCAGATTAGGTAAAACGTTATAGAAGGGATTTTTCTACATTTTTTCTTTCCATCCTTCTACAGCATCTTTCAGCTGAGGCTTTCAGATCATTTACAGACATTAAATTAATTCTCCTAATCCCCCTATGAGTGTATCATCATTTCAAATGTGGGGAAACTGAGGCAGACATAAAAAGGTACGTGCACAAGATCACATGGTAAGTCAGTGACACAGCTGGCAATAGAATCCGGGTGCCCTGTCTCTGCCTTTTGTGAGCCACTAGGTAATTGCTTCCTCCACCATCTCATGTTTCTTCCATTTCCTTTCAAAATGGATTGGAAAACCTCGCCCCTGTGAGTGGCTAAGGCAGCTCTCACACAGCCGGCTCTGGGGGCCCCGATTCCTGAGGCTCTCTAGAAGGGGTGCAGGGAGAGCGCACAGCTTCAGGAGAAGGGCTGTGCCTGTGGAATTCCGTGCAATCATTTCGCAGCAAGCTAAACCCCATTGGAGGAAAGATACTCCCCCACTAACCCCAGCATATAGAGACTCTCGAAGCAATACACAGGCCTGTCTGACCAGGGAGTAGAGGAAGTGACACCTCACTAACTGGCACAGAGGCTCATCTGGGTGGCAGCAATGGGCTGTTGTGGATTTAATTGAAACTCCATCGTGCATGTGTGATTCACACCCTGGTGAATGTATTAGAGCATGAAGGATGCACCAGACTGGGCACTAAGCAGCGTGCTGCACTCATGCACGCGCGTGCACACACACAGAGTCCTGCTACTGCAGTTTAGAGCCGCTATCTGTCACTCTAGGCTGAGAACAGGTCTATCCCCTACCCCCGAGGGGTGCAGAAAGCACGGAGGCACTGCAGAGAGGGTGATGGACACAGTGAAGCACGTCGACTTGCAAAGGTTCTGGGGCTCCCAACCTTGGAATGCCTCATCCTGCTCTGGAGGGGGAGAAACTGGGGGAGGGAGAGCAGAGAATAAGCAGATCCCTCCCAAGCTCTGGACCAGACTAACACAGAGCCCCAGGTTCATGTGCCCACGGGAAGCTGTCTTTGCTGAATTCCTCATTACAGAACTTTGTTTAGAGCCCCAATGGCCAGGGTAGGCCCAGTCAAGAATAGGACGAGGACAGCCCACTAGAACCTCACTGGGAAGAAGAAGAATCCCAGGAGCTCGCAGGATTTGCTGGCCTAAATCAAACCATTGGGCTAGCTCATCTGGTACCCTGCCTCCTGCAGCGGCCAATACCTGATGCTTCTCAGATGCCCCTTCCTCTGTCCGGCTGTACAATCCAAGGAAATGAATTGCCCTATTCTGAGGACACTCTGAAGCATGAGATTAGAATCCAGCCTCCTGTATCAGAGCTTGTAAATTAGCCAGCCCCTTTAAAAATCCCAGCTGCTTCTGTGTGAGTAGGCAAATTCCACAGACCGCTGACTGTACACAGTGCAAAGCCGTGTTTGCTGTTAAGGAATGGATATGATTTAGGCTGACTGTTGGAAAAATATTTCTCACAAGTGAGGTCTAGGAACTGGCAGAAGAATCGCCCCTAGGGAAGGGTTGAAATCCCCCTTGATTGGCTCATTTCAAACGTAGGTCGGATAGGATGCATAGAGAATAATCCTGCGTTGGCCAGGACGCAGAATGATTATTAACCTGCCAAAGGAGGGAGTGAAGCACAATGTTACTGCACATGAATTAATGGGGAGAGCAAGGATGCTCTTGTGGTTAACGCGCAGAGGGGCAGAGGGGCAGGGAGATTGGGTTCCAGTCCCAGCTCTGTGCCTGTGACACCTGGCGGAAGTTGTTCTGTCTCTCTGAGCCTCAATACCCTCAGGGTGTGTAGCTCCCCTAAGGGACGTAGTCATTAGCGATGGGAAAACACTGTAATGCTACTGCAATGGGGAGAGGGCAAATAGCCAGATCGGAGTGTGGAGATGACAGGGCCCACCCTCCAATTTTAGCTCAAGCAAAATTGCTATTGGCCTAGGACATAGATGCTCTGGGATGTTCATTTCCAGCCTTCCCTTGACAAGGATCGTCCCCCTCTTCGCTGTCCCAGATTTATATTCTGGAAGGCTGAGGCGTGGGAGTTAGGAGACAGTGGGGAGCAAAGACAAGTAACTCATTCAGAGTCTGTTCAAAGATAAACAGCACACGCTAACGGGAAAGGGGACCCAAGGAAGCTCCTATGCTGACCTTTCTGCTCAGAGTGAACACTGTTCCCAGCAGACACACAGCTTTAGAGGGAAGCCCTGCCAGATGCTCTCGCATGGCTGGGGAATCTAGCTTTCTCTGCACTTGCTGCAGATACTCCTTCCTCCCCACACCTGCGGGAACACAAACCCAGCCAGACTAAAGCAGACCTATGCCCCATCTCACCCAGTAGCCTGTCTCCAATAGCAGCCAGCATCAGACAGGAAGATCCTGCAGTTATGAGATAACCAGGCTACTTACCAGCCACTTGCCTGTCCTGGATAATTGGCTTTTTCTGTGTTATTAAATACCCCCATTCAAATGCAAGGCTCCTGCAGCTTTAGCTCCTCCTGACTCCCCAAGCAAATGCCTGGTACTCTGTGAAGGAGAGCTCTGGAGGAAGGGGCAGGGGTGGAGAGAATGCCTTGAGGCCTTTCCCCCCAAAGAAGGGGACTCAGATAGAGGGATGAAGTGTCCAAAAGGGAACGGAGGGAAGGGGGGAGAGGAAGGGAAAGACTTCTGGCAAGTCCACAGGAAAAGAAACCCTGGAATCCAGCCAGGCTCTGGGACTTGATTCATCACCACAGGACAAATGGACAGCGACACAGTGTGAACTTTATATTGTACCTTCTCTGCGCTCCAATTTTAACCTACCAACTGAAGGAGGCTTTGGGAGAGAAACTGGCTTTTGTCCAACTTCTCTGGAGCTGGCAGCGTAGGGGCAGGAATTACAGAGAGCAAGGGCCTTGCAAAAAGTCCAGAAGACAGAACAAATAAAAAAGAGCTCCTCAGAATGCAATACTTGCCCCAGTGTGTCCCTTCAACACCAACTCCTTCCACTTCCTATTGCTGCTTTAGTGCAATTAAAATGAGGATTCACAGGACAGCTGAGAAAAATCTATTTTCTCTTAAAAACCATCCCCTCTGTTTAAAGGGTGAGCTCTCCACAATTCAGATGTGCCTGAAAACCCCCTGTTGATCTCTCTCTCACACATTTTCTCTCCTCTCCCCACAAGGGAGGAGCCTCAGTCATTATGGGAATAGCAGCTCTCCCCCGTTATTGCTACAATTTGTCACAAATAATCCTTGCTTGCACTGCGCCATAAACAGCCCTTTGCATAGTGTGCACGAGACGCGCTCTTTGTCTTTGGAGCCGAGGCTGCAAGCTCTCTGGGACAAACACAAGACAGGGAACAGTACTGAGATAGGGGCAGAGTGTGAGGGGCAGAGTGTGAGGCAGGAGGACAAAGCAGAGTACCAAGGATGTCCCGCCAAAGGAAAAAAGGTTGGACAACTAAACCAGAGCTCACAGTAGCCAGTGGGAGTCTTACCTGGTAATACAGCAATGAGGGTTGTTTGAGAACCAAACCACTGGATCAGGCCTGGAGTGCATAAGAAGTAGGAGATGCTGCCAAGTGCTGGGAATGCTACTACACATGTGCTTTAGGGGACAGGAATGTCACTTCCCATCTTGGTATTGGGCACTTGCATGGGTAGTGGAACGGTGCAAGACCAACTCCATAAGAACGGTGCAAGACCAACTCGAACAGAGAGAGCTGCTTTTTTATTTTTATGGGGTTTTTTTTGCCTTGGGAATACATAAGCACAAAGTGACGTCACACTCACCCTCCCAGCCCCCCAGCATGCAGAATCCAAAGGGGAGAGGACCTTTACCAACACCATGGGAGGTCTCATATAGACTCATAGACTTTAAGGTCAGAATGGACCCAGGTTCTGAGAAATGCTGCCCTTGCCCCAAATGTTCCTGCACGACCACCAGTTTACATGCTCTCTTCTTCATGGGGGCTTCCCTTTATTTTAATTATGAATTAAAGGCATCTTCCTTTCTAGTCTGCTTCTCTATACACAGGGCCTGAACCCCCCCCCCCCAAAAAAAATCAATTGCAAGCCTTCTATTGACTTCTGCAAGCTTTCAGTCAGGCCCTTGAAATGCTATTCTTAGGTCCTAATACGCTCTGCCATCCCCCTTCTGGCAATAAGTGCTCGCTGGACACAGCACATGGCAGGGAATGGATGCACGGACAAAACATGGGCATGGGAGTGGATGCAGCTCATGTCGGCTTTGCCCCCATAGTCTGGTATTATGCAAGCCGGCTCTCATTAAGGTATGGATGATGGGTTGCTGACGACTCCAGTTCACACCACTACCTTGGAAGGTTAGGACATCGACATCGTTTTGTTATACATTTCTAATTTTAGAGGGATTTGTAACGCAAAATCAGAGGGTGAAAAAAGTGCTCTGAGTCACCAGCCTTGGTATGAATTTACCCACATGCATATACAGACACACTCTAGCTCACACACCAATAATCAGGGGTCGAGAAGTGTAAGAGAGGAAAAGAAAATGACAGGTCAACTGCCTTTACCCACTAGCTCAGGCCCTCCAGTGACTGCTTTGTGGGCCCTCGGTCCATATCAAGGACTAGACCGTTATGGTATAATCGTCTCATGTGCACAGCTAAAGCATTTAACCTTTTCATTGCCAGACCCCCCCCCTTTCTCTGTGCTTCCGCACTGCCCCGTGAAAATGGAGCTTCCAGTGGGTCTAAGTGGCATCTGTTTGCAGAATGATCTTGGCGCTTGGATAAACCAGAGCCACTGGGCAGTAGCTTTTACTCATCCCTGTTGAAAACTGGTTGCTATGGAAAGTGCAAGAACTTTTTTCCTCCCAGGATTTTTTCCAACCCTGCCAATGCTTACTCACATAAGTAATCTTTATGCATATGACCCCAGAGTCAAATCTTACCCACCTCACCCATGCCAGTGAGTAAAAGAGACTGCTTTCAAGGGCAAAGCAGGCAAGAATTGGCCCGGTCACTTAAAATAACCTACTTGTGTGAGCAAAGGTTAACCACTGTACATTTGTCACATCCTAGCCTCAAATGTAGACAGCACTACTGCATTTACACAAAAGCTAGTGATGCTCACTGCACAGCTACAAGCGATTCTGGATTTCTACAATATGCTGGTAGTCTAGTCTAAGGGATGTTGGACTAAACTCCTATGTTTGTCTTGAAACAATTACAGCAATCAACACCACTTCGGAGTTGCAGAAATCTTACACACCCTGGGAGCTGGGCCCCCAGGATCAATTCCTGTGAACAGGAGTCCCATCGAACTGCATTTGGGGGTGGCATCATATACCCCTTGTTGCTGCAACAATCTCTGCCGGCAAATCGAGCTGGGGGTCCCCTAGACAAACCGTGGCTTTCTGGGGCTTTGGTCCAGCCGGGTTTCATACCCACGCATGCTATGCTCATTCGGAGGCTTCTCCTAGGAAGGCTGGATTGAGCCCCCCCCTCCATCCCCGCTGCTGGTTCAAGTTGCCCTTTCTGCGCTGCCTGAGATGAAATGCTCCTTCCAGCAGCACGGAGCCGGAAAAGGAGCCACCGAGAGGGGCCCAAAGGGAGAAGACGGCTCTACGTATCCATCACCAGGCGCGCTCCCTTCTCCCACACCCTGGTCCCCAAACACACGGTGGCCCGCAGAGCCCTCGGCAGAGGCGAGCACTGCCCGGTCCCCAAGGCAGAGCGCTCTGAACGCTTCTCCTTTCAGCCGGTCCACAAGTTGGCTCCCAGCAGAGCCGGCAAGAATGCCGGATCCCCCCCTCCCCCGCATTTCAGAGGAGGAGCCGGATTAAGGAAAGCGGCAAAGGATGCTCCCAGTGCCCCAGCCAGACCCGTGCACAGGGGCTGCGCCCCCTGCTCTCCAAGACACCTCGCCGCGGGTGCGCCAAAAGCGGCGCAGCCCGGCCACGCCGGGGGCTGCTTCTCCGCTTCCCAGCATATGCCCCCCGGCACTCCGGATCCCCGCTGCACCCCCGCAGCCTTGCGCCCACGGTGCCCGAGCCGAGGGCGGCTGGAGGGTCCCCGGGTTTGCGCCCCCGCCCGCTGCCCGCGGCGCACAAAGGGACTGTGCCCAGCCAGGCGGGGGAGTTACCTTATCCCGGCAGCCTCTCTCCATGGCGAGCGGGGAAGCGGCTCCCGTTCATCCCTTAATCCTCGGGCACAGAGGCGCGATTGAGAGCGGCTCGTCCCCTGCGCGTGCCCCCCCCCGGCTCCTCTCCGCCGCCGGCTTTGTCTGGGCCGCGGTGCGATCCGAGCGACCCTCCTCCGGCTGCTGCGCGCTCCGCTTCCCCGGGTCTGGCTCCGCAGCGCGGCTGGGGGGGGGGGGGGGGGGGGGGGGGGGGGGGCACCGACAGCCCCCTCCCCCTCCGAGAGGAGGGCCCGCACGGCTGATGGTCGCTACCAATTTGTTGCACTTAGGCGGGGGGCAGAGCCGGGTGCTCCGCGGCCGCCCCCGGAGGAATGGGGTCCCCGCGCCCCGGCGCAGCCTGCGCCGCCGAGTTGGCAGCGGTGGGAGAACGCGGCTCCTGCTCCGCGCGCCGCCCAATGCCGAGAGAACTGGGGGTGCGGGGGGGGGGGGGGGCGCCGCTGGCAGAGGGGCCGCAGCAGCGGCGGCATCTGGGCCCCACCCCTCCGCTGGGAGCCCGAGGTGGGGGCTCCGGAGCGCAGTCCAGAGCCAGATCCAGCTGGAGCTGCTGCAGCAGCAACCCCCCCCCCCCCCCGGGTTCGCAATGGCTCTCAGCACCCCTGGGATGAGAACTTCTCGGCGC
Organism: Pelodiscus sinensis; assembly: GCF_052426305.1. Classification (NCBI taxonomy): domain Eukaryota; kingdom Metazoa; phylum Chordata; order Testudines; family Trionychidae; genus Pelodiscus; species Pelodiscus sinensis. Next base: position 5,465,550 of record NC_143076.1, on the reverse strand, counting down.
CCCTCCTCCACCCTCTTCCCCTCGCTGCTGGTGCCGGGCCCGAACTTCCCAAGCTGGGTCAGCCTGCGCCTTCGCAGGCCTTGGGTGGCACAGCCGGGATCTTCTCCCCGACTCCCTGTCCATCACCACCCCGGTCCTCCCTCTCCCGGCTCTTCCTGGGACGCACCCCTCCGCACATGGGGCCCGGAAGCCAGAAGGTGGAGCTGAAGTATAACTTTGCAAAAGAGGAGCACAGGGCAGAAGTGCGGGAGAGGCGGTTCTGCAGCTGGAGGCACAGGGCCTGGGTAGGGAACGGAGGGACCATGTTTTGCCCAGGAGAACAGAGAGCAGCACCATGTGGCAATGTAGATACAAGCCACTTATGCACAGAAAGAGCCATTGATTCCGGCCAGCTCGCAGGGGCAGCTTGGGGGCGCACCGGACCCAGTGGGCAGGCAGGGAACTTCTCTCTTCACCCATAAACCAGCAGGCCACCAGATTCAGTGCCCTCACTGGCGTCATGGAGACAAGACTTCAGGGGGCAGCCTGCCAGCAGCACTACCAGCAGGGGCCTAGTTTTTCTCTCTGGAAAGCCCACCTCTATCTTCTCGCCATGCGTCAGGGGTAGCAAGCACCTCCGGGACAGGACAGCGTCCGAGCGCTGCGCCAGACATCGGGGGAGGGGAAGAGCATTAAGGAAAAGGCACGGATCATAGAGGGAGGGAAGAGACACGGAATATCTTTCTAAGAGCCAAAGAAGAGCTCGGAGTAGCTTGAAAGCTTGACTGTCATCAACAGAAGTTGGCCCAATCAAATATATTCACTGACCCACCATGGTGTCCATAAAAACCATCAGGCAAAGGAAATTCACAATATACTTGCGGTTGTAATAGTAGCACCAGCAGGCCCCCTTGTGCTGCCTGCTGCACAGACACATAGAAAGAGACAGTCACTGTTCCATACAGCTTAGGCCTGTTGCGTGGGAGGGGAAAGAAGCAGACGGACTAACCCTCGAAAAGCGGGTCCTTGGGGCAGAGATGCGAAAGGAAGGCAAGTGGCGTGATGCCCAGCTGAGTGCCCTACACATGAGACCGCACTGTCTTTCAGTAATGGGGAGAATTAGATACCCTGGGTGTCACGTGCACCAGCAGAAGCTGCCCTGGAGTTACTGGGACACTAGTAATTCACGTGGGAGCCAGTGTCCCCGCTAAGATTTTCCATTCATGAGCAGAGTGAGTTTTGTCTTGTGCACCAACATTGAGATCCTGTGCACTTGTGTGGATTGGTGGCACCAAAGATATAAACCCTCCCTTTTCCCCTCTGCTGCCCTGTCTCCCATCCTCCTCTCATCCTATCTGCTCCCCTGGTGCCTGCTGCCCCTCCTCTGCTGGCCTGGCTCCAGCCCTTCTGGGACTCGCCACACCTCCCCATCCTCTCTGACCTCTTCCCTTCCCCCTGTGCCCACCCCTCCTCTAGCCTCCCTCTTAACATCTCCCTCTCCCCACCTGCCCTGCCTCTCTCATCTGCACTCTGGTGCCCGTCCCTCTCCTCCACTCCCCCACCACACTCTGCCCCAGTTCTCACACGTGACTTGCTCCATCCCCCACCTTCCTCATGCCCACCCCTCCTTTCAGCCTCTCTTCTCCTGGCACCACTCCTCCCCTTTCCCCGTCCTTCCTCTTGCCCCCATTGCCCCTCCCCTGTGCCCTTTCCCCTCATTGTCTCCTCTTGACCCCCAGTATTTGCGTCTCCTCCACCCTGCCCTTGGTGCCTTCCCCTTTCTTCTCCTGCCTTAGCCCCCTCCTCTCCCCTCAGCACAAGCCCCTTCCTCTCCTCACCCCACCCCACCTTCCCCTTAGTTATTCCTCTGCCCCTTCCCTTCTGCCTTCCTGACATCTACACCCGCCAGGCGGGACAGCACGGGGGGTGGCTGTCATGTGTGCCGGGGTTGGAGCCAGGGCCATGGTGCAATTTTTAGTACTGTGGCCCTGGCCCAGGAGCAGCTGCACCGCAGCCCAGCTCCAGTCCTGGCACACGGAGCAGCCACCTGCCACATGGCCTAGCCCTAGGAACAGCTGGGGCTGGGACCACATTACTAGAAATGGCACCACGGCCCTGGCTAGAGTCCTGGCACATGGTCCACACGGCAGGCAGCTGCCCTATGAGCAGGGACTGGAGCTGGGCCATGGTGCTATTTTTAGTACCAGAGCCCAGGCTCCAGCTCTGGCAGCTGCCATGCAGGCTCTCACCCACCATGTGGCCACTCCCCCAGGAAAAGTTGCGGCCGCAGCTGCACAGCTCTGCTGAGAGGGAGGGGCAGGAATGGAATTCTTGGTGCGTGCCCATGCAGGCACACACTTAACAGGGAATCCTGGTGGGAGCAGAGGGCCTTCTCCATGTCCAGGCTGGGTTGCCCACTGGTTAAAGTAGCACAAAGATGCCCCACCAACAGTTGCAACCTCAAGACTTTGCCTTGAAGACAGCAATATGAGTGCCACATCATCCAGATTCATAGATAAGCTACCCTGTCACAATGGAGGTCCGTGAGTTCTAGATCTTCTCTACAAAAGACGCAGGACCCATGCACAGGAAAAGGTAGCAGGCATGCACCTCCCAGCTCTCTGCACTATAGCGAGATTGGAACTTTAAGCACATCACCTTCATCTGCTTCTCTTCCCACGTTTCCTCTCTCTGGAGTTCAGATGCAGTTTCCTATACCTCCATGAAACCGAAAAGGTGTCACTGAGTCAGCAGCCTGCTAATAGCCCAAGAAGAGTCTGTTCAGGCACCATTCAGGTAGATTAGTAACCACAAGAGCTAAGCTTTCACCTTCCTCTCAGTGGTCCAAACTCTGGAATGATGACTGAGGCAAAGCTAAGAGAAGTCAGTGCGAGTCTTGCCTGAATCCACTGTGGTTTTGTACTGGGGTGGAACAGAGATTGTGTGGAAGTGCAGGCCAAGGCCACATATGAACATTGCAAACTCTGCGCCACACAAGACATGGGGGACCAGCGGGACGTTGGACTGACTAATGGAAACGGAGCCTTCTGTATCTGGGTCACCAGTTGAGCATCCACCACAGTTATAAACGGCACTAAGAAGACCCTCTTGTTGCCAGTCTCAGCAAAGAGGCCTGGGTTGAATGAGCCACTGAGAACAAGGTGTTCTTTTTGCATAGAGGCATTGTTCCTAGGGCAGGAGAGAAGTGTAATGGTGGGAGGGTGGCGTGCCAGGGAAGGTACCCATATGGTACCTGCTCCATAGTCTTCAGGGTGCCAATCCAGCATCTTTCACTAGGGTTAGAGAGGCTTCAAAAGCATTACGTACAAAAGGAAAACCCAGCCAGGGCAGCCTTTGCCCTGCTGCTTTTCCCAAAGAAAGTCCAGTGCTGGCACAGAAAAAGGACGTGGCTTCTGCCTCTGGGCTCTCTCATTTTCAGCAAGGTGCCTAGGGAGAGCTCAGCTCCGACCACTGTTCCTGTTTGGCAATTTTGTGCCAATTCAGCTGCTAATAAGGGTTTCGCTGAGCTCTCTTAAAAATTCATGATGTCCAATTACATCGAAAGGGCGGGTGCTGCCCTGGGAGCCAGGGGCATGTTTAAAAAGTAACTGGGGGTCGCCCTTATTAGGAGAGGGGTCGGTGGGGCATTCCACACAGCCGGCATGGTGCAGGCTTTCTGTGTGTGTGCAGGGTAAAGAGAGATTAGATTTTCTATGGGGGAAATGGACAAATACATTGAAAATGGACTCATGCCACAAAGTCCAAACTCTATATTTTGAGCACACAAAACTCTAACGCTCGTTGGATCTAGTCCTAATAGAAATAGCAAAGAGCTGCAAATTCAGGCTCAGCCCTGAGCTGGAGTCTCAGAAGACCCATAAAAGTGAAGGGTATTGAGACACGGCAGGCTAGCCCTGGCCTATTGCTAACCAGAAGGAAAACGGGCTGGGGGGCGGGGAGAGGGTGACAACCCGGCAAACTGAGAATTACAGGCTCAGGAATTCAGCTTGAGCTTGTTCCATGATCACGCAGCTGTGCAACGGTGCAGGGCTGCTGCTTTGCCATTCACCAAGGGTCTCTCTGTGAACCTTGCTGCACATCGACTGGCTCACACGCATGGTAGTGTGTGCACCGTACGTGCGCTGGGGCCGCCTCTCGCAAAAGGCCAGACAGGACAAGACAGAGATGGGCAAGAAGAGGAACTCAAACAGTCTCCCAAGAGATGAAGGTGTAACGTGGGGTAGAGGGGCAGAGGTTGTTTACCAAAGAGCAAGAGCTTTCCACACTGTACGTGAATCTGACCCAGGCAGTGTAGCAGTCGACAGCACAGTATTTACACGGAGCAACACTGGTTCCCTTCCCCCACCCCCATTCTTACTGTAACACAAATACCCTCAATAAAATATGCACCAAATTATATTTTGGGTGGATGCAATGTAAATTCAATTTCTTAAATGTCATTTTTAAAATATGAATGCTGTGCTTCTGGCTAGGTTTATGCAAGGTTTGGACTGGAGGCACCAGTAGGGTTGCCAGCTTTCTAATTCCAGAAGACTGAATATCCTTGCCCTGCACACTGCCCCACCCCCTCCTGAAGCCCCACCCCCTCCTGAAGCCCCCTTCCTTTCCCTCACATGCTCAGTTTGAGCGCAGGGCCAAACAGGCATATTTATTGCTTTGACAGATGAATTATGTTCACTTCTGTTTTTATTTGTTACAGGATGCTAGAGCTGGCAGCAAAATAGTTTAAAAGGGTCATTTAAAAAAGAATGAAATTTCACAAAGGTTTTCATGATTCTTTCCCTCCCCTCTTCTCATTTTTTGTAACCAGCTCCATGTGTTTTGTTCATTAACGCTATTGAAGTTGTTGTGGATGGGGAGGCAGAGGGAGGCACAAGGGGGCAGGTGCATGAGGATGTGGGGAGCACTGAGTGGAGTGCAGCAGTGTATGGAGGTGATGGGGTGCAGGGCTGTGGGGGTGGCAGCTCTAGGAGGTGGAGAGGATGGGGAGAAGAGGAATACAGGCCTGGGATGGACAGGGGCAGGGAGGAAGGAGAGGATGCATTGGGGGAGGAATGGGACAGGAAGGGCTGCAGTGACTGGAATTGGGGGGTGGGAGAAAGGCTGCAGTGAGGGGGATGGGGATGCAGGCCAGTTCCCCGTACTCAGAAACAGGGATACACATACCTCACCTCACAGGTGACAGCGATGGGGCGCCAGACCGAGCACAGTTCAGCACAGGGCACGCGCCCCTGCTCGAGCTCAGCCGCGCTAGGAGCGGGAGGAGAAGACGGCTGGACAGCAGCGGGAGAGGTGCTCCTGAGTCGCGCTAATTCCTCCCTGGCCTTGGCCCAGCCAATGAGAGCTGCACCTGTGGGCGGGGCAGCTCACAGGCCCTCCTGGCCACACCGAAAGTGAGGGACCAGACATGCCGGCTGCTTCCCGACCCAGGAGCCGTGTGGCACAACAGCCAGCCGGGAGCTTCCCCATGCAGTGACGCCAACTGGACAGTCAACAGTCAGCAGTGCTGATCAGAGCCCAGGATCCCTTTCAGACCAGAAGTTCTGGTCCAAAACCAGACACCTGGTCACCCTAAGCACCAGAAATCGCCAGCTAGACTAGACAATTGCTGGAGCAATCAGGCTCCTCGCTTGACAAACTGCCTATTCACCAGAGTGGTTCCTTCGTATGCTCTTTATAGTCCCCTCCCAGGCCCAATACCCCTGGAGGCAGTGTGAGAGCAGACAATCTCAAGAGCCCTGCAAATCCGCAGAGTCCTGCCTTACAGCCACCTCTGTGGCTGTGGATGCGGATAGCCACAGACCTTCTTTGCGGACACGGATACCAGTTTTGTATCCGCGCGGGGCTCTACGCATCTCAATGGGCTTTCCCCCTGGAGGGGGCAATGCTGAGGCTCTGCTCCCTTTCCTTCCTCCCCTCCCCCCGCCCTGCGCGCACAGCTCGCCATCTGGCATTGTCAGGAACGTCTCCCTTCAAAAATCTGGCTGCAGTTAGACACAAACAGCAGAGGATGCTTCCCTCCACAGCTCAACAATAACCTCATTAGCAGAGGTGCAGTGGGGGAGATAATGAGGGCAAATATTTAGCAAATGGGATATTTTTCAGCTGTGCGTGTGTGCATGCACGCACAATTATAATGCTTTGCTGATGGGGAGAACCTGGCTAGAAGTAGGAGTAATGCAAGGAAATAGCATTGCATGTATTTTTCCTGGACAGGGCATCTCTTCTCTAACTTGTAGCCCTCAGCTGCTGTGCTAGCCACAGCTCAGCCAATGTCGCTCCATCCTCAGCAGCAACTGCCCGTGTGGGTCCTGAGTAGTCCCATCACTGGAACCATCTAGTCTCAGGTTTGTGTGGCATTTCTCAGGCCATCCAGCCTGTCTACAGAATACACAGTCTTTCTGTGCTGGGATTCTGCAGACAACATGGATTCGAGGTAGAGCAGAGGAAGCAAAGAGATTGGTCCTGTTCGGGCATGATACAAACAGTCACCATAAGCTCTCAAGAGCTCCCTTTGTCCACAGTCACCTGAAGCCAGGGAATATATTTCTTTTCCTGGTTTAATGCCATTTTTGTCACATGGCAATCAGGGACCATGGGATCGAGGGGCTGGGAGCAGCAGAGATGAAAAACTAAAATTTCTGGCCTCCATTGGGCTTTGCAAATGCACCTTGCTGCTGACCTCAGACTCCTTTATTTATTCCCACCGGAGGGGGAGCTTCGTCTAAGCACAGACTGCCAAGACCCAGATATCAAGTCATTAGTAGCACTCCCATTACTCTCTATGCAATAAAAACCTCATTCTGTTTTGAAGGCTCACAGGAGGCAACCCAAAACTCAGCCTCTCACACTTGTGAAGACATACATTTCCTCCTCCAGTTGAATGCATTGTTGCTTAGTATTTATGACAAATGCTTGCAATGCATGTGGTGTCTCTCTCCAATGATTGGTCCACAAGGCGGATAAGAGCCTGCTACTGCTACAACCTCTCTAATCCGGCACCCTCAGGACCTGATTGGTGCCGAACCAGAGAATTTGCTGGACCATCGGGGGTCAATATTATCTAGCAGCATTACCAACACATGCATCTGACGAAGTGGGTCTTTGCCCACGAAAGCTTATGCTGCTACACTTCAGTTAGTCTATAAGGTGCCACAGGACTCCTCGCCGCTATTACCAACACTGCTGCTGCTCACTGGGCTCTTAGATAAGGTGACCAGACGTCCTCCTTTGAGGAGGACAGTCCTCCCCAATAATTATGTCCTCCTTTGAAAAAAAAATTGTCCTTCTTGTCTTACTTTGCCAAAAAAATATATCCCACTGTTTTTTAAAGTATCATTATACTGCAATTGAACCCCTGTTAAAAGGCTTAATAATACAGTAAAAGTACACTTATAGGGTATTTATGAAATGTTTATTTTGAGCCATTTTAATTTAATGTCAATGTGATTTTTTAGTTGACATTGACACAAATACTAATTTTGGCGGTGTAAATCGCAAAGGCGATAAAAATGTTCTTAAGAAAATGATGCATTTACCTGGGAAAACGATTACTGGAATCAGTTGCAATGCCCATATTGTATCTAATGCCATCAATACAGCATCAAGCTTAATGTCCATCGATGTTGAAGTTGTGATACCTCAAATGTATTTACATTTTGAACGATTCATTGTAAGAGACTTTTTGCGAAGAAGCCTCAGTTAAATATAAAAACCTGTTAGGATAGTCGAGCTTTAATGCCAGCCACTGAACGAGTGCTGCAATTGTTCGAACCTTTAAAATAATATTTTCTAAGTTTGGAAAAATGTCCACTGAGCTTGAAAAACTTTAAGAATGCATCTGCTGAAGTAACTCTGTATTTTGTTCACAGTCAAGCAACTTTGTTCCAGTCAGTTATAAAAATATTGAAAAAGAGCATAACTTCTACGGAAGTGGGATTGCATATTAAACAATTAAAGGAGCAACTTCAATAACGTCTTGAGTCCAACTTCCTTCCATTGGTTGTAATTACTAATTTAAACAAATTACAAGAGAGCTATCCGGGAATGAAGAAAGAATTTATGAGGGAGGCTTTTATAAAAATGCTCTTGAATATCTAGAAAATTGGACTAAGCATGACGAACCAGTGTACGTGTTTGATTGGATTCTGCTGAATGAAGAAATTCAATGGAATAAAATCCTTGAAACAGTTTTATTTGTTAAAGAAAAATTTAGCATCACAATAAATGACAATTTATTGTTCAACAAAGTACGAAGAATTAACAATATAATAAAAGACAATGAATGGACTCAATGCGAAATTGATAAAAAATGGATTGAGATTTTTAATTTCTTAAAAGAGTGACAAATATTGATATTTTAATGTTATATGATTTTTTTAAGTCTGTTTGTCTTATAAGACGACTAATATAGTGATCATTTATTTATATGATTATTTATATACATATACAAGTATGGTTTTTTGTCAACTCAGTGTCCTCCTCGCATATTTTCAAAAACTGGTAATTTTATCATAGAAGACATGTAGAGGTAAATCAGAGCTAAAGAACAGCTGAGAGCCAGGCCTGGTGACTGCAAAAAAACGTCATGGGACCACGGGACACTGGGCCACACCCATGATAAGTGGCCATCTGGCTAACTGAAATCATGCCGGACCATGGAAGTTGCCGGACCTGAGAGTGCCAGAGTAGAGAGGTTCAATGTGTACCAACTGTGTGGAGAGACCTGTGGGTTAGGGGCTGAAATTCAGTCTACCAGGACAGGCAGTGTGATGCATTCTGAATACAGATGGCTGCAGTGGTGCTAGAACAATTTTTATAATGGGGTTGCCGAGGGAAGCCATGTGTAGTATTGCGGCTGTTACTACTATTCCAACCCCACTGGTTGGCAGAGTTCATTTCCAAATGGGAATTCTTCCTAATGCTCAGAGGTTTGGGCCCCTACGTGCAGGAGAACGTGGACCCCGAATGTCTCCCAGCTTTCCAGTGCCTGGGCTGGCAGTGCTCTGGCACATCATGGGTGGGACCCAAGCAGGCGGCAGGAGAGTCAAGTAGACAGCGATTCTTTAACAAATCCACAATCACACGGCGACGCTGACACTGACAGTTCAGACCACCGACGGTACCGAAGTACAGAACACTGAGGAACGAGAGTTGGGAATCCTCCAAGAAAAATCCAGGGGGCAGCTGCGAGAAATGGACTTGGGACATCAGACTCCTCTTTGAGTCAGCAACAAAGTTAAGCCCTGTGGACAATGCAAGGTAGAAGAAACCCCAGCAAGCCCTACCCTGGTATTTCACTGCTGCCCTGGTTCTTTCTTCCTCTGGTGGAACCTCCCCACTGAACTAGCAGGAAAGTCCCCTTTCTCCTGAGAACGAGACTGTCTACAGCAGGGCTACTCAACTTTGGAAGCCCCGGGGGCCACAATGACACTCACAGCACATGTGGAGGGCCGCAACTTAAGTGGGGTTGCATATACATGCAAATATATGCAAATAGCTTCTTTCATACTGATAGGCATGAATTCAAAGATTAAGGCAAGACTACACAACACACAGGCCCCATTTAAGTCAGTTCTGCTGATATTAATAAAATGCAACAGTTACCCTATTTCCACCCATGTGACAGCACTTTGAATGAGCAATGACAGTCCAGGAATTTAACTACTAAAACGCATCTCAACAGAAGACCAGCATGTTGACTACTTTTTTGTTTTGGCTCCCCTCTGCAGGCTGCGTGTTAAGCCCCTTGTAAATCCAAACTGCACCACAGGCCGCTAACGAACAGGCCATGGGCTGCATGTTGAGTAGCCCTGGTCTATATTAACAGGGAGTGCAACTGAATAAGTCACCCAGAGCTCCCAGCTCACAGCCGTGCTCCTTAAAGGATTGCAGGAAACCAGTTGCTATTAGCCTGTGCAGGGATAGAGACTAGAGTTCAATCAGGAAAACGTCTCAGTGCCAATGGTTTAGTGACTCGTTGGGAGTGATTCAATAACCCCTGGACTCCTTGTCCTGCAACACCCATTCTCAGATCATTACTTTGGCCAGAATCCAAGGCAGGGATTTTGGAGAGACTAGTGCAACCTGCTTGGTGCTAAATCACCGGCCTTTAAACTGTTCTCAGTGGGATTTTAATTCAGTGGAAAGCTCCCCACCTAAAAACAAACAGAGTCTGCGTTCCATCTTTCTGTGCTTTGCTCTGTAATTAAGCGCCGTGCTTCCAAAGGCAGCCGGCAGGTCAGATGTTCTTGCCTTTGCTTTGAATACTGCAGCTTCAGAACCTAGGGGAGGGAGACAGAGTGTGCATGGAAGTCCTGGCCTCTGCGGGAGACGGTCCAGGCCAAATTCACCCCATAGCCTCCCTGCACCCCACCGATTTCAGGACCACTGAACCTTGCCAGGAAGTTCCAGAAAGTCATGTACTTTTCTCTCTCTGCACAAGTGCCTGAATTGCTTCTCTCACATGCCCTCGCTGTGCCAGTGTGTCACGTTCTTCTGCAGCTGTTGCCCGGCCACCAGCCAGCTTGGCCAGTGGAAACCCTTCCTGCAAGGTTTCCTTGTGACACGGTGGAACAATTCTCTCTCCCACCTTGTGGGACTGCAACAATCAAGTGGAACAGCAAAAAAATCACAGGCCCATGAATAACAGTCTACAGGCCCCAAGTGCCCGTGTGCAATTTTGATAGAGACAGACTTTTTTTGTCTCATTTATAAATATCAAACTCTTAAACCAATAATGTGGAATTGGGACTTGGTGATGGAGAACCTCATTGTAAGCCCAGGCAGCCTGCTACTATTGCACAGCATACAAGTCATGACACGGTGCCTTTTCACAACTATCATTTATGTTCCCGTTGACAGTGGTGAGATTGCAGAGGTTGCAAGCCAGTGTTGAGTTTGGCCTAGCTGCCCCACAACTGCCACGCGCACAACAGAAAGAACTGCACACACACACCACATGTGTGCATGGTCTCATGTCACTCAGGCAATGTCAGAGACCTTGGTCACATTCCCTCTCATTTTTTCCACCCAGGTGTGGAATACATTTTCTTATGTGCACCAAGGCATGTGTAGATATGCACCACACATGCTGCCAGCTGTGGAAGCGCACAGCTTACAGAGAACACCAGTCCCTTAGCTCTCTCCCGAGCATGCGCCTACGTACATGGCCCCATCATATATGGAGAACACTGGAATCATATTGCATGAGCTGTATTCACATAACCGCTGCTAACTAGAGTCATTTTGGATCTATAAACGCCTCCATTGCTAATGCCTGACAAAAATTAATATGCAAACATCGAGATAAATCCTCTGATGTGCACATTTATGTTTTTATCATGTAGTTAATCAGGGCAGAGAACGTTCAGTTTAGCTACAACTCCACACTCTGGTTCTATAATCCAAATCCCAGAAGGGCCCTGTAAAACCATAATCTGCAATTCAAAATTGCAAAGCATATGGGAGTGTCTATAGATTTTCCAAATCACCTGTGCCCTAATTTAATATGAATAACAATTAGTTTACTCTTATCAGTTAATTGTGCCCCTTGTGGGTTCAGCAGCACAGTATCTCCTCACCAAATGTCTTTGTCTGTGCAAACTTTAATTACACTTCCCTCCTCGGACCAGTCTGGCTGGCTGCTTTGACAATCACGGCAAAGTCACTGTTCCACAAACCAGTGAGTCTACACAGCCTCTCTCTTTCTGATGGGACAGAAGAAAAAAACAAAAGCAGCTCAGGGTGAACGCTGGGGAGCATTGCTCAGCTCTTGTCCCTCCAAACTGCTCCAGCCCTTCAGAAAAGTGGGAAAACTTCCTCCTAGTTCAGGGCCGTAGCTGCCCACCGGAACGCTGCTCATTCCTGTCTGGTTATGTGCGAGAACCAGCTCCCAGCTCTGCCACTGACTGTGGGGATGACCTTGGGCTGGGCCTGTCACTTCACTACTGTGCACCTCACTGTTTCCATTGAACAGTGAGAATATTTACCTGCCTCAGGAAGAGCAATGAAGCTCAACACACTGTGTGCTGCATGCATAGGGTCTAATTCTCAGTTACATGAAGTCCCCTGTACACCGCTCTGGCAGGGTCCTGGAGCCTTCGCTGAGCTGAGAAGGCTGCCAGCTACCAGCTGCATTTGCAAAGTGGAAGGAGTGAGGCTGCAGAGCAGCAGATAAAATTTCTGGGGTTAAGCATGTTTCCAGCCCACCGGATCTGAGCCAGGAAAGGAGGGATTGCAATAGCAGAATTCGCTGTGGAATTTATAGGGGACGTGCATGGTCATACTAAGGACTGAGACAGCTCTGGCGCAGTCTCGGATAGCTGTCCCCTGGAAGAGAGGTTCCCCAGGAGGGGTCTGGCGTGCATGGCTGCACATCACTTACAATACTCACACAGCCTTCTCCTCAGAACCTCCTGCGACTCCAGCAGCTTCTCCTCTGCCAGCCTCAGAAAAAACACCCAATTCTTCTGTTTCAGACAGAGACCTGGAACAACGCCCTGGCTGCTCGTCTGACTGCCCGACAGCTGCACCCTTCTGCACACACCCACCATGCTTCCTGGGTCACTGGCTTACAGGGAGCCAGTGGTTCTCTGACTTTTGTACTGCTGACCCCTTTCATGTGACGCTGTTAAACAGTTAACACGAGGCTTCTGTGTGTGCTTCTTGGTTAACCGGCCCTGGCCAGTGAACTCCGGTGGCAGACAGCCACACCAGGCCACTGTGGCACCAGATGGCAGGACTTATGGTAAAACGGTTAACAGGTTAACCCTCTTGTTTAACTAGTTAACGGTTTTAACATCCCTATTTCACACAACAAGCTGCAGAGTGCCACCCCCTTAAAATTAAAACCACATTTTTGTATTTAATGCTGTAAGTGCTGGAAACAGCCCACATAATAACCTGATGTCCCCCACATAATAACCTCGCAAACCCCTGAGGGGTCACGACTCCAACTTGGAGAACCCCAGCCTTTGGGAAACAGTATTTGGGCTGGAGGAATCGTATGGCATACTGGGTCCTAAGCTTCCACCCATTTTCATACGAGCTCTGAATTTCCTCCATTACGCTTACCGTTTACACTCAGACATTTCAAAAGGCCCAATGTACAACAAGAAAGCCTCAGGTAGAGAATCCCATCTCAGGTTGGTGGATCCAAGTGGCTCTGGGTATTAGTTGGACCCATAGCACCCTCTAAACTGCATGTCTGTGCATAACCAGCACCAGGTAGATTTGAACCTGGGACCTCGGGAGCTGAATATAGGAGCCTCTACCCTCTGAGCTAAAAGCCAGCTGGCTCCCAGCCCATGCTATAGAGGTCTCTTGGTCTTAACTGTTGCTGTGGGCTAGGTACCACTTGCATTGCTCAGTAACCACACTACATATGTGGGTTACACATGCATGAAAAATTCTGGGCCTGCCCCCTCTCTGCAGACCCCTGCAGCCGTGCTTGCCACTCACTGTCCTGCTGGAAGGCGAGCGGTGGGTTCCGGCTCGGAGGAACGCCACGCGGCCCAGCTTCCCTGTGTGCCGCAGCTGGAGCCAGACTGTGGTAAGACCGTCCCTGCTGGGGCAGCCTCGCTCCGGTCCCAGTTCCTGCTCTGTGGCAGCCATGTGGTCTGGTTGGCAGGGCTGCATGGTGGAGTGGGCTGCTCTGGGGCAAGCTGTGTGGCAGAGTGAGGCTGTTCCGGGACCAGGGCTGCTGGGGAGAGCTGTGTGTCAGGCAGCGACAGCCCGGCCAGCTCCAAGTCCAGGGAAAGGTGCTCTGCCAGCTATAGCAGGGCGGGCTGCATTCCTAGGGCTGGGAAGGGACCAGTCTGCAGTGCCTGGCTCAGAAGCAGGGCGGGTGAGGTGGGCATTGAACTGCTGTGCCAGGGGCTCGCAGGAAACTTCCCTTCATGAATATTACTGCTGTTAAATGAAAGAAATCCCACGTTCAGATTGTGATCACAGGCCTGCTTTGCTGGTGATTTACATTTTTACAAACAGCAAAGTTTTAAAATCGGCATCGTAGCAAGCCTGTTTGTTACTTGAGACAGCTAAAAGCAATCGTTAAATTGTGTGGAAAGAATGGCCTTTTTGGAAATCAGGGCTATTATTTTTTTAGTCTGGTGTGTGTGTGGGAGACACATCCGAACAAGTGCACATGATCTCGATATTGGTGCACAAGACACAGATCTGGACCCAAACTCTGTTACCACAGCAGGATACTGGATCCAGAGTTTTCACCGAGGCTTCTCTCTGCTCCTTAGAGTTCTCAGACGGGAGCCACACAGCTCTGGTCGCATCATGCGGGTTTTGGTTTCTGTTTGCCTTTGCACCTTGTTTGACGTCTCCGTTTAATGTTGCTATTGACAGGACAGGCTGCACAATGGGCAGCCTCAGCAAGATGGCCAAAGAGCAACCAAATCATAGAGACTGAACCTAACTCTCGGTCTTAGAGTTGAGGCCTATTGGCAGGGCTGATGTGCACGTAACAACCTAAACTGCACCGGCTAGGTCCTCAATCTCTGGAGTCTTACCGTCTCCAGCATAACAAGGAGACACAGCTATTGAACCACCAGGTGGCTGGGCAGCTCCCACAGGGAACTAGGACAGAGGAAATCTTGCAGAGAACTCATGGCAGGGACACCTCAGATTCCCGGGGCACGCTTGGGTTGACGTTTATAGCTCAGTGCAGCTGGAGTCCAACCGCACCCAGCGAGAGACGTCAGGAGTGAGTCGGGATGCGTGTTCGCGCTCCGTGTGCTCTTTTGAAAATGTGGTAGGAGTTGGCCCCGTTCACAGCACTAAATTTGCCAGAGGCTCAGCTCCAAGTAAGATGCTTGTGTGTAAGAGACTGGTCCAGAAACATTTAGGTAAGGAATTTAAACAAGGCAATCACCTTCCTCTCCCAACACAATCAAGCTCTCTCAACAGCACAAGGACTGATGCCCTGCATTCCATCCCTCCATATAATTGCTTTTATTATTCTCCTCTAATTGCTATCACATCCCTCCCACTCCCTCTCTGCACCTCTCACCAAAGTGTTCTTGCTGAATCACAGGTGCTCTTAAAAAAATCACTTGCTCCGTGCTCCTCTTAGGGAGCTTTCCCCATCAGATGGGACCTCAAACCCATCCCCTGCTCCTTAAAGGGCCACCCCCCTGAGACAAAGCGAGCTGTTCGGGCCTCGGCTTTGGAACCTACACAACTTGGCAAGTGACCTTTGTCGGAGTCCTTTTCCCCTCCTTCCTCTTCTCACTGAGCAGTGGGAAAGAGAAGAATTACAATGAGAGGAGGCCAAATGTCACTGCCTTGAGTAAGTGGAGCCAAATAGCTCACAAGACTTTCAAACTGCAGCAGGTAGCGTCAATTCTTAGAAGAGGAAAAGAAGTCTCAATTTTAGCCAATTCCATTAAAAGATGGACAATCCAAATCCAATCCATAGTGAAAAATATCTTTGCAAGACTCATTTCTATTGGGAGTCTACATTATTTTAAAGTTAAAAGAGCCAGGGTCATTCAAAGGAGTCATAAAATCAAAGCCTGACCACAACTGGCCATTAGAGATCCCACAACAGAAGGGAAATTGGCTTTAATGTCCTGGTGAGTAATCTCATTTTGCCTTTTCTCAATTTCCCCCACGTAATTGCAACTGGATTCAGCGTGCCTCTTCACTTCCTGTCCCACACTGCTGAAAAACGCCGCTGTGCGCTTGGCTCAGTCGCTGCTGAGGTTCAGCTGCATTGGAAATCTGCTACACACACACACACACACACACACACACCACACCCACCCACCCACCCACCCGTTGGAGCATGCAGCGGTCAGTGCTCATTGCCTCCAAAGGCTAGTGTCACCGCTGTCACATCCCATCCCTGGGTGGCATGAGTGAAGTGACTTGTGTTTGCTTTGCAATCTTTTGGAAGGAGTGATGTGACAGATATATGGCAACGTATACTCATTCAATAGGCAAGATCAGCTAACGCAGCCCCTACCTACACCACCGAACCAAATCAAGCAGTAATTATTGGGCCGAGCCGCTTGAAGAAACTGCCCCCCAGAAGGTTCTGCATCCCACAGGGATTTCTCTCCTGCCTGGGGTTTTATTTCCTCTCCTCTCTCTTGCACTATGCTAGGGATTTGCCTCATCCCACATCCTCAACTTCTCAGCCAAGCCAAAGGATACAGGCTCAGTCTGGATTCAAACTACACAAACAGAATCCTGGCAAAAGCCACTCCTCTCCCCTGCCATTGGATCTTGTCAGCTCGGAGGAGTCTCTGCACCTCTCTATGGCAGAAGTCATGCCCTGTGGGGGTGGGGGTGGGAAGCCGTCTAAGGAATTCCGGAAGGAAACATGACAGCCCTGGTTCTAAAGCTGAGCAAGCATGATGCTTTCTAGGCATGCAACATAGTGACGCATTGACTTCTGGCTACTGTACTTGGAGTATGCACTGGCACAAAGCTGCAGAAAGTGCCATTGGGATCCAGCAAACCCTCCCACAATCCAACCCCCTGCCCCATCCCAGAGTCCCCTCCTGCATCCAAACTCTCTTCCAGAGCTTGAAGACTTCCCCCCCCCCATATACCCTCCTAATTTCTGGCCCCATCCAGAGCCAATCCCCCCCAGCATCCCAACCCCTGCCATAGCCCAAGGAAAATTTGTGAGGGTGGGGGAGAGCAAGTGACGGAGGGAGGGGGAGTTGTGAAGGTGCAAGAAAGGGGGTGTGCTATGGTGGTTTGTGCAATTAGAAAGTTGTCAACCTTAGGCAAAGATGGGAATCTTTTTTGTGTTTTGGGCACATTATCAACCCCACAGTATCAGCAAATCTTTCCACTCCAGCCGAATAAGGTATCGTTCTTGTCGTGAGAATCATAGGTCCGATGATGCCTACCCAAGGGGGGGGGGGGGGGGGGAGAGGATAGAACCAGTTGGACCATTTTAGCAAATAAAAAATATTTCTTTATAACAGTGATGAATTAATAGTCTTTATTCTAAGATTTTAATAGACCGTGTTAATAATGAATTTACAGTATTTATTATATTTATTCTCTGATTTCTAGTTAAACGTGTCAGAGATGTAAGGATGGGAATGGCAAGGGGAATAGTCTCTATTTTAAAAATATCCAGCTACACTAATTATATAACAGTGATAACTACAAACTCTATGTACTATCCAAAACAACTACAACACTAAGCTTATACAACAAGAAAAAAATCAAATCATTCATACCAACTTACACAGCACACGGAACATTTCAAAGATATCGGTTCGGTTGCGAAGGCCTTGGTTATGCCCGAGAGTCGGGGGAGCTGGCTGGTCAGCTGATCAGGCCGGCAGCGCTTTGGAGTACACGGGAAGGCACATGCACGGTGGTACGTGTGTTGCGAAGACCTCCTCGAGCGAACTGTGCGATGGGTATTTATCCCCAAAACTGCACATCGCTTTTCTGCGCTTGCATATTACCACATATGGTCCAACAGTCACCTAGTGGGGGGATCTGTGTCCCAGGGGTTGGGCTGAAACTGAGCAGGTTACATGCGACCAGGTAAGCCCCGCAGTTCTCACGCCAAGGTGATGGGTGGGAGAGTCTGAGGCTATTTTCCCCTTTTCACACCTTCCCTTTTTCTATAGGCAATGGTATGCAGGAAGGGTGCGGCCGGTTTCTCCCGAGGAGTACTGCAGCCCACTATAGCAAGAATAGCCTGGCCAAACTTTTTACTGGGGGGGACGGGGGGAGGGAGGGTAAGCAGGTTTTTTTTCTAACAGTTCTCTGGCCATTTGCTTCACAGCTAGGTCTAAACACGTCCCCTGCATTGCCATTGATACAGAGTAATGTGCTTCGTTTCTGTTCATTTAATAAATGTGAGAGAGATATTTGGCAACCTCTGAAAGCTGCACAGTGGTGCCTGGGCATCCTGTGCTCTGATTTAATTTCACTCCCACATCACCAGCTGCGTCAATAGCGAAGTCACTACATCTCAGAGACACTGAGCGACGGAGGAACCACACATACAAACCACCACACACCAGGGCCGCCAATGGGGGAAGGGAGGAGGAGGGGTAAAGAGGACAGTTGTCCTGGTAATTTTAAAGGGCCCTGGGCTGCTACAGCATCCCGGGGCCCTTTAAATCACCACTAGAGCCTCAGGCAGCATGTCCCAGGCAGCGCTAAGGAGTGCCCCACCCCTTCCAGGGGGCCTGGAGCCCAGCCCCTCTTCAGCTGCCCAGAGCCCAAAGTCTGTCACCAGCCCCAATGACCACAGACATCCCCTTCCCCCCAGAATATTGGCTGGGAGAGTTTTCTCCTTCCTGCCAAAGTGACAGGAAACAGGATTTGATGGTCTGACCAGATACGGCAATTTTGTGGTTGTTCTAAATGAGCTTCCTGTTGTGGACTTTGGTAACTAACATACTAATACGTCCAGTGGCTAGAAGTTAGACCATCTCTGTCTAATGGCCTGGCTATTACAAGGCCTCCCTTATAATATCCCTTCTATGACTTGGTACTATCAGGGTAGTTACTATTATCCAAATGCCTAGATGCCCTTCAAAGTCAGTGGGAGGGAAGCCCAAGTAAAGGGGCTCTAGCCTTAAATGCAGCTCCATAAAGCGGGGAGTTTCCCAAAGCAGAGACATGAATTGAAGGGAGCCACCGTGCAAGGATGGAAAGGAAAGGAGAACTCTGAAGCACGTTCGTGTCGTGTCTGCTCAGGAGAATTAGAACCTGCACTGCTGAACCCTTTCACAAAGAAAGGAACATTCTCTACTTGCAGCTGAGAGGGGGCACACAGGGGTGAAATTCTTTTCCAAGGTCAGGTGTACATGAGGTGGCGAAGTCAAAGTAAGGTATGCAACTCCAGCTACGTGAATAGCACTTCTGACCTACCACGGCATCTCCGCTGGGAGGGGAGGGGGGTGTCAACAGGAAAAACTCTTCCATCAACTTCCCCTACTCCTGACACCCCAGTGGAGTACTGGAGTCGATGGGAGCACAACCAGCAGTCGATTTAGTGGGTCACCTGGTAAGTGGAGACAAGGCTGAACTTCAGCAAGTCACCAGTGCTCTCATTCTTACGAGGGGAACAAATCATGTCAGCGTGGAATGGTATGTGGAAAGCCGTTTTAAATCCATGTGCTGTAGCCGAGCTATTGCTCGAGTCAGCCTGCTGTAATATCTTCTGGAACAAACAGATTTGCACAGATTAGCTGCGCATCAGGTAGGCAATGGAGAAAGCCACCTTATCTCATAGCTGAGTGTTGTGGTGGGTGCCCATCCCTCTCCGATGCTGAAACTGGCTCTTCCCCATCACCCCGTCTAGGTAACAAGATTACCTGCTTATTCATCTGTATTGACCCATCCCTACAACTAACCTTCCCCACCCCCATCCCCAAGCGAAGCCTCAGTTAGGAAGAGTGATGGATTCCCTCAGGCACTGACTGATGGAGGAACCGTTGTCTGTCAGAACGCATCTGGCCTGAGAGCTGTCACTTGCAATCAGCTCTGTTCTCCCAGCTACGCTTCTGCTCTGGACAAACACACTGAACGCTGACTTTCAAGGGAGCGCCTCCCCCGGCGGCACTGAGGGGTTGCTTCTAAATGGTATATTTACTACTTTACATTAAGCTGGCCAGATTCAGAGCCCTGCATAACTGGCCGGCTTATCACACAGCACAGCCACGTGAAGGACTCCATGATGAACTAGAATGTAAGGAGGGGGATGGCTGGGAGGGAAGATTTCAGAAGAGCTGGAATGCAATAGGGCTCCTCGGTTTCTCACTCGCGTACCCCCAGTTTGAAAGAGAGGGTTGTTTGTTTAGTTATCCCGTAAAATAGCCCATCTAGTCATTGTTACAATTTGCAAAACATTGCTACAGCCCACTCTGTGCGAAGCAGTTACACGGCATGTGATGCATTTGTAAACCAGGGAGAAGTGGAGATAGTGTTTGCCCAAGACCGCACCGCCCGTCAGTAACAGAACCCAGCCCCTAAATTCCCAGTCCTCTACTCTGCCCATTAGCTAAGTGATAGAAATGTAGCCGTGTTAGTCTGGGGTAGTTGAAGCAAAATGCAGGACAATGTAGCACTTTAAAGACTAACAAGATGGTTTATTAGATGATGAGCTTTCGTGGGCCAGACCCACTTCCTCAGATCAAATAGTGGAAGAAAATAGTCACAACCATATATACCAAAGGATACAATTAAAAAAATGAACAAATATGAAAAGGACAAATCACATTGCAGAACAGAAGGGGGATGCGGGGGGGTGGGAAGGGGGAGGAAGGAAGGTAAGTGTCTGTGAATTGCTGATATTAAAGGTAGGGAGAGTGGGATGTTTGTGAGTTAATGGTATTACAGGTGATAATTGGGGAAACTGTCTTGGTAATGGGTGAGAAAGTTCAAAGTCTTGTTAAGTCCTTGTTGGCAAGTGTCGAATTTTAACATGAATGACAGTTCAGAGGATTCCCTTTCAAGTGCAGATGTAAAAGGTCTTTGTAGCAGAAAGCTAACACGCTCCCGAGCAGTATTTACAGTGTCATAGGCACCATCGACACAGATATGTATTCTCACCCACACGGTTCTGCAGCTTCAGAACGGCCCTGTGCCCTTTAGGGTGAATTCCTATTTTATAAACAGAGAGAGGCATTTCCCTTCCTCATGCAGAGGCTGAAATGTCTATATTTAGAGCAAGACACATCTAATATATAAATAATGGAGGCAACCCTAACAACCCCACATCTAAGTTTGCACATGGAATTATTATTTATTTAAAATATTTTTTCCCCGCCTCTGTTTAAAATTTCCGAGGTGGCTTACAAAATTTTTTTAAGACACAATACAAATATATATCAAACGTTAGGGATGTGAACAACTAGTCGACTATCTGATAAGCAAATGCTTGTTGGATAGTCGACACGCTAGTTGACTAGTCACGTCCCCCCACTTGGTGCCTCTATCAGAAAGAGGCAGCAAGGGGGGGAACGTGGAAGAACAGGAGGAGCTTCAAAGCAGCAGCACCACATGGAGCCCGGGGTCAGCTAGGGACTTCCCCACCAACCCCGGGCTGCATGCGGTGCTGCCGCTTTGAAATGCTGCGGGGAATACGGGGCTGGCAGAGGACTGCTTGAGTCCCTTGCTGGCCCCATGCTCCCTGCAATGCTTTCGCCTTTGAAGTATAGCAACAGCCCTAAGGCTTTCCCCAAAGCTGTTGCTACACTTCAAAGGTGGAGGCACCTTTATTGACTAATCAAATAGTCAATGCAAATGACTATTCTATTAGCCAATTAATCAGAATTTTACAACCCTACATGAAACAGGACTAAACCCCCCCTCTCTTCCACACTTCACTGATTGAACTGGGCTTCCACACTTGGCACAGCAACTCAAAAAGACAATTGAACTTTCCATGTAACAAGCAAAATAGTTACTAACTTTTTGCAGGAGAAACATTTACAAGTTTTCCTTTCCAACGCATTGCACTGTTTTTGTTTTTCTGGTTTCTTTGGGCTTTCCTCTTGCTGAAAACATCCACAGAACAAGCCTTATAAATTGCATACTACACACACAGACACAAACACTGCTGTTGGCGCGGTCAGAAAAACTCCCAAGGTGCAATTCCTTTCATTTGGCATAATGGATTTGACCAACACCAACTGTAGCTGATGGAATTGCTCAGAACGCTCACAAGTGCGGATTTTCCCATGCTGCCTGTACAGCTCTGTTCCTCACAAATCTCCCGGGGAGCCCGAGAAAGCAGGCTGAGTTTGAAGGGACACAAGAGGAGCTTTCAGTAGGCAGATGAGTTAGCAGGTAGTGCTCAGAATGTGGGGGTGTCTGCTCAGAATGTGGGGGATCAAGTGGAGGAGCCTCATAGGCCCGGGACTCTGGCTGTGGTGCTCCTGGGAGGAGAGACACCACTGCCACAGAAATCTAGTGTACACCAGCAATCAGCATCCTCGTGCAGACACAAGTGTTCCCACTCACAGCCCCAGTCACCACCCCACACAAATCCCTGATCACTCACCTCACTTCTCCCAGATTGCCCTGGCTTGTGTGAGGTGACAACAGTCTCAACGTGGGGCCATGGTTGTTTAATATTTTCCATTCCAGGATTATATTACTGACAGATGTCTAGAATGCACAAGCCTGTACAGACCCTCTACCTCCCGCCCCCATTAGTTAGGATGGCTATATCATGAATGTTTCCCTCAGTCTTCGGTTCATCAGACGGCAGATCTTTGCTCCTGCCAGTCCAGGAAGCCGGCCAGAACTCTCCAAAAGTCCTTTCCCCCTTCCTTGTCATGTTTGAGCTGTTCAGGAGGGTCACCACATTGGACACAGTCTCAGAAGAACGTGTTCACTGCCTGCATGCAAGATCGGCAGACAGAAAGAGAGGCCGGAACCAAGCTCCACGCCCAGTGTTTGCTAGAGACCCCATTGCATTTTCTTCAGAATATAAAACGGTGGAATTCAGCAGCAGTTCCAAGTAGATCTGTCATTTTAAAACCCCTTCCTGAGCTAACCCATCATAAACATTCCTGTGCACGTGGCCTAGGACGGACCCTGCTATAACAGAGTCATTAAGCAGAGAGGGAAACGGGGGGAGGGGGAGACTAGCTGACAGGCAGGGACGCTGCACGCTCAGCCCAGTTTGGTGAGCAGCCCCTTCCAGTCTTCCCTTATTCACATGCTCCGCCTGCTGCTCGCTAATTGCTTTCTGAAACAGGAGAGACAGCTGATGAGCAGAATGCCATTGCCACTGACAAATTCCCCAGCTCTGTAAATACAATTCACCTTGCCGTGAACAAGGGAATGGTAAATGGAAATGTTTGTCTGTGCTGAGATGTTTAAAAACAAAAGCCATTTCCGGGGTGGTTATGAATATCTATTTTGCTTATTTACGTGCCCCAGGAAAGTGCTTGCACAGGTCTGGTGAGAACCAATGCTAACCGCAGGGCGAACACAAGCTCTGGGGTCAGTGACATTAATGCTCTTTGAACCTTCTTTGCGTTGCCTAGGATGGCACTGATGGAGAATGCATCAGCATTCCTTGTACTCTGCAGAATTAATCCAACTGAAAAGCACCGAGCTCCTGTTTGAAAAGGGCTTCCTTCATTTCAGGTGGAATTTTAAGATATTAATTGCCAGCCTCTCCCTCTTTCAAAATTAGACAAGTTAAGGCCCATACACCCCAGAGGTGGGGTCATTCCAATTATACTGCATGTATCAATAACTGTGAAGCAATCTAGGGGACCCCCAAGGATAAAAGATACCCATTATTGCTAACCTTAAGCATTCAAAAATCATGATATTTATAAATATATTTTCAGTTCTTTTTATTTACCTTAGGAGTTGGGAACCTTTAAGTTACACATGCTACTTTTTCAAACTTTTTCTGTGCAGTCATGAGGGTTAGAAACTTTGATAAAAAAAAGAAGCAGAGACTCATAACTTCGGGTACTATGACTTTAAGACAGACACGAAATACCATGACACCGACGATCAAGTTGCAAGAGTTGGCAATACTGCTGCGTAGGTGTAAAGTAATTTTATTCACTTATGTCCTAAGTCACTGTGTAGCATTACTGTTACTATTGTTCCACTTCAGGATCAGGTGTATTTCAGTGACACATTTAGAAGCCACATACAGCTGGGTGCATATGAAGAGTGGTTAAGTTTGTGATCCAGACGGGATTGAATGTGCTAGAAATGTCTAGATATTATGGTAATAGAAAACTCCAAGTGATAGACAGGTGAATTCTTAGTTACGGATACATTTTTCTGTAAATGGCAACTAGGTGAGCAGAGAGTCAGTGGACGTGGGAATTAAGATACAGAGCCATCTAGGACACGGGGGGAGGAGGAGGGGAAAGAGGAGGAGGGGAATCAGCAATGATGGAAGATACCAAATACATGTCAAGGAGATTAGAAAAAAAAATGACCATGGAAATTTTAATTCACAGGATCTCTCTCTGCAGACAGATGGTCATTTCAGGCTTTCTATTCTCTAATCCCTCGTTCTGCAAAGCAAACATTCTAAATCCCAGATAATGTAGGTTTTACCATCTCATATATATATCCCAGAGCATTAAGGCTGGCCCTGGCGATAGGATACATATGCTTAAACATCTGAATGCCTAAGTAATTTATGGTGGCAGGAAGCAGTTACCTGGACTTTGCAGAGGTGAACGTGACAGCCCACATCAGAAGCCAGCAAGCAGTGGCCTCTTTCAGAGCAGGTCGTCTTATTCAGTGGAGCGTCACAGTGATTAAATCATCAGCTGAGCCAAACCCTAATTGCTGGGTTCATGTCAGAATTCTTCTCTATTCCCCACCCGGCAACCTCTATTAGGAAGGGGCAGGAGGTTAAAACATGTGAGTGATGAAGGCTCTCTCCATCAGTCTACAATGGATCTTGTTAGCACAATGCAGTTGCCTTCCTGTGCGGGCAGCCTCTTTACAGCATGGGTAAGAACTTCTAGCCAGCTCTCTGAAGGTGAAGAAAACTAAGTGTATCCCACAAACTACAGTAATGTCACTGTTAGTAAGTCCACAGCCACCTAGGTCTTCACAGACTTTATGATGCCACTTGGAGCTCCTTGTGGACAGCAGGACTAGAACTTGGGATCTTCCTACTAAAAAAAAAAAAAAAAATCCCACAAGTCTGTCATTTGAGTTAATGGAAAATCTCCATTAGCTACTGCAATACAGGGTCTATGAAACAGACCTCTATTATTTGGATTCTATCCAGTAGCATATACAGCACCAGACAATTACAATATTTGGTCTTTATCCTTTGGTGGCAGGAACTGCACACCAGCATGCGCTGCAGATATTGATGGATCATCCAGCACCAAGCAAGGAAGGGGGTAACCTTCCTAGTTTTGTAGTGGAGAAGCGGAGGAACCAAGAAGGGAAGTGACTCATCCAAGGTGTGTCAGCAATTCTGTCACAGGGCTGGGAACAGAAATCAGACTCTTGACTCTCCTGACCTGCGCTTCAGCCACAAGATTGCCCTCTCTGGGTCCAGAGGAGTAAGAAGTTTTCCCTTTGGGTTCAAAGTTCATCTCCAATGTCAGATCAGAGGGGAAAGAGAGCAAGACAGAGAGCAAGACAAGGAGGTGGCTGGCTGGCTGGCGGGCAGAGGCTCAAAGCAGGATAATTCATTATCAGTCTCACAGCCTCCCTGTTAAGTCAGCTCAAATGAGTTAACAAGGAGCAGTTAGCGTCTCTCAGCCTCACAGAGAGTTGCTCACAATTAAACAGACATGGAAATGCATTTCATGAAATATGCATATTGTTTGCCTCCTAAAGAGCTGGTTAAATCAGACCATGAAAAGACCAGAAATTAATGCTTAGAATAACAGTCACTCTCAATTTCTTCTCTAATGCATCCCAGATGAGTGCCGAAAAAGAGGATAAGTCCAGAGAGATCTTTGCACTTCTGAGGATGTAGGGAGGAGTGGACATATTCCCAGGTGGTGTAAATCAACGTAGCTCTGCTCAAGTCAGTGGCACTTTGCATCAGCTGAGAATCTGGACCCATCTCTCTTCCCACATTTGGAAACTCCCTTGTCCATCATAGGCAGCGCTGCAAACAAATCATAGCTCCATAGCTGTGGTCATAGTGCAGGCAGCAGCCCCTTCCATGGCTGAATAATTCAGGCCAGGATTTAGGAAGACGTTGAGCGAGGACTCTAGGCAGCGCACGGTGTGTTCGTCCGCCAGATGAAACCTGTCTGCATCCAGGATCCTCAATAAAGGGACCCTGGATCGTTCACTGTAGTCCAGTTTTGTCATTTCCCTTCCGTGAGGGATGTACTGCAGGGCTACTCCCTCTGCCTGCAGGTGGAGCACAGTGGCTGCTTCCCGTGCAGGCGCAGTGCTGCTAAGGAGTAAGATTTAGATGCCCAGCCTGGGCCACAAGAAGGGCCACTCGGCTGCAGGCATTAACAGCAGGCTCAATTAAAGCGCTGCAGAATATTAGTGATGAGATTCAAGCCCCCAGCCTTCAAATGCACAGGGCCTTTGTGGCAAGATTTTCACTTCCAGCCTCCAAGTAGGATCCCTGTCCCTGGGGCGAGGAACAAGGCTGAGTACCCAGCAGGGCCCCCGAGCATGGCAGGATCCCCGCACACAACAGGCCAACGCTCCAGGGCATTTTGCAGTTGCCCTTAAATGCAGCATTTAGCATCCTGGGCCCTTTGCTGGTGACAGACGCTCTTGTCTCCCATGACTAATGGCTCATTGTTTATATCTGTGCTGGAGGAGTAAATTCTTCATTATTGGAGCGATCTGACATGTACGAACAATTGGAGCAAATTGATTGTATTTTCCAAATCATCACACAGACTCTAATTCTATCCGCAAGAGGCACTAATTTGAACCAGAATTACCTTCTAAATTAGAAATTAGAGCTTTTGATGGAGAAGAGCAATGACTCCCCTTGTGCAGCATGGTCTGTGGGGGAGGGGAGCAGAAGCCTTCCTGACTTCAGATAGGGTTCCTTTTGTCTGCCTGCATCTCCTTCTGCGATTTGGTGGCCTTCTGCATCAAAGGCTTGGCTTCACTGAGGCATTAGCATGGGTGATTGACAATTGGGTGAGCTGGGCCTGGCTTAAGCAGCCGCACTGCAAAGCTAGAGGCCTTAGTTACTGGCTCTTCACTGGTGCATTCACCCTCCTTCCTCGCTAGGACTCCTGGTTCTTTGTGCGGGACTAAGCTGAGCTGCTCTTGGATTCTGTCTGGGTGAACATGGGGAGAACTGGTTGTTTATTCTGGGCACAAGGCGGAAATTGTGGAAGACACTAAGCGCCAGCATGGGAACTAGGGAGACGGGGGGTGCTACAGCACCCCTGGGCTCCCACCTTGTGCCTGGAATCTCAAGAGCCAGCCCCATGTACCAGGGCTCTGCTGCCAGACCTGCGTGTTGGGGTCCTGGTTAGAGCCTGCACGCCAGGGACCTCTGCTTCCAACCCTGTGTGGGGTCCTTGTCTGAGCCCCTTACACCGGGGGACCTGGCTGCTGGTCCCATCTGTCGGGGTGGGAGTGAACAGAGGGAAGGGGCCTCAGCACCAGTACGTTTAGAAATGTTCCCATGATCCTGGCACTAAGGAAGACAGGAGAAACAACACAGCCAACTCAATTGGATCTGGGGCCACTGACCAAAGCCACAAAGGTGCCCCTGGATTCATTCGCTTTCCAGAGTAAGTCAGAATCCTAGGGCTGGAAGAGACCTCAGAAGGTCATCAGATCCAGCCCCCGCCCAACGCAGGACCAATCCCAACTAAATCAACTCAGCCAGGGCTTTGTCAAGCTGAGACTTAAAAACCTCCAGGGATGGAGATTCCACCCCCTCCCTAGGGAACCCAGCCCAGCGCTTCCCCACTCTCCTAGGGAAATAGTTTTTCCTCATATCCAACCTAGACCTCTCTCACTGTAACTTAAGACCATTGCTCCTTGTTCTGCCATCTGTCACCACTGAGAACAGCCTCTCTCCATCCTCTTTGGAACCTCCCTTCAGGAAGTTGAAGGCTGCTCTCAAACCCCCCTTCACTCTTTGCTTCTGCAGACTAAACAGACCCAACTCCCTCAGCCTCTCCTCATAGGTCATGTGCTCCAGCCCCCTAATCATTTTGGTTGCCCTCCGCTGGACCCTCTCCAATGTATCCACATCCTTCCTGTAGTTGGGGGCCCAGAACCGGACACAATACTCCAGATGTGGCCTCACAATACTCCAGATGAGCCGAATAAAGGGGAATAATCACTTATCTAGATCTGCTGGCAATGCTCCTCTTAACGCACCCTAATATGCCATTAGCCCTCTTGGCTATAAGAGCACCCTATTGACTCATCTCCAGCTTTTCATCCATTGTAATCCTCAAGTCCTTTTCTGCAGAACTGCTACTTAGCCAGTCGGTCCCCAGCCTGTAACAATACTTGGGATTCTTCCATCCCACGTGCAGGACTCTGCACTTGTTGAACCTCATCAGATTTCTGTTGGCCCAATCCTCCAATTTGTCAAGGTAACTCTGGAGCCTATCCCCGCCTTGCAGCATATCTACCTCTCCTCCTAGCTTAGTGTTATCTGCAAACTTGCTGACAGGACAATCCAGCCCCTCATCCAGGTCATGAATAAAGATGTTGAACAAAACTGGTCCCAGAACCGATCCTTGCGGCACTCCACTAGAAACTTACTGCCAACCTGACATCGAGCCGTTGATCACTACCCGCTGGGCCTGACCTTCTAGCCAGCTTTCTATCCATCTTACAGTCCATTTATCCAATCCATATTCCCTTAACTCGCTGGCAAGAATATTGTGGGAGACCGTATCAAAAGCTTTGCTCAAGTCAAGGTATATCACATCCACTGACTTCCCCATGTCCACAGAGCCAGTTACCTCATCATAGAAGCTAATCAGATTGGTCAGGCACGACTTGCCCTTCATGAATCCATGTGACTATTCTTGATTACTTTCTCCTCTTCCAAGTGCTTCAAAATGGATTCCTTGAAGATCCCAAGACATGCAGTCGGTTTCCTGGAGCTCCAGAGACTGGCTATGCTGCATTGTCCCATTAGCAACCAATGAGATTTTTAGAAGGGGCCAGGTTAAGACATCTCAAAGGGGCCTGATTTTCGGAGGTCAGCACTATCTGAATGTCAGCTCCTTTGAGGTGTCTCAGAAGTGAAAGCTCCCCCCAAATCAAGGCACTCAAAATTATTAGTCACTTTTGAGGTTTAAATATAAATCTTATGATTAGTCCACTAACACTATGACTATTTATTACTTATGATGGCCCCCATTGTTCTAAGCAACCCACAATAACAAGCACAGATCTAGCTTCCCCTGCCCCACCCCAAGAATTCTCACAGTATAAACTAACACAACAGGGGAGGGTCAGATAACCGGGGATGTGAGGGAGAAGAGAAGGCCATACTTGAAGTCTCAAGCAGAAAAAAAAAAAAAGAATTCATGAGGCAGGCCTGAAAACAGTCACGTGATCAGTTAAATCTTGAGATATTTATAAATCCTCTGGGGACAGGGGTAAACATCCTGGCAAAGTTTGGAGACAATACAAAATTACTCAGGATAGTTAAGTCCAAAGCAGAATGAAGAATTACAAAGGACCTCATAAACTGGATGAACCGGGCAACAAAAAGACAGATGAAACTCAAATGTTGATCAATGCAAAAGCGATGCTCATTGGAAAACAAACCATACATAGAAAACGATGGGATCTCAATTAACTGTTAGCACTCAAGACAGATTCTGGAGTCACTGTAGATAGTTCTTTGAAAACATCCTCTCAGTGTGCAGTGGCAATCAACACAAGCTAACCATGATAGGAAAGGAGTAGATAACACTGTAAATATCATAATGCCACTATAGAAAGCCTTGGTAAACCCACACCTTGAATACCACAGCCATGGTCACCCCATCTTAAAAAAAAAAAAAAAGATATTCAAATTAGAAATGGTTCTAAGAAGGGCAACAAAAATGGAACAGCTTCCATGTGAGAAGAAATTAAAAAGATTGGGACTGTTGAGTTTGGAAAAGAGATCACTAAAGGGGGAGAGGTTAGAGGTCTATGAAATCATGAATTGCGTGGAGAAAGTGAATAAGGAAGTGTTATTTACTCCTCACAACACAAGAATCTGAGCTCACCCAACTAAATTAATAGGCAGCAGGTCTGAAAGGACCATAAGGAAGTATTTTTACAGAGAGTACAGTAAACCTGGGGCACTCACTACCAGGGGACGTTGAAGGCCAAAAGCATAACTGGATTCATAAATAATTAACTAAGTTCATGGAATTAGATAAGCCCATGAATGGTTACTAGCCTAGATGGTCAGGGATGAAGCCCCATGCTCTTAATGTCCCTAGCCTCCGACTGCCAAATGCCAGGCTGGCTGATAGGGAACAGATCACTTGATAATTTTCATGATCAGTTCATTCTCTGTGAAACATCTGGTACTAGCCACTGTTTGAAGGCAGGATATTGGGCTAGCTGGACCAATGGTCTGACCTAGTATGGATGGTAGATTTCTCTCCCTGTCTTTCTGCTTGATGGCTTCAAATTTGTCTCTTGCAACTGGGGGTGGGGGCTAGAAACTCACTTTATTTGAATCGAAAGCCCAGATCTTTACATAATCACGTCTCCAAGTGCTGCAGCTTGAAGGAGGAGGTATGGAATAAAAAAATCACCAGAACCCCAATAAAGCTGCGGGAGTTGGTAGGGCAGAGGAACCTCAGACCAGATCAGGATCACAGAATTTGCTCTGGTCATTACAGCATAGAGACATTCAGGGGCTCTGCTTCTTTGTGAGCAAGGGTGAACGTTGCCTCCCCAGCTCCTTGAAGGCAAAGTAGGTGGGAGTGACTATTCAATTTCAGCCGAAGTGGGTTGTGCCCACGACTACATGTTTTGTTAGTCTCTAAAGTGCTGCAAGACTATTGGTTGTTTTTTACATTTTTCCAGTTACAGACTAACTCGGCTCCCCTGCTGAAGCTTTTATTCAGGAAGGATCAGAGACAGGGTTATTGTGTGGCTATAGCCCCAGATGCATAGTTTTGATGGGATGTGTGACGTAGTGGGGGTATTTGCTGGGCTGTGGTGACCCCTGCTGTCTGGAGCAAGACCCAGCAGGGAAAACCTCACTATGCAAAGGTGATGCCAAACCGGTTGAACCAGACACCCCCCATGGAGAGGAACAAAGGAAGGTGGAGGCTGCCCTGGCTGGGGGGCAGGGCTGGAAGAGAGTGAGTTGAGTTGCAGGCTGGGAGCATGGAGGAGACAGCCTAGGGAAAGGGGCTGGAGTTTAGGGGCCCAGTCTCCCCCATCTCAAGGGGGCCTGAGGCATCCTAGCCCAGCTCTGGGACCAGATTCCATCTGTGCTGTATCCTGGAGAGGCAATAAACTTCCTCTATTCCACCGGCTGGTGCAGGCTGTGTGTGCCATTTCGGGGTGCAGGAGATGGGGGACCCCCAACGCGCCGTCACAGGATGGTGGCATGCTATCCATACGGATTGTGCTGGCGCAGTCGCCATTGGCCCTGCACTCCAGTCACATGCTGGTTGCTGCCAGAAATTGATTTCTAAAATATCTAAAACTCATTGGGATATTAGGATTGTGGTGGTTTAGCTCCGATACACATTTGCTTTGTCATATCAAGACAATAGTAATGGCTTTTTTATGAATATTAAATTCTTTGCTCAATAAAGCAAATGAGTTTCCTTTCATGAATAAGAGAACAAAGGCATTAATGTCCTCTGAGGTCACCCTCCTGTCTTGTCTAGGGCTGCCTCCGGGGCAGTGTCTCTGTACCGAGCATATCGAGTCATCATCAAGCCGGGAAGGCAGATCTGGGTAGGGCCATAGCAGAGCGGCCTTCTACTTCTGAAAGGGCGAAATTAAACGTCTCTTTGGTCTCACACGAGTTGGAGCTGGTGTTTAGCTAGTTCTGAGCGAACTTGGAGCCACATCACACAGATCTGCACTATTTGGTGCTACCGCTGGGAGATGCATGAACACGCTACCTACCCAAACGTACAGATCTGGGCAACCCGCCCAGTGCACTCCACTTCCTGCGGTGGCAGGAAGAGCACGACCACTGCCACCGTACGGTGCTAAGCTCCCCTAAGCGATCCCCAAAGCTGCATGCTTGGGGGACAGGATGCCATGTGGGGGAGAGGGCGGGGTGAAGGCAAGAAGGGGTGGAGCTTGAGCCCCTGCTGTAAGCTGTGCACTCGCGTGGCCACTTGGGAGAGATTGAAATGCCGCCCAGCTGATTAGCACCGCGCCCATAGCTGGGTTTTGTGTTACGATCTGTGGTTTACATGCCTGGGTGCACAGAAAAAACTGTTCTGCACAGGGATGGAAAAGTTTAGAGGGAACATTGGCCAGGAGGACGGGAAACTGTTATTTAGTCCTGACCCATCAGGCCCTATTCTGTTGCTGGAGAATGCTAGTCCTGCAGATCCACAGGCATCCGATTCTCCTGCTGCGCTTTCTTGTACAGCAAGGGTGGGGAATGCAAAGCAAGTTAAGATTCTCAGGAATCACAGGACTCCAGGTGCCGAGGTCTGAAGAAGAAAAGAGACTATAGGATAACGATGAGAATTCTGTACAATGAGGGTGGGGAACTAAGGCCAGGGGCTCGGATGCAGCTCCTGGTTTGCCAGGATCCAGGCCTTGACGCTCATGCTTTCCCCCAGCATTGAGGAGCCCACGCTGGTGCTCCAGTCCCCTCCCCACCATCCCCCTCCACCCCCAGGGTGGAACACACAAAATCTGCTAGCCGGGGGACCATAAGGCTCTGGTGTGCGAGGGAAATGTGGGGCATCCTTGTCAGTTGGGGGTCTACCTCAGTGAGAGTTTCTGTCTTTGTTTTTTTGCTTCTCATTTGTGTGCGGTCGCCAAGCGATGCTTCTATGGGTCAGCAGCCCCCGGCCCACAAAAGGTTCCCCACTCTTGCTGTATAAGAAAGCGCAGCAGGAGAATCGGATGCCTGTGGATCTGCAGGACTAGCATTCTCCAGCAACAGAATAGGGCCTGATGGGTCAGGACTGCGATTACAGTTTGGGGCGTTAGGGAGGGACGGGGGATGGTTGGATGAAATAACATGATCTTGGTAACTAATTGACCATTCATTACCAGTTGGAAATAGGTCAATGGAGGGATGATAGGAGTTGCTATAGGGAACTTTCTGGGTGTCTGGCTGGTGAGTCTTGCCCACATGCTCAGGGTTTAGCTGATCGCCATATTTGGGGTCAGGAAGGAATTTTCCTCCAGGGTAGATTGGCAGAGGCCCTGGAGGTTTTTCGCCTTCCTCTGTAGCATTGGGCACAGATCACAGCTGAAGGACTCTCTGCATGTTGGGGCCTTCAAAGTATTTGAAGGCTTCAATATCTGAGACATAGGTGAGAGGATTATTCTAAGAGGGGTGGGCGAGATTCTGTGGCCTGCACTGTGCAGGGGGTCAGACTAGATGATCATAATGGTCCCTTCTGACCTTAAAGTCTATGAGTCTATGAGTCTATGAGAGAGAAATGGCCGGCACCAGCAGGGATATTCAGGTGAAGCTGCAAAGGCGGAACTGGAGAGTTCCAAATGTCTTCCTGCAAGTGTGTGCTGTAGCCATAACCTCTCATTTACAAGATCACAGAAATTCATCGCATTCAACCAAAATATCCATAGGCACTGTGCACTTGTATAAATATAAAGGTAATTGATTAGGTGCTTTATGGGGTGTGCGTGTTAGTGCCCTGGCTTTATGGCCCATTAGTAGTTAGGCTCTGTTATGATTCTGCATTCTTTTGATTATGCAGATACAATCTATCATATTGTTCCAGAAACTTGGTTAAAGCTGCACTCGGCGGAGGCTGCAGCTGCAGTTTGCTCTGTCAGAGACACACATCATCGCTCCCTTTTATGAGAGAGAAAATTGGCCGTTGCTGTGCCTGCAAAAGCAGCTGTTATTTGTTGTTTTCCTTTCTAAAAACTATGATAAGGAGTTTGCCTTCCCTTCCCTCTTAACTGAATTACACCGTGTTTGTCTTCCCAGTGCTCTCACGGAAACACGCCGGCAGGCAGGCCAAGCTGCGGCTGCTTCTGCTTCGACGTCAGGAGCCCTTTTCCAGGAAGGATGGACTTGTAGTTAAGCCTCAGGATTGGGAATCAGGATGCGTGGGCTGGCTGCCTCTTCAACAAACTATGCCATCAGCAAAGCAGCGTTCATTAGGCCAAGTTTAGGGTTGCCAGGTGTCCGGTTTTCGCCTGGACAGTCCAGTATTTGTGGGCCCTGTCCAGTAAAAAAAAAAAAAACCAACAGAAAATACTGGTATTTTCTGTTTCTCTCATACTGACAGGGACAACTTTGGTGTCCTCCCTCCCCCGCTTTTTTTTGCTCAACAATTTTGGTCCTGTTTTTGTTTTTCCTTCTCAACCAATTTTTTTCCTGCCATGTTCGACATTTTTCAAAAGTATCTGGCAACCCTAGCCATGTTAGAAAAGCCCAGGCTAGGTGTTCTGGTGGAAACTCCATAAGGAGTGGGAAGGGAAGACCCCCACCATAGAAAGAGGATAGGGATCTACCCTAAGAGCCTATAGTGAGGGCCAGGCGCATCCACACTTCCTTGGCTCTAAGGGCCCCTCAGCTTGCTCCTCCAACTCCAGGGCAGCATGGGTCAAATGGAACCCCACTGCAACATCTGGTACAGAACCTCCCTCTCTGCCTGACAGGTGTTTCCATGGCACAGAGGAAGGCTCATGGAAACCACAACCCTGCCTTAAGTTGCACGAGTTCCCCCCTTCCCTGCCTGATTTTGCAACCCTTCCCAACCCCTCCCACTCGCTTGCCATAAATCCATGTGCACTATCAGAGAGGATACTGGCCTTTGGCTGTGCGTCTATGGCAGACCTGCCTACAAAGTGGGTGTGCTATCAAAGCTGGCAATGTTCCTGACCAGCTGCCCATCTCCAGCCTGCTTCTACAACCTACTCAGAGGCATGTACAGTCTAGGGGAGGCTCTGGAAGCCAGTCTGCCCAGATGGAGGAAGTTTGGTAGTAGAGGCAGCTCTTCACCCTGCCCCTGAAGAGACACAGAGCCAAGCCGAGATGCTCAAATAAGGGGAAATATTAAATACCCCCACACGGGCTTTGGGAATGTCAGAATCCAACTAATACAGGAGCTGAGCATCACAGCTTAGGCCCATTTCTCATCTACTAAGCCCCGATCGCTCTGGTGGGATGTCCCCATTGAAAACAATGGAAGTTCATGATGCCACCAGAGTCCGCTTTTGCAGAAATCATGGCAGGCTCAGAGCCCAAGTCACAGTCTAGTCTCTAGGCCGGGACGGGAGAAACCAGCATGGTTGACTGGAGAGGAGCATCCTGAAGTTTTCGGTGGGAGATCTGGGCGAGTTTTCAGATACCGCTCCAAAGCTCACCATAAAAGACAACTTTCTCCCTCCATCACATAGAAGGAATCAATCACAACAAGCACAATTTGTGACTCCCTGCCAATAGCTATTCACAGGTTTCCACAAAGTCAACATTCATCTGAAAGCCAAAAAAGCACCTGACTTTCCCCTTTATATCCTGCCACTCACCCTTTCATGTGCGGGAAGACACAGATTAAACACCTCATCTTTCCACACAAACAGTAATATCCCAGGGTAAGAACTTGCTCCACTTTCCAAGTTCAAACACAAAACAAAACACAGCAGCTGTCAAAAAGGCAATGCCATTTTTTACTCTTGAACAAGACTTAAAAAAATATCAACCTTATCTATTTTGTTAAAGCAACTGTTTGCATTAAAATGATTCCCCCTTCAGAAACACTGTAGCTATATTTTTTTCATGTAACGCACATTCTTATGGGGAAAAAACCCTCAATTTATTTTTAAAGGGATCTTAAAATATTTTAAAGACACAACCTTTTTATTTCAATGCAGTTTTTCCAATCTTCCTCCCCAAATGCCATCCCTGCTGATTAAGTGGATTTTATCCACAACAGCACATGACCTAATACAGTTGTTAGTCTCTAAGGTGCCACAGGACTGCTAATTGTTTTTAACCTTATAGACTAACATGGCTTCCCCCTCTGAGCCTGCCCTCCTCAAATGGGAGGCTAGGGTCTCAACATTGCAAATGTAACTTGTCTGCCAATCTGCATTACACATATGCCCCCAAACTGTTCCAAAAAGGACTAGGGCTATTCTAGCACTAGTAACAGGGTACAAGTTATTTAGCGCAGGCTGTTAAGGCTCACTGAAGTTCTCGGTATCAGTCCCTTGGTGCATCAGCAAAAACGTAGGCCATCACACCAAGATTTCTGCATGCCTCACTGTGCAAACAAGAAGCCCCACTGAATTCAAGAAATATTATACATGAGTAAGCACATAGGCAAGATCAGAGCCTGGTCCCAATCCTGCAATCAGATCTACAATATGCTACACAAGCACTTAAGGTTTGTTGAACCCTTGCCCATGCGAATGGCAATTAATGGGGGTGTTTTCTTTCTGACGCAGGGCTTTTCATTAACAAAAAGCATCCCATTAAATGGACAAACACATCGAGCTGAGAAGCCCAAACGTCATTTTGGTCATTTTTTAAGACCGGTGTCGCAATTACTTAAATGCACTAGAAAACAAGAGCACAAAAAGAAACATTAAAAGAAAAGACTTACTCTTTGTTGCCAGCTGGCTCCAAATCAGGACGCAGCCAACAGTGATGATAGGGGCTGATCGTGTCTGCACAGAGCAAAGGGGCAGGCAGGCCGGCCCTGCCTGTGTTGGAGAGAATTCTGTTCAATGCCCTAGCAGAGATCTCACTCTGCTTAGTTTGGGGTCTCTGTAAGCCTCCTTTCAGTCCCTTGGATATCCTGCACTCCCCACACCTTATCACATTCCCTTTAGTATCCTAGGGGAGCTCTAACTCTCCCTCTGCTCCAACTCAGCTCCCACCCCTTCTACTTCTAACCAGTTATATCTGTGGCTTGTTCTTGGAACTACTTCCTCTGTGGTTAAATCCTCTGGCCCCCGTCAAAATTTGCTCTAATTTTTTCCATCCATGTGCAGAATAAATTGTATGTGCACTGAGGCATGTGCGGCTGTGCACCACCATTAGCGATACCTGCTGCCGGCTGTGGGTGCTAATCAGCTGGGTAGCACTTGAAAATCCACTGGCCATCTATGCTCTTGGCACTGGCCTCCCCAAATCTACTCTACTGTCTTGAAGCTCCTAGGGTCAGAGCCCCACCATTCCTCTTCCATCACACTCTAGTGCAAGTCTTAGCCCCCTTGGCCACTGGGTGTGGCTTGGTGGAGACGTGCTATGGCTCATGAATCGCTAATCTTGGCAGGCATGGAACTGTTGCAACCATTGGCAACCCAGCCTCCACAAAGAGTGAAACCAAAAGCTGGGGGCCTGTGGTATTCTGCCTTTTCAGGCTGACAAACCAGGCTGGGAAGCAAAGAAGAATGGAGCATCCCTCATGAGTTTTCTGGTGTTCCCAGTCAGCCAGAACAAGCCGCCCTGCAGTGCTTTGACTCTTCAGCTTTTGAGCAGAACCCACAGGAATCTGAAAATGCAAAGCAGGGATCAAAATTAACAGTTACTCTGAACCTAGAAATCATACATTTTGATAGCGGAGATTCAGGGAACAAAGCCTCTTAGCTTACCTTAATCCCAGACAGGTTTGGTACCTGCAGGGCAATAGAAGGGATGTAGGGAGGGACGTCCAAAGGGGCAGGGGAAGGCACATGGGGGGCACCCCATCTAGCAATTAAAATGTTGGCAGGGATGTAGGGGGGCAGTACACCTCTCTCAAGTGCTGCCATGACTCCCCTGTGACCCAAAGGCCCTTCTGATACACCCCAAGAATTTGCAGTCTCTGCTCTAGAGAGGCCCAGAACGGGAAGACAGTAGTAAGAGTTCTGTGTGGAAATGGAGAAGAAAAACCTGTGAACACAGAGTAGCCAGTTGGCCCCGGGTCTGCAGCTGTAACCAATTACCCTGCAATTACTGATTTGCTGCAGAATGAATCTAGCCTGCTTGTGCCCAAAGCCCAAGGCAAATTAGAAGGTTTCTCACCGTGAGAGAGTACACACAATAAAAATGAACCCCAGTGAAGCTGTCTGCAGCCACAGCCAGCAAAGGCTTTGTTGTCTCAGGAAGCCCTTACTCAACACTCCATAGTCTGAGAGCCTGAAGATCTTCTCACGCAGCTTCTCCTGCCTGCTTAACAAATTGGCCTCATCTGATGCCAGATCCATTAGCAACCTGTTGTGGAATGTCTCTGCAATTCTGTCTGAACTCAGGGAATAGGGATTTAACTCTTTCCCTACCATGCAGAAAGAAGTGAAGTAACTTGACCAAGGTAGCAGAGGAAATCAGTGGCAGAGCAAGGACAAGCGGCACAGATCTTCCAAGATCTTTAGGCGCCTATTTAGGAGTAAGGTGTCTTAGTACCTCTGAGGATGTAATCCAAAATCCTTATCTTCTGGACCACTCTGCCACTTGCCTGCTTGCTGTGCCACATTTAAGCTCTGGCACTATTTCTCTCTTGTTTTCTCATGTACTGAATTCTCACAGCAATGAAAAGGGGGGGGGGAAGTATTATAGAGAGAGGAATATGG
Organism: Pelodiscus sinensis; assembly: GCF_052426305.1. NCBI lineage: Eukaryota > Metazoa > Chordata > Testudines > Trionychidae > Pelodiscus > Pelodiscus sinensis. Next base: position 5,427,423 of record NC_143076.1, on the reverse strand, counting down.
TATTTATCAAGCAGGGATGCTGAATTAACTAGGCAGGTGTGCAGAGCTTAGTAGGCAGGGGTGCAGAGTTTATCAGACACAGATAACTATTGTAGGAGCTGGAGAAGAAGTGGTCATTAGCTGGTGATATGTATTTCCATGCAACAGATTTTTTTTCCTGACGATTAGTTAATTGCACCCCTTTGCAGGAGGATTAGTTGATGCTTTTAATGATAATGTAAGAAGATTATTTTTCCTCTTTCCCTTCATGACTCAAACCTTTTAAATACACAGAACAAGCTGCCTTGAAACAGTGCTACAGATTTATCTCTCTCTCCATACAAAAACTAGAGAGGCCATTGGAGTGGAGCAGGGGTATTTGCCTTAAACACATTCTCATAACAGCTCAGCGAGAGAAAATAGCAGCGGCAGATGAACCCTTCAGATAGCATCTCCGCTGAGGCTCTGTCAATTGCCATATGCTCTGATCGAATCACATGGCTCACGACAAGAGCAGATGTTCTCAGCCTTCCGCTGGAAAGCCCAAACTATAAGCCAATCCAAATGCTGAGCAGTACTGGCCAGTTACATTCTTCGGGGCCATTTGAGAGGTAGCCAAGGCTAAGGAAACTGGCCAGTGATTCATTGGAATTGGCAAGCAATGGAGAACTGTTCTGCATTATGCTCTCTCTCCCCAGCAACTTCATCATATGAAGGCATTTGCAGCTCTGAGCATTGGCATCCAGAGGACATTTATGCTAGAAGATTTAGATAAAAGGGCATTTCTCTAACGAAGTATCTTATTAGCAACCTGTCTATCTGGGCTCTGTTAACTATTTAGGTCAGTGAGCAGAGCTGACTGGGTCCTGTAATCTAAGCTGTGGCGTTTTTAAATAATGGAGGCCTGTCCTTTCAATATTTCACTTTAGTGCAACTGAAACTGAGCAGCCAAGGGGAGGAAAGTAAGACAAAGTTGCAAACTGATGGGGAGGGAAACAAATCTTGTAATTAGTTAAATGAATCAGGTTAATAACTACAGTCCTGTTAAACTCCTTCAGGGCTCTAATGCTATTTACTGAGTGACAAATAAGCCTCCATCCTTGATTAGTTTTAGTTTTGGCACCTATAATTAGATGATTTTCTTACTCCAGCCAAAGTTTCTTCCTACCCCCTGACTTGTTGGAGGAGACAGGACTGCACGGAGTGTTAAGTGCATGTTCATCAACTTTGCACAGACATTCCTAACCAAACTCATTCCAGAAGTGATTCAAGAACAAGTTAGGAACTATTCAGAAAAGCTAGACAAACACAAGTCCATGGGTCTGGATTTAATGCATCTGAGGGTACAGAGGGAGTTGGCAAATGTAATTGAGGAGCCTTTGGCCATTATCTTTGAAAACTCGAGGAGATCGGGAGAGATCCCGGATGATTGGAAAAAGGCAAATGTAGTGCTCATCTTCAAAAAAGGGAAGAAGGACGATCCAGGGAACTAAAGACCTCAGTCCCCAGAAAAATCATGGAGGGGATCCTCAAGGAATCCATTTTGAGGCACTTAGAAGCAGGGCCGGATTTAGGAAATGCAGGGCCCGATTTGTGGGGGCGGGGCCATACATGCGCTGCACGCCCAGGGTAGCACCGTACATGTACCACACGCCCGGGAGTGGAGCCCTCTTAGGTGCAGGGCCCGATTCAGGGGAATTGGCCTAAAGCCGGCCCTGCTTGGAAGAGGGGAAAGTGATCAGGAATAGTCAACATGGATTCACGAAGGGCAAGTCATGCCTGACCAAACTGATTGGCTTCTATAATGCGGTAACTGGCTCTGTGGATATGGGAAAGTCAGTGGATGGGATATACCCTTGATTTCAGCAAAGCTTTTGATAAGGCGTCACACAATATTCTTGCCTGCAAGTTAAGGGAGTATGGATTGGATAAATGGACTATAAGATGGATAGAAAGCTGGCTAGACTGTAGGGCCCAATGGGTAGTGATCAATGGCTCGATGTCAGGTTGGCAGTTGGTTTTTAGTGGAGTGCCCCAAGGATCGGTTCTAGGGCCAGTTTTGTTCAACATTTTTATTAATGACCTAGATGAGGGGATGGATTGCACCCTCAGCAAGTTTGCAGATGACACTAAGCTAGGGAGAGAGGTAGATACTCCTGGAATGAGGTATAACAGTTAAGTCAAACTAAGGACTTAGTTTGAATTACCGTTTCACTGCCGCGTGTAGCCGCGGGCAGTTACTTTGGGCTAGTGAAATTTCAAAATGGCAACCAGATGGGAACTGCAAATAAAGCCCGGGATATTTAAATCTTCATTTGCAACTTCGAATGCCTACATTAGCCTCCCTAGTTCGAACGAAGGAGCTAGTGTAGACATACCCTGAGGGATTTGGGTTTGTTTAATCTGCAGAAGAGAAGAGTGAGGGGGGATTTGAGAGCAGCCTTCAACTTCCTGAAGGGAGGTTCCAAAGAGGATGGAGAGAGGCTGTTCTCAGTAGTGACGGATGCAGAACAAGGAGCAATGGTCTCAAGTTGCAGTGGGGGAGGTCCAGGTTGGATATTAGGAAAAACTATTTCACTAGGAGGGTGGTGAAGCACTGGAATGGGTTCCCTAGGGAGGTGGTGGAGTCTTCATCCCTAGAGGTTTTTAAGTCTTGGCTTGACAGGGCCCTGGCTGGGTTGATTTAGTTAGGATTGGTCCTGCCTTGGGTGGGGGGCTGGACTTGACGACCTCTTGAGGTCTCTTCCAGCTCTATGATTCTATGATTCTAAGAAACCTCTGAAGAGCTCATTTCTCTAGAACTACCTACCCCCTCATGCAGAGCATAGGGTACTCCCTCGATAAAGGTAGCTTTTCAATGATCACCCATCACATCCATCACTGGCAGCTTAGTATCCTGATGATGGATGCATCATAAATGCCATGGTAACAGGTGTGCATGTAAAACTGATGGGTGAATCTTTCTCTGTATCTTTTAAGACAACTTCTAGAGTTCTATATACTGGAGATTAGAGAGATCCTAGAGATTAGGGGGAGGTGATATCTTTTATTGCACCAACTTCTGCTGGTGATAGAGACAAGCTTTCCACTTTCTACAAAGCTCTTCTTCAGCTCTGCAAATGCTCAAATGCTCGTTTCTCTCACCAATGGAAGCTGATCCAAGGACATTACCTCGTTTGTTTTGTCTCTCCAATATCCCGGGACCAACATGGCTACAATAACACTGCATATACAAGAGATAGCATTCCCTGCACTGTGCAGGGGGTCAGACTAGATGATCATAATGGTCCCTTCTGACCTTAAAGTCTATGAGTCTATTAAAGTCTATATGATTTTTTCATAAGGAAGTGATAGCTTAGTTAATATACTATTTATTAGGGTGGGATGCCCTGTTTTTGAAGGCCTAGATATAGCAGGGTAGTAGCAGATATACTCAGGGCATTGGCATTAATACTGTGTCCCTGTCTATCAAGGCTATTCCCCACTCTAGCACTTCAATTACAGGATATAGCAGGGATGAGGTCCACAAGAGATCTTAAAATACCCTGCCACTAAAAGTTTCTGGTTAAAATTTTCCCCAAGGTCAGATTCCCTGATCTTGGCTGGTAAGTTGCCAGCACCCAAATACAGAAAACCCCTTAAAAGCAAGGAAAACACACTTGGGAACGTCTTCTTGTAGAGCAACCCCCAGCTCTTTAAACCTCCCTTGGGAGAGAGCTTGATAACAAATGGTAATTTCTGAATCGCTGACCTTCAGCAGGCACATCCTGCCTCCTAGGACACAGGAATCAGATCAGAGTTTTAAGAAGGTGATTTTATTAACAAAACAAAGGAGATATATTTGGCAAAGTATACTTGGTTATGAAGTGTTACAGAGTAACTAAAAAGAAAGCAGATTAAAGCACAAAGAATTGCTTCCCTGGAATTCAGATTCAGTGTACAGAGGGGTTTTAAATCGTCACAGAGAAGTCCCACAAACCGAGTAATAAAGAAAATCACCTGCTTGCATCTAACTACACGTTTCCTGTCTACTCACATCAGTTGTTCCAAAGTTCTGTCTTTTCTAGACTAAGGGAATGTCAATTGCGTGGCTGAAGTCAAAATAGCTTAATTTGGGTTTTGGCGCTGTCCACACAGCAGGAAGTGGAAGGAAGAATACTCTTCCTTTGACTCCCCTTACTCCACAGAAAATGAGGGTTACAGGAGTCAGAATAAGAGGTCCTCCCACTAGCCATTATTTTGAAACAACGGCTTGCTGTGTAGACATGCCCTTTGGAATTTCGAAATAACGTCAGTTATTCTGAAATAACGCTGCTGTGTAGACATAGACATAGATATTGCTGAAAGTTCCATGTCTGGCTCACTTCATCTCTCTCTCCCAGCTCCTGCCCTCCTCTCACACACAAAGGAGACTGAAACAGGCAAAAACTGTTTCTTTTCAAATCTCTCACTCTTTTCCCATTGGCTCTCCTGACTCCCTGACAACACTTCCTAGATACCCACTATTCTGGGCTTCACCGTTTACAGGCAACTTAGTTAACTGAATGCTGGGATGTCTTTAAAAGGGCAGTACCTCTCCCATCCACCACACTGTCTATGTCATGCAACAAGGATGGACATGAGAGAGAGAAGTATCACTCTACATACATAATAAATAGAGGGGTTTGAAGCATTAGAGCTTCCGTTTCTGTAGTCCGAATGGTTCTAGACTTCCATGGAGTCAAATAAATGGAGCCAAATGAGCAAGGTGGGTGAAGATGGACCCTGACACCACCAAACTGGATGAAGAAAAAGGAGATGGAATGAAGTGTCTTATTTATCATGTGAAGAGTGCACAAAGCCTTTTGCAGACATGCAGAAAGATATCACCCTGCCCCCATGCAGAGACTGTAGCAGCTCAGGACAAGAAAAGGTGAAGGACTAAATTCTCCTTGCACTCATATATGTGTAATAATCCATTGATTTCAACTTCATTGTCTCCAAGCTGCAAGTTACTCCCGATTTACACTGGTGAACTTGAGGCAATTAGGGTACATCTACACTGCAGCACTATTTCAGAATAACTTGTGCTGTTCTGAAATAACGTAGTCCGCATCTATGCACCAGGCAATTATTTCAAAATAGTGTCAAAATACTGTCAAGCTGAAGGACTTCTTACTCCGACTCCTGTAACCCTCATTGTACGAGGAGTATGGGAAGCTGGAGGAAGAGTGCTCTCTTTTGAAATAAGTGCTGTGTAGACGCTCTCTATTTCAAAATAACATACGCAACTGACGTAGCTCAATTTGCATAGCTTATTTCGAGTTAAGCCCTGCATTGTAGAGATACCTTTAGAAGGCCCATTGGCTTCTCCGAGCATTGGCCAGGTGAGCCAAGTGTCTGTAGAAGTGGAAAAGTTAGGAAGAGACTGCAGAGAATGAGAGGAACAGACGTTTTACTGTTTGCAGGACAGCATATGAAACATGCCCAACTCAACAAGGCAATTTCCTTACAGACAGGAAGCCATGTTGATTATTTATCTTCCAGCTGTCCTGCTGCAATACCTCCACCTACTCCAACACCTACATACGTGGATATCAACTGTGTGTCTGCTTCTTCCCTCCTAGACTGAGTCATTAGTAGAGTATGTGATGTGAGCCACACTGCTGTGAAATTCCTCCTGTTGGGTATTAATGCAGCATGCCATCCATTACACAAGTATTTTGCTGTGGCAGACAGAAAGTGACATTTATGGGTCTATCATGAGAATGAATTTCACCATCCATTACAATGATGTACAGGTAAACACTCCATTCATTTTTTAATCTATGAGCTTTGGTTTTTTCTCTGCTCTGGTAGATGGACCCATCCTTATATCCATTATTAGCAAAACTATTTAACAAGAAGCAAGAGCTGCTGAATAACATTACATGCTTGTAATTAAAGCGATTGCAGCACAAATGGAGCCTATGGGAATTAAAGGCATAGCTTCACAGGACTCACCTAATATGGATTTGCATGTGATGAGTAGCCATAATCTTTCTATGAAGCTCTTTGTTTGGAAAGGGCACATCTCATTCAGACACAATGAAACACCTCATCAGACTGGGTTACCTGCTGTGATTGAACTCAAGGCATTTGAATCTAAAAGTATGAGCTACTTGGACCAATGTAAAATCAAACTATTGGCCATAATACAGTTATAAAGCAGTCTATGTGAGTTAGTCACTAGATAGGGAGAAAAAGCCATATAGGGTTAGCTACTAGGCATGTTCTTCAATTGCTCGCCTAAAGCGTTGCTGTGTGTTTTTAAACAGTTGCCATGTTCTACCCCAGAAGTGGCTGCATTTCAGTTGTGAGTTGCTGAACATTGCAAGTGCTTTGGAATTCTCTGATGTGAAGGACACATATACTTTATTTTTATTATTATTGTCAGAGATTTACTAGATAGAAAAAAACCCTCTATAACCACAATCATTAGAAATTAAGTAAATTTATTTCTGCTATAATTCTAGAAATGGAAAAACTTAAAAAACAACAAATAGTCTTGCAGCACCTTAGAGACTAACAGATCATGTAGATGGTATCATGAGCTTTCCTGGGCACAACCCACTTCTTCAGATTAAATGGAGTTAACAATTAAGATTAAATGACTCACATATACTACTATGCAAATAACTTAAGTTTAGTTTTATTGTTATTATGTATTAAGTAAAAACCAACTGGAGCATTTCAAGTTGTTAAAGTGATTCATTTGGCTATATACTTCAGTTTAAATCAATACTGGGCCAATGTATGCAACATGATGTTAGAGGATGCTGTCCTGATAAAGGGGTCGCTCTTTCAAATGCAATGTCAAACCAGAGTCCTCCTCGCTAAATACTTCACGGCTCTTTTTGCAAAAGTAGAGTTGTTAGCCCAGCTTTCTTGGCCCAGTTCCAATTTGAATTAGCTGTATTTTGTCTGGTTAACATTGCTCATATTTCAACAGCATTCTTCTACACTTCCTGTCCTAAACCTGTTTTACAGTGTCACGTGCAGCTTCACAATTGCCATGGCATGCAGTACAGCATGCAGATGCTTGCAAGAAGTACTGTGTAAGATCCTGATAATTGAAAGAGTCTCTCTGAGGCAGTAGAGAGACAGGAACAAAGCAGCAGCTCCAACAGATGCACAAGCAGTACAGACTGTATGTTGACTTTTAAACATTATAATGACATTTTCTTGGCTCACATTTTTTACACTATGAGCCCCACTTCCACATATGAATGTATGTGCTTGCTTTCCCCACTCAGAGTTGCCACAGACTAATTTTGAGAATGGATGCATTTCTTGGTTCTCTAAGAACATTGAATCCTCTCTGTCAATTTTTAATTATTCTTTTGCTGAAACATCAGATGAAATTTGGGTCTTTCTCCATGGATCAAAAGTGAAGAAATATTTATAAAATGACCTATAAAGCAAAGATGACACATTTCCCATAATCCTAATTTTCCTTATTCAAGATCATGATGATTTGTACCATGTGATCTTGCACCTGTGATCATTTCTCCCAACTTCTAATGGATGACTTGAAAGTTGGGACAGAAAAAAATCTCTTAAGAAGGAATGATCCTCTTTTTCAGATAATAGGCTTAGAAAAAGAGAAAAAAATATTGGAAAAATTCATGCAGCACAATTTATTTCTAAGTAAGATGTTTTCTAGTTTTCTAAAGAGGCACTATCAGTATTAGAGTCCCAGTAAGTATGGTTTTAATAATCAGCTGGCATTTAATTAACATCCAAAAGCTGTCTGACAGAATCTAAACTGAATCTTTATTTGAGACACTTAATTAAAAATGTCTGACTGAAATTTACTGGGAGTGGTTCTTACAGCCTGGGTCATCAGTCACATCTCCTGTATCAGCATGAAGGGTTCCCATTTATTCTGTGTGTGTCTCATCTGAGTTTGGGTAACTTCAGAAGCCACCTTGAAAGTGAATCGGGTTAATTCACTGTGCTCTTTCTGTCAGTTACATCAACTTCCCTCAGGTAAGGAAACCAAGGAGAATCTATTAACCATGGTTAAAACAAGGGATCAGAGAGAAAGCAGATGAAAATGTCCATTTTCTTAAAACAGCTCTGGGATCAATCACTAAAAACATTCAGCACTTGTTAGATTATATGTATGAAATACCATTGGAACAATTCTTGGTCTTCCTGCCAATTTCTGTCCAGATTCTCTTTGACATATATTTCTCTTGATAGTTTTTATCAGCTCAGCTATTCCTTTGATCCACTAAGCATCAGTGACCATCGACAATTATTTTTATTAAAAGCCACTCCCTGGAAAACATTCAATTCTAGAATCAGTCCTCCTGATGGAGCATGTCTTGGTCATTTGGGCTAGGATCAAAGGTGTGATGCTTCTTTTGTTGAAGCCAATGGGAGATTTGTTATCAGTGTTAACAGGAGCAGAGTTTAGCCTGTAGTAACTGTTAGACCCTCTATTTGTGGGGCTAAGTCCTGCACTTGTAGGCTATGTCTAGACTGCATCCCTCTGTCGACAGAGGGCTGAAAATCAAGCACTTCAAAAGTGCAAATGAAGCTGGGATTTAAATATCCTGCACTTCATTTGCATAAACATGGCCACTGCTTTTTTCGAATCGGAGCTTTTTCGAAAGAAACAAAAATGGCAGTCGGTGCAGATCTGTCGAAAAATAAAACCTTTTTGGCGAAAGATCCCGTATTCCTCAAAAAATGAGGTTTACAGGATCTTTCAAAAAAGGGTTTTTTTTTTTGACAGATCTGCGTCTAAATTGCTGGGGGTTTTTTTTTGAAAAAGCTCCGTTTCGAAAAAAAAGCAGCGGCCATGTTTATGCTAATGAAGCGCAGGATATTTAAATCCCCGGTTCATTAGCAATTTCAATGTGCCTAATCTATATCTGTCTGTCTGTACAGAGATGTAGTCTAGACACATCCGTAGGGAGCTGGGCTTGATGCCTTGTAACTATCATGAAACTACTGTCTAGCATCTGTATTTCCCACTCCTATATTATTTACTCTGCTTTGGGCAAAACCTATTCCTTTTTCTGTGGCTCTGAAGGACCCTGTTTGTAGTGTGGCCTCACTGTATGCAGCATGGGAAGTAAGATCTGGGGAGCCCAGGGGAGATCTGGGGTGCCTGGGTCCTGTGCACTTTTGGAATGGATTTTGGGAACCAAGATGAGATGGAAGAAGTCAGGAGGCAAATTGTCTGTTCTGCATTGCATGGTCCTGTTGGTCTACAAGAACGACACTAACAATATAGGGTGGGAAAGAGGGGAGCATTTGGTGCTTTCCCATTAGGGAGAATTGACATGGAAGCAAACTTCAATTTCCTGGCCTTTTGTCCATCTTTGTGCTCTGACCGTCCAGTTTTGATGCCCCCGTGCCTTCCCACAAAGGCGTAGTGATGCCAACAGTTGCAAAAGGCCTGGTCTTCAGACGGGGAGGCAGCAGCAGCAGGAATGGATGAACTCCCAAGGAATAAAGATCATATTCTCACGCAGGGGTTAGCAGCGTGGCAAGAAAACGAGAACAGAAATGCCAACATGCAAGCAGAATGGTCTGTCTAAATAGAATGTTTTTCAAAGCTTTCCCCGAGGCGGTGGCAGTGCTTTAATAAAAGGCACTGAATTAATGTTGGTGAACTGAGGAGACCCCTTCTGATAGAAACAGCGGGTTTGATTCCCTGCTTAGCTGCAGCCGTATCACTTGGGAGTAGCACCACTCAAAGTGGTGGCCTTACGCCAGTGTAAAAGCAGGTGTGAGTAAGAGGATCAGGCCCAGGTTCTTTCAAGAACTATTTGTCTCAGCTGTGTTATCCCTGATGGAAGAACATCATTTCTGACCATAGTTTAAGACGTTAGAGATTCAACAGATGTGACTTGTTGGATCCTACACCTGCCCCAAGATGAGCTGTGGATAAGATGCCAGAGGACGTGGTTCATTCAGGTGACTGACCCAAAGATGGGAGGGAGGTGGGGATGAAGAGCAGGGGTAAGAAAACATGTATCATTTGAAATGTAAGACTAGACAAAAGGAGCTGCAGTGGGGTAATTGATTATTATTTCCACAAAAATAGTCAGCAATCTGTTACACAGGAGAACAAAACGGTATTGACACATTATGAAATTTCTATGCCTCAGGTAGTGGGATAAATCTGAGTTTTCCAACACTATCTGCTTCCTTTCTCCAGACCCACATTTAGTAAGTTGACTGGAAATAAAGCAGCTTTTAAGTGGCACTAAGAATATAGATGGAAATCTTGTTTTGGGTTCTGTAATTGTTTTTGAGATGTTTATCAATAAATCTTCTGGTGCCATGCAAAAATGAAGGAGCATTATTATACTCATTGTCCGGATGGGAAACTGAGGTACGGAGAGGTGTGATGTGATTTACCCAGGGTCCAATGGGTCTTAGTGGGAGAGCTGTAATTGGAGCTCCATATTATCTGACTCCTAACTGCACTGTTCCATGTCTTCTGGTCTTGCAATGGATACTACAGGTCAGAGAGAGTAAGGGTACGTCTACAATGGGCGCTTATTTCGTAGTATTGCGTCCACACTACAGAGCCCCATCGCGATAGCACAGGAGTATGTCGAACTAGTGCGTCCACACTGGTGCCTGAATGCATTCAAGGCCCCCCGGAAGCACTCCGGCCAGGGCATCAGGGCAGTCACCTCCGGGAGCTGCTGCCTGACGCTATCTGAGGCTGGCACTTAAAGGGGCTCCCCTCTACAGCCGCGTCTCAGACTCTTCACCTTTGCCTGCCCCGTCAAGGGACAGCTAACTCTGGGTGCTCTGGTTGCCCTTGCGGATGCCACAGCACTTTTGCCATGGAGCCGGGCCTGTTGCAAAGCACTTGCTGGCTGTTAGACCTCCTGCTGCACTCCTGGTGCAATTACTGCAGGCTGCCCACCTGGCACTGCAGGACCAGGGCCAGCAGCTCACCCTGGGGCACCTCCTCACCCCACTCCATGTGCTTGTCATGCAGCACAGCCCCTGCACACTGTGCACTGCCGCTTCTAGCAACGGAACACCAGTCCCAGCCGGTGGGACCAGATCATCATGGGGCGGTGGGACGACCAGCAATGGGCCCAGAACTTCCACATGCAGGACACCTTCCTGGAGCTCGGTGAGTGGCTCGCCTTTGCCCCTGGGCAACAGGACACCCACACGCAACCTGCCATCCCCCTCCAGAAGTGGGTTGCCATCACTATTTAGAAGCTTGCCTGGCCGGACAGCTACCGCTCTGTCAGGAACCAGATTGGCATGGAGAGATCGACCATCAGGGCCGTGCTCATGCAGGTTTAGCACTCTCAGCTATTGTCCCAGGAGGGTGGTGAAGCACTGGAATGGGGCTCTCTAGGGGAGGGGAAAGGGTAGTGGACTCTCTCTCCCCCGAGGTTTTTCAGTCCTGGTTTCACAAAGCCCTGCTGAGAATGGGGTAGTTGGGGTTTCTCATGCTGTGCGAAGGGGCTTAGGCTCAGGGAACTCTCGAGGGCTCTGGCAACCCTGTGATTCACTGTTTGTATGCTTCTACAGGCGGTGAGGGTCCTCAAAGCCTCCTGCTGCACAGGGTCTTCATTCTGGGCAACATGGACGGCTGCTGGACTGCTCAATGGCGGCGACCAGGCGGTTGATGGCAGCAGTGTATGCTGTGCACATGCTTCGGGTCTCCTGGGATAGCTCCTGCCAGATGGAGCAGTGCAGCTCCTCAAAATCCACATCCCACCTCTGCTCCTCCCACTTGAAACACCACTGCAGGGCACGCAGGCAGGCGATATGTTCCCGCTCAGGCCCTCGCGGCGTTGTCTGCGCTGGCGGCTCTTGCAGGGTTGGGAGGATGGCGTGGGAGGTGGTGGACGCACCACACTCGCAGCTAGTCCAGCTGTGAAGAACACAGAGAAGGGGGTCATCCCAGGAGACACAGTGCCTGAAGCCTATCCCTAATGTGTGAGCCAACACTGAAAGGTCTTGGTTCACACGATGGCGATGTGCTTTGAGCAAGCCCATCTGTGGACTAGACAGCAGACACTGTCCTGCAGGGGCACAGATGTCCCAGGGGAGCCTCACTACCCCCATTCCCCAGGGACAAGCAGGCATGGGAATGTGCTGGCTAGGCCAGGAGCCTGCGGGTGGGAGGGGGAAGTGGGGTGGCTCATCTGCCCCACATGGGAATGTGCTGCGCACATGCCAGGTCTGGCCGTGGTGGCGGCCTACAGGAAGAGGACTTCTCTCCCTGTCCACTGGATGGGGGAGGGGGAAGGTGCTGGAGGAGGTGTGTGTGAGGCGACTGAGGGGGGATATGATAGAGGTCTATAAAATCATGAGTGGTGTGGAGAGAGTGAATAAAGAAAAGTTCTTCATTAGTTCCCATAATAGAAGGACTAGAGGACACCAAATGAAATTAATGGGTAGCAGGCTTAAAACTAATAAAAGAAAGTTTTTCTTCACACAGCACATAGTCAGCCTGTGGAACTCCTTGCCACATGAGGCTGTGAAGGCTAGAACTAGAACAGAGTTTAAAGAGAAGGTAGATAAATTCATGGAGGTTGGGTCCATGGAGTGCTATTAGCCAGGGGGTAGGAATGGTGTCCCTGGCCTCTGTTTTGGAAGGCTGGAGATGGATGGCATGAGACAAATGGCTTGGTCATTGTCTTCGGTCCATCCCCACCGGGGTACTTGGTCTTGGCCGCTGTCAGCAGACAGGATACTGGGCTAGATGGACCTTTGGTCTGACCCAGTACGGCCATTCTTATGTTCTTATGTTCTAAGCTCAGGGTCGGGGGTTTCACTGGACCAACTTGATTTTCATGTAAACCTGCTCTCGGGTTCGCATGTGGCCTTTGGTGGCCAGGCTGGCAGCTCTCCTGCCCTAGACGGCCGCTTTCCTGTGCCTAGTGTGGAGATCGTGGATATTGGAGGCCTCCCCCTAAACCTCGATGAGGTCCACGATCTCCGCACTAGACCAGGCGGGCGCCTGCCTCTTGTGGCCCCAGGCAGGCTCCTGGGAGCCGCCAGCCTGGTCCTGGGAAGAGGCGGAGGGCTGGGTGGCAGGGGGTGGCTGGCTCATGCTGTGCCAGGTGCAGGGTCTGCTGGCTGGGTGCTGGCAGGCTTGCAACTGGCACAAGCACTATAGCCAGACCGTGCCCCTTTAAGGGCTCCGGGGCTGGGAGGGGGGCAGAAGAGTTTCCCTGGTGGTGCCCAGAGTGGCCACCAGGGCAACCTGGGAAGGGCTAGCCTCCCACTAGTTCGAATTAAATGGCTACACAGCCCTTAATTCGAACTACTTAATTCGAACTAGGCGTTAGTCCTCGTAGAATGAGGTTTACCTAGTTTGAATTAAGCGCTCCGCTAGTTTGATTTAAATTCGAACTAGTGGTTTGTATGTGTAGCCCCTATTAAAGTTAATTCGAACTAACGGCTCTTAGTTCGAATTAACTGTGTAGTGTAGCCATACCCTCAGTCTGTAAAGCAGCCCTTCCTTGCAAGGCAGCATGGCCTAGCAGCCAGAGTCTATGTGAGAGCTCCTTGCAGGGCAGCACAGCCTAATGGCCAGAGTCTATGGGATTGGGGCAGAATCCCTGGTAGGGGGTCTGGGCCCACCCGACTCCACCAAGCCCCAACCCCAGGGCTCTGGCAGGGGTGGAATGGTCTACCACTAACTCAGCAGGGAATCCCACTGAAACACGCTGACCTCACGCAGGTGGGAGATACCACTCTCAGAACCCCCCTGGGCCACTTCCTTCAGTCTCTGGTGATCCACACGGCTTCAGGATCCTCAGGCTCCATGGCACCAGCCACTCCCCAAGGCTCCGATGGGTCTAGAGACTCACTCCAGTCTCCTGGGTCTCCAACTCCTGTCATCAGGGTCTCTGGCTGGTCTGTCTCTGGAGCTCCTACTACAGGCCCTCTGTCTCCACAGTCCAGCACAGACTGAGCTGAGCTGCTTCCTTTTATACTATCCCAGGACTCATAACATGCCCAGTATGGCTAGGGGGTGGGACTTCCTCCACCCACAGGGCATTAACCCCTTCCTGCCCAGTGCAGGGTATGTACACCCTGTCACTAATTCCTATTCAATTCAGTGATGGGACAATTAAGTTAGTTCAAATTAGTGCTGTAGTGTAGACATACCCTGACTCAGCACAATACAAGACTGGTCCCAGACAGGACTCATCCAGAGCAGTGAGTAGTGCTATAGTTCCTGTGTGATTTGTAAGTGCCTTATCGGGGTGAGGGAGAAGAAGGCATCACAATAGTCATGAATTAATTTACCATTGCAAAGTACTTTGCAGTTCTTACATAACAGGAAATCTAAAATGTTGTTACTGTTTACAACAAAATGCTCAGACTTCATACAAATTAATTAATTTGCTATAGTTCCTTATTGAGAAATATTGTGTCATGAAGCCAGAAGTGGATCAAACACACATATTAGTAAGAGGGAGAGTGATAGGAAAATGTCTTTGGGGTTTAACAGGGAAATAACAAACAAATAAACAATCACATATGTTCTTTTTCATTTAATTTCTAGGCTCTCTTGTGAATACGCATTTCATATCACACCTTTTTTGATGGCTGCCACAACATCCTCTCAAAGCAAAAGCCCCTTCTTTATGAGACAGTTAAAGTGGCTTTTCTGTGATCAGAGAAAAACGAAAGGCAGCTTTGCTATGTGGTTCCCTCACAGTCGCAGACCTTTTGAACTGCTAGGATTTCTATGTCATTAAATAATTCACTCAATGATGCATGAGAGAAACGAATGCTGATCTTGGTAAAAGACCTCCATTAATTGCTTTCCTTTCAGTGGAACACTGCATTTTCATGATGGGATATAAGTGAGTGTGAACTTTATTTCAGAGACTTGTTTGATAAATACAGGCATAAAACGATGGAAAATGACCTGTTCGGATAAAACATTTCACAGAATCATAGAATCACAGAACCATAGAACTGGAAGAGACCTCAGAAGGTCAAGTCCAGCCCCCTGCTCTAGGCAGGACCAATCCCAACTAAATCAACCCGGCCAGGGCTTTGTCAAGCCGAGACTTAAACACCTCTAGGGATGGAAACTCCACCCCCTCCCTAGGGAACCCATTCCCGTGCTTCCCCACCCTCCTAGTGAAATAGTTTGTCCTAATATCCAACCTGGACCTCTCCCACCGCAACTTGAGACCATTGCTCCTTGTTCTGCCACCTGTCACTACTGAGAACAGCCTCTCTCCATCCTCTTTGGAACCTCCCTTCAGGAAGTTGAAGGCTGCTATCAAATCCCCCCTCACTCTTCGCTTCTGCGGACTAAACAGACCCAACTCCCTCAGCCTCTCCTCATAAGTCATATGCTCCCGCTCCCTAATCATTTTGGTTGCCCTCCGCTGGACCCTCTCCAATGCATCCACATCCTTTTTGTAGTGGGGGGCCCAGAACTGTATACACTACTCCAGATGTAGCCTCACCAGAGCCGAATAAAGGGGAATAATGACATCTCTGGATCTGCTGGCAATGCTCCTCTTAATGCAACCTAATATGCCATTAGCCTTCTTGGCTACAAGGGCACACTGTTGACTCATATCCAGCTTCTCATCCATTGTAATCCCCAGGTCCTTTTCTGCAGAACTACTACTTAACTGGTTGGTCCCCAGCTTGTAACAATGCTTGGGATTCTTCCGTCCCAAGTGCAGGACTCTGCACTTGTCCTTGTTGAACCTCATCAGATTTCTTGTGGCCCAATCCTCCAATTTGTTTAAGTCACTCTGGCCCCTTTCTCTGCCCTCAAGCGTATCTACCTCTCCTCCTAGCTTAGTGTCTAGCATTTGTTTTCTGAAATATTTTTTGGACTGTACAGTCTTTGGCTCCAACTGCAGCTGCTACTCTGCACACTTCAGCCCCCTCTTCTTGGTGACATTTCAGGATAGGAGTTTTTAGAGTCGCGTTAACTGATTGTGAGTTAACTAACTGCGTTGGAAACCTAATAAACGTTTGTTCCAGGACACAAATTTTTTTGATTTGCTGAAATCTAAGGTAGGCCCCAAATGTATGTGTCCGGGTACAAATATTTGTGGAGTGGCCAGACTACCATGTACAAATGTGTGAACCCAAATGGCACTCAATAACTAATTAAAAACTCCAGGGTAGGACTTACACTCGGTGTCTTTGGAAGACGAACAGAATGGGCCTGTCTTTTGGAACATTATCTGGTCAGACTATATGATGAGCTGTTTGTATGTTATCCAGCACATCCTGTAGTTAGAACTAATAAGTAACAGTGAGTGGTTTACCAAGAATATCCCCTGGGGAAATATGAACATGCTATCGGAGAGATCCGAACAGATGATTCAAGCTAGGACAGAATCCCAGGAGTTGCAGAGACTGAAAAGACTGATTAGGCCAACAAGTCTGGGTGCAAAATTGTTCTCCAGTGCTTTTCCAATTTGGCTTTAAATGCCTTCTGCCACATCCCAGCACCTCTGTTGGAATTATTCCATGGTCTAATAGAATATAGTTCCTATCAATGTAAACCTCCTTTGCTGTATTTAATCCCAGGATTCCTGGAATCTAGTTGGCTCAGCTGACTGTGGTTACACTCTGCATGGTTACATTTTCAAAACATCCGCTAGGCCTAGGTGGATGATGGAAAAAGTCCTTCTGTCCTTAAATACACCAGCAGTGGAATGTCCTCCAAGTTATGCCTCAGGCCAGGTGGCTCCATCTTGAAGGGAGTGTCTCTAATCCCAGATTCAATTGGGGTAACTGTGCCACCTCCATTTCCAGTTGTGTGGTTTGTCTGTGAGTGCCGAAGCGCTCACCTCATCCCAACCCGGAGGGCGGGGTGGGGGGGGGGTTTGAACTGAGCCACAGGAACAATTGGGGATATAGGCTCCAGCTGGGGTCATTTTAATCAGGTTGCAAATTCATTATTTAAAAGGTTAAAAATGGACAAATCTGGTGCCATCTGTTTGGGAGTCAGGATAAGATTTCTGCCAGCTTCTTGTGCTCACCCCTCTCTGTGCTGGGTTCACAGGAGCATCCACTGCCACTTAATTACATGCTGTTACATTCATTGCTGTTGTCTTTCAAATGGCACCCGAAGGCTAGTGACTGGCTGTAGAGAAGGGCTTCTCTCTCATTAGCAGATGGTATGGCCTCAGCCAGCAGGTGATAAGCAGCAATGTGTGCTGAACTGATGCCCTCTGCCCCATTTCCAGCAGCCCCCATCCCTACCTTTGAAGGCTCTTCCATTGCTGGCTGGCTGGGAAATTGAAGCTCTCACTGCAGGGAAGGTGTTTAGAATTAAAAAAAACATAATCCAAGTGAAGCAGCCTCCCCGCTCCTGCAGAGAGGTAATGCATGCGTGTGCCGGGGACCTCTGCTGTGGCTGCCCTGTGCGCTGGCGACGACAGCAAGAGCCTGACCCTGCAAGCTCTCTGCACATGGATGACTCCTGCACCTGGAGAATGGGCGGGATTGAGCTCTGAGTCTCTAATTAGGGCTTCTCCGTATATGGGTTGAACCTCTCTAATCCGGCACTCTCTGATGCAGCAACATCTGTGGTCCGGCATGATTTCAGTGAGCCGGTTGTCCACTGAAGGTGTGACCACGTCTTCCATGGTCCCATAAAGTTTGTTTACAGCCTCTTGTTGTTCCATGCTCCTACTTAGCTCTAATTTACCCCTACATACATGTCTTCTAAGAGCCCAATGGTAATGCTGCTAAGCAATACTGACCTCCTGTGGTTTGACAAATTCTCTGGTTTGGCCTGGTCAGGTCCTTAGGTGACAGACTAGAGAGGTTCAACCTGTATGAGAGGTCCCAGTAACACCCACTCCCCTTTTCCAGTAAACCCTTGGGCTGCGTCTAGACTGGCATGATTTTGCGCAAATACTTTTGACGGAAAAGTTTTTCTGTTAAAAGTATTTGCGCAAGAGAGCGTCTACACTGGCACGGATGCTTTTGCGCAAAAGCACATATTTTGCACAAAAGTATCCGTGCCAATGTAGATGCTCTCTTGCGCAAGAAAGCTCCAATGGCCATTTTAGCCATTGGGCTTTCTTGCACAAGAAATTAACATTGCTGTCTACACTGGCCCTCTTGCGCAAGAATACTTGCACAAGAGGGCTTATTCCTGAGCGGGAGCATCAGAGTATTTGCGCAAGAAGCACTGATTTTGTACAGTACAAGGTCAGTGCTCTTGCGCAAATACTCGTGGCCAGTGTAGACAGGCGGCAAGATTTTGCACAAAAGCAACTGCTTTTGCGCAAAATCTTGCCAGTCTAGACACAGCCTAGACACCATAAGCTCCAGGTCTCCTGCGTGGGCAGGAGGAGACAGGACAGAGAGGGGAAATCCTTCTCACTTCTTATCCTCTCTGGTTTCTTTGGGGAGCCAGTCCTTCTTCATGTAGTGAATGAGGGCAGCTGACTGACTGATCACCACTACAATGGCTTCAAAGGATGATCAGGAGGAACACTACTTTTAGTCAAAGTTTCTTCAAGTCACAGACAAAAACCAGAAGTGAAGTCACAGGTGTCTGAAGAGGTCAGAATTTCAGTCAGATTTTGCTGTGTGGTTTATTAAACACATCTTAAGAGGGAAGCTACATTTTGTAGTGTCAGGATAAATATCTACGCATCAAAAAGAAGATCTAACAGAGGCCCAGACAGAAAGCACATGAAAAGGGTTCTCTAGGAGATCATCTTTAAGAGCTAGTAGATTGTTTTGGTACCATGTGTTGGCCAAATTAGCCAAAGCCCCCATGGTGCTTTGCAGCCTGGGTAGATGTGAAATAGAAGAAACACTATTTGCACAGTTTTTACATTGCTAAATGCTATAGGGGCAGTTATCAGATAATGCATGGACCTTATCAAGCTGAAATTGATACTTATAAACAAAATACCTTGGGAAAACAACTCTCACATACAGAACTATTAACCAGGAAGGTAAATGGTGGCATTGCTAACTACCAGGAAATAGGCTGCATTCAGCTCACAAGTAAATGTATTAATCAAATCATGATATTTGTTTGCTGTAGCTATATATGTGATTGAAAATGAGATATTACGTAACCCAAATAAGAAAGTAGCTTATAGGGGATAAATATATTACATTAAATTTAGAATGCTTTATAGTCATATTGATTTATATTATTCTAAAATTGTACTATAGTTAGGTGCTGTGACCTTTCCGTGACTCTTATTCTGTATACTGCAGGAAAATACAAAGCTTGACAAATAACTCAACCTGCCAACCTTTAGGTGTTCTGCTGTGCATGGTTAGTACAGATCTTCTGTGTTGCAGATCTGCATAGAGTCAGGTGAGATAAGGTCTCTAAGGTTTAATGTTAGCCAATATAATATAGAATATTATATATAATATTGTATATATTTTACATAACAACACATTTTATTTATGTTAAGTGCTTTCCAATTACTTTGCACTTACGTAAAGCTGTTTAACCCAGCAAAGATATGGAGTATTATATTCTCAGTGGTAGGTACAAAGGCATTCCAGAGAAAAGAATGAGACAAATAATTTTGTTGATGCTTAGCTAACATATCCACTGTACCAAGCTATAGCTGATGCAGGATGTCTCTAAAATTTTGCTGACTTTTCAAATGCTATGGTTGAACTCAGATAATAAACTGGTTACAATCTCTGTCCTGTTTACTGCAGGGTCTGTGCAAGCAAAGCAAAAAAAATCGCCAAAACATGTCAAAGATGATAGATAGGAATGATATGTTACGTTTCAAATAATGCAACAAAATGTTCGTAAACAACCCTAGTATAGCTAGAGGTAAAGTGAAGCGCAGACAGCTGACCAGAGTCATTGTTGCCTCCAGATGGATTGGTAATGTAATGGCTTTTCTATATTAATCCTTGACTAATAATCTTTGATTAATACAGTTGAATAAGCCTAGCTATTTGACATCTCTTTTTAAATTGAACCCTTGATAGGCAACAGGCACTGGACATTAGTGTAGGTCTTCCTATATTCAGCACGATGGGACGTGGCATTGTTAGATCGGTTAGACAACAAAAGTAGGTCTGAGCTGAGAAGCTTGTCGTCTTCACAGACCATTTGCTCCAGGTGACTTGCACTTGTCACAGCCTCAGTGTATGATGTCAATGGGCACGTTTACAAAGACAAAATGATCCTGCTAGTGCCAATGAAGAAAAGGTGATGTTCAATGGTCTCTTAATAGGTCGTTGAGTTTCCTCTCACTCATGGCGATGGAAACGAATAGGAAGTGGACTCTTCAAGTAGCTAGCATTACTCAGCTCTGGTTTACATGTGGGCAGATAGGAATGGGTTTTATTAACGTTTTCCTCTGCATAATCCTCTCAATAATGCATTTTGATAGTTAGACTCCACATAGTGGAATAACTAATGCCATCTTTGGAATGATAATCCATTACAGAACAACAGATCTTAGAATTATAGAACTGAAAGGAACCTTGGGAGGTCATCAGGTCCTGTCCCCTACACTCCTGACAGGACCAAGCACCCCGAGTAATTTCACCAGTATGAGTTCTTGGACATTTTCAGTATTTTTTATTCCAAAACCCTGTTGAACTGTGTATTGTAAGTAATTCTGCAGCATGTTTTCCAATGGCTTGATCACGAAGAGCAGTCCTGTGTATTAGCAAAGGCAAATAAGTATCTGACCCAACTGTGGTTAGCTGCAAGGGATCAGAATCAGTACATTCAATATGAAATTTTACCTCAATTGAAATCAATTGCAAACCTGCCATTGACTGCAGGGGCCATGATTTCACACAAGCAGTCTGTTGTTCAGAAGGCTGCACTGTGGAGATAGTAAATTAGTCCAAGCACCCTTGTTCTGTCTTGTCTACTTAGATTGGAAGTTCTTTGGGGCAACCTCGGTGTTTAGTTTCTATCCCTCGTGGGAGTAGAGAAAAGCCTTTAACCATGACCCCAGTCAAAAAGGCTCAAAAACCAGAAGACAAATAAAATGAACCTCAAATGTATTTTCTTCACACAAATCTCATGACTTTTATGTCAATCTCATGGTTTTTAAAGACCCAACTCATGACTTTTGAACTCCTGACTATACTGACTTCTTTAGCTCCAATATTTACATAGTACAAAGCTATTTCTTTAGCACCAGCTTCAGTATTACATGCTGCACAAGAGGGGCAGAGTTATAGACTTCACAACCCTGGGAGTTGTCACATGCTTGTTTTACTTACCAGGAGGTTATACGACATTAGGAAGACATGTAGACATCATGCCTCCCAGTAAGATGATTGCCACGTCTGTGCAAATTCCTTTCACACTATCAATAAAGATCTTTCCCCATATTTCAACACAGTCTTAATCTGCCAGTGGTGATTAAAAAACCAGATGTTTAATTTAATTAGAGTCCATTTGGAAAACTCATAGCATGAAAGAATTTGATATACAGAAATTCTCTTTACTGCTAGGTTGCGTCTACACTGGGCCACTTACTCCAGAAAAGCAGTCGCTTTTCCAGAATAACTTGCCAGCTGTCTACACTGGCCGCTTGCTTTTCTGGAAAAGCAATGACGATCTACTGTAAAATTGTCAGTGTTTTTCCGGAAAAACTATGCTGCTCCTGTTCGGACAAAAGTCCTTTTCTGGAAAAACTATTCCGGAAAAGGGCCAGTGTAGACAGCACAGTAGTCTTTTCTACAAAAAAGCCCCGATCGCGAAAATGATGATCGGGGCTTTTTTCCAGAAAAGCGCGTCTACATTGGCCACGGACGCTTTTCCGGAAAAAGTGTTTTTCTGGAAAAGCATCCTGCCAATGTAGACGCGCTTTTTCCGGAAATACTTATAACAGAAAACTGTTCCGTTTTAAGCATTTCCGGAAAAGGGTGCCAGTGTAGACGTAGCCCTATAGACTTCATTTTATGGTACTTTATCTTGGGGGTAATGATAGCATGTGTAATCCTGATGTTGAACGGATATACTACATTTACAGTGTGGTTAATAATTTGTAAATTGATGTAGGAGTATTGCTACTTACTCAACTCTCAATCATCAACTAAGAAAGGATACAGATGGCACTAGGGTAATGGTCACTCTGAGGGAATTCACAGAAGCTTTAGGCCTCTCCACTCCTAGCAGGAGTTGCTGCTAGTGTAAAACTGGAAAATACATTGTGGTAGCTATGTTGGTCCCAGGGTATTAGAGAAACACAGGGGGTGAGATGATTTCTTTTTGATCAACTTCTGTGGGTGAAAGAGACGAGCTTTTGAATGTATACCGTGTTGTGACCCAAAGAAGAGCTCTATGGAAATTTGAAAGCTTGTCTCTTTCACACACAGAAGTTCATCCAATAAAAGATATTACCTCACCATCTTGGATCCAGAAAATGTGTGTCATGTTTCCTGCGAAGGCTGGTTTACTAGTGGAAAACAGCCTATTACCGCTACAAGAGGTCAGTGCTATTGTGAAGAGAAGCCTGGGTCCAATTGAGGATTATTATATAAACATTGTTCTAGATTCTTATTAAAATATGGTAACTATATATAAATAGAGTAGAGCTGGACAAAAAATGCCTATTTGTTTTGGTGGTGAATTTTGAAAAAATAATCTGAAAAAATATTCTATAAACAGTTTTCTTTAAAAGTATAAAACTGAAATAAAATAGTTTTTGAAAAAACTGAACATTTATCCATTTCCATATGTACTTTTGGATTTCAAGAACAGGGTTTAGTTTTATTAAACTGAACTCCATACATTTTTACAGAACATTTTTTTGGTCTTTTTACTCTCAAAATATAAAATTTCAAGAGGAAGCAAAAACGTGCCACGAAGAATTACATTTCCTTTGAAAAGCCATTTTGCACTGACAAAAAGTGTTGACAAAAATATTTCAACCAGCTGTACTCTATACTGATGCCACAGGGCTGTGGGCCATTGGCTTAGAATAGTTTCATAGTCTCATACAGCCTTAGGCCAGAAAGGACCATTCTAACCTGCTGGATGTCACGGGTCATTAAATTTTTACCCAGAGTCCCCTATAATGAGCTCAATAACTTGCGTTAGAATAAAGCATTTTGGTGCTTGGGAGACTAAACTCTTGAATGCCACAGAAAGAGAGCACTGGAATCCTTTTATTTTTTAATAATGGAAAGCTATAAAAATGCTCCTTTACTGTGATTACAGACTTAAACGTGCTTCTGTGTGATACAAGAGATAAAGCTATAGAAAATTGCTCTTATGTGGCTGCGTGTGTGAGATCGTATAGAGGAATCAAAGCAATAGGAACCTGCTCATCTTTATGGGAGAGAGTTATAGGAGCTAAATCTATCAAAAACTGAGAGAGAGAGAGAGAGATGTGAAGGAACTAAAGGGGTATGATAGGAGAGATCTGAAGGCATAGTCTGTCCAGATATAGGTGAATCAGTCATTTTCTCTTTCATTTCATTTCAGTCTGTAAAGAAACCCTGGAAAGAAATCTAAGGTATTTTTCCTCCTTTGGATATTTTCTCATGGGGCATCAGAAAGTATTCATGTCTGATTTCCACTTACAGTTTAATTTTAGTCTGATAGGTAAGTGTATTTGAAAGAAGTCTCACCTATAGAAAAATAATTTAAAGGGACACTATAGGCTAAGAGCCCAATGTTGCAAACATCGTTTGAAGTAAACGGGACAATGCGCAGGAGGTTAAAATTCAGCCCTGTGCAGGGGGCTTGTACAAGGCCTAGAACCATTCAATTCCCCATTAAATCTTCAAAACTGTGCTGAAGTGGGACTAACATGGAACATTTAGTACTAGCATGGCCTCTCGGCCAGAGGGCATTCCATGCATGAAGAACAGTCCTTCCTCAAACAATCATGCTGTGGCACAAAGGCCTGTTGGTGCTAACCGGCAGAGGGCACGGTGATGCATTGAGTGCCAGGGATCTGCTGGATCTGGTCCCTACATTGTAGTTTCTCAAGAGCTGTCATGTAAGGTCTCTGCCAAAAGTCTGAGTCACACTGACAATCGTAATCACTGTGAAATGTATGCACAGATAACACATAGGGAGTTATGTGTATATTCTGAAAATTATACTGTTATGGTTGGATCTGGTCACCAATGTTTTTCTTTTCAGGCAGGAGACGCTTCTCTACACCTCTGGCTATATGTGAATTGAATATTGTATAATTCACAAATGAACACCTGTTCACGGCCTGAACAAAGTCCTAATCAAGAAATTGCACAGTCTCCAGAGGAGATTCTGAACTAGCAAAAACAGGCATCAGAGGATTCCTGGTTCACAAGCGGAGAGAGTGGATTGCTGGAACTGTATCTGGAGGTACAGACATACGCCCAGGTATCTTTCACCTTGCTCCTTCTCAAATTGCTATTCTTTGTTAAACTAGCCAATTAGTCCATCATAAGACGGGATTTTCAGGTCTCTCCTTCACGTCGGTCTTCTCTCCTGAGCCTCCAGTCTCTCGCTCCATCTCTCTCTCTCTTCCTCCTCCTGCCTCCCCCTCTCTCTCTCTCAGCTCTCCTCTGCCTCCTGCCTCTCTCTCTGTCTTTCTCTCTCTTCTCCTTCCCCTCCTGCCTCTCACTTGGGGAACTGAGGAACCCAAACAGCTGTTCGGGCTCCGCACTCCTCATGCTGCCTGGCTGAGCGGCGCAGAAATCAGCCAAGCGCCATGGCGGGAGGTGAAAGGGGGGTAGGGTGGTGACATTCAGGGCCAGGGGGCGGGGCCTGGAGCCGCTGTCACGCTGCACATCACTGCCCCGCCCCCTTCCCCTCCCGCCGTGGCACTCGGTTGACTTCTGCACCTCTCAGCTGGGCCGCCGCAGGGGAGCAGGGGGAGCAAGCGGCCGTTTGGGCCCCACACGCCCCATGCAGCACGGGCCGCCCAGAGGGAACAGCCAGCATTTCAGCGTTACAGACTCACAGATATTGGGCTACTATACATATGATAAACTAATACCTGTTTTCATTCCACACAAATCTCAGTGCTGTGAGCTGAGCAGAGCAGTGATCCGGAGGCGTAACTGGTAAACTGATGTTTACAGTTCCTTTGGGAGCAGTGGATCATTGAATTCTGTGAGTATCCAGTGAAACAGGGGCTGGACATTCCAGGGGGATTCTTGGGGGTTGGAGTGTGTCTGTTGCTGACCTGCAAAGGGACAGGAGAGCCTGCTAGGCTTAGAGGGTTGTGGTTGTGGTGCCTGTGAGTGATGCAGTCAGGGAGCTAACCCCCTAGCAGGCATGGATAAGGCTCCCTGGGTATGTCTACACTACCCTCCTAGTTCGAACTAGGAGGGTAATGTAGGCATACCGCACTTGCAAATGAAGCCTGGGATTTGAATTTCCCGGGCTTCATTTGCATAAACGGGGAGCCGCCATTTTTAAAACCCCGCTGGTTCGAACCCCGTGCAGCGCGGCTACACGGGGTTCGAACCAGCGGGGTTTTAAAAATGGCGGCTCCCCGCTTATGCAAATGAAGCCCGGGAAATTCAAATCCCGGGCTTCATTTGCAAGTGCGGTATGCCTACATTACCCCGCTAGTTCTAACTAGCGGGGTAGTGTAGACATACCCCCTCAGACTAAGGCCAGGTGGTAGCAAGGTTACCTCAGAACCCTGAGCAGCGCTGGATTTAGGGCAGGGTGAGCTGGGCTGCTACCCCAGGCCCCGCGCTACCCGAGGCCCCGTGGATGCGCCGTGTCAAAGTAGAGGCCCCATGAAATTTCACTGACCGGGGCCCCGCGGCACTGCCCTGGGCCCCACGGCACTCTCATCCGCCCCTGACACTGAGTATCTGTGGGGAGCATCACTTGAACCACATAGCCTCCCTCTGTGTGTTATGGAGGTTAGGTCCATAAAAGGCTATTAGCCAGGGGATAGAAATGGTGTCCCTTGGCCTCTGTTTGTCAGAGGCTGGAGAAGGATGGCAGGAGACAAATTGCTTGATCATTGTCTTTGGTCCACCCTCTCTGGGGCTCTTGGTGCTGGCCACTGTGGGCAGACAGGATACTGGGCTAGATGGACCTTTGGTCTGACCCAGTACGGCCGTTCTTATGTAGTGAATGAAAAGGGGTGCCAATAGGGTTGAACTGAACATATCTATTGAATTTATCTATAGATAAAGGTTCACAGAGGCTATTTTTCCATTACTCAGATATCTCTTAAAACACCTGGATGGGACTAGGCGTGTGGATTTCTATTCATATAATAATAATTAATAATTATTTGATTGGCAGTCACACACAGAGGACCCAGTCAGAGATCCATTGCACTTGGTCCTTTCTTCATGCAACAAAGAGAATTTTGGCCCCAGAGAGTTTCCATTCCCCCCATAGAATGAGCGACAAGAGAAAACATCCTGGGGAGACGACTGTGGAATGATATTCCTGATCCCTTTTTGCCACCAGTTTCATTAGATTAGTCTCCCAAAAATGCATTGGAAGCCCCAGCATTTATGGTTAGAATGGGCATTCCCCTGGAGAATCCTCTCAGTAGGGAACAGTCCTTTACTACGGTCTTTACGGGGGACAGGAGAAGGACTGGGTGCTGTAATCTGGCAGGTCTTTTTCCCCCCATCTCTTATTCCTCATTAAAATTCTTCCCCGAAGAGATTATTTCAGTGGCGGTTCAGAGCAGACATGCAGGCAGGGACAGTTCATGGATTATGTCTTTTATTGCAATGACTAGTATCTCCCATCATCATCAGTGCACTAATAGTCTGAGGGCACAGGAAGGCACGGTCCCTGCCGGATGAGTACCTGTACACAAGGACCTGCCAATGAGAAGAACAGGCCAGTGACCCTCTGGGCTCCTTCTCCTCAGGAGTTCAGATAAAGGAGCCATCACCTCTGTCAGCTGCCAGCATGAGAACTCTTTCCAAGAACATAGGCTGAAAACACGACTTAGCCCCCCCCCCGGTCCCCTGTCGAGCTGGATCTACATAAATCCCCATTTGTCTCTGACGATAGCTCTAGTTTTCTCTCTCTATTTATCTACCTGTCTGCTCTTTTTACAATCTCTCTCAGGACAGACACGGAGTGGGAGATAGAACCAGATGCCGAGGCATGCACTGAATGTCAACTAGTCCAGTGGGGTGTGTGAGTATCCTCATGCGGTGGAAAGCTCTTTTTGTAAACATGCCTTGAGATGAAAGGGCTGATCCATGCTGATATTTTCAATATTAATAATCTCTCAGCTGCCTATCTCCATTCCCCGGCTCCTTATTTACCCATCCTTCACAGTACCCAGAGAGACAGAGCTTAAAGCCACAATCCAGTGGTAGGAAAGGGAGGTTGGTTAAAACAGGAATCTATATGGAGAATAAACCATATATCTATTGTCCAGGAATGCACCAAATGTATATAAAATAATACTCATTGTGTAGTCATATTCAATACATAGCACATGCTATGTCAGGGGTGTGTGATTATATAGATACACATATACTTGAAATAGTCTGTGCTGTATACTGTATATGGCTCTATACATACAGACAGGTGTATTTGTGCCCATCTTCCTATTGTCTCCTTGCTGATTTAGATATATTCCCTTTCCTCCGAAGATCCTGAAAGACTTAGGAAACTTAAAAAAAAAAAGCTGAATGCAAACTGTGCATGTCAGGAAACTGTCACCTGGCACTTAAAATGCAGCCTGCTCTTGGTGGAAGGCGCTGGTTTTAAACAGTACACAGCTGGACTGTACAACAGTTCAAGAGAGACAGTGAAACATGCCACATGCATCTGAAACTCCCGGGGTATTTTAAAGTGGAATGATTGCAAACAGAATTTAGCCAAGTCATCAGGATTAACCTCTATACTCCTGCAGACGGTGCTGTGAATTCTTTAATAGACACAAACTGTTAAGACCTTTGTTTTATGATCGCCATGCAGAAGCACACTTTCAGCAGCACTGCTTTCTCTAAAAGTATATTGGGGGTTCATTTGAGGGTTAGCCCAGGGAAGAGTCTGCTTGCTAACTCACAAGCACCTCAAGTTTCTTGAGCCAGCATGACCACATTTACTGTATAAGACCACAACCTAAAAGGTGCCCAGCTGCATGACTGAACTGTATATCCACATGAACAATGTCTCAGATGCATACAAACCCCTTCTTGTTCTTTCTCTCTCTCACACACCACACACATAACATCGGCTATCACCCATATCTTCTACAGGGTTTCCTAAATAGGTCATAATGCTTCATTCATTTTGTGAAGCAAAAAAAAATCTATACTTTTATTTTCACATGTTCATGCCTCTGATACCTTACATTTTTGTGAAATGTTATGGAAATTTGGAGGCAAAACATGATATATCACGTGTCCCTGCTGTGAAGCCGATATTACTAGAAAATGGGTCAATTTTAATTTGACAACAGGTCCATTTTAGACTGACGAAATGTCACAAAAATGGGACTAATTTGGAATTTGCAACACAAGGTGAAAATCTGAGGTAAGTCAAAAGTTGTTGCAAATGTCTTGTGTTTTCTATGGGGTTTAAGGGCTTTCTGGGCTCAAATATCACAAAGAAACTGACAAGAGGAATCAGAGTTAGGGAACTCCACCCCTTATGAAGCAAAGTCTCTTCTCAGGAAAAACACATTTCAACTGACAAGAAATCAGTCCCCTCGCTTTATATCCCATAGGACTGTACCATCTGTTATTTGGATTAACATACTCAATTTCAGTCTGCTTTTTAGTGGATACATCTCACAATGTAACATTAATTCCAAGGAGTAGTTAAGGCCCACCCAAATGTCTGTTTTATTACCTAATCCCTAACATGTGTAAAGCACAGTAGTTTTACCAATAGTTAGGATATTACATTCCGGAACTAACACCAGGTGTTATGACCCTTTTATACAGGTTATAATTTCACTTCCTTCTTTCCACACACAAATTTAAGCATTTAAATGCAATAGCTGACATGTCATGGCATTAGGGCTAAGATGAGTACTCCCTGTGCAGGAGAACAATAGAGGCTGCAGAACACTCACTGAAAGATTTACACTCTCCGCCTCTGAATACTATAGGACTCACAGACTAGAGTATCAAGCCAGGGAAAATGCATCACTGCCAACATTCACACAGCAGCTTGTAAAGCTCTAGAGGGCAGGTCCTAAAGCGCTCAGAGGCTGGGAGTGTGATTGCGGAAGGCATTTCCTTAGATAACATTTGTCTGTGCAGAAAATAGCTTTTCCAGAGTTCAGTCCAAGACTGTGGAATGAATTCCCCTGGGAATTAAGGGGCACCTCAAATCTCATTGCCTCTGCTTCAAGGCCAGGGCACAGCTTTGGACTTGCCATCTCTGACATAGGTACAAAGAGGCACGTACATGTTACGCTTCCCACCCCGGAACAACCAGAAACCAAAGCCATACGGAGCAATCCTCCTTGTTCCCTCCCCCCACAACTCTCCCCCAGGTGAGGGTGGAAGTGCACACTACACGAGACAAATGTTAGTCATGTCATTCCATGTGCTGCTGGGTATGTTTCCAGTGCAAAAAAGGACCCATGGTGGTGACTCTCACCTTCTGGTCGACTGACTAGGACTTGCAATAAATATATTAGAGGGATAAATACCAGGGAGGGAGAGGAATTATTTAAACTTAATACCAATGTGGACACAAGAACAAATGGATATAAGCTGGCTAGTAGGAAGTTTAGACTTGAGATTAGACGAAGGTTTCTAACCATTAGAGGAGTGAAGTTCTGGAACAGCCTTCCAAGGGAAGTAGTGGGGGCAAAAGATCTATCTGGTTTCAAGATTAAACTAGATGGGTTTGTGAAGGGGATGGTTTGATGAGATAACATGATCTTGGTAACTAATTGACCATTCATTATCAGTGGGAAATAGGTCAATGGAGGGATGATAAGAGTTACTATAGAGAACTTTCTGGGTGTCTGGCTGGTGAGTCTTGCCCACATGCTCAGGTTTTAGCTGATCGCCATATTTGGGGTCGGGAAGGAATTTTCCTCCAGGGTAGATTGGCAGAGGCCCTGGAGGTTTTTTGCCTTCCTCTGTAGCATGGGGTACAGATCACAGCTGGAGGATTTTCTGCATCTTGGGGCCTTCAAAGTATTTGAAGGCTTCAATATCTGAGACATAGGTGAGAGGATTATTCTGGGAGGGGTGGGTAAGATTCTGTGGCCTGCACTGTGCAGGGGGTCAGACTAGATGATCATGATGGTCCCTTCTGACCTTAAAGTCTATGAGTCTATGAGACTCATGCTATAGGAGGAAAATAGCAGTGTGAATGTTCTGGGTGTAGGTTCCAGCCCAAGACCAAACGTCTACACTGTTATTTTTGCTGCTGCAGTGTGAGCACCACAAGCCACAGTGGATTGACCCAGGCTCAGAGACTCGTGAGGGTACGTCGACACTGCGAGGTCCAAGGAACATGTTTGCTCTTCCGCATTTTTTTGCAGAAGAGCAAACACGTTCTTTCGGGGAGCCCTGTATCCCTCGTTCTACAAGGGATAAGGGCTCCACTGAAAGAGGAGACTTTCCCACAATTTGGCCCCATCTAGACTGGGCCAAATGGTGGAAAAGCCTCTTTCGGAAAAGCAAGCGGAAAAAGCTATGCAAATTGCACAGTGCAATTTGCGCAGCTTTTTGCAAAAAAAACCCCCTATAGTGTAGACCTAGCCTGACTGCTGTGGGCTTTTCCTGCAGTGTAGACATGCCCTCAGATGCCACAAGGACAAGGTGGGATAAGACCCTGCATAGAGCTGGCTTTTGAGCAGTGCATGATCTACTCACTACAGCAATGGTGCAACGAATTACCCTTCTAGATTGAGTGCCCTCAGACCTACACCCTTCAGTTCTTTGCTGCTCTTTCAGATACCATTTAACTGCAAACCAGAGTACAAGAATCAATGGATTTATGATGGCCTTCTCTGAAGTATGCACCATGTCAGAGGCACAGTGGAGGGGATCAGTTGTCTCTCCATGGTTCCCTCCAGCACCCAGACGAGGAGTCTGGCACACATCAATCTGCTGTCCATCCATGTTCACGGGACACTTTTCCCACCTAAGCAAAGGCTGTTCGTTGTGACTCTTTAATGGGGAAAAATCTCCTTCTGGGATGGCAAGCAGAGAGCAGAGTGAATTCCAGACTCTTCATCTCCTCCCACGCCAGGCTTGGGAGCTAGACCCAGCAGACGGAGGGCGGAGAGGCGCGGCTCATCCTGTCACTGCCAGTTTGCCTTGGTTGTCTGAGGATGTTTAAAGTGCAGAGGAGATTGTTGTCAAACGTGATGTGGAATAGGAGCCTGCAGAGAATGGAGGAGTTTGCTAGACACTGAATTTAGTGATTTTTTCTTTATGTGAGACTAGTGCTGGTAAAATAAACTGTATTAAGAGCTCCAGAGACCAAAATCTTATTGATCTACAGAATGCATACAGTGTAGGCAGTATCAGTGTCAGGATCTTCTGTCACCCTGACCCAGAGGGGCTCTCACTAGGTGAAAGGGGAATTAGGCCTTTTTATTGTACCACACTTTAGATATATGAAGCACAGTATAAATCTTCAGTATGTGTGTGTAGCTCTATATCACAATACTAAAACAAGGAGACATTGGGGAAAATTGGAAAGGCAGTGAATGAATATAAGTAAATTAGTTATTTTAAATGCATAATTAACCTGTGGAACTCAGTGCCACATGATGTCATTGAGGAGAAGAGAATTACAAAAGAGGACTGACATGAATAATGAGAAAATATATAGTTACTATAGGGGATAAAAATGCATTAGGGGAGTAAACCATCCTGTGTCAGGACACGAGCCAGCCATGGTTACAAAGGAGTCCTCCCTGTGGGAAGACAGGTTGTCTCAGAAACATGTATTATGGGATTCTTGTACCTTCTTCTGAGTGCCTGGCACTGGCCATTGGCAGACTCAGATACAAGATAAGATGGGGCCCACTGGTCTGATCCAGTAGGGCAGTTCTTATGCTCCTATTTGTTATGTCCATTCAGCCCCAAGCTTCATTGCTACGGACTATTAACAAGGAGGCAATTTCATTCTATGGACGGGGCTGTACCAAACAGACACATACGTTGGGGTCAGTGCAGGCGGCATGTTTCCAGTGGTGCTTGCAGCTCCCACTGACAGAACACAGCTGCTGGGTGAGTGTGCTCCTTCCACCAGCAGTCAGGAAGGCAGGCAGGCCTAGGCAGAAGGGTAAGGTGCCCAAGTCCTACCTCCTTCTTACTCCTTAAGGGGTAGCTTGCTGCCCGGGGAGGCCCTAGGGGTCTGTCCCTGCATTCAGCAGATCACAGGGCCTGTGACTGGTCCCTGGGTGGGTGACCCAACACAGAGCATGTGTGTCTGTCTGTACTGCAGCCCTTTGGAACGGGATCTGACGCTGCCAGGTGCTGAGCCGCTCCTGGGACACGGGATGAGTCCCCTGTGCAGGAGACAGAAGCCGCTGGCAGCTCCCAGGATCAGATCAGATGCTCAGCACAGCCACAAACCATTCCTTGGGAGGGGGCGCAGGAATCGCTCTGTGCTGGATGCCAAGCAGCTGGTGGCAAAGACACAGACGGCTCCTAATGATGGGATATAAACATCCGCCGTCTGTCTAAGATCTGGATGAGACTTTGATCTTTGCAGCCAATTAGAGATGAAACTTCCCCAGAGTGCTCGCCCGCCGCCAGCCGAAGGTGGCGGTTCAATCAAAGGGAGTGTAGGCGCTTCCCAAAGGCAGCTATAAAATAGAGTGGGGATAAATCCTCTCTGACAAAGAGCTGAGTTTAACATTTCAAAATAAATTTACAGAGACCAACAAGCTCCCCTCCCCTCTGCTTGAGGAGTAGCACTGACACTCTGTAATCATTGACTTAAAGCAACAGGGGAATAGGCAGAGCCTGGGCTAGAGAGGGGGAACTGAGTCAGTCTTCAAGGGGCACATGAGGATGTTTAAATGCAGGCCAGATGGGAGGTATATGCAGCTGTATTTCCCCATGTTTTCTCCCTGGGGACCTGAAAGGACAGAGGGCTCGCCAGGGACTATGAGATCAGAGGTCAACCGTTTCCAGGGAATTCCTGCAAGGGGAAGGTGAAATCTCCATCCTTTCCCCTTCTCTAGGCCCAGGGGGAGGTGAAACTGAACTGTCAATTCTCTTCTTCTGGAAGCCCCTGACAGGAGTGTGATGAGGACAAAGCGTAACTAGGACTTTGACTCATTTAATCCCCCTCATTTAATTTCTCTCTTTCAAGTGGCTGCAGCACATATCTGTCCCCACTTTAACCCACTGTAGGGGGGAGATTATGTTTTATGAGAGTTTTGCACCAGCAATGGGCTCAAGACATGATGAAGGATGTTATCAGGCTGACCTGCACCTGGGGAGTTTCCTCCTGGCTCTAAGGCCCTGTCTACATCAGGGCGGAAGGCGGGATTTAAAACATGCAAGCAGCTAACGAGGAGAGGTTTTAGCACTTTTGAAGATGGGAGCTGGGCATGGTCAGACAGGCTCTGGCCCTGCACGGTCCCATTTTTTTTCTGTTGTTTCCCCATTTTACTGACACTGATTTCCTTTTAGTCTAATGTTCTGCTGGAGTTTCCTGTGGCGGGGCCCATTTCTGCACTCCGGGATTCAACAACCCCCATTTGCTTCATTTTGTGATTTCCTCAATGAATCATAGAATCATAGACCTGGAAGAGACCTCAGAAGGTCATCAAGTCCAGCCCCCTGCTCTAGGCAGGACCAATTCCAACTAAATCAACCCAGCCAGGGCCTTTGTCAAATCCCCCCTCACTCTTCCCTTCTGCAGACTAAACAGACCCAAGTCCCTCAGCCTCTCCTCATAAGTCATATGCTCTAATCATTTTGGTTGCCCTCCGCTGGACCCTCTCCAATGCGTCCGCATCCTTTTTGTAGTGGAGGGCCCAGAACTGGACACAATACTCCAGATGTGGCCTCACCAAAGCCGAATAAAGGGGAATGATGACATCTCTGGATCTGCTGGCAATGCTCCTCTTAATGCAACCTAATATTCCATTAGCCTTTTTGGCTACAAGGGCACACTGGTGACTCATATCCAGCTTCTCATCCACTGTAACCCCCAGGTCCCTTTCTGCAGAACTACTACTTAACTGGTTGGTCCCCAGCTTGTAACTATGCTTGGGATTCTTCCATCCCAAGTGCAGGACTCTACACTTGTCCTTGTTGATCCTCATCAGATTTCTTGTGGCCCAATCCTCCAATTTGTCTAAGTCACTCTGGAACCTATCTCTGCCCTTAAGCATATCTACCTCTCCCCCTAGTTTAGTGTCATCCGCAAGCTTGCTGAGGGTGCAATCCATCCCCTCATCCAGATCATTAATAAAGATATTGAATAAAACCGGTCCTAGAACCGAACCTTGGGGCACTCCGCTAGAAACCGACCCCCAACCTGACATTGAGCCATTGATCACTACCCGCTGGGCCCGGCCTTCTAGTCATCTTTCTATCCATCTTACTGTCCATTTATCCAATACACATTCCCTTAACTTGCTGGCAAGAATATTGTGGGAGACCGTATCAAAAGCCTTGCTAAAGTCAAGGTATATCACATCCACTGACTTTCCCACGTCCACCGAGCCAGTTACCTCATCATAGAAGCTAATCAGATTGGTCAGGCACGACTTGCCCTTTGTGAACCCATGCTGAGTATTCTTGATCACTTTCCTCTCTTCCGAGTGCCTCAAAATGGATTCCTTAAGGATCCCTTCCATGATTTTTCCAGGAACCGAGGCAAGACTGACCGGCCTATAGTTCCATGGATCGTCCTTCTTCCCTTTTTTGAAGATGGGCACTACATTTGTTTTTTTCCAATCATCCGGGATTTCTCCTGA
Organism: Pelodiscus sinensis; assembly: GCF_052426305.1. Lineage (NCBI taxonomy): Eukaryota > Metazoa > Chordata > Testudines > Trionychidae > Pelodiscus > Pelodiscus sinensis. The sequence goes on along the minus strand of NC_143076.1, from coordinate 5,392,633 downwards.
TCTCCACGACTTTTCAAAGATAATAGCCAAAGGCTCCTCAAGGACATTTGCCAACTCCCTCAGTACCCTCGGATGCATTAAGTCCGGACCCATGGATTTGTGTACGTTTAGCTTTTCTAAATAGTTCCTAACCTGTTCTTTACCCACCACGGGCTGTCCATCTTCATCCCATCTTGCGTCACTTAGCGCAGAAGTCCATGAGCCGACCTTGTCCGTGAATACAGAGGCAAAGAAAGCATTGAGTACTTCAGCTTTCCCCACATCATCTGTCACTAGGTTACCTCCTTCATCCATTAGGGACCTCACACCGTCTCTGATCACCTTCTTCTTGTTAACATGCCTGTAGAACCCTTTCTTGTTATCCTTCACATCCTTAGCAATTCGCAATTCCATTTGCGCTTTCGCCTTCCTGATAACCCCCCGGCATTCTCGAGCTATACATTTAAACCCCTCCTTGGTCATTTGTCCAAGTTTCCACTTTTTGTAAGCTTCCTTTTTGTGCTTAAGTTCATCAAGGATTTCCCCTGTAAGCCAATCCGGTCTCCTACCATGTTTGTCTCTCTTGCTACGCGTTGGGATGGTTTCTTTCTGTGCCTTCAATAAGGATTCTTTAAAATACTGCCAGCTGTCCTGGGCTCCTTTTCCCTTCATGTTAGCATCCCACGGGATTCCGCCCATCAGATCTCTGAGGGATTCAAAATATGCTTTTTTGAAGTCCAAGATGTGTATTTTACTACTCTCTTTTCTTCCCTTGGTCAGGATCCTGAAATCTACCATCTCATGATCACTGCTTCCCAGGTTGTCACCCACCTCACTTCCCCTATTAGTTCCTCCCTGTTTGTGAGCAGAAGGTCAAGCTGCGCACGGCCCCTGGTTGGATCCTTCAGCACATGTGTCAAGAAGTTATCCCCACCATTCTCCAAAAACTTCCTGGATTGCCTGTGTACTGCCGTATTGGTTTCCCAACAGATGTCAGGGTGATTAAAGTCCCCCACGAGAACCAGGGCCTGCAATCTGGAAGCTTCGCTTAGTTGTCTGAAGAAAGCCTCATCTACCTCATCCACCTGATTCGGTGGCCTGTAGCAAACACCAACCACAACATCACTGCTGTTGTTTGCTCCTTTAAACTTAACCCATAGACTCTCAACAGGTTTCTCTCCCTCTTTATACTGGAGTTCAGAGCAATCGTAATGCTCTCTTACATATAGTGCAACTCCTCCTCCTTTTCTCCCCTGCCTGTTTTTCCTGAACAGTCTATACCCTTCCATGACAGCGCTCCAGTCATGCGAGTCATCCCACCAAGTCTCTGTTATCCCAATTAAATCATATTTCTTGGACTGGGCCAGTGCCTCCAGTTCTTCTTGTTTGTTGCCCAGGCTTCTCGCATTAGTGTACAAACACTTCAGGTAACCAGTCGATTGCCCTATCTTCTCCATTTGAATCAGGGGTCCTCCTTTCTTGCTCCTTCCTCTCTGCATTTCTTCCCGGTATCCAACTCTGCCACTCCCCTCAGGGTTTTGGTCAGCGTCCCCCAATGAACCTAATTTAAAGCCCTCCTCACTAGGTTTTCAAGCCTGCCGTCGAAGATGCTTCTTCCTCTCTTGGTTAGGTGGATCCCATCTCTTCCTAACAATCCTTGTGCCCGGAACAGAGTCCCATGGTCGAAGAAACCAAAGCCCTCTCTGCGACACCACCTGCACAACCACACATTTACTTCCTCAATTCGATGATCCCTGCCCAGTCCTTTCCCTTCAACAGGGAGGATGGACGAGAACACCACTTGCGCTCCGAATTCTTGGATCCTTCTTCCCAGCGCTACATAATCCTCAGTAACCCGCTCCAGGTCATTCATGACTCTACCTTGTCTCATATTCGATCCTATTCCTTACCTCAGCCTTTTGCTTTCTATTGAGCCCAAACGTCCACTTGCTGGGCCCTGGCTGGAGGGGAAGGGGGAACAGGGCGCTGACATACATGGCCAGGGGGCATGGCCATGTACATCACCACCCCCCTTCCCCTCCCGCCGTGGCACAAAGTGCTGCACCCCTCAGCCGGGCCCCGGCGGGGGAGCAAGTGGCGGCCGTTTGGGGTCCATGCTCCCCATCCACTTGCCGTTGCTTGCACCCCCGCTGGGGCCCAGCTGAGTGGCACAGAGCCCCAAGGCAGAATGGGAAGGGGGGTGGGACGCTGACATACACAGCCAAGGGCCGTAGCCGTGTATGTCAGCATTAGAGATGCACAGACACTGGGCTACTGTATATATGATGAGGTTTACAGAAGTTGGAATAAGCCATCCGTTATCCTGAAATAACTTTGCTGTGTAGACACCCCCTCATCAATGTCCCTCTCCTACAAATGTGACTTTGTTTTCCTCAGCATTGGGTTTAGTTATGACAAATACACAGGACCTGAGCTAATCAAAAATCAGGAAAGTGATTTAACACGAGGTATTCAAAGTTGGTTTGGTTTCGCAGGGTTCAAAATTGACCCAGTTTTTGTGAAAATTTCCATGCTTTTTTTTTTTTTAAGCAAAATCTATTTTGACATGTTCTGCTATCCACAAGCAAACATTTTGATAATAATTTTATTTAAAAAATTATCAAACAGTTTGGGGAAAATGGAAAAATATGGACAGTGCTGGCAATTGTTTGTGTAGTCAAAGGCCATTTGTTGACCAAAATGCTTTTGTGTACGTATGGTGACCGGCTGTACACAGTGCGATCTGCAAAGGAAGGTGAAGTGATGCAATACATGGATACAGAGAAGTTATTTTCTTACTGCAGATGCAGAGGGGAAGATGCAGCTGGGGACAGTACAGAGGAGCAAACATGAAGCCGGTGCTAGATACTTAGGGGGAGTGAGATGGGGCAATAAAGAGAGACAAACTTTGTGAAGAAGGAGGAAGCTTTAAGGGCGAGGTGGGCCATTTTGAATTGAGTGGGGGAACTGGAAAAGGTAGGGGTGATTCAGTCATGTCAGTATGTCTGGGTCTCCCTAGCAGCAGGGTGGCCTAGTGGTTAGGTCCCAGAATTAGCAGGCAGAAAAGGGGTGCAGACCCCTGCTGCTGGTACCCCAGGCCTAGGAACTCCATCACACTATCTTAGTACAGTCCTTAAGTTTGGGGCATGGCCCCAAGAGTCCAGATTTTCCCTCTTAGTGAGAGTTTCTAGTAGGTTCCCCCCTTTGTCCCAGATTGGGTGGGATTGGAGACTTACTTGCTCTTGTGGCTGGCCAAGTGGATGGGCTTTGGTTCAGGCCCTGCAAACTGCAGAACCGTGTTCCTGTCTCCTTACTGGTCAGCTGAGCCAGCTTCCTTCTTTTTATCCTCCCTCCAGGCCTGGCATTGGCCACAGGTAAAGTGGGCGAGGCTAGCTTGGCCAAAAGGCTTTGTTTAACTCCCGTGATGCCAGGCCCTCCTCTCTTCACTCCCTCACAATCAGATATCGGAAAAGGCGAGGAGTTGCGTTCAAACCATGCGAGAGCCTGGGAGATATGGAACTAGAGGGAAGCTACAGAGAAGGCTGTTGCAAGTCAAGGTGAGAGGAGAAACAGGAATAGTTGAGGATTTCAGCAGAGGTGGGGAATCAGGGAACCCGCTAATTAGCTTGCCGAGTTGCTAGATATGAAACTCAGCCTCCTGTAATTCGTCTGTGCGTGTATATATGTGTGTGAGAATGAGCATGCGTGAAAGAGAGAGAGATGCTCTTTTCACCATTCACTGTATCACAGGGCCTTCTGCAATCTTGTCCTGTGCAGGTTTGTACATTAACCACAATTCAGAAATGGAGGCTGCTTCTTCCAGCGATCTGCAATGCCAGTCAGCTCTGTCTGGCTTAGATCTTTTTATTTTTTTTGTAAATTAAAGCCTAAATGACAATCAGTCAGGCTATAAAAATTAAAACATTGTTTGTTTTTATTGGAGTTAAACCAAGCCAGGCACACACATTGGAATGTAACAGAGAAGCAGAGGGAGAAAGGGGTAAAGCATGACAGCTAAACTGTATTATATGTGTTGACAGAGATGGAATGAACAGTGAGGTTTGCATTTGGAAGTAGGCCCCAGGGTGTTCTCACATGGTGTTCTGACTTGTCTATATGTACACAAAGACCCTCCAGGGATCTATCTTCTGGGGTTTGATTTAGCAAGTCTAGTTAGGACCTGCTAAATTGAATGCTGAGGGTGACCCATCAGCCCTAGCACTCCAAGGAGTTTCTCCCATAGACCTCCTGCAGTGGGCCACCCCATAAATTCAAACTGAGGTGTGTAGATTTCAGCTACACAATTTTCGTAGATGGAATTGCGAATCTAAAATTGAATTTCTCCCTCAGTGTAGACCTGGCCATAGCCTTTTGTAAAGATAAGCTCAAGGTTTCAAAAGTGACTCGTGATGTTGAGTGCTTGAGACTCCTTAGAAAAGTCTAATTTTCAGAAGGTGTATACTGGGCACTCTCTCAAAATCAGGTCCTTTTTAGGACTCTCAGTTTAGCCAACCCAAACACTTGGGCACCCAAAATAGATAAGCACTTTTGAAAAATGTGCTCTTGGATGTGCAGTACTACCACTGCACATACCTCTGCTTCTTAGCATGGCTCTCTGTCCCTTTTTAGTGGTGGCTGGCACACATAGAAGTTGACGAGCCTTGGCTAAGAGACGGAGTCTCTTAGCTCAGGCAGTAGTGGCTCATGAGTTTAGCTCAGCGCCCACAGATTCAATCCCTGCTGACTCATCCCAGAGTGCAGCTTTATAACAGCAGCAAACTTGAGAAGAAAATCCTCTTCTATTACAGCAATAGACTCCACACTGTGCCACGTGAGGCTAAAGAAGCTGTGGTGCAGCTCAAAGCACCTCTCTTTATCCTCTAACCACTCCACCTGTCCCCAGTTTTGATGCCCCCAATAGAAAAAAGCTGTTCATCTCAGTCTGAAAATGGCATAAAATGGTATTTACATTTTCACAAAGCATTAACTTTCAATGAATCACAGAACACTAGAACTGGAAGGGACCTCGAGAGGTCATCAAGTCCAGTTCTCCACCCCCACGACAGGACCAAGCACCACCTAGACCATCCCTGATAGATGTCTATCTAACCCACTCTTAAATATCTCCAGTGGTGGAGATTCCACATCCTCCCTAGGCAATTTATTCCAGTGTTTAACCAGCCTGACAGGTAGAAGTTTTTCCTAATGTCCAACTTAAACCTCCCTTGCTGCAATTTAAGCCCATTGCTTCTTGTCCTATCATCAGAAGTCAAGGCGAATATTTTTTCTCCCTCTTTCTTAAAACACCCTTTTACATACTTGAAAGCTGCTATTATGTCCCCTCTCAGTCTTCTCTTTTCCAAACTAAACAAATCCAGTTCTTTCAGTCTTCCCTCATGGGTCATGTTCTCTAGACCTAATCATTTTTGTTGCTCTTCTCTGGACCCTCTCCAATTTCTCTACATCTTTCTTGACATGAGAGGGGACTTGATAGCAGTTTTCAAGTACCTAAAAATGTGTTACAAAGAGGAGGGAGAAAAATTGTTCTCTTTGACCTCCGAGAATAGGACAAGAAGCAATGGGCTTAAATTGTAGCAAGGGAGGTTTAGATTAGACATTGAAAAAACAATTCCTAACTGTCAAGGTGGTTGTGGAATCTCCATCACTGGAGATATTTAAGAGCAGGTTAGACAGACACCTGTCAGGGATGATCTAGACGGTGCTTGGTCCTGCCCTGAGGGCAGGGGACTGGACTTTATTGCCTCTCAAGGTCCCTTCCAGTTCTAGTGTTCTATGATTCTATGCGGTGCCCAGAACTGGACACAGTACTCCAATTGAAGCCTACACAGCGCAGAGTAGAGTGGAAGAGTGACTTCTCCTGTCTTTCTTGAAACATTCCTGTGAATCCTCCCAGAATCATGTTTGCTTTTTTTGCAGCAGTGTCACAAAACTTTGACCAGTGGGATGTTTTCATGAAGAGTTACACTGAAAGGCGGCTCTGCAATCCAGGGGAGGAAGTAAGAAGACAGATTGCTGCTGTAAAGGTCAAAAATAGCTGGAAGTGTGGCTGCTAATTAACTCCGGCACGAGCCATGGCATTAATACAGACTGTAGCCTGTTGAATTCTCCTCTCTGGCTTTGCCTTTGTATGTTAATATTGGGAGAGAATTATAAAAACATAATGAGAAAGCAGTGAAATATGACCAAAATCTTGTAATGATGAAATATAATGACTTGTAATGAAGAAAAGGCACAGGCAAAAAAATCAATTCTTGTGATGCAAAAATAAGAGAGTGAGCAAGAGGGAGTGAAAGAAGAGAAGAAAGCAATGGCTGGAAATGACTTAACTTTCCCTCTTAGCTTTCTAAACCCAAAAAGCAATTATTGCCGGCCTGGTATTGCTTTTCTGCACGTTAATTCCCTATTATGATTAAAATAATGAGTTAAGCAAACGTCTTGTCCTTGTAAAGTTGTGCTCTTTATTATTGGTGTTAATAATCTGCATGGGACTTGGGCTCCGGGGCTCATCACCATGCCCTGATTTTGAGAAAAGAAAAAAGAACAAGCGGAAAGGGTGGGGAAGAAGAGCTGGTGGAGTGGATGGCTGTGTGGATTGAACATGAGACAGACAGACAGACAGACAGACACACACACACACAGACCCTTTCTCTCTTGGAGCATGTCTACCCTGCAGCTGGGGGTGAGCCGTCCAACTTGCATAGACAGACTTGTGCTAGCAGGCTTGAGCCAGCATGCTTACGATCGCAGTGTGGACACCGAAGTATTGGCAGAGGCTCAGGCCAGCCACCTATGCTCAGACCCAGGGGATCAGGTGGGCCTGAGAGCCAGAGTGGCAACATCCACACTAGTGTGACTCTGTCTGCCAGTGCTGGGAGACTCACCTCCAGCTGCAATGTAGCCATGAGATCGACTGCTGGTTCAGATCTAGGCCAGGCTGATAGAGAGTGAAATCCCCCTCTTGGGTGTGTTGACTTGTATGGTTAAGGGCACCATGGGATAGTGGGTATGGCACTGGAAATCTGTCTTTTGTTCTCTGTACAGCCACTGTCTGTTGTGTGACTTTAGGCAGATCACTTCCTGCACCTGTTTTTCCACCTTCCCTTTGTCTGTCTTGTGTCTTTGGGTCAGGGACGGGTTCCTGGCAAGTGTGTGCACAGCACCTGGCATCATGTCACCTCCAGGCACTGCTTTAACCCACCCTAATAACTGGACCAGATGAGGCTGGAGGCTGCAGCCTCGATATTAGCAGGTGAATCTCACAATTGGCCGAGCACGGCAAGGACCATGGCGCCTGAACTGATCTTCTATTCCTAACACTGTTTTTTCCCCATCAGTGGGGAGACACAGGAGCAAGGCTGGGTGGAGGAAGCTCTCCCTGCTCCTGGCCAGGCTAAACATGAGAGCCGTCTCCCTGGCTAAGCCTACTCAGATTGGACAAAGACACAAAGGGCAGTGGAGCATGACAGTGTGAGGGGTGCGAATTCGGAGATGGGTGCTCCCTTGGAGCTCTGTGTGGTTCCTTGGTGGCCCTGTCCACTCTCCTTTCTTTACCCCTTCCACACCTAGATAAAGGGTCCAGTAAGAGGTGATTCCAGAAAGTTTTGGTCTCAGGGGAGCGTAGGCCCCTGGTGCTCCCTGACTACACAGGGAATAAGCCTGCTGCAGCACTCTGATGCCTGGTGCGTACAGGCGCTATGGGTGTTGGCAGTGAGACTCCAGTGGTGCCTGGCCTCTGAGTTTGGGAATGGGTGCAAGTGAGGAGGGTGGGAGGGATGGCTGCAAGCACATCCTCCCCTCTTACAACAGCTTGGGGAGGCAGGTTCACAATGTCCTTGCAGCCACTGCTCCTGCTGCCTCCTCTACCTGTGCATGTTCATGGTTTAAGAGGCACACAGGTGGCTACTGAAAGCCCGACAAAGCTTTGCACATTGGCAGACGGTGCTGAGTTTTTGCTGCCGCCCCATGGGATCTCATCGTGTAGCAACATAGGAGTCAGAGCTGCCTGATGTCCCAACCTACGATCCACTGCGTGGGGCGCGGGAGAATGAGACCTCCCGCGTCGCAGGGCTGAGATGGTCATAAGATGCAGTGTGATGAACGGTACAGTTACCCAGGATGCTGCCCTAGGGCTGGCTCAGTGTGGGGAGGTGGGATACCAAGTGGCCACAACATTGCAAACACGGTATTGAGTTTGGATGTTCAATGCTGAGCAGGTGGGAGATGGGAGCAGGAGAAGAGAGAAAAGGGGGAAGAGCAGGACAGAGACATTGGAGAATACACATGGGAGAAGACTGGAAGGAGAAAGGGAGAAGAGCTAGAGGGGATGGGAAGTGAGAAAGTATAGTAGGTTAGGAGAGGGGAAAAGAGAAATGGGTCTGATAGGTCCTGGGGAAGTTGTTAGGGGAGCTAAGCAGCAAGTAACAGCCTATCAAAATATCTGCAGCACTAAAAGTATGGGGTGGGGGGGAGAGAAGATGCTGACATTAGCTAGGCACCTCAGCAGGATTTACACCACATGGGGTAATTAAACCTTCACTGAAGTAGGGTTATTCCTGTCCTGGAAGATTAAGGGGACATGGCTGGGGGTATAGGATAAAAGTGATAGTGCCACTATCATATTTGTGGGGCAGATTGACAGTCCCTCAGTAGGTTTATGTTTCCAGGGCTGGAGCAGTCCGGAATTACCAGAAAATGCGACAGGATGAGGAGAAGGGAGTTGAAAGAGACAGTCTCCTGCTGAAGTTAACTGATACCAAAGAGCATTCCATAGTAGGTATCATTTAACTTATCACTAAATTGCAACCACTTCTGGGGTGGCACATAGGTGCTGATTGATCGCACAAAGCATTATTAGAAAGTGGCTAAGACATAGGGACTAATCTAGTGTCCACTTGAAACGAGAGGGTAGAAAGTTGTGTACAGTGGAATAAAACCAGGACACATGCTGCTCCTGCCAGAAATACCAGGGGATCTTTAATGAGTGCAGGAAATCAGGACTTAGAAGCGTGGATGAGACAAACTTTGAGACTGTGATCCTGGTGATAAAAGTCCCACTAGGCAGCACTGTGTCATCTAGTGTTATTCTGGGTCATTCATTCCAGGGGACGAGTCACTAACACAGCTTCCTGCAACACCTGCGTTTTAATTTGTAGTCTCCCACCCAAGCAAGCACCAGTCAGACTTGAGTTCTGAACAGCCTAATTTGGGATGTCTGTGTTGTGTCCCAAGCTCTGGACTTGGGGTTTACTGGATAATTACCGCTGCCAAGACTGTTATCAGAACAAATTAGCAATTAGCAATTATGCAGGTGCTATGTTAATAGGATGACACTAACCTTACACTATTTATCTTTATAGAACAAGCAAACCCAGCACAGAAACCTCTTGGGCCAGACACCAGAAGGTCATTTACAACACCAGGTTCACAGCCTTATGGGCCAGAGGACTATCTAAATACTACAGAGTATTCTTTGCATTACAGCAGCTAGAATTCACCAGGCAGACACAGCTTTATGGTACCTGCCCCAGTTCTCTCCTTGAACATTAGAATTTAAAACCTACCATAAAAAGGCTGAAAGGTGAACTGCAAAACTTTAATAGAAACAATTTAAAAACTGGTTGAGGTCTCAGATGATGCCAACTGTTTCACAATACCTAATATTTATATCTGCACCTTTCACCCATATTTAAATACAACCAATATCCTACACTTACGTTTGAAAATGAATTGGTGGGAAAGTCCCATTCTTCTTTCTAATCTGCATTACTCCTGAAACTGTCAATTTCACAACTAAAAGCGGAACGGCCAGATTCAGATCTCTTTCCCATCTGGAGCCAATGGGATTACAATGCTGTTGTAGTCAGCGTATGTGCTATTAGAAACTAACCCAGATTCACTACAGCCTGAAAGCCTGGGGTCTGAATGTTCAGTTACGTGTTTATCTACTCCAGCAGCATAAAGGGGCCTACGTTGATGTGGCATACATGTAATGCACTCCTACTTTAAGGCCCCTTTACACTGCCAGAGTAGTGTACAGAGGCCTTTGTTTAAATGAGAATCAGGCCCTGTGTAGTCATTTGCACTTGCACAAAAAGGTTTGAGAAACATTCTGAAACAATTAAGAATCAAGACCCTCCTGTTTCAGTCCCTTTGCAAAGGGGAGTAAGTTCTTTTCTCGGACACCCTACTTGTAGGCAAGCCAACAGACTCACTGAACCCCTGGACAAGGGACAGGGTGAGCTCAGCATCCAGCAAGGGGCGGGGCCTCAGATGGAAGGGCGGGGCCATGGCAGCCAGACCTCAGGGCAGCCTAAACCATGTCCATTGGTGCCGTCCGGACTGCACCGCTTGGGGCTCTGTAGTAGTGGCATCAATGGCCAGGAACCCAGGGCCCCTGGGGCAGTTGCCTCCTTTGTCCCTCCCATTGGCAGATCTGCCTACACACATCCATGAACTTTAATGGGGTTAGAGGTGTGTAACAGCAGAACCCAGCCGATGATCAGTTGTTGATTTTATGATCTCCATGTACAGTGTTTGGCTTTTTAATCCAACTATAACAATTCACCTCTTAAGCCCAAGCCTACGAAGGGAAGACAGGTGCAATTTGGGGCTTCAAATTGTTCCCTGGTAAAGAAACCATTCACTGTCATCAGTAGGTCACCAGTTAAATCCAGCACAGGCCAGCAATGGCCAAGAGATGCCATTGGCTGTTGGCTAGCTTATGTGAACCGAGTTTGAAAGGCCTCCTAGCTGACCAGTCTCAGCGTCAGGAGGCCACCATTGCGGCTGGCACTAATTGAGCCTGCTGCTTGTAGTCTCTGCAGAGACAAATGCATGGAAGGGACTTTGTGGGATGTCCTTTCAGTGAGGTTTGGGTCGTTTTCATGGGGTGTCCCTTTAGCAAGATCTGAGGTACATTGATGGGGCAAGGTGAGGGGGCAGCTTGCTCATGCTGTGTCCATTCGATGGCTGTGCCGTTCCCCCTTCTGCTTGGAAACCATTATCACTTGGCCTCTGTCTCTCCCATAAGGAGAATAAAGCCAAGCTTGTGAAACCACAGAGTGGGGAACTAGATGAGATCTGGATCCCATCCACAGAAAGTCATTATCCAAATTATGTTCCTAAATTGGACGAGAAGCCACATATCTCCCATGCTCATAGCCTGTCAGTTGGTTCAGTACTAGGTAAGGACACAGCACATCTTTTTTTGTGCATTGCTGAATGGAAAGAGGCAGGTCTGGCAACTTGATGCATGATTATAACAACAGACCCACTTGCCCAGACTCACAGAAATTTTATTTCTTGCCACCAACCAGGAATATCCTATACGATGTAGCACTCTGGAAATACATTGGCAGCTGCCCCTTGCGGCAACTCAAGAAACAGGAAACACTTGTTGCTCCTTCAGGTTAGGAAGATTCCTCTGTACATGGTGGCTGTGTCTACACTGGCAAGTTATTCCGGAAAATCAGCCGCTTTTCCGGAAAAACTTGCCAGCTGTCTACACTGGCCGCTTGAATTTCCGGAAAAGCACTGACGATCTAATGTAAAATCATCAGTGCTTTTCCGGAAAAACTATGCTGCTCCCGTTCGGGCAAAAGTCTTTTTCCAGAAAACTGTTCCGGAAAAGGGCCAGTGTAGACAGCACAGTAGTATTTTCCACAAAAAAGCCCCGATTGTCATTTTCACTATCGGGGCTTTTTTGCGGAAAAGCGCGTCTAGATTGGCCACAGACGCTTTTCCAGAAAAAGTGCTTTTCCGGAAAAGCGTCCGTGCCAATCTAGATGCTCTTTTCTGAAAATGCTTTTAACGGAAAAACTTTTCCGTTAAAAGCATTTCCGGAAAATCATGCCAGTGTAGACGTAGCCCCTGGGTCTTTGTCTGTGATTTAGTTGCTATGTCGGGGGGAGGTTCAAACAGGGTAAGGATGAGAACAAGATGATCCTCTTAAATTGGTGACCCTGGGTTTAGAATTTCATGACAACAAACTCTCTGATGGCACTTTAGGCACTTCTGGCCCCAGACATAACCAGGATGCACAGAGATCAACAGAAAATGTAAACGTGGTTCTGAACTGACATTCCAGATCCAGACTTTCAGATCGTGTTCAAAAAGGGAACTCAGATCTGACTCTGAATTTTGCAACTTGCTCCTATTTTTCTAATAGGCTGAACTAAAACACTGCATCAGATTAGATTTCGTTATCATTACGTTCTCATTACACCCCTGGCACAGGGCAGCAATGAAACTCCTCCACTCCTGTCTGTTTTTGGCAAGCTTTTCAATGGTTTCCCACCAGGGCCCCAGGTTTTTCAGCTCAGCTTCCGCAGCTCTTTGCCATGTTGTTCTCAGGCAGCATCATATACCCTTTGCTTCAGGTGTCCATCTTAACACTACTTTGGTGCTAGAACCAGTTTCCATTCAAAGCACGTGGCCAGTCTCCCCCTGACAATGATGGTGCTCATATTCTCTTAGCTGCAATGTGTAAATAGATATTAGTTTGAGATTGTTCTGGGTCAAAAGATACTGAAGACTTTTCTGAGGCAGGTTATATGGACTGAAGAAAGTTTGGATATGTCACACTCTCTCATCCCTCAGCATTCTGCACTATAAAGTAATATTGAAAGGATGCAGCTCGGATAAATCTCAACTTTGGTTTTGGTTTGCAGTTGGATGATTTCCAGACTGTATTTAAGCTCCTGAAGGCGTTTCTGTCTTTCCTGATTTTCTTCCAGATGTCCTGGCTTGTTCCACTGTCCTAGCTGATGGTACTGCCCCAAGTGCGTGAATGTTGCTGCATTGGTGAGAACATGAGCCTCTATCCATGCAGTTCATAGCGAAGCAATATTAAAGGTCATATTGCCATTGATTTTTCAGTCCAATTTGCTGGCAGAATGTGTTGAGCTGAGTTGTTTATTCTTGTCTATGGTGTGGGGTATGTGATAGGAGAGCAAGATCATATGCAAAGTCCAGGTCTTCAAGGGATAAGATGGGTGTCCATTCTGTTGTATGCTGCATTACCCAGCCAATGGCAATGTTAAAGAAGATTGCAGAAATGACACACCCCGACATACTCCTGTTTTGACTTCAAAACTAACCTCACTGTGGTCAACACTGCATGTAAATTTCAAACAGAAGCTTTTGACGATGTTGATTATGTGGAGAGGGATTCCCTATGCCCACAGAATGTGCCATAGGCTGCTCCTGTCAATGCTCTCAAAAGCCTTCTCAAAGTCTATGATGTTTGTCGAATTATGGAAATGGGATAGATAGTGTGGGACCTTTCAAAGGGAGAGCCGTATGGTCCACAGGCAACCCAGCCTTCTGCAGAGCTGCAGGCTTGTCAATATTTCCCTTATTTGCAAGCAAGACTTTAGAGTAATCGTGCGTAATGGGATTGGGATCATCGCTGTGGTGCCTTCTTCCGGTCTTAGATCAGTCCTCAGCAGGGTGCTCCCTTCTGGCTGGTGTCTTCCCTGTCATTGCTCTGTGCTTCCTCCACCCTCTAGTTCTGGAACTACGTCACTTCCTGGACTGCGGCATCCTCTTCAGGACACTGACCTCTGGAAGTGCCTACTGTGACGACGCGTCGGGATTTTCCCATCTCCTGCACCCCGAAATGGCATGAACAGACTTCACCAGCCAGTAGAATTGAGGGTGGTTTATTGTTCCTCCAGCACAGCGCAGCACAGATGTAATCTGGTTACAGGAACTGGGGCTAAGAGGCCTCAGTGCCCCCCTTGAGATAGGGGAGTCCCAGCCCTCCTCCCCAGCTCCTTCTTCCCTGCCTTCCAGCCAGGAACTCACTTCCCCTCTTCCAGCCCTGCCCACAGCCAGGGCAGCATCCACCTCCCTTTGTTTCTCCCCATGGGGGGCCGCAGGTCAGACAGGTTTTTGAGTCACCTTTGCATAATGAGGTTTTCCCTGCTGGGTCTTGCTCCAGACAGCAGAGGTCACCACAGCCCAGCAAGTACCCCCACTACGTCACACCTACTTCTTGGTCTCATGCAGTCATGAGTATCAGCAGTCCTCGGTCTTGCACCTGCCACTGTGGCCAACTGCAGCCAATGTCTTGCCCCTCATTGGAGGGGCAAGCCACAGTCTATATAGGCCCCGCTCCAGCGGTGGCTACACAAGGTGCAAAGGGAGTGTGGGGAGGACCCAGGCTTACTCTCTAGGTCCAGACCCCGGGATCCTCTGGTGGCAGCCTTGTCCTGCTTTCCTTCATTCCCCTCTACTGCCTCTCGCTCCACGGGCCACTTTCCCATGACCCCTTGCACATTCTTGGCTCCTGTATCAAGGCCACAGATGGGAGGTATCAGGCTCTCTCTCTCTACGTCCCCTGAGCTAGTCCAGCACTGCTATTTCCAGGATGCTTTTTCTCAGGGAACAAGTTCTACAGCATCCCAGTCAGGAACCAAGTGCCCTCTGCTCTGTTGAGGAGCAACTTATAAACAGGGCTGCCCCAACAAGCCACCTTCTGATTGGCTCTCTACAATCCTCATTCTCATTGGCCAGGGATCTATGCTGTCTCCCTCCAGCCTGCTTTAACTTCTTTTGGCCAGACTGGGGCAGCCATCCCATGACACCACTTCATCAGTTCCAGCCACCAAGCCTGTCTGCATCCTGGATTAAGCCCAACTAGGGGTCAGCTATTTAATTTTAGGAACACATGGAATCCTACTGTTTCAGCAAAATGTATCTCACAGTGTAACAAGTAGCAGTGCAGAAAAATATACTTCAACCTGTCATTATTTCTGTCTAAGCAGCTCAGATTTTACATGCTTCCTTCAGCAACACCACCCACCTGCTTCCGGCCATTGCCCCAGCTCAACAAGGTGTTTAAGCACATAACTTTAAATGTGCAGGCAGCCTCTTTGGTTTGAACCTGGCTACTCATACATGTTTAAATACTTTTCTGATTCAAGGCACATGTTTCCTGCATGTCGCACTTCTGATCATTGTTACCCAATTAGCATCCCTGTCAGCAGTATAACGGCTGTGACTTTGACCTCAGACCAATGCACTATAGCATTTAACCTACTGCTACATATACATGATGCTTAGAGCTATAGCAAGTCATTTACCAGAGCAGTGAACTCTAGCGACCTGCATTGCAAAGCAGTGATTTATTTTTTAAATTCTGAAAGGAGAGGAGGAGTTGGAAAGCCTTCAACCTTCTGACAAATATCCACATATAAGAATAGTTAGTGTATGAAATGAGAGAGAAGTGATAGGGGGTGGTGGAAATACATTACCTAGGTGGGATGTTATTGAACATGCAGGTCTACAGTTTTGAAGATCTATATACAATGGCTACATCTACACTGGCATGATTTTCCGGAAATACTTTTAACGCAAAAGTTTTCCGTTAAAAGCATTTTTGGAAAAGCGCGTCTAGATTGGCACGGATGCTTTTCCGCAAAAGCACTTTTTGCGGAAAAGCGTCCTCGGCCAATCTAGACGCGCTTTTCCGCAAAAAAGCCCCAATTGCCATTTTCACGATAGGGGCTTTTCTGCGGAAAACAAATCTCTGCTGTCTACACTGGCCCTTTTGCGCAAAAGTTTTTCGGAAAAAGACTTTTGCCCGAACGGGAGCAGCATAGTATTTCTGCAAAAGCACTGACAATCTTACATGAGATCGTCAGTGCTTTTGCGGAAATTCAAGCGGCCAGTGTAGACAGCTGGCAAGTTTTCCTGCAAAAGCAGATGATTTTGCGGAAAAACTTGCCAGTCTAGACACAGCCATTAATGAGTATGCCAACAACAATGTATGCATTCATAGATACCCATAACAACACACAAATGGGCATGCCAAATGGGATAGTCATGTACACAAATGGGCCTAATAGGTACACTTTTCTACATTGTGTGTGTGCAAATGGGGGCTTGTTTGTCACAAAGCACTTACCCTAATTTCCGGGGAAGTACAGAGAAGAGGCAGTTTAGAATGGGCAGGAAGAGATTTTCCCTGGTTCTCCCCAGGCCCCATTAATAAAATACTGCCCCCAAAAGTATCAAACCACCTCAGCCCAGAAGGTGCAGTTTTCCCGGGCAGGTAGTAAACACCCATGTTGGGGGCATGGCTAAGAAATGTGGAGCAAATTGTCAAGAGGACGTGTGTTAAGTTTCCAAAGAATGGGAAACACCTTGCTGTTCCAGGAACACATATTCAAGGCACAAAGAGTCAAGTACCTGCTGCGGTGGTGGATGACTTATGCCGGTGGTTACTGGAAGCTGCTGCGTTACTTGTTCCTCACTTTCCGGCTTTCTCTCCAGGTAACTAAGAGACAGCACATTTCATTGATCCACCCACTCCATGTGCCAAGCAATCCCTCCAGAGGCTAAACAGTAGGTGAGAGGAAATGCAATGTGCTGGGGAGGGCGATTGAGCTGTATTGTACATGGAGCCAGAGGAGGAATGCTGTGGGGAGGGGCACAGTGCATAAGCGTTTCCCATTTCTGAAGGGCATGAGTGTGCTGGCTGCTGCTAGCAGTTGTCCGCTTTTGTTCTTTGCAGAGCTATGATTCAGCTGGCTACAGGGGCCCAATGCTCTTTCAATGAATCCTGGGGTTCAAATTGCACTTTAGAAAGGGGCTTTTTTTGTCCACAACGAAATCCCCTGAGACTAAGACTAGAACTGTGCATGGTAAGGAGAAGGAAAAGAATGAAAAGCTCTAACTGTTAGCTTTGAAATGCAGTCGTTTCCTTGGGAGATTTTGTTGCTATAATATACATTACACACACAAAACTAGGTTACAGAAACGTTATTAAGGTTTCAAAGTCAAGCACTCCAAAGTTAGGAAATGCCAGAATTAAGATTCCCTGAGGAATCTTTAATTCTGTTCCCTTTTAAGCATTATGATAAAGACTTTCACTACATGATCACATGCTGGTTTTTTGCCCTGTCTCATTCAATGCACCTTTCAATCCAATCTCACCCTACCCCCCAACAAACTGTTCTCAGTTCCCCACACCATTTCCCTCCCTGGCTCCCAGTCCCAGTCTCCTTCCTCCAATTCCCAGTCACATTTTGCTCTGCCATTGTGGTTCTAAATCATAATCAAACTGCTATTGGGGGATTACGTATCTGTCTGTGTAGGGCTGTGAGGGGTAACTTAGGCTAGTGAGTGAGCCACATGAGTGGCCCTCTTTCATCTCAGTGGGCCACAAGATTGTCACAGCCAAGATGGTATCCTGGGATAGGGTAGTTTGGCAAACTGCGCATGGGTAACTAGAATATGCAGGGTGTGCCCATTGAAGCATAGCAGCACTTTGACTGGATGCAGCGGGAGCACACGGCTCTGACAATGTTGTGTGCAAACAGCACAAACCTCACGTCACACACTCTGGCTTTAAGTGCATATTACTTTTGTGTTTTGTAATACAGGTAGGAAAAAAACCCCACATAGATGAAAACCAGCAGAATCTGGCAACCCTGTTCACAGACAATGGTAAACAAAATATCTCATGGACCACACATAACCCCCTGATGGGATCACCACTGGGATGGATCTAGACTACAGAGGTTTTTCGAAAAAAGTCGCCTTTTTTCGGAAAAAACTTCCCCTGTGTCTAGACTGCTGCTGCTTTCTTTTGAAAGTAAATCAAAAAATGTGGCAGTTTTTTCGACCGCAGAAGAGCTCATTTTATGAGGAAGAATGCTTTTTTTTGAAAGTGTTCTTTCGAAAAAAGGAGTTATGTAATGCAAACAGGGCTTTTTCGAAAGAGAGCATCCAGACTGCCTGGGTGCTCTCTTTCAACAAAGCAGCTTGTTTTTTTTAAAGTACTGGTTGCAGTCTAGACACTCTTTTTTGAAAGAGGCTTTTTCAAAAGTATCTTTTGAAAAAGCCTCTTTCGAAAGAGGCTTGCAGTTTAGACGTTGCCCTGGTGTGTGGCTTTGTCCAGCTACTGGGGAACTGTCCAGTGGGATCAGCTCCTGAACAGCATCAAGCACATCGGTACTGAGAGCCAGTTGGAAGGCCTTCCATCATAAAGAGTCTGATGTATAAAACCAGGTACTGCCTCTGTAATTAGATATCAGAGAATGCCTCAGAACCTCAGCCTGGCAGATGACTAGAATTGAAACTCAACACTGAGAGCTAGTTTCCATGTAGTTTTCTGATCTTCTGCCACTATTTTGAGCTAAAGTCCCCTTTTAACCACATCAGAAATGTGAAGGGGTTTGACCCACCAAATGGAAAAGGACTTTGTGGCAGGGGATCTCAGGATTTTGACAGCCAACAGTGACAACAGGAAACAGACATGGGAAAGGAGGAAAGAGAACTCCAGAGACTGACTCAACAACCCAGATTTGCTCCTGTCCTTGGAAAAAGTCTGCCCCAGATGTCACAAGATCTGGTCTCCCCAGACATCTGCAGATCTACCAGCAATAACTGGCTATTGTTTTATAGAAGACAACCGTCCTCGCACTCCAAGGAATACTGACCAGATCAGTATGAAGGGGCTTGAGAACTGGTGTAGCTATAATTTACTTCAACTTGAAGTCCCCTTTTCACTGTCCAAGTGGTGTAACCTGGAAATAGGTCCTTTTAATTTGAGGGCAAAGCTATTTTTTGAGTTCTTTTTCTGGCGGTGATGTTGTGGTGGATACTTATGGATAATACATGACTAATACATAATTACACAATAAAAACTTCTAAAGGGCAAAAAGCTCACATTCTGAGTTTATGAGAATATCCCAAACATTCACATGCATTTCCAAATAGTCAAAAACCTCCTGAGTCTGCAAAACTGATCTGAAAATGACAGGTCAGAATCACATGGGCAGCTTCATTGGTTTGACCTGACTGCTTTGTACCCCTCAAGTGACTGAGTGTAGCTATAGGGCCTGCTTCAATAACCAGATTTCCTGGGTTTGCAGCCACTTTGCATGACTGCACAGGCACAAACCACTGATATGTACTGGGAAATCTAGGCCTAGAAGTATATGGGTCTGTGCAAGGAAAAAAGTGGGGAATGTGAATATTCCATATCCTCAGAAAAGTTTTGGTTTAAGCGTGGTTCCAAAGACAGGTGAAGGTCAAGGGGCAGGCAGAGAGCTAAGAAGAAGCAGAGTGTTTCTTTTTTCAGTGTTGGTCCACTCCTCACAATTGTTTCTCACTTGGTGCTTTTGTGGGGCAATGTGATGGACGGGTGGTCATGATGCCCCACTGACTAGGTTGAATCAAATCTACAAGCTGTGTGTTGCTTGCGATGTGCAGGTCTCAGCTCTGGCCTTCACAGCTCACAAAGCTAGTTCATTAACGCTTGTTGTGACACCATGGACAGCCCCAGTGAAGTTTAGTCTTATCAAATAACAAACAAGTCTCAAATCTCAGAGTCAATTCCTCTCAGAGTGGAGATCCCGGGCATGATTAATTCACTGCTCGCTGCCTGGACAAGAGGCTGTAGAAATAGAGAGAAGAGCTTCTAGGCACTCAGATGCTGCAAAAATGTGTCTGTGTGAGAATCAGAGTCTTGGTCCTAGTTCCTTGACCTGTGGGGTTTTTTTTTAAATCTCCATGAGCAGGTGTCCATGGATTGCACTCACTCCACCCTTCTCATATGGATAAAGGGCATAGCCCTGTAAAGTGAGTCGAAGTCTACCTCCGAAGGTAGATTTAGTTCATTAGTATTTGTAAAACCATGTGGAGATTCTCAGATGTAAATCTGGTCTGAAATGGCAAATTACAAATGATAATTAATAGTTGCTTATTATCACGGTAAAGACTTTTTTTTTACAGAGAGAAGGAGATCTTGAGATGAAGAACATCAAAAAATACCCATGACTCCCCCAGGCTAGTATTGATGGGAAGAGCTGACTGTGTGAAAGGAGGCATGGTAATGCAATAAGGAGTGAGAGAGGTTTCTGGTGCACCTGCATTCACAACACATTTCTCTTCTTGTATTCAACACAGTTTAGGGAGGAAGGGGTGGGAGTAGGGAGAGAAAGGGCAAAGTGGATTGACAGGGCTCTTATATTGCTCTCTCAAATTGATGCAAAGGCAGCCCTAATTAAACAGATGTTCTTAATAATAATCTGACAAATGTCCCTGCTTTAATTTGCTTCAGAGTGAAAATTAATATAACAATGCAACAATACTTTTCAAGGGACGAAAAAGGGAGCAGAACTAATAAAAGCCAGGAGCTTACATGGTATATTATTGCTTTTCTTTCTGCATGTCTGGCGAATATTTACCTCCTCTGGGAGCAGTTTTCATATTTATTTGATCAGTCCTCCAAGCTAAAGCTGATTTTGTGGTACATTGCAAAAGGATTAATGCAAGGCCAAGAGGTGTGCTGGGTACATAGACACATCAGGGGTCTCCATGGTGATTCTGAAGCACAGAGGGAAATATCCCAATGGCAATAAAGTTAGCAAAGCTATTAACCATAAAGAGTGGCCCGTAGAGGATAGGGAAGGGAGTGCATTTTGGACTCCTGAAGCAGGGAGCCTATCAAGCCGTGACAGGTGAACCACAAAAGATCCTGAGGTCCGACTACTTCAATCTTTAGGACTGAGTCTCAGACCAATGGGAGAATTTCTCAGGCCTCCATAATCTCAGGGTTTGCTATGGCAACATGGCTATGCGTGCTGCATGCACCATGGCCATAGATGGCACAACCATGAGAGTGATATTGAATAGACTAGAGGAAGTCTACACAGGTGCAAGGAGAAGACACAACTTGAGTTCTTGGGCCGGAGTCTCCTCTGCCGCGACCTTTCCACACAACCCTGGCAATGGCTCACATTTTGGTGTTTCTATGCCACCTTTAGCCATAAAACAGGGACACAAGAATTGCTAGACTGGATCAGACCCAAGAGCCATCTAGATCTTTAGCCCATCTGTGACAGTGGCCAGTGCCAGATGCTTCAGAGGCAAGAACCTCACAATAGGCCCAGGAGGGGTAATCTGTGACCACCTATGAAAGATTCAAGTGCCACCCAACTGATTAGCTTAGGACCCAAACACTCACAGCTGGCAGCATGTGTTTCTACTGGTGGTGCACATGCCTTGGTGCACATAACAAAATTTATTCCACATGCAAATGGAAGAAATTGGAGGGAACACTGCACGGCATTGACATTTTGTACCTTTAATTCATATAGTGGCTGTACAGATTCTCTCATGCCAGCAGGAAACAGACACAAATGGGAAAAAGCTAGTTTATGGTTCAGCTCATTTAAATTTTCCACCCCAAATCCCTGATATCCCAACAGCCAGGAGAACAACTGTGCAAAATGCTATGGGCAGTGGAAGTGATGAGGCATCTGGCAGAGTGAGCTGCTGAGGGACAGCATGAAGGAGAAAGACGGAAGGCAGAACAAGAGAGCAAGGAATAAAGCCATGGGTGAAAATACACACAGAAATGGGGAGGGGAGAGCAGGTGATAAGAAAGAAAAAGGGAAGACTCCATGCACCCAATGGGAGGGTGTTACCGATTTGCCATTCTTGAAATATTTCAGAGCTCTGCTTGTGAAACCATTAATGATAACGGATCCCTTAGACAATAAAGGGGGAAAGCAGCAAATTAGAGAAAAGAGGAAAAGCTGCCAGCTAAGTGTGTTGCCCTTTGCTGGAGTTAATGAAGCTTGTTTACTTTCTGGCTTTTTGTAGCTTTTTGAAATGTCAGATGCCACCCAGACTACCATGGCAAAAGCACATAAGTAAGTGCCATCCCTCCCATTTCTCTCTAACACACACACACACACACACACACACACACACACACACACACACACACACACACACACACACACACACACGGAGAAGAACCTCTGAATGCAGTGTTGAGATAAACCTCTTTTGAAACTGGTGAAATACCGGCACACGAGTGGGCTTGGTATGGCCTGTTGTTGCACCAGCAGAGTGTGTACATGAAAAGGAGTAACTATGACTAATGCACTAACAGGACTAGTGCATTAGAAGATGGGTGCAGTCATTGGTCAGTGGCTCACCACCATTCCCTGTGGTCCAAACCACACTCGTCAGGCCTCCGCCGCTGAGCAGTACCCTGTCCAAACTCCACGTGACTCTGTCACTGAACAGGAAGGGACACCACTGAAGGGGTGCATCTTACTTAAGCTTGTCACAGGCATTCACTTTGCACTGCTCTGGGCTGTTTGTTTATCCAAGAACAGGTTTACCTTAGTACTGAAGGTTGGAATGGGGGCAACCTGGATGGCCAAGATGGCTGCATCTCTCCAAATCTGTATCTGAGAATCTTTCCATCAGCACAGGGCACCGCCTTAGCTGCCTACTCCTTCCCTGCCACTTCTCTGGACTCAGCGCACATCTCTTGGAGCACTGCGAGGGGAAGGGACGTGTCAGGCAGTGGTCCTGCATCAATCGCCCTGACGCATCTCAGCCCTCGTGTCACAGGCAGAACGAATACAGTGAGGTGGAGGTAAGGCTGAATTATTTACTTGTTCCATAAATCAGCCAGCTGGAGCTTTCTCTACCTGGTGACAACACCAGCCATTGCTCACTGTTCCTTTCTGAGTACATCTCCCCTTACGCGTGCTGCCAGGGGTCCTGGTCACATGCCAGGAGGTCCCAAGAATTAATAACTTATGGGCGCCCTCTCCTTCCTTCCCAGAAACCTTCCTGATCCCGTCTGCTTCCTTTAGTGACACCCGGCACTGCAGAGGGCCCTATTCAAATCTCAAGAAAGCACCGACTCAGGCATTAGTTCAGCAGCTTAATCGCTTCTCATTCTTCCCTCTGAGCCCAGCCCCTTGCACTCTGTCCTGAGTGCAGCTCCACACCCTCATTGCTGGGATAGGACATGCCCTCCTTGTACACTCCACTGGAACCCACTGCCCCACACCCCCTAAAACAATCCCCTCCCCTCACTGTGGGGCCCAGTCCTGCCTGCACTCCAGCATGGCTCAGCCCTCCCATTCTCCTTCCTCGCTGAGACCTCTCCCTGTCACCTCTGATCCTAGAACCTAGCACGCTAGTACAGTGTCTGCACTGCCCCCATCCAAAACTCCCTGAGCATCCCCAGGTGTGGGGTAGGAATGGGGGATGCAATCTTCACTTGGAGTCTTTAAATTATTGCTGAGTTTCTGCAGGGTCTAGCAGAACTCTGCAAAAGGCTGGCTTCTAACCCGACATTATTTAATTAGTTCATTGTGTTGATTACCATCTGGGTCACTGTTGTCAGGGTTACAGCTGGCGCAGCATTCACCCATAGATCATATTTGAAAATCCACCTGGGGAAATAGGGATATTAAAAAACTAACAGGGTCTGAAAGTAACATGATTTCTAAGCATCCCTGAGCTGCTTTATTGATCCCACAGTGAGGTTCAGTTAATTAATTTCGTCCAGCTTAAATAAAATAAAAATAAAAATAAAATAAATGCATGTGTGTGCTCTCCATGCTGAGACAGTGTGTGTGGTGGTAGTGCTCTGTGTGTTTCTGTGTGTGTTTCACTGGGTATGCATAGAGGAATTTTTAAGGGCATGCAAATCCACTAATTTAAACGGTGTGGCATCTGATTAGCTCAGGGCTGGATTAGGATCTATGTGTTTGTGAGCAAGGGTGTGTGTGTGTGTGTGTGTGTGTCAGAGAGAAATCGCATATGTGAATCTCAATGTCCGGGATTGTGTGAATGACTTTGGAAATGTGAGAGGATGTGCGAATGAGTGGAAGTGCTTGTGACTGTACGTGTGACTTGAGTGATTATAAAATCGTGTGAGCGAGAAAGCATTAGAGGCAGTGGAAGTGTGTGTTTGCTTATGTGATTAGGACTCTGAGTGCCTCTGATCTTATGTGTGAGTGTGTGTGTTTGCAATAGCTGCATTTGCTGAGCAGCCGCACAATGAGATCAATTTGGGAGACGTCTGTTACAAAAATAGCAATTTCAAGAAATCTGAGCTCCAAATGCAAAGAGCAACTGACACGCCACAGTTCAAACCCAAATGAGCTTGTGTCACACAACCACAAAGGGTTTCCAGCTGAGCCCTGGCTTGAATTATACTGTGGTCACAGGGAGTGCGAGTGGCAGTTGTGTGAGCCCTGATTGCATTATATTCCAGAGAGACAGAGAACTTCTAGACTAGTCATTTGCTTTCTAAAAAAGGCTAAATCCTTATTTCCTCTGAGATGTGACATTGGCCTGAAGTTCTCAAGGTTTAGGCAAAACCATCAGTCACAGTCAGCTGGGTCTGGATTGGGAAAGTGGCCGTTCTACCTTGTAGCGAGAAGTAGGTATGTGGGGAGACACTGCTGACCAGGCAGAAAGGAAACTGCTCTAAACAAATGCACAATGCCGCCATTTAAGCAAGCTGCTTCTCGCCAGTTCTTTGCCGCTTTATGGAAAAGCCCTGCCCGAGCCAGGGCATTCAAGGGGAGACCCAATGAGATGCATACAAAAATTAGGCAGGATTTTCACAAGTGCTCGGTGTGTGCCTGACTGGTCTTGGATTAAGGGATTTGGAGTGTGAGGGGCTCTGAGCTGAGCTTGGGGCAGGCAGTCGGGGTATCGGAGGGGGTGCTAGATGCAGGCTCTGGGAGGGTGTTTGGATGCAGGGGTGCTCTGGCCTAGGGCAGGGACTAGGGTTGCTGAACACACACCCCTAGGTCTTTTGGCCGGCAGCCATTTTGTGCGGGCAGCTTTGGGGAACTAGGTAAGCATGGGGGCTGGGGTCAGGGGTGCTGGGCGCCAGGGGGGAGCTCGGGGGACGGGAGGCCAGGAGCTGAGTGTTTGTAGGGTTGCCAGGTGCCCGGCATTTTTGCCTCCTGGCCAGGGAAAAATTCAGAGAATACCGGACTGTCCAGGTGAATACCGGACACCTGGCAACCCTAGCAGGGAGCTGGGGTGTAGGAGGGGGTTCATGACTGAGTAGGGGTTCAGGATGCAGGCTCCAATTGGCGCTGCTTACCTCTGGTGGCTCCTGGTTGGAGGTGCAGTGGGGCGAAGGCAGGCTCACCCTTGCCCTGGCCCTAGACCACTCCCAAAAGCAGCCAGGAAACTCCCTCCCAAGTCCTGTTGTGCCCCCGCCCTGCTCTGTGGAGATGAGATACGGGGGGAAGGAGGCCCCTTGACATCATCACCCTCCTTTCCCTCCCCTGCCCTGCACAGAAAGCAGGAGGGTCCCCAGGGGCAGGGGCAGGGTCAGCTCCAAGGCAAAGGGCAGGAGATGTGTAGCAGTAGGAGGAGGGGTAGCTGAAGTGCTGGCACTTGATAGCCTCCTGGCCGATCCAGTCAGGATCACCTGCCAGAGGCTCAAAGATCGACCAGTAGATCCCGATCGACTGGTTGGTGACCACTGACTTAGGGTAACCTAAAGACCATTATGGCTTACAGGGATGGGCACATGCAAGGCCATCCCAGACATAGCGGCTTTCCCTCTAAGAACAATTTGAGTCCCTTGGTACTATGAATATTATGGCCGACTCTCCCCCACTCAAAGAATCTCCACCTCTAGCTGGTCAGTCTGGCTTTCCTGCTTAATGTCTCTCTGGAGTAGTATGAAGCTGCTGGAGCAGGACCCAGAATCTGGCTCAGTTTATTATCAGATGTTCTTTATATATCAAAATAGGAATCATTTCACCCGCCAGACAATGCAGCATCTCTGGGGTGGAATGCGACAGTGCTTTAACAGCAACACTAATCACGGTTTGGGACAGGAAGTGAAGAAGTATGCTATAACCAGGGAATGCCGGGGGACAATAGATAAGTAACCAAACTGAAACTTTCCAACCTTGGCACTTAGGGGACCCCAACTCATCTACAAATGGTCCAGCACTTGATTTGGCATCTTATCCAAAAGGCAGAACCTTTTACCCCCCTGCTGAGGTATTGTTCCAATACAGCCCCATAACAACTGTTCTCCCTTATTGAGGGCCTGATCGCAAGAGATACTAAGTTCACTCCACTCCCATTCAGTTGCTAGCTCACCAATAGCATATGTAAGCGGGGGAATGATCCCGCTATTGTGGGGAACTTTCCTGGCTTCTATACACCCCGGTGAAATGAACCAGTGAAAGGATCTGAGTCCCCGCTCCCACTTCCTTTGCCCCACGGCTCCCCTGTTCCTGAGGGCTCCCCCTCCACTCTCCTGAGTAGCAGAGCCCTTGAAACCCCAACAAGGCTGGGCCCAGGTTTCCTGGGGCTTAATCCCCGACCTTGTAGTCACTAGGGGCAGGAGTTAGGGTGTCCCCACTCCGAGGTGCTCTCTTTACACTGCAGGCCTTCTTGGCCCAGTGATCACTTCATAAGGTTCAAAGCAAATACAATTTATTAAACATCAACTGATTAAAGAGAATAGAATAAGAAAAAAATGAGAACGGTTAAATGAGAACACACAGCCCTGCTCTGTAGCACAGGGATATCAAAACAGCAGCCTGCAGAGTGTAAGGACAGTCCAGTCTCTTCCTTAGAGGCCCCTTAGAGGCCTTGGATGTGCTACGGGGGGGGGGCTGCAGGCTGGACACGCTTGCTCTGGCAGTGGCCACACAGCCTCAAGCTCTAAGTGGCCAGACCCCTCTCCCAGTCCAGAGCCTCTCCCCACACTTTGCAGTTCCCAGCTGCTCACCACATCCAGCTGCAGGGTGCTGCTTGGCCAGTCTCTAGCTTCTTGCATTGCTTCTCTGTTCCTTTTGGCTCTCTGAGCACTGCTAGTCTGCTGCTCAACACAGGGTCTGCACTCCTTGAGCTGTGTGTGTCAGGCTCAGCTGCTGCAAAAACTGCCCCTCAGCACACAGCTTGCACTCCTTGGGCTGTGTCTCAGCTCTCTGTTTGCTCAGAGAGAGCCAGAACAATCCCAGCTCACAGGGAGGACGGGGCCTGGCCTCTCCCCTTCCTCACTGGCCTGTCCAACCTGTCAATCAGACTGAGCTGGAGTGTTGGCTGCTTTCCATCGTCTCTGGGGTCTGTCAGCCTCATGAACCCTTCCCCTTCTGAAACTGGGAGCTGGCAAACCAAAAAACTCCCACAGAGTTTTAGTAAGGGGTAACAGTCCCCTTACACATAGCCTGAAACATAATGGGTTTTCATCCAATGCCCCGCCCCCATCTAAACACTGACCAAGTTTAACTTAGTTTACCAATATAGAAGTAAGAAATCTGGTTCATGTTCCCATTCTGCCTTTTCTTACTCCCAGTTGTGAGGTCATTAGTCAATAGCAGCAATGTGGTTATAAATAAGAAAAAAAAAGCTGATTTTTCCATTAGAATAGGTCTTTAGGGTGGAATTGTTTTAAGCTTTCCATCACAGCAGGTCTGCATAACTTGTGGCATGAAATCACTCATTCAGTGAGTGGAAACAGAAGCTGTGTTGTTTAATCCAACCCAAACTCTCTCCTGCATTCCCTGCAACACACTTTCATCAATTTACCTCCTTACCCTGGGATCACTGCAGTGGTTTTATCACTGGGCAAGATTTTATCAAGACAAAAAAGCAAAAGGAGACTCACATTCCAAATACCATCAACTATTCAATAGGCCCCATTTCAAAAGATGGTCCCTGGGCGGAGCAGAGATTCATGTTTATGAAATGAGGGGTTGGCTGCTAGCCACTCAGTACAGGCCACCAAGCCAAGTTGCAGTTGGTGTGTGTGGGACTGACAGTAATAGAGTTTGAGCCCAACGGAGAGTGGATGAAAACAGTGAGACTCAACAAGTGGCAACTGTTGAATCTGCTGTAACAAGAGGCCTCTCTTGCTCTGTCCACGGCACCTCTCTGTCTCTCGTGAGTCTGTTTGCACATTTATTTTCTTCCTTCTTTTTATCGCTGCTGCCAAAGCTACCGAGCTCCCCTGTTGCTTAGACCATGCTCTTTCTGCTTGGCTCCTTTCCTTGATTTCTTGTCCCAAAATATATCCCTTTCAGACATCATGACCACATCCCTACTCCATTTTTGCTTAGACTTCTGCATCTCCAGCCCTTGTTCCCAGTGTTTTTCCTGTCCCCATCCCTGCCCCTGCTTCTGCATGTGCTTGGACTGTCTTTCTCTCCTTTCTTATATCTCCCTTTAAAATCCATGTCTTCCAGGAATTCTTCCATTGCAGATTCTCTGTTCACCAGTCATCTCTCCTCACTTTTCTGACCTCCCAAATTGTCAGGCTGGCATTCATCTGGTTCATATTGGTCTATAAACTTACTACGGGAGACACCAAGGGAAAAATCTTGGTACCACTGAAGTAAATGGCGAAACTGCCATGCCAGTCTTTCACCCCAAGCTGTGTGTGCATTTATGGTGCTAAATAAATAAAAACAAAGTAAAAATGCGAACAGTAAACATGTCTCTCTCTACACCATGTGATAGATGTGAGACCTGGGAAAGAATTCAAATAACTATAGACAAATGTGCCAGGCAAGCATGGATTTTTGGGATAATACTAGTTAAATAGATTTCCTGGGAAATCCCTGAAGAATGGGTAATGCTACAACTCTGGGTTTGCATAAAACACAAGCCTTTTGAAGCTACACCCTGAGAAGGCCCTTGACAGGTGATTACCTGTTCCTGGACATCAAAGACCAAAGCTGCATAAAGAAACAGCTAATCTGCCCCGTCTTCATTCTGGTTCCTGATTTTAAAACTGACTTGAACCTGTAGCCACAGGAAAATCTCGTTGTGGGCTTCAAAGGACTGACCTGTACCCAAACACTGTGATGGGGCTGTTGGTGATCTCTAGAAAGCTTTTAAGCACCTGTGCAGGTTCTTTTACTGTGTTTAGATGCTTCCTCTAATAGTTTTACCTAAAGAATAAATGTGCCACTTTAGAAGGAGCTGTGTTACTGTTGGTTACTGTGGGAACTGTTAGCATTACATTGGTCAGAGTCTAACTGACAGACTGGCTTGCTGGAGATATTACAGTGTAAGGCAGGGAGTAATGCA
The DNA here is from genome assembly GCF_052426305.1 of Pelodiscus sinensis. NCBI lineage: Eukaryota > Metazoa > Chordata > Testudines > Trionychidae > Pelodiscus > Pelodiscus sinensis. Next base: position 5,363,779 of record NC_143076.1, on the reverse strand, counting down.
GCCTTAAAAACCCTCTGGCCAGAAGGGAGTGAGATATGCATCTTTGCCTTAAACTAGTGATGCCTGGGAGTCACTAACCTTGAAGTGAATGTCCTGAGATGGGTGCCACTGAGGGGGAAATACAGGCACGGTTACCCTGGCAATGTGACACTCTGTACACTACAAATACACATGTACGCACAAACTCACACACAGAGTTCTCCTAAAAATGTTAACATTTGCCAAGAGATCACACGGTTACTTCCTATTCTAAGTATAGTGAAGATATTCAGTACCTCAGGGTACGTCTAAACTACATGGCTCCGTCAACGGAGCCATGTAGATTTGTTGTTTTGGCAAAGGCAAATGAAGCCGCGATTTAAATGATCACGGCTTCATTTACATTTACATGGCTGCCGCGCTGAGCCGACAAACAGCTGATCAGCTGTTTGTCCGCTCAGCGTGCTAGTCTGGACGCTCCCCTGCCAACATCAAAGCCCTTTGTCGGCAGCCCCGGTAAACCTCATCCCACGAGGAATAACGGGGCTGCCGACAAAGGGCTTTGATGTCGGCAGGGGAGCGTCCAGACTAGCGTGCTGAGTGGACAAACAGCTGATCAGCTGTTTGGCGGCTCAGCGCGGCAGCCATGTCAATGTAAATGAAGCCGCGATCATTTAAATCGCGGCTTCATTTGCCTTTGCCTATGTGTCTAATCTACATGCCTCTGCTGACAGAGGCATGTAGTCTAGACACAGCCTCAGATATCTCTGAGTGAAAACTATAGACTTTTAAAAGATGAGTCCAGGTCTGTGGGAATGCATGTGTATCATAGAATCATAGAATTCTAGAACTGGAAGGGACCTCGAGAGGGCATCAAGTCCAGTCCCCTGCCCTCACGGCAGGACCCAGTATCGTCTAGACCATGTATGTGAATGTAAATATGTGTATATTTGTGTAATGTGTCTGTAAGACTGTGTATGTATGTACAGTTATGTATGTAGGTCTATAATTGTATGTAAAGGCTGTATTGCACCAATGTTGTTTGTTAATGGCTAAGGTTGATAAAACAACTCGTGTATGTTGTTTCCCCCTTTGAATTGAATAATCTTGAGGTTGTATGAAAAAAAAATTGTTTGTAAAGCACAGAACTGGGCTTTTGTAGAGTCGCAGCATTAGAAGCTCTCAATAGGGAGAGAAGACGACTTGAGTTGAGCACTGAGATATAGAGGATGGAGAGAGAGAAACAGGAGATATATTTTAGGGAAGCAATTGTATAGGACACTGGGCCACAGAAAAAATAGAGGAATAAAAATAGGACAGTATGGATACGGTTAGAAAGAGGACACACAAGTTTTTGTGCATGTTTGTGCACACCCACACACATCTATCTAGCTAGCCATCATTCTCATTTATTTCTCTTTCTGTTCTGTTTTTATCTTCCCATCTACCTCTGTCTAAATTGCTCCCATCCTCTCATCCCTCTTTGCCTCCTGTTTCTATCTCTCCATCCTTCACTGTGTCTAACCATTCTATGCCAGTGCGTCTCTGTCTTCTCCCACTGAAATATGGTCTTGCTTCACTGCTCTCTGTGCATCATGGATCCATATTTATTTCCCAAACAATTATTTCTTTTCACATAACCTCAGGATTATTAATTTCAAAGGGAAGGAAAGAAAATTTAATGAATTTTTATAAATGCCAAAATTTTTAAAACAAATGACTAGGGTGCACTAGAACCTCATTAAAATACAAAGAGATTAGCAAGGTCTTATTCCTTTCAATTATTAACAATGTACTTGTTCTCCAGAAAAGTACCCATGAAAATTTAAAACAGATGAAAATGGTTGTTCACTTAAAACTGCTCAGTTAATCTGTGAATAATGTTTTATTCAGAGGCGTTAAATGAACACTGCAAGATTTGAGATGTGGCAATCCACATCCATACATCATGTGACACAAACTTGGGGATCAATACTATGCAGTGCCCTGAGGAGAGATGAACATGGCAGCTTTTGGGGACGTAAGTGCAGAGTGCTCGTCTTAGTTCACTGGATGTCCAAAAATCAATAGCCGGCCATAGACTTTATAGTGATAGAAATGTAGCCGTGTTAGTCTGGGGTAGTTGAAGCAAAATGCAGGACAATGTAGCACTTTAAAGACTAACAAGATGGTTTATTAGATGATGAGCTTGGGTGGGCCAGACCCACTTCCTCAGATCAAATAGTGGAAGAAAGTAGTCACAACCATATATACCAAAGGAAACAATTAAAAAAATGAACAAATATGAAAAGGACAAATCACATTGCAGAACAGAAGGGGGATGCGGGGGGGGGCAGGGGGAGGAAGGAAGGTAAGTGTCTGTGAATTGATGATATTAAAGGTAGGGAGAGTGGGATGTTTGTGAGTTAATGGTATTACAGGTGATAATTGGGGAAACTGTCTTGGTAATGGGTGAGATAGTTCAAATTCTTGTTAAGTCCTTGTTGGCAAGTGTCGAATTTTAACATGAATGACATTGCCAGATGCTTTGAACAAAAATCCCGAACATGGCAAACTTGGTTGAGCAAAAAAAAAAAAAAAAAAAAGGTCACTGTGCCTTTAAATGGCCCCGCACTCCCCCACCAGACATGGCAGGGGAAAACTGCTTCCATCCAAGGGCAACAGGAAATACCGGACATTTCACCAGTCTGGTATTTTCTGTTTTCTTTATTACCGGATGGGAGAGCCAAATACCGAACAGTCCAGGCTAAAACTGGACACCTGGCAACCATAGCGATGCCTGGAAGCAGTAGGAGTCAGGTAAGCTCCACCCATTCCCTTCATGCCCAGACCCCACACCTCCATCTCCCTCATGCACTCCCTTCCCACTGAGACCTTGCACCTTCACCCTGCTCCTGCACCCCCCGTCCCAACCAGACCCCCACCCTCAGCCTGCTCCTACACCCTCCCTCTCAGACCTCCCCCACTCTGCTCCTGTACCCAACCTTCCTCCCAGACCCCCTATGTTCAGCCCACTTCTGCACCCAACCTCCCAGCCTCAGCCTCTCCTGCACTCATTTTATCATCATGGGTGGTTGGCTGGTGGTCCACAGAAAGGACTGAGTTGAGAGGCGTGGGCCACGGGCCAAAAAGTTTGAGGACAACTAATCTAGAGCAGGGTTCATATTAGAAACAACTCCTCCCGTGGACAAAGATCAAGGCAGGGGGCTAGATCAATAGATTTAGGTCATCCCACTATGACAATAGGGAGCTGTTTGTGAAATTCAGACCTGGATCGGGATGTGGGCTCCAGCTTCCTCTCCACACAAGCACATTTAGGTGTGTTTGAATGTGAGGAGTTGGTCTGAGTCTACTTCTAGCTGAAAGTAGAGGATGCACAAACTCTTATTGCATGTGCCTCAACACATTGAAAGGGGGGGTGGATGGTAAAATTTAGACGTTTGGCTCCAACTGTCCTTAGTGTATTTATTATCTGTGTTCGGGTAGTGCCAAACAGGTGCAGCTGAGATTGAGGCTCTCTTGCTCCAGGAGTACACATAGGTTTTGTGTCCTCCTGGGAGGAGAAACTGAAAGATGGAGCAGACCGGGGAAAAGAGAAGCAGCCCAGAATAAAAGAAATGCACTTTACACACAGTGCCCCTTTGTGCCAGCCAAGAGCTGGGTGTGCAGGGCTCTTTATCCTGCATCCAGGGCGTTGGTGGTTTCTTAGTTATAAATAATGCATTATTTATGTATTTTAATGGAATCAACCTTGTAAAAAAGATCTCTTTCTTTTGAAGCAAGGTATCGAATGAACAGTGTTCTGAAAATCTCTTGCTGGGAACCAGGTGTACTAGCTTGGGAGTAGACAGACCTGCTCAGTATGGGTCCCCCCTCCCCTCTTTGCTTCATTTCTTTGTTTCTGCAATCTGCTGTGTCTTCAGAAGTCTGATTAGGCAAACCAGTGCTGCTGACCTAAGCACACAGATTAGTTTTATCTCCTAAGGATGAAACTACTAGGCCTGCAACAGACTGTTATCTGTATCCATAATGAAGAGGGACGTAATGGAGAATCGCCAGACTGCAATAAGCAGCCAAAGTGAATTGTAAGTGCTTGTGTCTCTTTGTTTGCTGTATGGTATGATAACACCAGACTGGGCAAAGAGATGCCAAGTCACTCTCATAAGGACAAGGACACAAAGATGCAGCTTTGAATCGTTACAGTAAGGGGCAATTCCAGCCAGCTCCAGTTATGTGTAGCTCAGATAAAGAAAATCAGATGGTGACAAAATAGTCATTGTGCGCTTCAGTGATGGGACTGGCAGTGAGAACTTCTGGTTTCTGTCCTTTGAGCTGTGACAATGGCATGCTGGGTAACTTTGGGCAATTCATTTAATCGCTTTGTGCCTCAATTTCCCCACTAACAAATTGAGGATACCAATAACAACCTCCTTGCTCCAGTACTTTGAGCTCTACTTATGGAAAACAACTTTAAAGCGCTATTATCGTTATCTGAGTTTGAAATGGCAGGAGTGTAAATCATTTTTTCATTTTGGTGGAGTTTGGTCAATTTCAAACAGTGTTCTCTCTTCAAGAAGAAGCAAGTTCCTGTTAGGTTTCTATTTTTAGGGCTAGGAAGGACCACTATGAGTGACTATCCAATTTGACCGCTTGGATAAACACAGGCCAGAGAATTTGAATAGGGAATGTTTGTGTTTAATGGCTGTTGGAGGTACAGCATCTTAGCAGCACATGTTCAATACAGATGAGATCATAACACTGTACCAGTGTGTAAAGGTGTTTTGATTACCTAAGTCATGTTGATCTTGAATTCAATGGTTAGAACCCCAGAGAAAAACACCCCCAAACCTCAAGGCATGAATTTTGAAGCTTAAACCCATTTCTGTTTCTGAACCCTCTCCTTGGATCAAGCTTGGCTAGAGCCAAGTGAAGATTTTGAATATCCCAGGGACATCCAGAAGTGCAATCTTGGAGCTGTTTGGATTCTGAATCCTCCATCAAGATCAAGAGTATTCAGATCGGGGGGATTCTTTGCAACTAGCGATCTTCATAACTTTCTTTGAAGCCATTGTACAAAATGAGAAATACAATCCTACAACCCTTGCAGATCCTAAGGAGATAGGGGAGGTTTCCAGAGCGACTTTACACATCCTCTTTGATATGAAAGCGTGATGTTCCCAGTGTTCTCAGAACCAACACACCCATTTCCCTGGTAGCTTCCTTCTTGTAACCCAGATTAACTAGATACGTGTTTACATTAATTCGTCATCAAGTTTGTTTACTTACTAATTCATTTTCAAAGTGGACGTCACCACAAGCGTGGAGATGAAGACAAACTACAAACAATACTTCACAATATGCAAGGAGAGGCTAAATTTGTTCCTATCTTTACAGGGATAACAACCGAATAAACCACAGTTGTGTGCCAACCTGTCTTCAGGCAATGGCACTGATGGTATATAAAACTGTCTTATTTCTTCTTGGATTTGCCTGGACAGACCTACTTCTGCTGTCATGCCCTTCTGGGTTGCATAGGGTTGAATGGTAAAATGACCCTTCACTTTCCGTTTGGTTCCCTGGAAGATTTAGGACTACCAAAGAGGAAACATTACATTGAGAGAAGATTTCTTGGCCACTGGGAGCATCCATGGCTTCAGAGTGCTTTTCACACTGTTTGATGATCTGGCCTTAAAACTAATTCCCATCTCACCTGGAGGGAGAGCAGTTCCTCCAGGATTAGGATTAAGGGTTGTCTTGGGAAAGAATATAGGGAGGGAGGCTGAGGTTTACAAAGCTGCCTTGGACATCCACGTTTCTTAGGCATCTTTGAAATTCTCTGTCTGAATCCCCAATCTCACCACAGGAAGATCCTTGCAAAAGGTTGGTATATCAGAAGGCAGGTGTATCTGTGGAGGAGCACCTGGAAGAACACAGAGCTTCTATTCCCTTGCAAATCAGGGCCGAGAAGCAGAGCGTCCAGGCGAAATGTACAAGGAGCTCTTAAGTGTCAATGACACGCAGAGGATCGGGGGCTGCCTAGGAAGGGTTGATGTTAATTCTATCATGTGCCTAATGAACTGAAACAAATCTCATCATGCAGAAGCTCCTGCTAAATAAACCTTTAGCCAGCATGCTTTTTCAAGGATACAGATCTTTGCATGATAACAAAGCCAATCCTCTCAGACACCCTCCTTTCCTGCTGACTCCATTTGAATCGCTGATACTGGGAGGGCTGGAAAGTCTTAGGACTTTGAAGAGTCTTGTGGCATCTTAAAGACTGACAAATTTATGTGGGCATATACTGGAGCCCAAGCTTTTGCCTAAACAAATCTGTTAGTCTTAAAGGTGCCGCAAGATTCCTCATTGTTTTTGCAGAAACAGACTAACACAGCTACACCTCTCAGAACTTTGGCACTGTCAGGGAAGGAGTTTCTTAGGGGACATGTCTTCCTTGGAAAAGAGATTCACAACATGACCCAGGAAGAGAGAGGAGAGGAGCCATCCTTGTCCTATGCAGCCGCATATTCTGCATAGGGTACCTGAAAATTTGGGGCACTATTGGGTCATAATGTCCATCCACTCACATCATCCTATCCTTGTTCTGTGGGTCTGCTTCTTCTGAAAAGGATCTAGTTAACTTTACCAGTGAAGAAACCTGCCCGATCTATTAGCAGAACATTGAGCCTGTGAAAGAGCCATTCCAGTGGTAATGAAGCAATTTAACAGGCATTTGCCAACCCCAGATATAAACTCTCCATTTCTGAATTCACTGTGTTAGTCTACGGGACCTTTGTTTAAATTTATTTAAAAAATATTTCATTAGTATTCTGCTGAAGGTTATTAAAACCACATTGTAACCCGTTGCCCTGGTGGTCACCCCGAGTTCGGGTGACCCTCGTCCTAACCAGCTGATCGGCCTCCTGGCCCTCTGTCCGATCGTAGCTCCCGACCGACCGTGTGGGATGTCAGAGCCCGTACTGGCTTGCAGGCGCCGGGAAGGGGGCTTGGGCCCTCCCTCACTCCAAGCCCCGACCCAGGGCCCTAAGACGGGGACGCTAGTCCCTAGTCAGTGGAGGGGGTTACGTTCCCCCAAACCCTCCACTCGCGGGGACCACGGCCCCGCCCTGGGTCGCTTCTTCCCGGCCGGTTGTTCGGCACGTTCCCCCAGCAAGGGGACAGACTCACCCGGAGTCCCTGCCTTTGGTGGGGCTCCAGCTGCCGCGGATAACGCGTCTCCTCCCCGGGGTCTCCCAACGAGCCCGGTTCCTTTATCCTGCCTCCGGTGCTCCCCCCTTCCCTGTCCATGGCCAGGCGCCTTTTGAACGGCCCGCTCCCCTACGGACGCCGGGGCCGGCGTGGTCTCGTGACTCCAGGCCCCGCCCCTCCCCGCGTCCTCCCCGTTGCCCCCTGTGACGTCATCGCCCGGCGCGGGGAAAGCGGCGGGCCGACGGCCGTCTCGGCCGGGGATACTGTTCCCGGGTTCCCCGTCTCAGTGCGGGGCGGCGCGGACAGTGTGCCTGCCCCGTCACAACATCTCTAAAAACTCATTCTGTCCCTCCCACCCTGGCTGTTGTCAGGCATAAGGGCACCAATTTAATAATCCAGGCTGAAACTCTCTAAACCAGGATTTTCTGGTCCAGCAACATCCATGGTCTGGCACAGATGTTGCAGGGTCAAAGAGTCTTGGTGGAGGGCCAGCAGCAGAGACCTCTGTGGGGCTAGCAGGGCAGTGGGCTGCCTGCAGTGAGTTGACGGTGAGGCCGCCAGCGCATGGCAGCAGGGCTACCCAGCATGTGGCTATCTGGTAGGGCTGGGAGCTGCAGCAGTGGCAGTGGCTGCCCAGCGGGTCCTGGAGCACCAACGTGTGGCTGCCAGGTGGTCCCACAGCCCCAGTGCGCTGCTTCTCAGTAGACCCTGGAGTCCCAGCGTGCAGCTGCCAGGCAGGTGCTGGAGCCACAGCAGTGGTGTCTGGCTACCCAGCAGGGTCAGCAAGACAGAAGGGCTGCTTGGAGGTGGGAAAGCTTCCAGGAGGCTGGCAGGCCGGGCCAGAGGGCCAGTGGCAGGGGGGACAGAAATGACCTCCCTTGGCCTGGCAAAGTCTCATCTGGCACTGGTCAGGTCCCGAGGGTGCCGGACCAGGGAGGTCCAACTTGTACTACATAGGGCCCCATAAACCCAGGAGATGGCCTGGGAGAGGAGTCAATATAGGGAAAGAATCTTGGAAGGAACTCCATAAATCATCTAGGAAGCAGAGCCAAACAATCGCATGGTAGCTTTGCTGTGTGCGCACGGCTGGTTCCTGTTCTCATGAGTGTCAATGCTTCATAAAAAGAAACTTCCTCCAGTGGCTTAAGCCAGGGCTCCTGGGTTCTGCTCTGTCCATTCATGATATTTCTAATGTGCCCAGCACCAGTCTGCGACTGACTCACTGTGTAACCATGGGCACATTTATTTCATTTCTCTGTGCTGTTTCCTTGGGTATGTCTAGCCTTCAGGCTTCTTTCAGAAGAAACTTCTCCAGAACTGATCTTCTGAAAAATCTTCCAAAAGAGCACGTCCACACTGCCAAAGCGCATCCAAAAAGTGATCTGCTTTTTCAAAAGATAGCGTCCACACTGAATGGACGCTACCTCGCATTTAAGCTGTGATTACTATGGATGAAGTGGCCACCAAGGCACCTGTGCTTTTTTTTCTCACCTCTTCTTTTGAAAAAACTCCCTCTTCTGTGTCCACACATGTCTTTTTCCAAAAGAGTTCTTTCGGAAAAGGCATTCTGCCACGTAGAAAGAGGTTTACCAATGTCAGAAAACCCCCGGTTATGTCTACACTGGCGGCTTCTTGCACAAGAACATCTTGCGCAAGGGTTCTTTTGCAAGAAGTCTTGTTCAAGAAAACGTTCACGCTGCCACGTGCGAGAAGTGCTTTTGCACAAGAGCATCCATGGCAGTGTGCACACTCTCTTGCACAAGAAAGCTCTGATGGCCATGTAGTCCCCTTACTAAAGGGGCCTCTGTTTTTTTTCCTGGAAGACCCTGTGTGCTGCAATCCAGACTACAATTCCCATGAGCCCTTGGGAAAAACAGGAAGGAAGGACTCTTGGGTGGGAGATGACTCTCTCTCCATGTGGATGGAGAAGAGAGACCTAGAAGTCTGGGACTCTGCCTTGGAGTTTGGAACCGAAGAGGAGCCAGGCTGCTGCCAAGGAGATTGATCCAGTCCAGGGGCTGTTGGATGCAGCTACAGACCGGGACTAGATGCCTGTTGGAGCTGGGATCTAGCAGGCTGTTTCCAATAGGCACAGCATGAGGCAGTAAGTTTTTGGACCTTGTTGAAAAAGTGCTACCTGGGACAGAGCTGCTGTCTAGCCTGGACCGAATCTCCACTACAGCTGCAACATCAGTGCGCCAACGCAAGCAAGAGTCTGGGACTGTGAGTCCAGGGGTGTGCACACTCTGGGGTGGGATCAATATTGGCAGTACAAATGTTAGCTATATAAGCTTCAATTAGTGTTAACCCCTGTTAATTGAAGTTAAGTAAAGATTGTTTATTTTAAAGTATTCTATTACTGCAAAGGGGTGGAAAGGGTTTTTTCCCCCAAATTAAACACCATCACTACTGGGGTGCTCAGGATCTTCCATCAGGCACCCAGGCACACCTGTGAGTGTGTACTGCTCCCAAGAAACCCGGGGAGGAAAAAGGGGGTTACAGCTATTTTAGCCATAGGCGTTTCTTGCACAAGAAATCCCTGCTGAGCGTCCACACTGCCCTCTTGTGCAAGAGCTCCTGTGTAAGAGGGCTTACACCTGTTTAAAAAGAGCATAGCTCTTGTGCAAGGAGCCATCTCTTATCACGCCGTACTGAACATTTCCTTGCACAAGAGCGGGCAGGCAGTGTGGACGCTCTGCGTTCTTTTGATTTTCTTTCGAAAGAACTCAATAGCAGTGTGGATGTAAGTGAAGTTTTTTTGGAAAAATGGCCATTTTTCCGATCCCTCCCCCTCAGGTGTTGTAAGGCTGAAAGAAGGATCCTTGGATAGAAAGTGATTCAGAAGGACTGTTGTGGTATAAGGTCATCAGAATTGTAAGCAAATAGACAAATGGATTACAGGCAGTCCCCGGGTTACATGGATCCGACTTACATCGGATCCCTACTTACAAACGGGGTGAGGCATCCCCGCACTAGCTGCTTCCCCCCAGCAGACCAGGGAGACGCGAAGCTAGCGCCCTCCCCCCCCAGCAGACCAGGGAGACGCGAAGCTAGCGCCCTCCCCCCCCCAGCAGACCAGGGAGACGTGGAGCGGCTTTTCTCAGCAGACACCTCAGCTTGAGAATAAAGGACTGAGGGAAGTGAGGTGTGGGAGAATAAAACTGAGCTCTGGAGAAATGTTTGGCTAGAGTTTCCCCTACAATATGTACCAGTTCCGACTTACATACAAATTCAACTTAAGAACAAACCTACAGTCCCTATCTTGTACGTAACCCGGGGACTGCCTGTATTTAAAAGATATTTGTAGCTGATGGAAACATTTTATAACCAATCCTAGGACCAAATTCGGCCCTAGTATAAGTGGATGCTCTGCCTATTGCTACTTGATGTGAGTTTCTGACAGTTTTTCCCAAGGTTGAAATTTCATTTGCAATAGAAAAATCTAGTAGGTCACCACTCCCAGTGCTCAATTTTTTACTTCCATACCCTGCCCACTTCTTTGTCCAGTTTATTTTTAAATGACTCAAGAGAGAGTGTTTCAGTCTTGCCTTTCACATTGAGGTAAGTGACTTCCTCGTCTAACACTAACTATGCTCTTCTTTTACAGAGTCTCATTCTTAGTGCACATGCAGATCCCACAGAAGTCAGTGGCAATGGCTCAGGAACAAGCCCTCCTTTTGTCTTTGGGGGGGGGGTTATAATGGCCCCTCTTGCAGAGAGGTCATCTTATCCCCCAAAGAATATTTGTCCTATTTGGGTCTGAGCAATCAATGGGAGTTTTCATTAATTTCAATATGGTCCGGCCTCTTAATGCCTGTTAACAAGGATGAAAGAACACTATGCCCAAAATAGCTGAGTCCGTGCTTCCTCGCCCCCTCACATAGGACCTGTCCAAATGCAGTGACCCAGGCACATTTCAGTTCTCAACTTTGCCTGGAGATAAAAAAAGAAAAATCAAGACTATCAATAAATGCCGAATTGCACTGCTCATTTAGCTGTCTTTTCATTGATTTTCCCCCTGCTTTTGTTGATGAAGCTGCATTGGTAAGTAGCAATAAATCCATTAGACAAACATGACACTCCATTATTCACCGTGTCTCTTTGGCCTGGGGACGTGAACGGCAGCAGGACAAGGGTGGGATGGTAGAAACCAACAGCACAACGCTCTCTTCGGGGCTAACATACAGACTTTTCAGGGAGGCGATAGTTTGGGCCAGAGGATTGCTGTCAGCACATATAACCTTTTCCTTGTAAGGCTTGTCTACACTAGAAAGGATTTGTTAGTATAGCTACACACCAATTTACTATACAGGCTGAACCTCTCTAGTCTGGTACCCTCGGGGCCTAAATGGTGCTGAATCAGAGAATTTGCCATACAGTGTGAGGTGACTATTGTGTAGCAGCGTTACCAACACTTCCACTGCTTACGGGGCTCTTAGAAGATATTTAGGGGTAAATTAGAGCTAAAGAACAGCACAGAACACTGAGAGCCAGGACTGGTGGCTGTAAACCCATTTTATGGGAAATGGGAAACTTGGCCACACCCATGATAAGTGGACATCCGGATGTTGCTGGTCCAAAGAGTGCCGGACTAGAGAGCTGTGCCAGCAAATTCTCCTAGTGTAGACACAGTTTATCCTGGCAAAAGAGTATAGTTTATACCAGTTCCCCAAATGAAAAATACTATACTGACCAAAGCATTTTTATAATGCTCAAACTGTGTCTACACTAGAGGTTTGGTTGGTATAAAATGTAAGCAAATCACAACCCTAAACAAATGGGTACGTCTAGACTACAGGCTTTTGTCGACAGAAGTTTTGTCAACAGATATTGTCGACAAAGCTTCTGTCGACAAAGAGCGTCTAGACGACATCCAGAAAGCTGCTTTTTGGACATGACAGTGTAGACGCGAAGGACAGTGTAGATGCAATAACGCCTTCTGTCGACTGAACTCTGTCGACAAAAGGTGTTATTCCTCATAGAATGAGGTTTACAGCCGTCCACAAAACTGCTGAGTTCTGTCAACGTTATGTCGACAGAACTCAGCAGCAGTGTAGACGCAGGTATAGTTTTGTCGACAAAAGTCCACATTTGTCGACAAAACCCTGTAGTCTAGACACACCCTTAGTATAGACCTGACCTAGGTCACTGCATTGGGTTCAGCCAGCTTGAGATATTGACTGAAAGTCACTCTCATCTTGTGGCTTAATAATGGCCTATGAGAACTGAGCTGGTAGTCTCAATGGCCTGAACACACAAAACATTCCTGGTGGCACCTATGGGCCAAAACCTCCCTCAGAGGAGCTTTGCCTGGATGAGAACCTCAACATGCAGCTTTACATGGATAGGGCCAGACTGGCCCAGTATGAGTGCACAGTGGGAGGAGGAGGTGAAGACTCTCTCACTTGGTTTCCTCTGTGCTTAGTTGCAGAGGGCGAAGTGGGTGGGTTAGACAGTGCACCACACTAGTGCTGGTGGCAGAATGGAGCAGGGTTGGTGATGGAGGAGCTGGTTGGATGTTTATATAAGGGGACAGTGTTCCCAGCCCAGAGTGCATCATGCATTAGGCTAATTGGCAAAGAGTGTTCTCTCTGATCCACCCTGAGTTTTTCCAGGCATTCCTACTGGAGTGTGGTTTTTCCGGCATGATCAACTTAAAACTACAACCTGGCTCGTAGCATGTAGCAGACTGAGATTTTGCTGCTTATTTCTGTAGGCTTTTTCACTATGGGTGAGAGTAATATTATACTGTACACATAAAATTCCTGGATCTCTTTGCCAATTAATCTAATCTAATTTAATCAGATATTTGAAGTTCTACAGGAATCCACTTGAGAGTTAAAAAAAAAAAAGAAGACGACAATGATGACGAGAGGACAGTAATTTTCTGACCTGGAAAGATATTGATGTGAACAAGTTTAGCTAATGGCTTTCATCCTTGCCAAGTAATGTTCTACTTACAGGTTTTTCAAGGTTGGGGACAGTGCTGTCCAGAGAATGTATCATTTTTATCATAGCAGTTTTTCATTTTACACTAGCCACTTTTCTCACTCACTCTTTCAATTTTCACCCACTTTTGTCAAATAAGTCTGATTTATCTGGCCTTCTTTTGCCATTTAACCCCGTGTTGGAAGCCTGGCCCAGCCTGGCCATCCTGGGTCTGAGGACGGGGCCCTGGCATGGTACTTTTTCTAACCTTGGACAAGTCACATAGGGCAACACCTTCAGAAGAATCTAGGAGATTTAAATGTCAGTGTCCTACTTTCAAAAGTGACGTAGGCACTTTTTTTGAAAATGGATTCAGGCTAATTAAGCCAAAAGGTGCTTTTGAAAATTTTACACTGAATATCTTTGTATTGCAGAGCCTTTTCTGTAAAAAAGGGATTATGTTTCTATACTTCACAGCAGGGTTGTGGCAATAAAATCAGTTAGAAATGCAAGAGAGGAAACTCAAATGCTACAGTCATGGGCCACAGAAGCACTAGATAGTCAGGCTTGCTGTCACACTAGTACCTCTTCTTATTTTATGCAAACCTCCTACCAAACTCCATCTTTGAATGTTTTAGACAAACACTGACACTGGTGCAAATCACTCTAATCAGCTGCTTTTTGCATGTTACTTTTTTCAAACTATGAAAAACTGTAAATTTCATGTGATTTTGGTTAAAAAACATAAAACTGCCACAGATTTAACTGAAAAAAATTGTGAACTTAGTGATGCAAACATGGACCAGTTTTCTTTAGAATGAATCTAAATTAGATACATTTCACATTTGGTGTTTCACTGGGAAGTCTTTTCACAGGCCCAGTGTGTGTGGAGGAATGCACTTCTCCATACACACAGACACTGCACCCCTATACATGCACATATACACACCCATATCCAGGGCTTTTCCTCCCTTTTATATGTACAGAAGGCTTTAACAAATAGAATGCCAACAATATGAGGAAAACAAGCATAACTCTGAAAAAGTTAGGACATGCCTCAAAAAGAGATAATCCCAGACTAGGGATGTAATAGTATAACTGATTGACCAATTAACTGATGAGCAAAAGCATTTCCGCCCCCCCGCCCCCCATCCATTCCTAGTACATTTTTAACCGGCTGGCCAGCAGCCTGGTTCAGTCCCAGTTAAACTGCGGCTCTACATTTAAAGTGTATTAGGGGCCAGGCAGGCAGGCAACCCGGCTCGGTTTCGGCTCGTGCTGGGTCTAGGAGATCAGACCCCCACCCTGGACAGGGGAGGCTGCCACCCCATGCTGCTGTCTTTGTATCAGAGGCAGCAGCAAGGGGCAACAGGCAGCCAGTCTGCGAGGGGAGATGGTTTTTAAACTGGCTCCCCTTGTGGACCAGCTCCTGCCTGGCACCCCACGCTGCTGCCTCTGATACAGAGGCAGCAGCATTGGGTGGCAGGGGGCTCCCTGGAAGTGAGGCCAGAGCACACTGGCTGCCAGCCACACCCCCAGGGACTATAGAATAGTCAAATAACCGATAAGAATTCATGAGGTGAATCAAGTATTCAATTAACCGATATTTAACACCCCTATCCCAGACTAAACCTTTTGTTTGCAACTTCTCTGGCCTGTTGGGAAATTTGGATACTTACCCCCTTCTTTTTCTGATAGATGAAGAAATTTAGGTCCTAGTTTCCGGTATCTTCGTTTTGAACAGAACTGAATACCACATTCCAGGTGAAGACAGCAAACGGATCTATATAACATCATTACATTATTGTCAGTATTACTTTCTATCCCTCCCATATGCATGTTAATAATGTTTGCTCTTTGACTGCCCCTGCAGTGTGTGCAGAGGTTTTTGCTGAGCTGACCTTTGATAACTAGGTCTTGTTCCTGAGTTGTTACGGTTCATTTAGAACCCACAATGATTACATGTAATCCAGGTTATTCTGCCCAATATGCATTAACTCTGTCTTCTCTAATCTTGAATCACCTAAATAACGTTTGTGTTGGTTTTAAGCATTCCTTCCCCCAGATCATTGATAAAGAGATGAAGAAACTTAGGTCCTAGTATTAAACCTTGTGATATGCTACTGTTAACTTTTCACTAGGCTGAAAACTGACTTCTTATTCCTAATCTTTGTTTTCTGTTTCTTAGTCATTTTCTTACTCATGATTTTGTGAGTTTTACATTTCTTTAACTGCGTCTTGGGAGGGAATTTGTCAAAGACTTTTTGAAAGTTCAAATAAACAGTCTCAATGAGTTCTCCTGATATGCTCAAGGAATATTAATAGATTAGAGAGGCATGTTTTACTTTTCCTGAAGCTGTCCTAATCACATCATGGTTATATGGTTATCTAGATGTATTTTCATTCTGTTATAAATTATTATTTCAATCCATTTTCCTAGTACTAAAGTAAGGCTCACTGGCAGAGATAGGCCTGAGTTATAAACATCAGTTCTGAATCCCTCTGAATTTAGGTGAGCTCAGAATCAGAACACTGGATGGACCTAAATACAAATCCCAAATTCACAGTGGATTTTCCCTATTTTAACAGTGGATTAACCCCCTCCCCCTCAGTCTAAACACTCCCTAGCATTGGATGGAGATGAGCTAAAAATCCAGAAATGAATTTCCAGGGTTGGTCTGTCTCCAAGATCTATACACTGGCCAGATCCTTTCCTCGGGATAATGCCAATTACATGAATGGAGTTAACCCCAGGATGCTACATTCTGTAGGGAGCTGTGGACTGTATCTCCTGCCTCCTTCCCATTTCTCTTGCTTGAATCAAGCAGCAGAAACACATGATCAGGGTACAAGCAAACTATCAGGAAGCGTTATATGTGAAGTTCTAGTTGACTGCAATTCAGATTTGAATATCATTGGCTTTTGTCTAAAGGCAGAAGGAGAGCTCCATTTCGGAGGCAAAAGAGATCATACAAAGATGTTGTATTGTGGCTGATCTACACAGCTGCCTTTATGAATGAGATGAACAGGAAATTAATTACTCTATTCAATGGATCCAGAGAGCTAAATCTCCCATGCAACTGGATCCTTTTCCCTAGACATGATGTACACTAGGCTCCTTTTGCTTGGAAACAAAGATTTATTTGCAAGAAGAGTCAACAAGTGAGAGTTGTAAGTAAGGCTTCTCCTAACATCACTGGCATCACTGTAACCGAGAGATACTAATCGGATGTCACAATGATGTGTGTGATACAGACAGACCAGATAAATCAACACAAATTATAGACAAATTATAACTTGGATTTCTGGACCACAATAAGCTATTTTCCACAACTTAATTCTGGACTTCCTGATATATGTGCAAAATAAAAACTACACATGAAATGTCAACCATTTTTCATAATAGGCATAATTCCCTCCAGGACCTTGCCTCTTTGTTTTCCATTGGTGTTTTTAATCTTATCTATCTGCAGTTTGTGTCTATCTCTCCAGCTGTCTAAGATGCCTATTACCTTGACATCTCAAATGGCACTTAACAAATAAGTCTGAGTTAATTACTACATCAGCCAATCCCATGCACTGAATCCACTGGACAAGTGAACAAGCATGGATGAAATGAGCTGACATCCAGGGTGGGTTACATTTCAATTGTGGGTAAATGACTCTTGTCTGTATGTTTGATAAAATGCTTTGGGATTTTATGGGATGGAAGTTGATGTGTAACAGTGAGATTATCCTAAGTATTTCTTCCTGATGCTTTTCATTTTTCATAAGGTCATTAAGACTCTGGCATTAAACCCAATTAAGCATTTTCAAAGGCTAAAATTTTAACTCTTCACCTAACATGTCTTACTATATAACTGTGCCCAGCATTGCCCGGTAGTGACAAAACCGAATACCATGCCACATTTCTACTGTTTTATCTCTTTTCTGCAAGATTTACTGAGAAGCAATCCCATTCCAAGGGTCATCCTCTTTTCTGGCCCATCTTGGTTCAGTATCTTTCAACATTCACTCAGTTATGTCCAGCAAAACTGGCAGCCTTCGCAGAATCCATGGCAATATGGGGCAGGGCCTCAGCTGCATGCTCCCAGAAGGAGGTGGGCCTGAGGGTAGTTGGCCCTTAGCACGGCCCAGAGCGCAGCATGCCCCCCCCCCCCAGCCCTTAGCATGAGGCCCATTGCTCTGGCGTGGTACCCTGCTGACAACTGAAAGGGCCCAGGGGTAATTTCCCCCTTTGTCCCACCCAGGGGGTTAGCTCCAATACATTTAAAAAGCAGAAGTGCAGTGGGGGGGGGACCTGGCGTGAGCTGGGGCAGCTGATTTTCAGCTTGCACCAGTTCCCCCCCCCCCCCACTGTGCACTAGCCTTTCAAATGTATTAAGAGCCTGCCATCCTACTGGCTCTGAATGCATTTAAAAAGCAGAGGTGCAGTGCCCGGTCCCTGCTACCCCCACCTCCTCTACCCGCAGCAGAGATGATGCTCGGGGGGAACTGGCTTTTAAGCCGGCTCCCCCCAGCACTGGCTCCTGCCCTCCCTTGCTGCCTCTGATGGGGGTGGGGAAGTGACTAGTTGAGGGACTAGCTTATGCTTATTGGATAGCCAACTAGTTGACTAGTCACTTACATTCCTACTCCTGGCACGGTAACATAACTCGTGGTAGAATGCAGGACAGTTGATATCTAATCATATTCACTTCTGGCTTGTTGCTCTGTACCTTTCTGTCTTAATCCATATCAAAGTCATGTCTCTAAACTGATTTCTGATCTATTCTGATTGATACAATCGTTAAGATATTTACTAGATCAGATTTTGAACTTTACCTATCAGGCTTCATTAAAGTGCAGGGCAGCTAAGCCAGCTGAAGCTCTTTACCCACAACGCACGGACTGCCAGACTGGATCAGACAATGTCCCATCTAGCCTAATATCCTGCTACTGACAATAGCCAGTATCAGATTATTTAGAGAAAGTTACAAGAAAACACATAATGGAGAATTGTGGAGTAATTTGTAAGTAATTTCTTGATTTCTGCCAAATGGACCAGAAGCATGATGATGATACGGTGGTGTTAGTGTCCGAAGGAAATTCCATTCAATGCACAGGTAGAATAGCCTCCAATGTAAGAATTACTATATGAATTTCTATGGGGCTGTGATACGTAAGATGTCAGACTAGATTGTATTAATTCCTTCTGGCTCTTAATTATATTAATTTAGTAACAAGAATGCCTTTAAATTTGTTGCCTGGTGGTTACAGTTTGAGACTTTGCGTTAGGAATTTTAGGTTCTATTCTAGGCTGAGGCTTTGAGTAACTGTGTTTTAATCTGTGCTTGCCTCAGTTTTTCTCTCTGTCAAATGAGGATAGCGCCTCAATAACAGGAGGTTTGATGAAGCTCATTAATATAATGAGCAAAGAATTTAGCCTCTGTCTCAGAAGCAGGTCATGTGTATGTAGCATCACTCCAGATCTTAGAGTTCATTTGCTGCTCCATGTATGGTGAGATTCTGTAAGGGAAATCTGTCCCTCTAAACATCACTTCTCTGTGCACCACTGTTGTTGATTACTAGGGCTGTCTCAAGTGCTTACTCCTGGGCCCCTCTGTGTTTTTTCAGCAGGGCTTGTGTGTATCAAAGAAAAGAAAAGAAAAGAAAAGAAAAGAAAAGAAAAGAAAAGAAAAGAAAAGAAAAGAAAAGAAAAGAAAAGAAAAGAAAAGAAAAGAAAAATTACAAATCTTCAGTGATTTCTAGCTTGTTTGAGCTCACCCGTCACAGTAGTGTGTATGTCTGGATGCTTAAGCTTCCCCACTGTTCATCCAGTGGCTGCACTCAGCACTTTTTTCACACAGCACCAAGGATTATTCTAGTGGAATTACCAGAGATGGGAAAATTCTGCCTTTGCAGAGAAAACAATTTCACAGAAGACTAAACCGAGTTAGGCCAAGAAGCGGAGATGCAAAGGCAGTGAGAATTGAGTCCAATCTCTCCTTGGTTCACCAGAATGAGGAGCCAATTAGACGGAGGAATACTGCACACTGGCATCCAGAGCAATCATTTTTGTTAAAAGGCTGGAAAGACACGGAGGCTTAAGGTGATCTGATTTCACATAACTTTCTTTGTCAGCTTAATTACCATTGCATCTCTATCCATCTCCTCCAGGCTGCTTTCTTAATGCTGCCCTCCATTGGCTACAGAGAAAATATTGTCTGCTTAGATGACAGGGTGATGGGCAGAAATCCAAGGAGCGCGATGCAGTGGTTATAGCAGGGAGTTAAGGAGCCAGGAGGAATGGTGGGTTTGATTATCAACTTAGCAGCTGACTCTGGATAAACCACATAACTGCTCCGTGCCTCAGTTTACCCAGCAGGTATAAAAGAACTACAGGTGGGCTAGGCTAGGATTTTGCAAAACTGAAACCCTATGGATTAGAACTCGCTTCTATTTTATTTGAACCACCAAATAAAGCGAAGTACTTAAACTGGTACATCTTTCTCATAAACAGAGCACGCCTAAAATATAAGTCCCCTATTTGAAAGTGATGCAAGCACAAGTGATACAAGCACAGCCTACAGGTGGATAGGTTAATTCAGTAGATCCGTGCTGGACTGGGGCTCAGGAGACCTGGATTTTTACTGCCAGCTGTTAACCGACTTTGGGAAAATTATTTCCCTGCTCTGTGTCTTAGTTTCCTCATCTCTGTTTTGTCTCTCTTGCTTATAAGCCCTTGGGGTCAAGGACTGTTTCTCACTATGTGTTTATACAGTGGGCTGCACAACGAACCCTCATCTCAGACACAGCTGCTAGGTATTACTGTAGTATAAATAATAATAATGTTACATTTTGGGCTTTCCTCTATTTGAGCTTCTCCCAACAGTTCTCATGATGTTCCCTCTTCCTCCTCTCCACCCTCCAGCAACTTATTTGTTTCCAGCCTCAGACATTGGTAAGAAAAAATAACATATTTTAACAGTCTCTCTCCCTCTCTCTTCTCTGCAGGAGAGAATGATCGATATTCAGAATGTGCACCCCCTTCCTTCCCCTTCCCGCGGCTGTGATGCTCACTAGCAAGGAAAAGGTTACGGTGAGGTTCCAGTGCCATTGCTCACAGATGTGATTGATGACGACTGCGCTAGAGGCTGGGAGAAGATTGGTTTCTGGGGCTGATTGATAAAGTCTATCATGCAGCGTGAAACAGTTGGAAAGAAAAATAATGGATCGTATGATTCCTCCTAGCAGTGAATCTGTGGTGGGAATGAGTTTAATGTTTATTTCTCCCCTTTAATTTGTAATTAAAGAAGCCCACCTCTGTGTGTTCACATCTCCAGTGTGGGGGTTCACCCCTTTGCTTAACAGGATTCCAGATCCGGTTCTTGGAGGAGGTAAGTTGTTGGAGTCCCCGAGGGCTGGCAGGGACTCGCTGAACATTCATTTCAGGATGAGCGATGAGCTAGGTTCAGAGATGATGATTATAACAAGAGAGACACTTCTTTCACCTCTTCTCGCACAGCAGATTGCTTTGCTGCTCCCAGCACTACTTCCAGTGGAGCTCAGAATAAGGTATGTCACCTGCTTTTGAGGAAGAAGCATTCTAGTCTCCAGCTCTGATCGACTGTTGGGGTTTTTTTAGAGAGGGAACAGAACCAAAATCCAGGATCTACAACTTCTGGGAACTTTGCACACTTTGCACACTGGATTCAGATCTGCTTCCATGATTTACAGCTGGCTCCTATTGCTAAAATAATGGAGCAAACTAAAACCCCACTTCCAAACAGTCAGTCCTTCATAGAGTTTGGATTCAGATCTGAATTTTGCACCGCCTGGTTAATTTCTTTCCATCTCTTACCTGGCCTAAATCCAAACACCATAACAAAGACAAGTACATTTGACAGATAAAGTAGCACAAATAACAAATGCTTAATGGCTTGTTCAGGGGACTGCTAAAGAGCTATGGAGTATTTCACCTTCATGTGACCAGTATGAGGCCAGTGCAGGTTCATAGTGGCTTAAAGTTGTTCATATCTGATGGCTGTCCATTGGACACTGTATGAATCTGATCAATTTAGTGTTCCTGGTGGCTCAAAAGTTGACATCACAAAAGCTTCCATCGGGATTCACTTTTAAAAATCCTCTTCAAGAGAGAGGCCAAGAAGTGATGGACCACAGAAAGTAAGCTATCCAGTCATGCCTTGATACAGTCTCTCCAGGTCAGGGCAGCCACGTATACTGGTAGGAAAGTTTGCACGGTGGCATCCCGAGGTCTTTCAAGGATTTCATTCTCCTGGGCTGTTATTTTGGCACTTTTTTTTTTTTTTAAAAAAGCTAGTTCTGCAAAGTCTTAGTTGACCACTGTCAAAAAAGATGGATGGACATTTTTTAGGACTGGCCGCATCTCTTGTTAGGATGTTCAGTTCAGATGCTCATCCAAACTTTTTAGGTCTGCAAATCAAGGCCAGAAAGCCTGTTTCCATGAGATTTACAGATGCACTCAGAAGTCCACAGAATCTGATTAGATTTCTAATGTAGTGCTTGTTTAGTCAATGAATCTCTGAAGCAGCTGAAATTCTCCTACCACCGAGACAAAATCTGTTCATCCCCTACCCAAAGGAATCAAAGTGGGCTTAGTCTGGAGAAGACTGAACATGACCTCCTACTCTGTGAGCTTGAGCAGAGTCAACAGCAGAGATGGGAAGCCTGCAGCCCATTGGGGCTCTGTAGGTGACCCATGAGATATTTTCTTTCATCTTGCCCATGTACAGGGTTGCCAGATTCTGCTGGGTTTTGTCCACATCCTTTTTTCCCCACCAGGGGTATGCCTAGACTGTGCTGCTATGTCAGGATACCGGAAGTTGCTATTCTGGCGTCCCCGTAATCCTCCTTCCACGAGGGCTAAGGGATTTGTCGGGATAGTGCTTTATTTTGAAATTTCAAAATAAGCTCTTTTGACTTAGCCTCGGAATAAGCTTATTCCGACAGAAGGGTACTGACTAGACACTCCCCAGTATTACTAAAGTGACATGCATCTAAAGCAAGGGCACGTGAAGTGAGGTCCATGCTGACTGCACACAACATTGACTGTGAGAGTCGTGTGCTCCCCCTGCAGACAATCAAAGTGCTGCTTCGGTTCAGTCGGAACACCCTGCAAATTCTAGATAGACACACGCAGTTAGCAAAACTACCCTATCCTGGGCGACCATCTTGGTTATGACTTTTTTGCAGCCCACCGAGATGAAGGAGATGGAAGTCCTACATGTTCTGAGTTACCTCAGTGCCAGGACTGTTGCATCGATAGTGGCAGAGAAGCAAGAAGCAGTGGAAGGCACCACTAGCAGGTGCAGGGACTAGTTTTCAGGCATTTACTTTCGATGGCAGAGACAGAACATGAATTAATGATTGCACAGGAGAACGATAATGCTGGGGCTGAGTTTTTAGTGTGTTTTCATGTATATTTCATAGCCTGTTTGCTTTTCTGATGCTTAAAGCTCTTTGATTATCTCCTCACCCCTCATTTTATATTTTTTTGTTTGTTTTTTAGTGATTTCTAAGTACCTAGAATCAGAGAGTGGAAGAGACCTCAGGAGGTCATCAAGTCCAGCCCCCTGCCCCAAGGCAGGACCAATCTCTGCTGCAGTCCTGCTTTTAACTCTCAGGTTGGATCAGGTGAGTGGTTCTTACTTAGCTGGCAAGGGTGCACTGCGCTTCTCCGGATTCATGGGGAACTGTGGATATTCTCCAGGGTTCTTAAAATCTGCAGAAGCAAGATAGGAGACTGTGCACTTTAGACCAACCAAATTCCTTTATATAAAAATGGCATTATGTTGGGGATGTACGGGACCTATTGCACCAAGTCTTTAAATACTTGCAATGGCTCTAGGATCTTGCACAATGCAGAGAAAGAAAAGAATGAACTTCCATGGTACAGAGGGCTCAGCCAATGAAAAGCTAATGGTGCACGACTCTGCTGCACCGACATGTAGGAGACGGGGATGAGGCAGTGGGCAACTGCCCAATGCTGGGCACGGACAAATGGGACTGCTCAGATCACAGTTCATGGCCAGATCCCACAGAGGAGGGGAGCAGTGGACGACATTTGCATTTCTCCCCCTGTTCCCAGCAGGAATGCTGGCAACTGTGCACTTACAGGGGCAAATACTCAGTTTGTGGATATAAACTGTGCTCAGTGCAAAATCACTCTGTCTGAAGGAATCATCCTTGTAAAGGCACCCCCAAATTCCTGCATGTGACTGCACCCTTCACTTCTTGGACTCAAGTTATTCCCCAAACCTTGCTATGAATTACTTTCTACCAGTGGTTTTATGAAGAAATAGCGGCGGCTGCGTTCTTTAGCACTGTAAGGTTAAAGGAATACTCGTAGGTTGTTTTAAGAAAGATAACTAAGTTGTATAAAAACACCCAAACCACTGGGGTCCAATAGAAACATCTCTATGGAATTCTTTTTTGATTGCAATGAAAATATTTTCTCTATTGTTCCTCTCTTCTTATCTATGTGGCCATGTCACATGATTTTATTACACGTGTACCACATCTTTACATTTCTTGGCTCTGCTGTTCTGAGGCAGGCAAAAGAGTTTTGTGCAACACTGAAGTGAATGCTCGCGATAGAGATGCATCCGTGTTACTCTGGTGTAGCTGAAACAAAAGACAGAACTATGTAGCACTTTAAAGACTAACAAGATGGTTTATTAGGTGATGAGCTTTCGTGGGCCAGACCCACTTCCTCAGATCAATATGTGGAAGAAAATCGAAAATATGTGGAAGAAAAACAGTGAATACTGTTACAGAGGAATCGAGCACCCTGTGCACTGCTTTCTCTTATGAAGATTTTATCTGCTCTTGTAAACTAAGATAAAGTTATTTTTCCAACAAAAAATATCTGGTTGTATGGGGGAAGGGGAGAGAAACATTAAACATGCCAGGTCTACTGCTGTGTCACTTTAAAGGTTTCTGAGATGCGTGTCAACACATGGCTTGCTGGCGCTTCTTCAAAGTAAGGATAGGACTTGACAATTATCAAGCGAAATAAAATTCCTAGACTGTCCCTGAATAGGGTGAAGTTTAAGCAAATTGGCACTTAGTGTATGTGTTGCACTCACTGGGTTGGCGTTTCAAACGCAGGCAAAATTATCAAAATCAAGAACAAATCCAGGAATTTTTTTAAACAAGTTCTAAATAATTGATATGCTATTGGAGGCATCTTGCATTTGCGAAGGGGAGATTAATAATGAATGAGAATGTTCTTCTCTGGGAATGGAAAGGTAGCCGAGTTGTCTAATGAGGCCTTTGTATATAACAGTTGGCATTTACAGACCAGGTGCAGATGGGCAAAACTGCTGCTGTTGCTGCTTCACTCTGAATTTTGGGTGCAGAGAGTCACTGGAGCAGAAAGGGAAGGGGAGACCTGCCAGCGCAGATAACTTCACACTCAGAGGCGGTAGACAGTGGGCAGCAAAGGGATCAACTGAGCAAAAGGTATCAGCAGGCAAAATAGCTGGAGACACACACGCCCAACGCTGAAGGCACCGCTGGGCTGAGGAATGGTCTTCCATCATGTAAATGGGGAGTGGAACTCATCTCATTGGCTATTTAATATCAGACTTGACAAGGCACTTTTGCGCTGATCCAGCAAAAAAATGTAAGCACAATCTTAACTTTGAACAAGTCAGTAGTTCCATGTAAGTCAGTTGATACTACTCCTTCACTATCTTGCCTGTCTATTTCCTCCAGCCATTTTCTGTCTACTTGTGTTCATAGATGGCCTTCGTCACCGTAGTATTAAAGCTTCTCTTCCCGAGTTAAAAGATGACAGTGATTTCCCACCTCTCTTTTCTTACCTGCCCTGAGCCTCTAGTGGCAGGCTTACTGGTTTGGTTTCAATGGATCTGAGAGAGTGAGGATGATACTGTGGGGAAGCCAGGTGGAAGAAAGCTGCTCTGAGTAGTTACCCCAAAGGCAAGATTAACAGACATATTTCTTCCAACTGTGAAAGGTAAGCACATCCTGGAGTGCCATGCTGAATTAGGACCCATGGAGCATTCCCTGGAGTATGGTACCAGGTTTGTGACTTTTTTTGAAGCCAGGGGTGGTTGGGATATAGTACAGAAATCATTTCCTTTTTTTCCATTGTGTAAACATAGAGTGTTTTATTAATATGTCCCCTGAGGTATCTAATTAAGGACACTCTAGAAATCTAAAGCAGTAGGAAATAAATAATAAATGAGAATATTATAAACCGACGTTGATAATCAATAATACTTTGCACTAAAATAGTACCTTCCATGCACAAACTTCAAAGAAAGTGACACACATCAATCCATCAACTCACCAGCCCTCAGTGGCAGGTGAGGAATATTGCATAGATAGGTATGCTGTGGCCGAGCAAGGTGAAGTGACATGTCCAAGAGCACAGCCCATCAGTGGCAGAGTTAGGAAAAAAACCAAGTCATTTTAAGCTCGGACACTGCCTCCTGCATTCAGAGATACTGAGCCAAGCAGGGATCATTCTGATCATCCAGCCTGACTTCCTGCATTACACAGGCCAGAACACTTCACACAATAATTCTGGCATCAAGTCCAGTAATTTGTGTTTAAACTGGAGTGCAACTGGAAAAACAGGAATGTATTGGATGAAGGAATAGGTTGTTTGTAGATCTGATTTCTGTGACTGACTATTCTCTGATGTATTTCTCGGAGTGGAATTTCTGTCATAGTGGGACTGGATGCCTGCATTCAAATGTTATGTTTGTTATGTATGTATTTCAATATGCAACAGAGATAATGTGATATGGAGGCAATGCAAGATAAGACTACCAGAAAGTGAGCCAGCAAAATTCACATTTAAAATACAGCTCACTTTCAATTTATAGCAATAAGTAAAAATCATATGTATTTGATTTAAAACAGGTTTGATATAGCCCGCTTGTTTTCCCCTACATCATGGACGGCAATGATCGGGCACCCCTGGACTGTGTAATCAGTCATGCCTGATGCTCATGGTCAGCATCATGAAGTTAGTGGTACCTCCATGAGGAGTGTGTCTTGTGTGGATGGAGGATGGAAAAGACAAAGGAGCAGCTGCAGGTAACCAGAAAATGACTTGATTGAAAACAGTCGCAAAACTGACACTTAAAAATCAAAACTAATGACTTCCTATAGACACTCCAGTAAGGGCTGGAAGATGGTTCTCTGTGTGGTTGCAAACTTCCCCTCCTCCACCGAAGGGCAATTGCAAAACCATCTCAGACACATCCATTAAACATTCAGCTGTTACAGATGGCAGAGAGATGGAGGAGGCTTCGCCCTAGGTTGAAAACGTTATTATATTCTGATCATTAATACATTGAGTGGCTCCTTACAAGCTGAAATATTGCAGAAAAATGTGAAATGCATAAGGAACAGGGCAAAAGTTCACTATAAAATATCTTCTGGGGATTGAATGCAGGACATGTGGTTAATAGATGCCTTCAAGATGCACTGGATGGTTCTCTCAATCAGTACATGTCTGTATTATCTGCGGCATTCCTTGTCCTGTACCCCGAATGCAGAAGACACTCCATACTGGGAATGGGTTCAAGCCCCAACATTTGCATGTGAATTTAGAGTTTGGATATCTCCGTGCTCAGACCCAGGCATGGTTCCATATAGGGACATTTGCAGAAATTATATCAGGATCTGAGTTAAGATTTTGAAACTCCACAGAAGATGGAGGATGGTTGGGTCTTGGATTAGCTTTCATACAAGAATCTCTTCTAGAGAGAAGGAGAATGAGTCACATGTGACAAATGTTAATGATGCTCAGACCACGGTATGGGGACAAATGAAAGAGCAGCATAGAAAAGATGGGAGTGGTCTTCACAATCTCTGATTTGGCCTCTCTACCAACTCCCAGGCAGGGAGACAGCTCATTCTAATAGCGTGGCTCGCAGCCAGGGTCACCAGAATCAGGCAGGAGAATGGGGGCCAATGGAGATATTGCGGGGGGGGGGGGGCTGATGTAAATTTGTATGGTGATGAGAATGGGACCGAGAGAAGGAGCTTGGCCGACCTCCGCAGTGCATGAGATCAGGCTAGTTGCTGAGGAACAGGTAGGAACAGCTCTCCTCTCCCTATGTTCTTTCACTCGGCGGGCTGTAGTTGTTGTGGGAGGTGCAGGGGCTGCACAAAGTCCTGCAATATATTCCCCCAGCCAGGGGTCAATTTGTAATGAAAGAAATGCTGGAGCTCAAGCAGTTTTTTTACATTCATAATGGATGCAGCAAGCCCAGAGGTGCCAGGGCTATGAACTGCCAAGCCTAGAGATGCCAGGGATCAGCCCTGAGAAACCCTGCAACAAGTTAAACACTAACCTTAGCTGCCGGGAGAGGACACCACTCATGTGTTTCCCAGTCCCTAGGGAGCCACCAGCAGCCTCCCGAGGGACTGAGCTGACAAACTTGAACACAGGAAGGATAAGAGGGGCCCAGAATGTAGGGAGGTTGGCGGGCTCCTCCGGTGGTGCAGTGTATAAGCTACCATGGGTCCAGGGGGAGGGGCAAGATCATGTGGGATCACGTGAGCTGCCTTGGGATGGTGGACAGCAGGGTTCCCTATAAGCTGAGCACTTGTGCAGATTTAGATGCCACCCAGCTGATTTAGCAGAGCGCCCCACAGCTAGGTTTTTAGTTTCTACTGGTGGTGCACATTTGCACGTGCTATGATGCACATAAAATTATTCCACACATGGATGGAAAAAAACCTGCGCATGGATGGAAAAGATTAGAAGGAACATTGGTGGGCAGAATACTTGAGTGGAGGGCAAGGGGGCATCAGAAGGGGCAGTAGAAAATGCTGGGATGCTCCTTTCCTGCTTGGAGCTGGCTGCCCCTGTATCCCAAGCTTCAGTATCTACTCTCACTGCTCCTGCTACCCCTTCACCCCCCATATTCACAGAATGCTCCTAGTGCACTAGAAATCGAACCCATGTATGTGGCACAGATCACCAAGGAGCCTTCAGATTCAAATTGCTGGTGTAGGCTGGAGAGAGGCCATGTTTCATTGTTCATCCACAGACCCTCCACACTACCCAATATGGTCCATCTAACGGCGGTCAACGGAGACAATTTATATTGATTGACTTTTCCCTTTGACAAGAGTATAAACCTTTTGTGATCCTGACCCCTGTCATGTGATCGGAGCCAGGAAACAAAGTTCTGTTTCTTGAGGGCACACGAAGGTGCTGCGCCCTCAATACATACTCAGTTCTGCAGTCGTGGCATGCCCCCATTGGCCCAAGGGACACAGGATCGGTCCATAGCTCCTACTCCAGGTTGCTTTTCGTGACCTATCAGAATGATGCAGCACGAAAAGTTCTTAACGCTTAGTGAATGGATTAATTACAATTTTGATTTCATTTAAAACCTCTGCCCCCAGAGCTAAAGCACCTGGACATTATTAATGAACAAAACACTCCCATTAAAAATGCATCAGATCAATACCCACAAAACTCTCCCAGCTCACCTCTAAGATACCCTCTGCTCCCCATGCAGCAAGAAAGACTTCAGTCAATCTAGCAACCTCAAGAGAAACGGGGCACAGTAGACTAGCTTTGCAGAATGCCTACGGGCCAATTAGTACAGGCCTCAAGGAGTTCAGTAAGGTAATATTGACAGTAGGGAAAGTTGCTGGGCTGTAACAATCCTTGGAGGAGTGTAGACCCCTTCTGAAGATATGTTATACTAGTGTACTGACTTCAGTCTTGCTTTACATGCAGTATGTGGACATTGGGAGTTTGCACTCCTCCATCCATATTGCTGTGTTGATACAAATTTCTCTAATACAATCATAGAATCATATCATAGAACACTAGGACTGGAAGGGACCTCGAGAGGTCATTGAGTCCAGCCCCCTGCCCTCGTGGCAGGACCAAATACTGACTATCTAGACCATCCCTGATAGACATTTATCTAACCTACTCTTAAATATCTCCACAGATGGAGAATCCACAACTTCCCTGGGCAATTTATTCCAGTGTTTGACCACCCTGACAGTTAGGAACTTTTTCCTAATGTCCAACCTAAACCTCCCTTGCTGCAGTTTAAGCCCATTGCTTCTTGTTCTATCCTCAGAGGCCAAGATGAATAAGTTTTCTTCCTCCTTCTTATGACACCCTTTTAGATACCTGAAAACCGCTATCATGTCCCCCCTCAATCTTCTCTCAATGTTGCCAACTCTTGCAATTTTACCCCAAAGTCTCACAATATTTTCTTTAAGCCTCAGCTCTTGCTGTTATGTGACTGTAGGAGCGACTCAGTTTAAATTTAAAACAAAAATTAAGTTTCTAGCCTTTGTAGTTGCAGAGAAAAACATGAAGAAACCAGAAGGCAAATCCAAAGATTTTTGTCATATTATTATTTAAATAAAATCATTATTTTTAAGCTGATCTCATGATTTTAGGGGCTGACTCATGATTTTTGAATGCGTGGGGTTTGCAATATTGCTGATGTAGACAGAGCCCAAATCCCAGAGTTTCTTGCGTTAAATCAGAGTCTAATCACTTAAACTCGGTTGACAGCAAATGATGGCCACAAATGGAAGCTGCTCTGAAATCCTGTGTCTGTGATGATAGACTAATTGCCTGCTTTACTCGGGTTTGTTTTTTATTTTTGGTTTCTGGCTGGCTGCATTTGCATCTGGCTTTGCAACCTGGTTTTCCCCTGAAGCATCTTTATCAAATTTGCCTGGTCTTATGACTTATTGCTTTTTAAAATGAAGCTGTAAATAACTAAAATAAGCCACCAGATTGATTTGTTTGTGGTAGCCCCCACTTTTTTGGGGAGAGGAGTATTGCATGCAGCCAGCCAGCTCAGTTGTGATGTCAGCTTTGCTTTTGAATTGCTTCCCCAGCTGCAACAGGGTGTCACTAAAAGGGATAAAGACCCCCCCGCCCCGGACCAAAGTCTCAGAATGGTCACTGTATTAGTCTGTATCTGCAAAAACAATGAGGAGTCCTGTGGCACCACAGGTTAGGTCTACACTAAAGAGGAAGGTCAAATCAAGATACACAACTCCTGTTACGTTATAAACATAGCTGGAGTTGACATACCTTGATTTGAGTTTCCCTGCTGTCCCCACAGTGGGAGACCAACAGGAGGAAACGCTCCTGTTAGCTACCCTTAACTCCTCATCGGAGCAGTAGTACCAGCCACCATGAGGAGTAACGGTAGTTCGAATTAGAAAGCCTAATTCGAACTACCTACTCCGTGCTGTGTGTAGCCATGGGCACGGAGTCTGCACTAACGGGGATTTAAAAATGGCGGCGCCCGGCAAGATGCAAATGAAGCCCGGGATATTTAAATCCTGGGCTTCATTTGCAACTTCGAATGACTACATTAACCACCCTACTTCGAACTAGGGTGGTAGTGTAGACATACCCTCTGAGGGGTTGGGTGTGACAATGGAGTAAATCCCAGGTGGGTCCATCATGGTTAAAGATCTTAAGGTAAATGGCAGAGGAATAATTAACGAGCCAGTTGCTCATTTAAATGGCCACTCACCCAATAGGAAAGGATTTTTTTTCCCAAGAAATTTCCTCATCCTATTAGAAACTATGGACACTGTTTCAAAATTGTCTTTTGGGAAAGCAGAGATTATTTCTCATGCCTATTCTTGTTGCTTCTCTCCCCTCGGTCCCATCTCCTCCACTTTACGTTATTTGGCAGAGCCTGGCAATGCAGGAGACAGTCTGCTTGTTGCTGGCAGACAAGGGTTGGTCTTGACCTTTTCTCTCCGTTGTTTACAGCAGTTGCCGAGCTGTTGATTCAAGCTCTTGACAAGCTGATATGCCCTTTTCTGCAATCTGTGATTGGGTCAGCAGGGATGAAGTTCTAGGCTAGGCCCGAAAAGCCAGATGTGTTTTGTTCAGGGAGCAAGAGGGAGGAAATGAAGAGCAGAAGCTGACGCATACATTTTTTTCCAAAAATTCTTCAGCAAAGATTCATCAGGTGCTGGAGTGGCCCGGGGGAGAGGGGAATCCAAGCAATGAGGAAGTAAATTCACCCCCATGGAGCAGAGCTGGGGAGAGCAGGGTCTAGAATCCCAATCCATTTAGTTCCAAAATCACAAGGCTCTGTCACTTGAACTAAAGGAAAGCACAACTATCAGCTTTCTTGCTTTTTTTGTTGGGCAACATCACAGAGAAGGGAGTCAGCACCCACGTTGCCTTCATTGGGGAGAAGAATATGAGAGAATTACTGCATGTGACAGAGGCGCCAAAGCCAGAGAGGAGACAAAACTGGAACTGTCTCTCATCAGAATCATTTCATCCCTCTGCAGTTCAGTTTTTCCACTGGTAAAACAAAGGTAATAGGAATTATGTATCAGCCAGGGCAATGTGTGGCAGAGTTCATTAATGTCTGTGAAGTTTATTATTACTAGCCAGTTAGCCCGTCATAAGACGGGATTTTCAGGTCTCTCCTCCACATCGGTCTTCTCTCCTGAGCCTCCAGTCTCTTGCTCCGTCTTTCTCTCTCTCTCTTTCTCTCTTCCTCCGCCTACTGCCTCCTCCTCTCTCTCTCTCAGCTCTCCTCTGCCTCCTGCCTCTCTTTCTGTCTCTCTCTTCTCCTCCCCCTCCTGCCTCTCACTCGGGGGACCGTGGAGCCCAAATGGCCGTTTGGGCTCCGCACTCCCTGTGCTGCATGGGGAGCGCGGAGCCCAAACGATCGCTTGCGCCACTTGCTCCCACGCGGCGGCCTGGCTGAGCGGCACAGAAGTCAGCCGAGCGCCATGGCGGGAGGCGAAGGGGGGCGGAGTGGTGATGTTCACTGCCAGGGGGCGGGGCCTGGAGCCGCTGTCACACCGCATGTCACTGCCCCGCCCCCCTTCCCCTCCCGCCGTTGCGCTCGGCTGACTTCTGCGCCGCTCAGCTGGGCTGCCGCAGGGGAGCAAGCGGCTGTTTGGGCCCCGCAATCCCCATGCAGCACGGGCTGCCCAGAGGGAACAGCCAGCATTTCAGGCACCAGCGTCCCTCAGAGGGAACAGCCAGCATTTCAGGCACCAGCGTCCCTCAGAGGGAACAGCCAGCATTTCAGGCACCAGCATCCCTCAGAGGGAACAGCCAGCATTTCAGGCACCAGCATCCCTCAGAGGGAACAGCCAGCATTTCAGGCACCAGCGTCCCTCAGAGGGAACAGCCAGCATTTCAGGCACCAGCGTCCCTCAGAGGGAACAGCCAGCATTTCAGGCACCAGAGTCCCTCAGAGGGAACAGCCAGCATTTCAGGCACCAGCATCCCTCAGAGGGAACAGCCAGCATTTCAGGCACCAGCATCCCTCAGAGGGAACAGCCAGCATTTCAGGCACCAGCATCCCTCAGAGGGAACAGCCAGCATTTCAGGCACCAGCGTCCCTCAGAGGGAACAGCCAGCATTTCAGGCACCAGCATC
The DNA here is from genome assembly GCF_052426305.1 of Pelodiscus sinensis. NCBI lineage: Eukaryota > Metazoa > Chordata > Testudines > Trionychidae > Pelodiscus > Pelodiscus sinensis. Next base: position 5,331,234 of record NC_143076.1, on the reverse strand, counting down.
CCTCAGAGGGAACAGCCAGCATTTCAGGCACCAGCATCCCTCAGAGGGAACAGCCAGCATTTCAGGCACCAGCGTCCCTCAGAGGGAACAGCCAGCATTTCAGGCACCAGCGTCCCTCAGAGGGAACAGCCAGCATTTCAGGCACCAGCATCCCTCAGAGGGAACAGCCAGCATTTCAGGCACCAGCGTCCCTCAGAGGGAACAGCCAGCATTTCAGGCACCAGCGTCCCTCAGAGGGAACAGCCAGCATTTCAGGCACCAGCATCCCTCAGAGGGAACAGCCAGCATTTCAGGCACCAGCGTCCCTCAGAGGGAACAGCCAGCATTTCAGGCACCAGAGTCCCTCAGAGGGAACAGCCAGCATTTCAGGCACCAGCATCCCTCAGAGGGAACAGCCAGCATTTCAGGCACCAGCATCCCTCAGAGGGAACAGCCAGCATTTCAGGCACCAGCATCCCTCAGAGGGAACAGCCAGCATTTCAGGCACCAGCATCCCTCAGAGGGAACAGCCAGCATTTCAGGCACCAGCGTCCCTCAGAGGGAACAGCCAGCATTTCAGGCACCAGCGTCCCTCAGAGGGAACAGCCAGCATTTCAGCATTACAGACTCTCAGACACTGGGCTACTATCTATATGATTAGTAAAGTGGTAGTGATGCCTATAGTTTAGATTGTCTGACTTTTCCCACGATAGGATCCTGTTTTCAGTTCCTTATGACTTTACCAAACCTTAACTATTTGATCTTAAATGTAGTTTGGAGCAGAGGCTTGAAACCTTCATCTTTCAGGTGTCAAGTGTGTTAGGGTTCAAATCCTCAGATTCATGACAGCCCCTATAGTTTTGGTCCTGGGTTACATCAGTTAGAAGCCAATCTTCTGATCAAAATCTCACAAAGACAGATGAATCTGATGGTCCTCAAACAGATGGAGACTCAATTGAGTCAAGAATCCTAGAAAGACCCTCTATTTCTCTGAGCATCGTGGGAATGTAGGTTTAGCCGAATGACAAGTTTTTGTGGGGGATTTCTAGTAATCACTGCTTCTCTAGTCAGGCTCAAAAAACTGCCTCTCTTTGACACGTCTGCCTCCCACCCCTAGTGGAGCAATAAAGTTCAGAGGCTGCACTGCACATTATCAATGCTGGAAGGGAAAAACAAAATATTCCAGACTTACAGAAATGTTTAGCTTGAGGTTTCAGAGAGAGGGGAAAATTGTCATGAAACAGGGAAATGAGACTCCCGTGTGCTATTCCCAGCAGTGCAACAAACTGTTTTTGTGATAGTGAGCACATGGCCACATTGGATAATATTCTGAAATTGATTAATAAGTCCAAGGGACACATTTTTAAAGACATTTAGGGACACAACACCCACTGAAGTAGTTCTAAAAACTTGAACTAAGGCACTTCTTCTCTCTGAACTTCAGTTTCTCCATTGATAAAACAAAGATAGCAGGAATTATATACCACCCAGGGCAATGTGTGGCAGAGTTCATTAAAGTTGAAGGTTTCATTAAGGTTTATTATTATTGACCTGTGTGTCAAATTATTATTATTTGATCTTAAATGTATTTTGGAGCAGAAGCTTGAAATTTGACACACAGGTCCCCCTCGTGTCAGAGCCTTCCACCATTCATGCAAACATGGCTAAGTGATAGGCCTCTGAAACAAATCAAACTATGGACAAACTCAGTAAAGATGTGCTAGAACGTGTCAGATAAATTTGCTAAAGATTGCAACTTCTGTAAACATGCTCCAGTCCAGTCTGGCAATGGCTGAGCTAAACTTTCTCTGCAAGCGCTGGTCCTGGCAGTTACAGAGTGCCACACACAGCTGCCACACATGGAAACTGTTGCCTATGTTCTCTCAGGCTATGTCTAGACTGCAGGCTTCTTTCGGAAGAAGCTTTTCTGGAAGAGATCTTCCAAAAAAATACTTCTTCCGAAAGTGAGCGTCTACACAGTAAAACCTCATCGAAAAAGTGATCTGCTTTTTTGAAAGATAGCGTCCACACTGAAGGGACACTATCTTGCATTTAAGCGGTGATTACTATGGATGGAGTGGCCACCAGGGCACCTGTACTTTCTCCTCTTTCCTCTTCTTGTGAAAGAACTCTCCCCCATCCACACACGCCTTTTTGCCAAAGAGCTCTTTCGGAAAAAGGCTTCTTCTTTGTAGAAAGAGGTGTATCAATGTCGGAAACAAACCCTCCATTCTTTTAATTTTTTCCCCGAAAGAACGCAATTACAGTGTGGGACGTAAGTGAAGTTTTTTCAGAAAAAACGGACGTTTTTCCAAAAAAAAATCTGCAGTGTAGACATACCCTCAGTGTTCCCTGTAATGAAGCCTAGGCACCTGATTGAAAAGCAGAGGGGTACACAGCAGTGTTCTCTATAAGCTGAATGCCTGAGTGGCCATTCTGAAATGCTGCCAGGTGATTAGCAGAGCACCCACAGTTGGCAGCATGTGTTTCTACTGGTAGTGCACATCTGCACATGGCTTGCTGCACACAACAAAATGTATTATGGACATAGATGGAAAAAAATTAAAGGGAACAGTGGTGCACAGTTGGGTCTGGGGTTTGTAGGTACTACAATGAGACAAGCAGTGTTCTGAAGCAGGGTGCCCTCTTGAAAAAAATTCTACGTTGTCATGTCATGAAAGACTATATTATAGTGAGTGTACATACAAGTTAAGGAAACCTGGGCAATCTTCATACAAACATTTCCTAATTTGAGTGTTTGACTTTGCAACCTGATCAATCCTTTAACATAGTTTTTTTGCTTGACTACATTATTTATATTACGACTCCTACTGCCCGCAAAGCAACTGAGTCCCTATTGTGCTAGATGCAGATCTTGCAACGAAGGGGAAACAAAATCACAGGGAGATCACACAGCAGGACAGTGTCAGGAAAAGAACCCCATCTTCCTGGCTATCACATCAACCGCCTACCCACTAGACCCTACAGCCACTCCAGCACTTTTGAGTCTTCAGACTGAAAGTGCTATAAAAGAGCAAATGATCATTCCATTATTTTTCAGACTGGTTCTAATTATTTTTGCCTGAATGTTAGCCCCAGGCAAATTCAGGTCAAACACTTTTGAACCGAGGGAAAGTTCAAACGTGGATCATGATCTAGTCATTGCTTCATTTCAGCAATCGAGCCGACATTTCTCAGCTCAGGTTACCCTCCTCCACCATGAGACTGAGACCTTAGTGTTTACAGCTAAATAGACTTCCTTTAGTCCTTTTTTTCCCTTTTAATATTCTTAATATTCTTATCTGCCGTCTGTTGTCCTTACTGCAGGATTAATGGATGCAATACTTTGCAGCTTGTTTATGTAAATTACTGGAAGCAAACAACAGTCATAATACACTTTGATGCAATGAAATGCAGTCTGTAGTGAAATCTATTATAGTTCAAATATAAATTAATTATAATCCCTTCTGCTGTAGTGAACCTTCATTTATAATTAACATTTACTGTAGGGGAAGAGAAAGGGAAAAAGAAATCCCCACTGAAGTGCTTTAGCATCTATAATAACTTCTGTTTCCCAACAGAACCTTTTGAACTGACTCTCCATAGGAAGGTACACAGCAGCACACTTACCATTCTGCACATTAGCCACAGCTGTTCTAAGTTGCAGCCAATGGGCCCTGATGCATCCCAGAGAGAACATGAATGATTTCTAACCTTGGGGTGATTTTCAGTCTCTTTGGGAGACCTAGCACCTATGAGTGTAGTCTGCAGTCCCTTCCAAGGCTGCTGCATCCAGGCCAGGTCTTAGGGAGACCCTAGGTGCGTCTACACTGCACCGTCATTTCGAGATAACTAGCGTTATTTTGAAATAACAATGTGAGCATCTACACAGCCATTCCATTATTTTGAAATAATTTCGAAATAATGGACATCTTATTCCGAAATCTGTAAACCTCATTTTACGAGGAATAATACCTATTCCGAAATAACTATTTCAAAATAAGGAATGTGTAGATGCTCGACTGTTGATATTTCAAAATAGCCCCTCACCAGGTGTGACGGCGAGTTGGGGTTGCCCCGATCCTGCACCCCCGTAGCAGCAAGAACAGACTCTGCCAGCCAGTAGAATAGAGGTGGTTTATTGCTTCTCCGGGATACAGCACAGCATAGACGTGATGTGTTTTCAGGAGTCTGGGCCAGGATACCTCAGACCCCTTGAGATGGGGTCCCTAGGCCCCTGGATTCCAGCCCTCTCCGTAGACTAGTTCCCCCATGATTCCAGCCCAAGACTGACCCTTCCCCCAGGACTGTCTCTTCCCTGAACAAGTAGAACCAGTTTGGCCATTGTCCTAAGGCCCCTCTTGCTGGGCCGTGCTTACAGACAACCGCCAATGGGGGTCCTCCATAGCCCACTGCCCAAGCACAGCAAACAGCAAGGTACTGACACTACATCACAACAGGTGGGCGAGTCAGTGGGAATCACACATCACAATACAGGGGGACCCTGGGATACAGAGCACTCAGCACCCCCACTACACCACACCAGGGCCATTCTAAGTTATTCCTCCCCACTGCCTCCTGGGGCTCTAAACTGAGATAGCACATCTACATTATTTGAAATAAGCTATTTTGGAATAAGTATTCCGGAATAGCTTATTTTGAAATAAGCGTGCCATGTAGATGTACTCCTAAGGCCCGTCTAGACTACATGGCTCCGTCGATGGAGCCATGTAGATTAGGGTTGTAGGCAAAGGAAAATGAAGCGGTGATTTAAATAATCACCGCTTCATTTAAATTAAAATGGCTGCTGCGCTGTGCCGATCAGTTCTTTGGCGGCACAGCGCTGTAGTCTGGACGCTCCGCAGTCGACATCAAAGGCATTTGTCGACCTCCCCGTTATGCCTCGTGGAATGAGGTTTACTGGGGAGGTCGACAAATGTCTTTGATGTCGACCGCGGAGCGTCCAGACTACTGTGCTGTGCCGCCAAACAGCTGATCGGCACAGCGCGGCAGCCATTTTAATTTAAATGAAGCAGTGATTATTTAAATTGCCACTTCATTTTCCTTTGCTGAGTAAACAAATCTACAAGGCTCCGTTGACGGAGCCATGTAGTCTAGATGTGCCCCTAGTGGGGTAAGAATATACAACAAAAGTTATTAGTCTACTTTGCACTACAAGCCAGACGTGTGATCCCCCTTCTCATGTAAGCATATCCAAGATAGCTCTCAGCCAGCATAATAGATAGCTCAGCAAGTTAAAGCACACCTTAGCCACCAGTTTTAGACAGGTTTGTACTTGACCTGGCTAAGCTATGCCTTCCCTGCCACTGCTTGTAGGCATAGCCATAGTCAGAATGCCTGTCTTGTCAGCTTCAATGAAGAATCCCCACTGTATTCTACACAGTTGAGTCCTATCTCTTGTCTGGCATGGACACCACAAGAGTATGTGAAGGATTCATTCAGAAGAGGCTCCTTGAAGGCTACATGTGCCTAATAGATGAGCTCTCTCCCAGTCACTTTTAAAGCCTAAGGAAAGATGCCCATGGATTTCAGTGGGAATGGGATAGGTCCCTGATGGTTAACTGATACAATGCAAGAAGATACACATGCATCTGACGAAGCGGGTCTTTACCCACGAAAGCTTATGCTCCAACGCTTCAGTTAGTCTATAAGGTGCCACAGGACTCCTCGCCGCTAATGCAGGAAGTAACTTGCAGGCACAGTCAGGGTAAACCCTAACCAAGGGCCCTGTGTCTTTTGACAATGCTCAGTTGTCAGGCAAACTTGACCTTTCCTTCTGGCATTGAAACTAGATAGACAGACACTATGCTACCCAAACAACGCACAGCACATGTTCAAACCTTTAGAGGGGAGGTAACCCATGTGTCAGTCCCTCCAGCTAGGCAACTTAGGAACAGGAAAGTGCATTGCTGGTTCTGAAATTAGCAGATGCTGTATGTTGTGGAGTGGCTTGTAGATATAGATCTTGTTGTTATAGTAACTGAGTTAGGTCACTAAGGGTCAGCCCAGCTGGTTTGGGCTGGTTCTAGTTAGTTCTATGTTATGAAATAAAATGGACACTTGCAACTGCTAAAGCGCTCTGTGTTTCCACCGATTTCTTCCTAAACTGTGGAACTCCTTATGATATAACAAAGTGGCAATGAGAGTGGGATACCTGTGCTGCCTCCAGCAACAGAAGAAGTAGAATTCAATGTAAGAAAACAAACCTTTTTGTTGTTCTGGAAGGTGGGAGTAAGGACTGACTGCTATCGTGACAGTGCAAACTGAAACTCAGATCAGTGAAGCCCAGAGGCTGGAAAATTAAAAAAATAAAAAAGAAAGAAAGAAGAGAGTTGCAATAGCCATGGCTACATTTACGGGACCATTGGGACCTATAGAGCCTGAGCATTTTGAACTTTTTGTTATTGTAAATGACATTAAGGAAGAGAAGAAGGTGCTAATATTTTTAAGTATTATAGGGGCTAAGACCTACTGTCTGCTACACAGTTTGCTGCTCCCTGTTAAGCCAGAGACCAAATCTTACAGTGACATTGCGGCGATTTTAAGGTCACTGTTAACCCAGTGTTGGGTGCAAGAGCAATACCCCCTTCTCCGCATCGATGACCTCTTTGCGGGCCTGGATGGGGGACAAAAGTTCAGCAAGATTGATCTAAGTCAAGCATATTTACAGATGCATGTTGATGAGAAGTCCCAAGATCTGTTTACTATTATGACGCATAAAGGGCTTTATCATTACTGTCACTTACCCTTCGGAATAACTTCTGCCCCAGCTTTGTTCCAGAGGGCTATGGACCAGATCGTGTGTGGCTTGCCAGGAGTCTGGTGCTATCTTGATGACATCCTGGTTGCAGGCAGGAATGAGGAGGATCACCTTAAGAACTTAGGGTATGTCTACACTAGCCCCCTAGTTTGAACTAGGGAGGCTAATGAGGGCAACCAAAATTGCAAATGAAACCTGGGATTTAAATATCCTGCGCTTCATTTGCAATTTTGGTCACCCTCATTAGCCTCCCTAGTTCGAACTAGAGGTCTAGTGTAGACATATCCTTAGAGGCTACCCTACAAAGACTGGAAGAGTATGGCCTACAAGTCCACAAAGACAAGTGTGAATTTTTCAGCCCTCTGTTGAATATTTGAGAGATATCATTGATGCTTCAGTCCCCTTCACCTGCCTTTTTCAGTCCCTTTCAAATGTTAAGGCTATTGTGGAGGCTCTACCCCCTCAAAAATGTTAGTCAACTTCACTCGTTTCTAGAACTATTGAACTATTATGGAAAGTTTATTTCACAGTTTGCCACACTGTTAAAATCACTTAATGAGCTGCTTGTCCAGAACAAGGTCTGGAAGTGGACTGAAGCTTGTGTTCTTGCATTTAATAAGGCTAAATATGTATTGCTAAATTCTGAGGTCCTGATGCATTTTGATCAATCCTTACCTTTACAATTGGCCTTTGACACCTCCCCGTATGAAGTTGAAGCAGTCTTGTCACACATTATAGCTTTGGGAGAAGAGAAACCAATTGTTTTTTCTTCACACACCTTAAGCAAGGCTGAAACTAACGATGCACAAATTGAGTGTGAAACATTGGGAATCATTTTTGGGATTCGGAAATTTCCCCAGTACTCGTTTGGATGGAAGTTTACATTTCTCACTAATCATCCACCTCTGATGGCAACTTTTGTGCCACATACAGGTATTCCACTATTGGCTGCTAGTTGTATGCAACGATGGGCATTGTGGCTTTCAGGACACACATATGAGATCAGATATTAGAAATCCACTCTGCATGGCAATGCAGATGGTCTCTCTAGGCTGCCTTTGCCAGTCAAACATCAAGATAGTGGCCAGAAGGAAAACTTCCACTTTGAACAGGTAGAGAACACGCCCATCACTGCTATGCAAGTTGAGAGAGCAACTCGTGTTGAGCCAGTACTGTCCCAAGTTATGTACCTAGTGATGCATGGAACATCGCTACGGGACTCTCAGGTTTCACCCGACCTTGTTCCCTACATGTCCAGGAGGACGGAGTTATTAACCCATTCTGGGTGCTTGTTTTGGGGAACGCATGCCATTATTCCAAAGATACGGAGACAACAGAGCTACGTCTACACTGGCCCCAAATTCCGGAAAAGTCATGCAAAGCAGGTAAGTCAGAATAGGGAAATCCGCGGGGGATTTAAATATCCCCCGTGGATTTAAATAAACATGTCCGCCGCTTTTTTTCCGGCTTGGGGAAAAGCCGGAAAAAAGCGTCTAGACTGGCGCGATCCTCCGGAATAAAGCCCTTTTCTGGAGGATCTCTTATTCCTACTTTCAGGTTTTTGTATGTTACCATTCCTGATATCTGATTTGTGTGCATTTATTCTTTTACGTAGGGACTGTCCAATTTGGCCAATGTATATGGCAGAAGGACATTGCTGGCACATGATGACATATATTACACTGGTAGATGTGCAGGTGAATGAGACCGTGATGCTGTGGATGATGTGGTTAGGTCCTGTGATGGTGTCGCTGATGTGGATATGTGAGCAGAGTTGGCACCGAGGTTTGTTGCAGGGATTGGTTCCTGAGTTAGAGTTACAGTGGGGTGGTGTATAGTTGCTGGTGAGAATTTGCTTCAGGTTGGCAGACTGTCTGTAGGTGAGGACTAGCCCGCCTCCCAAGGTCTGTGAGAGTGAGGGATCATTGTCCAGGATGTGGACAATGTGGATGGTATCATGAGCTTTCGTGGGAACAACCCACTTCTTCAGATGTAATTTACAGATATTTTCTTCAGCCTGGACAATGTGTTGGCAGGACTATCAGTTACTCACGGCTTAGGCACGGGCATACATGAACTTGTACTGCCATGGTGAGCCCAAGACCAGCACTTGGGGAGATATGAGAGCAGTGTTTATGGATGTCACAGGAAGCTACTGTCTTGACCAGAAGTTTAGATCCCTTTGGGACAGGGATGCAAGATAAAGCTTGAGAATGAAAGTTTAGAGAATTTCCCCTGCTCCCAGTCTCTAATGAGATCCAATTGTGGCTGATAAATGTTACATAATAGCTTTTTGCTTGTTCTGCAAATTATGCAGAAAAATGCCTATTAGACGAAAACTGGGGCATTTTTCAAAACTCAGTGTAACCTATTTAGCTGGGTAGGTCAGACACAGAGTGGAATCCAAAGTCTCTTTATTATCTTTCTGCAGGGAAAACAGCAATTTGCATTGCTGATGCAATGTCTTGCTTGAGAGACCCAGTGAGACATGATTTCAGAACCACATCAAAACGGCTTGGTACAAAAGGGGCTAGATTAGCTCTGTTGCTGTTTCTGCAACTGTCTTTCAGTGCAATTTCTCTCTCCCTCTCTTCTGAACCATGTTCATTCTCGTTAGCTGGAGGGTCACCCCAACAAGCGTCAGAGCCTCTCCATAAGGGGATTTTTCCCCAAGAAAGAAGATTTCAAGTGTCAGATGAGCTGCTTGGAGCCTCCTTCTAACCAAGACTTTGTGTACAAGCAAAGGAAACTTTTCACTTCACCTCACCCCTCTCCCCACCTTGTCCTTTAGGAATCACCAAAGTAGATGAAAAAACTTTAAAAAACAATGAATGGTCCTGCAGCACCTTAGGCTATATCTAGACTGCAAGCCTCTTTCGAAAAAGAGTGTCTAGACTGCAAGCAGTACTTTCGAAAAAGCAAGCTGCTTTTTCGAAAGAAAGCAGCGAGTGAGTCTGGATGCTCTCTTTCTAAAAAGCCCTGTTGGCATTCAAGAACGCCTTTTTTCGAAAGAGCACTTTTGAAAAAAGGCGTTCTTCCTCGTGAAATGAGGTTTACCGCCATCAAAAGAAAAGCCGCATTCTTTCGATTTAATTTTGAAAGAACGCAGCTGCAGTCTAGACGCAGGTGAAGTTTTTTCGAAAAAAGGCTACTTTTTTCGAAAAACCCCCTGAGTCTGGACACAGCCTTAGAGACTCACAAAACATGTAGATAATGTCATGAGTTTTCGTGGGTTGTGACCATGAAAGCTCATGATACCATCTACATGTTTTGTGAGTCTCTAAGGTGTTGCAGGACCACTTGTTGTTTTTAAATTTTTTTCAGCTACAGCCTCACAGACTCTGAGACTCTGAGACTTTCAGAGTAGATGAATGTATCTGGCACACTTAATCCTGAAATTGTCAACAAATTGTGCCTGTGTGTGTTCGCTCTTACATCACTAGCTTCTGCCATATCATGACTACACCTTACATATCATCCTTTCTCATATCATTCTGTCCTCTGCATCCACATGTTCATTTTAACCCCCATTGCAGAGTACCCTTACCAGGCCTATAATTGTTCCATTGTTGTCTGCAAGCTCTCCCACACGCATCTGCATCTCAACATAAAGCTGTGGCCAGAGCTCACTGGTGCCCAGCCTGTTTCTGGTAACTCATTAGTTCTTTTTGCCAGGGACTTATTCTCTCTTCTCCACTACTGTCTCAATTACATAATGTCTTTTTTTGGGGACATGTATTAGTTTATGTTCTATACTTTGGACTGTGGGCTCACAGTCTTTTTTTCCTGATAATAATACTGTGATAACTGAAGCCACCAGAAAATGGGAAGTGAGAGGGACAAGTGTTTCATGGGGGTTGCAAAGAACGAGAATACATTAGATCAGCATTTGCTACACTTTTCACCTAAACATTCTTGGTGACATCTGTTTCCTACAGCAGGTCATATCACCATCTTTCTTTGGATTAGGGAAGGTGGGAAGCTCTAATTTCAGCAGTGGAAGAGCACTGGCCTTTTCTCAGACTGGCCCTTTTCTCCTAGCTCTCTTAGCATGGGCTACATCTGGACTCCGCCACATCCAGGGAACGTGTCTGCTCTTCCTCTTCTTTTTGCGGAAGAGCAGATGCACTGTTTCGGAAGCCCTGTCTTCCTCCTTCCATGAGGAAGAAGGGCTCTTCTGAAAGAGGAGAATTTTCTGAAATTTGGCCCAGTGTAGATGGGCCAAATTTCAGAAAAGCCTCTTCCGTAAAAAACTATTGGAAAAAGGTATGCAAATTGCAGAGCGCAATTTGCATACCTTTTTCCGATACCCCATGTCTCCTTCCTCTTCTTCCAGAGGTCTCCCCATTAACAGCACTGGCCTTCCCTCACTATGCTGCAATCTCCATCAGGTAGGCTTGCTGGCCAACAATTAGTCAAGCTCACTCAGCGGAAAAGCTTATGAGAAACAAAGCCTTATAGACTTCCTCTGCTGCCTTGTCCAGCGATGGGTCTTGCAAATATCCAGTCTCTTTGCTGGGTTTCAGGCTTATGGTGCCTGGCATGGCTCCAATTCGCACCCTGTTATGAACACATCTCCTAACTGCATCATATTCAATCCACATACCTCCATCTCCATCCCTCCAAACACACATACACCCCCTCATCTCCTGCTTGCAATATTCCACACATATATACAAAAGCTCCCTTCACTTATATCTCTGCCAAGTGAATAAGCATTTGTGTACATACACATACGCATGTGCACATGCATACTGGCACACATGTATAAGTTATTCTAGTGGATTGTGAACTTCCCCTTTATTTACGGAATGCATGATTTAACTGATTTATTTGGATTCCCCACCGGACCCTGAGGTTTTCCTTACTGCATTAGATCCCCTCTTAAACTTAGCATATGTTTTCTTCTTGCTCCTCCCCCCCCCAGATGCTGAAAACGATCTCAAATATCTTAGCCAATCAATGGCATCTTAAGGTTCTTGATACTTGTGCCCCTCACTTATCCCTCACCCGCTGAGAGAATTATCCAGAGCTTTGCTTACCATTATGCACCATTCACTCAGAGGAGGTGCAGAAACCAACAGAGGAAATCATGAAAGGTCACCAGGTTCAGCCTTGCAACTCCTGTGTGACAAAAGGCTGCCCTGGAAGCACAATAACTAAATCAAACTAAACTAAACTAAACTTAAATAAAATAAAGGTTATCTGGATCTACAGCATATCAAAATGGAGCCTTTTTTCAGCACTAATAATCATATTTACACTGTGATACTACAGGACTGAGTCCATTGGGATAGATAGGCTACGTCTACACTGGCCACAATTTCCGGAAAAGGGATGCAAATCAGGTAAGTCAGGATAGGGAAATCCGCGGGGGATTTAAATATCCCCCGCGGATTTAAATAAACATGTCTGCCGCTTTTTTTCCGGCTTGGGGAAAAGCCGGAAAAAAAGCGTCTAGACTAGAGCGATCCTCCGGAATAAAGCCCTTTTCCGGAGGATCTCTTATTCCTACTTCATAAAGCTACTTCAAAGTAGGAATAAGAGATCCTCCGGAAAAGGGCTTTATTCCGGAGGATCGCGCCAGTCTAGACGCTTTTTTTCCGGCTTTTCCCCAAGCCGGAAAAAAAGCGGCAGACATGTTTATTTAAATCCGCGGGGGATATTTAAATCCCCCGCGGATTTCCCTATCCTGACTTACCTGATTTGCATCCCTTTTCTGGAAATTGTGGCCAGTGTAGACGTAGCCATATTGTTTACATTTTAGGCCAGGGCCGATCCCAGGGCTTTGAAGGGACAGATCACATAATATCATCACTTCCATACACACACATCCCCATTAATTAAAGCTCAAACTGCCTCTGGGAGTTAGATGTTATTATCCCCATTTTATAGATGAGAAAACCTGTACTGAAAGACAAAGTGACTTGCTTGAGGTCTCTCAAGGAGTAAGCAACACAGGTAGGAACGTTATGGTTCCCAGACTTCTGGACAAGTTGAACCTCTCTAATCTGACACTCTGTGGCCCAGCAATGTCTGTGGTTTGGCATGATTTCAGTGAGCTGCCAGATGTCCACTTAGCATGGGTGAGGCCAAGTTTCCCGCGGTCCCACAACGTGTGTTTACAGGCACCAGTCCTGGCTCTCAGTGTTCTGAGTTGTTGTTTAGCTCTAATTTACCCTTCAATGTCTTCTAACATCCTAGTGAGCACTGGAAATTCTGGTAATGCTGCTAGACAATCTTGACCTCCTGTGGTCCAGCAAATTCACCGGTCAGCTCCCAAAGGTGCCGGACCAGAGAAGTTCAATCTGTACTAACTAATAAACCACACTCCCTCACTCTAGCAAAGGTTGCATGGCCACCAAATCAGCTGTGGGCTTCTTTATAGTCTCTTTTCCCACATTTAGCCTCTGTTGACTCCAATGGCACAAAGTGATGCCACAGTGTGGCCTGGTGTCCTTTCCCTTGGAATTTTGATTATGGTCTTTGACATGATCTCTGCTTGGCCCACACACATGACAGCTCAAACTCTGGCTTCCAGATAGCGTGCACAGTTCAGCAGAGCTGTGCAAGCTGCATCCATCCAGCTCAGGGAAGTGGAGGTATTTTCAGGTGAAGAATGCACGTGGGCACGTGTTATATTTAGGACTGTCCCACAGATTGCAGGGGCTACTCATCTAAAAGTCGCACAGGTCCCATCTCTGCTGATAACAAACTACAACAGAGAAGGTGATGCCAGGTTCATGTTTCTCCCATTTTAGCTGCATTCTCATCTTGTTCCCAGAAGTAAAACATCAGGATTTAGCAGGAAGCAGTGCTTGGGAACCATTTATGAGAATTAGACAACCCTTCCCCCCAGGACTTTGAGTAAAAATGAGTCGAGCCACTTTAAAAGTTTACAGCCATTTACCCTTTTCTTTCTTTTTAAACCAAGCTGCTCTAATTTCTCAGTGCTTTTGCAGGGTCACTGTGGGGGTGCAGAAGCAGCAATCACAGGACTGGATTACTGCATTTTCCAAACACTTAGCATTGTATTGCTGATAGCTAACTGCATTCAGAGAACATCTGCGTTCACTTCTCTGTGCAATCTCCATCTTAAACTGCAACTTTCTCCCAAAGAGCCTGTCCACAGAGCCGACCTATTTTTATAAAAGAATTTTTCTCCTCCTTTTCTGTTTCCTTTTTTCACTCCTTTTTTCCCACCCTCCCTGTCCAAATTTCCTTTTTTCCCCAGAACCAGTTGCCATTCAGATTCATAATCATCTGTGACTAAGGAAGGAAAACAAATCAGAAATTACAGAGACTGGCTTATTTCTATAAGCATCAGGTTTCTAATCTATCGATTCTATATATTTTTCTAATCTTTCTAAATCTAGATATTTAGGAATGTCTGTCTGTTCGTCTGTGAGTCTGTTCAAAAGCTCCTCCTAAACCATAAGAGCTAGGGCCACCAAATTTGATATGCAGCTTCCTCTTATCATAATTTAAAGCAAAACCAGGTATTTGTTGTGCCAGGAAAATGGGAAGAGCCTGGAATAGGACTGTTTTCCATAGCATGGAAAGGGATGGGGCTGTTCAGAGAGACGTGATATTGAGAGTGGCCATTGGGGGCAGTGAGCGCAGGGGAGAGCTATCCTGCACAGTGACTGCCAGTGGCAGCCACACCAGCACAAGAGTGGCCAGCAAGTCTGAGGCTCCCTATCTTGCCTGCCACCCGACTGGGTAAATGGCCTCCCTGCCCCAGACTCTTCCCCTCCCCCCAGCCCTTGGATGCAATGCCCAAGGGGGGAGGAAGGGAGAAAGCCCTGCCATTTTTGGGAGGGAGGGAAGGCCCATGCTGGCTGAGGGGCTGGTGGAGAGAGAAGGCCCATACCAGCTGCTGAAGGCTGGGGAGAGAGAAAGAAGGCCTGTGCCAGTCGTTGGGGTTGTGGGAGGAGAAAAGGCCCCGGGTTGGGGGGCAGGGAGAGAAAGCCCCATCAGATGGGACCCCCCTGCCCTGAGCCCCTGCTCACTCCCAAACCCTCACTCTTGCACCCCCTCCCCCGATCGCCAGATCCCTGCACTGAGTGCCTCCTCTACCCCCTATCCAGATTCCTGGCACCTCTCATGCTCCTAACCTCCTGCCCTGCACCCACCACATCCCCAAGGCCTTGCCTTGATTCCTGCACCCCCCCCCACCAGCCCCCTGCCCTGAAGGACCTGGGGCAATGCCAGGTAAGTCTTCTAGTGATGGCATATTAGGCAATCCAGGCATATGCAATTTAGCCTTTCATTTTTTTTAAAGGGACAACAATGAGTTGGATGTAGCTGACTTTCTGGAAGTTTCTCTGATAAGAGTCTTTGTTAAGATCTTAACAATAAAGGGCCTGACTCTTTTCTGCTTTACACCACAAAACCTTCATTGACTCACTGAGACAAGAGAAAATTAGGCCTAGAGATGCAACATCTGGGATGTTAAAAATTTCATGGGACTTTCAGTAAGTGTAATACTGTCCTTGGCATAACTGTCTCTGCCTGCATAGTCATGCAAGGTGCTAGCTGGCTGTAATTCATTGCTGTGTCTGTTGAATACAAAATGCTTTGTCGCTCTTTTGGGTAAAACATACTCCCTATTTTAGGGACTCTTTTCGTAACATTCAGAGTCTGAACTGAAACACAAAATAGCCACCTCTACAAAGAACACACAGGACTCCTCTACTTTTAAAAGTGCAGGAAAATGTAGAGAATAGAATGGTATCCAGTGCTTTCAGTCCAGAGACTGAAAGAAATATAGCAAATGAAGGAGGGATGGGAGAGAACGAGGGAGAAAGGATGCCCACACAGAAAAGGAGAAAAAAAGGAAGTAGCTAGAGGTGTGGAAGAGATTTTGCTTTTTAAAAAGTCTTGCTTTTCTGAGATTGATCCAAATCCCATTGAACATTACTCTAAAGTGCTGTCTTCAGTGGATTTTGGATCACACCCTGTTTACTGCTTTTTCCATAGAATCCATCTTGCTTCTTGGAACACTCCATGCGAGCTCCCTGAAGGCGAACAACAGGAAGTTTATGCAGCAAAATGTCAGTCAGCCCAAGGATCAGACAGGCTAAACTGTTAAGGCAGTCCCTGAAACTAACAATTCACACTGCTCGATGTTGCACTCTCTTGATAGTCTAACAACCTGTGGAACCAAGCAGGGACCCTTCTTTGCAGTTCAGTGGTAATTGCAATTAAATGGAAGGTTTGCAATGAAAGCAAACATGGTAATGGAGTTAATTTTAGCAAACCACTAATGAGCACTATGCCAGTCTCCTTTCTTTTACCCTTATGGCCAACCTCCTAATGTGCTTTCTCTTGCTTTATTGAAGTCATTAACAACTTACCCGCTGTCCTCCTTTTGGAAAACACATTTCTTCCAGACTCCCCTCCACAGGGATCTGAAAGAGCTTTTCCAATCAACAATTCATTGAATGAAATGTCTGGGAATCCAGTGTTGTCCTTTCCCTCCTGAGATGACCTCCAGCTATTTACAACAAGAAGGATTTTAGTGCTATGACCCTACCCAGTCCCCAGATTTCTATTACCCCTCTCCAGCAGGGATATGGGGGCTTTTCAGGATATCTTAGAGGAAGTCAGTTAAACACAACTGTGACATTTCAAAAGAGAACTGAAGAAAGGCAATGTTGACTAGCAGCTTGAACAAGGGAAGACAAGGAATCAGGATTCATGAGTTGAATTCCCAACTATGTTTCACTAGATGACCTTGGGTGAGTTATTTAACCTCGTTGAGGGTCAGTTTCTTCATAATTATTTATCCGTTACAGAGCAGGATTGGAAAGCTCCATTAAATGATTGCAAAATGTTTTCAGATCCTTGAATAGAAAGTGCTCCATAAAAATCACTATTACTACTCAGCAGAGAAGGAAGGAGAGAGAAATTTGCCTTCCACCAGCCCTCAATAATGTTTTGCTTTGCCAAGGCACAGGGAAGTTAAATTGATGTGCCTGGCGTTCCACAGCAAGTCACTCACAGGGACAGAAGCCAATACCATGCTCTCTAACCATTAGTGCACCTCCAGGCTTTAAAAATAAAAGTAATGAAAGACAGAAAAAAAGCCAGCTAGGGAACTATGTGGAAAGAAAGCAGTAATGCTTCTTTCAGTGTTCACAATAGGCAATGAAATAGCTGCAAGAGACCTAGCTCTCATATAAGGTTTTCCCAAAGAGACCTTTGTAGTCTTTGAATATCTACATTAGTGTCAAATTTTGCTACAGTACAACTTCATCCTTGGGAGACAGAAGAGTGAGAGGTATCCTATGGGACTGCGAGAAGGATTCTGTGTCACATGCAGTGTCGTGTTAAGCTCTGAAGGAACATGTTTCTGTTGGTGTGATGGCTATTTCTAACAGAGTCTGTCTTCTTCACCCTGTCTCCAGATTTAATGACCTGAAGCTACAAAAGGTGACACAAATCTGCACTTCGGACCACTGTGGTCCTTCCCGCTGCATCAGGGTCTAAAACACACCAACAGTTGCCAGAGATGTTACAGAGACGAGGATGATACTGCAAAGCTACCTGCGCTGCTTGTATCCTTCTCACAAAAAAGTGCCAGGAGCAGGATTGTACTGGAAGTGAGCCAGATGTATAAACTGCTTCATTTTCAAACCCTGTGTCTTCTCATCACCATATTCAAGTCTCCTTCTTCTAACTCCTTCAGCACCATTGACTTTGCATCTTCCCATTTCCACTGTTCTGTTATTCCCTCCCTTTGACTTCGGTATGTAGGCATAGCAGGATGCAGGACTAGTAGAGTAGCAAGAGATGCTGCAAACCAGCATTCAAGTGCATCTGGAAGGCCGTATAGGTTCCCAGGTATAGGATATTAGGTGTATATTAGGGTATGTCTACACTACCCCGCTAGTTCGAACTAGGAGGGTAATGTAGGCATACCGCACTTGCAAATGAAGCCCAGGATTTGAATTTCCCGGGCTTCATTTGCATAAGCGGGGCTCCGCCATTTTTAAATCCCCGCTCGTTTGAACCCTGTGCCGCGCGGCTACATGTGGCACGAACTAGATAGTTCGAACTAGACTATCTAGTTCGAACTACCATTACTCCTCGTGGAATGAGGAGTAACGGTAGTTCGAACTAGGAAGCCTAGTTCGAACTACCTAGTTCGTGCCGCGTGTAGCCGCGCGGCACAGGGCTCGAACGAGCGGGGATTTAAAAATGGCGGAGCCCCGCTTATGCAAATGAAGCCCGGGAAATTCAAATCCCGGGCTTCATTTGCAAGGGCGGTATTCCTACATTACCCTCCTAGTTCGAACTAGGAGGGTAGTGTAGACATACCCTTATAGATCAAGACTGAGATGCACAGGCTCAGCTGCACTGAGCTGAACAGCAGAAGCAGGGGCAAGTGGGCTCAGAACTGCAGCTGGCACTTCTAACTGAGAACATGGTGCACTGGCCAGAGTTTTGTGTGGATCCAGGACTGGCATGTGTACAGCACTGTAGTTCTAGGATGCAGAATGTTGTCACAGCTGTGTGTATATGTGTGTGTGTGTGGGGGGGGGGGGGGTCCAGACTTGGAGTAGCAGCCTGTATTTCACATATGGATTGCAGAGCTCTATGACAGAGCTTGTCTATTCCCTGGCTAGACTAACCCAGATGCTATTAAATAATTTCAAATAACTTCGCCCACAAACTACTGCAGGTAAGGTGATTCATCCTGCTACCCATGACAAAGCAATTCTGCCAGTTTAACTCCATTATTCTGGTAAGGAGTTCATGGAGGGCCCAGAAACAGCTAGAAAAACTGCGACGGTTGCTTCTGTTAATGATGAAGTGTCTGCCTAACTCTGCCTAATTAAGGTGAGCATATTTCCCTTTGCGGAATATGGGACACATTGTAAAATTACTCACATTCAAGTGAGTTAAATGGCAATCAATCAGAAATAGGCAGTACAAAAATTCAAATTAAGTTGACTGATCCACTGCTAAAAAGAAATGCTGCATTGGATTCTTTCTATTTACCTTCTTATCTTTAAGGCTTTAGGGTTCACACAGGGAGGGATGACAGACAGATTCTCTGGTATACTTCTCAAATGAAGGTAGGGATGTCCCGAGGGCTGTGTGTAGACTGCAGGGTTTTTTCGAAAAAAAGCAGCTTTTTTTCGAACAAACTTCACCTGCATCTAGACTACAGCCATGTTCTTTCGAAATTAAATCGAAAGAACGCGGCTTTTCTTTCGACGGTGGTACTCCTCATTTCATGAGGAATAACACCTTTTTTCAAAAGTGCTCTTTCGAAAAAAGGCGCTATGGAATGCAAATGGTGCTTTTTCGAAAGAGAGCATCCAGACTGCCTGGGTGCTCTCTTTCGAAAAAGCAGCTTGCTTTTTCAAAAGTACTGATTGTAGTCTTCGAAAGAGGCTTGCAATCTAGACGTACCTAGGTGGGCACAACCCTTACCTTTAGCATCCCAGGTGCAGGGTTCAGGGCTACTCCTCACTCCCAGTGCCACCCCTGGCCTGTGTCTGCTCCACCCCACATCCTTGTCCTGTATCTTTGCAGAGCTCTTGTCAACTTCCCACATATCTGGAAGTAGCTTGTTCCTTCTTCCTTGAACACAGTGTCAAAAAGTCTCAGCTGTGTTAGCTAGTAACTTTAAAAACAATGAGTAGTCCTGTGGAATCCTAGAGACTAACAAAAACAGACGAATAGTGTCATGAGCTTTCATGGACACAACCCACTTCTTCAGATGAGATGATCTTGAGTGTCAAAAGGCAGCTAACATCTCCCAGCTGCTGCTGGGCACTATAACCCAGACACCTCCTGTCCCCTGGCTGCAGTGCAGGGAGGAAAGGTTAATCCGTAAGTATGCACTGTGCATCAGTGCCCAGAGAACCTTACTGTGGGGGCTTCCGCCAATTGCCCAGAGAGGTGCATCAGCAGGATGGCGGGGGGAGAGGGTGCCTAGGGAATGGAGCTGCGTGCTCTGGCCAGGGGCTGGTCCTCTGCACAGCACTGGGGATGTGCCCTACTGGTGGGGATGGGGAGAAGCGAGGGGCTGAAGGGAGGATGAAGGGGCAAAACAGGGAGAGGACAGTGAGCGGGGGCGCACATAAAGATCTGATGCATGGGCAACAGGGATGACACATAACCAGCTGCTGCCTGGTACCTGCCCCCCCATTCACCATCGCTCACAGTCAGTGCCAGCCTATGGACAGAACGCAGAGATCCGGGGACTGCGCTGATGGAGCAGCCAGCCATGCGTGCTGTATCTTCGCCTTGCCACCAGCTTTGCACATAGCCTTGCATTGTTGGCCACTGGACTCCCCCACCTCATACACATTCACTAACTGTTGATGGGAGGCCAGCTGGGGAATGGTGATCTGGCAATAGGACCCACCAGTATGGATGCAGGAGAGATAGCAAATACAAGACAATTAGCTCATTTTTGAGACAAAGTTGGAACACCTGCAAGAGGGCTTAAATATGGGCCTGTCTCTTTAAAAACGGGACAGCTGGTCACCCTTTGCATAATGGATCACAGGAGGACACATTACTGAAAAGAAAGAAAAGGGATAACATGAGAGATACTTCTGCAGCAGCAGCAGGGTCCCCTGCAGGGCAGTGATCTATTCTTCCCTTGGTAACAGGAAGCCAGCTCACTTAATGGAAACAAGGTCATGTTCTCTTCATGGGGAAGATTCTTTAGTCCAGAGTCCTCTCAAATGCTCAATTACTTGGGAATTTGCCCTGTCGGAATAAAAGTTAGCTATGGAACACACTGCTGCGTTGATACAAAGGGACTGGCTAGTCAGATGGTTTTACAGTGATTAGGGTGACATTCAAACACGTAGGGAAAAGGCAATGGAGAATCCTAAGAGAAAATATCCTAAATACAAAATATATTGGAATGAGAGAGTAGATTGCACAGGCAAGAAGGGGAGGCATGAGTTGACACAATATGTGAAAGAAAACATAGAATCAAATATAGTAAAAATCTTAAATGAATCAATGTTTGTAACATACAATCTCTATGGATAGAAATTCCAGGCTTGAATAATAAGATTATGGAAATAGGAATACACTACTGACCACCTGACCAGGATGGTGACAGCGACTGTGAAATGCTCAGGGAAATTACAGATACTACAGAAAGAGAAAACCCAAGTAACAAAGGGGATATCAATTACACCCATATTAATTGGGGACATGTCACCTCAGGCCAGGATGTAAAGACAAAATTTCTAAACACCACTGTTTCTTGGAACAGCGTCCTGGAAATCACATGGGATAGGCAATATTTCATTTAGTCCTAGATGGAGCACAGGATCATGTCCAAGGGGAATGTCACTCAGTAATGCTGTCCAAAATGTCATTAAATTTAACATCTCTGTAGCACTAAAATACCCACAAAACCTACTACAGTACCATTTAGCTTCAAAAAGGGGACTCACGGGAAAAATGAGGATGCTAGTTAAATGGAAATTAAAAGGAACAGTCACAAAAGTGAAATGCCTGCAAATTGCATGGAAACTATTTAAAAATGCAATCATAGAGACTCTGACTAGTTGTATTACCCTTTTCCCACAAAAGTAAGAAAAACAAAAAAGAGCTAAACAACAAAGTAAAAGAGAAGGTTAGAGGCAAAAAGCTGTCCTTTAAAACTGGAAGTCAAATTTTACTGAGGAAAATAAAATGGAGCATCAACTCTGACAAATTAAGTGTGAAAATATAATTAGGTAGGCCAGAAAAAAATTTGAAGGGCAACTAGAAAAAGACACAACAAGGAACAGCAATTTTTTTTCAAGTACATCAGAAGCAGGATGCTTGCCAAACAATCAGTGGCGCCACTGGGTGATCAAGATGCTAAAGAAGCACTCAAGGAAGACAAGGCAGTTGTGAAGAAACTGTCTACTGATCTTCACTGCAAAGACTATGAGGGAGATTTTCACACCTGAGTCATTCTTTTTAGGAGACAAAACAGAATGTTAGGAACTATTAGGAAAGGGAAAGATAATTAGACAGAAAATAGCATAAAACCACTAAGTCTATGGTTCACTCCCACCTGGAATACTGTTGCCATCTCATATCAACACTGATATATTAGCATTGGAAAAAGGTACAGAGAAGGGGTGACAAAAATGATTGGGGGCATGAGACAGCTGCTATATGATGGGAAATTAAAAAGACAGGCACTTTACAGCTTAGAAAAGAAGCGATATGATAGAGATAATAAAACCATGAATGTTGTGGTGAAAATGAATAGGGAAGTATTTTTTAGGAGCTAAATATGAGTCAAGAGTGAGACACTGCTGCCAAAAAAAAAAAGCAAACATGATTTGGGGCTGCATTAAGAGGAGTGCCGTGAGCCAGACACAAGATGTCATTTTTCTGCTCTACTCTGCACTGATTAGGCCTCAGTTGGAGTATTGTGTCCAGTTCTGGGCACCACATTTCAAGAAGGATGTGGAGAAACTGGAGAGGATCCAAAGAGCAACAAAACTATTAAAAGTGTAGAAAACTTGACCTATGGGGGAACACTGAAAGAACTGGGCTTGTTTCGCTTGGAAAAGAGAAGACTGAGAGGGGACATGATAGCAGTTTTCAAGAATCTAAAAGGGTGTTACAAGGAGGAGGGAGAAAAATTGTTCTCCTTGGCCTCTGATGACAGGACAAGAAGCAATGAACTTAAACTGAAGCAAGGGTGGTTTAGGCTGGACATTAGATAAAACTTTCTAACTGTCAAGGTGATTAAACACTGGAATAAATTGCCTAGGGAGGTTGTGGAATCTCCATCACTGGAGGTATTTAAGAACAGGTTGGACAGACACCTGTCAGGGATGATCTAGATGATGCTTGGTCCTACCATGAGGGCAGGGGAATTGATAACCAGGGATTCTGATGACCTCTCAAGGTCCCTTCTAGTTCTAGTATACTATGATTCTATGATTTACCCCATTACATAACGCAAGAATGAGAGGATTACGAAATGAAAGTAACAAGGCATCTGGTTTAAAATAAACTTAAGGAAGTACTTTTTCATACAATGCAGAGTCAACCTGTGAAACTCATTGCTGGGGATGTTGTGAAGGCCAAAAGTATAACTGGGTTCAAAAAAGAAATAAGTTCATAGGATATTGAATCACAGGGCTGGAAGAGACTACGGGGCATTTAAAAATGGCGGCGCCCGGGAACATGCAAATAAAGGCCGGGATATTTAAATCCTGGGCTTTGTTTGCAAGTTCGAATGCCTACATTAGCCACCCTAGTTCGAACTAGGGTGGCAGTGTAGACATACCCTCACTCTTCTCCTCTGTAGACTAAGCAAGCCCAAACCCTCAGCCTCTCCTTGTAGGTTATGTGCTCCACCCCCTCGTCATTTGGTTGCCCTCCACTGGACCCTCTCCAATGTGTCCTCATCGTTTTTGTAATGGGGGGGCCCTGAACTGGATGCAAGACTCCAAAAGTGGCCTCACCATTGCCGAATAAAGGGAATAATCACTTCTCTAGGTGTGCTGGCAATACACCTCCTAATGCACTTTAAAATGACTTCTTGGCTACAAGGGCACACTGTTGACTCATATCCAGCCTTTTATCCATTGTAATCTCCAGGTCCTTTTCTGCTGAACTGCTACTTAACCAGTCAGTCCCCAGCCTGTAACGGTGCTTGGGATTCTTCTGTCCCAAGTGCAGGACTTTGCACTTGTCTTTGTTGAACCTCATCAGATTTCTTTTGACCCAATCCTCTAATTTGTCTAGGTCACTCTGGACCCTATCCCTGCCCTCCAGTGTATCTACCTCTCCCCCAAACTTACTGTGATCTGCAAACTTGCTAAGGGTGCAATCCATCCCCTCATCCAAGTCATTAATAAAGATGTTGAACAAAACCGGCCCTAGAGCCAACCCTTGGGCACTTCGCTTGATACCGACCGCCAACCAGACATGGAGCCATTGATCACTACTCATTGAGCCCGACAGTCTAGCCAGCTTTCTGTCCATCATACAGTCCATTTATCCAATCCCTACTCCCTTAACTTGCTAGCAAGAAAACTGTTGGAGATTGTATGAAAAACTTTGCTAAAGTCAAGGTCTATCACATCCACCGACTTCCCCATGACCACAGAGCCAGTTACCTCATCATGGAAGGCAGTCAGTTTGGTCAGGCATGACTTGCGCTTGGTGAATCCATGTTGACTGTTCCTGATCACTTTTCTCGCTTCCAGATTCTTCAAAACGGATTCCTTGACGATCCCCTCCATGATTTTTCCAGGGACTGAGGTGAACATTTTTCTGGGGACTGAGTTCACTGAGGATAGATCCATCAATGGCTATTAGCCAAGATGGTCAGGAATACAACCTCATGCTCTGGCTGTTCCTAACCTTTTGAATGCCAGAGGCTGAAACTGGCTGAGAAAATGGGAAGACATGATAATTGCCTTGTTCTGTTAATTCCCCCTGAAGCACCTGGTACTTGCCACTATTGGAACACAGGCTACTGTGCTAAATGGAACATTGGTCTGACTCAGGATGACTGTTCTTTAGACAACAGAGTAGCCTGCCCTGCAGTGGTTCCCTGGGAGATGCTGAATTGTGCTCTTCTGGAGTCTGTGTGCTGCTGGATTTGATGAATCTGTAAATACTTGTGATAACTACAGAGCTAATAGTGATGGAAATGGAGTGCTGGGTGCAATCAGCCAAGCAGATGGAATAATCACATCCTCTCTTCCATACCCCCCTCTTTGCAATATCATTAACTGAAATCATTTGGGGGATGGTGAAAATGAGGGACTAAGAGAAATTTCTGAAGCTAGTGCAGGCAGGAATGAGGTTACCTGCTCTCACCTGATTCCGTAAATTAGCAGCAGGGCATACTACAAGTCCCCACACAGCTATGCCCATGTCTCCAAATCATGCCCTGAAACACTGTGGTTATTACAGCCCTGGGACTCAGCGAGCTTTGTTCGTATACTTTAATTTTTTCCTGTAATTGACCAGCTGGCTCCAAGGCCTTTTCACGACTTGGCCAGTGAAGCACATCCTTAGTACTAGAACAATTCCACTTACACCACTGCTCTTGTTTCTTATCATGCCCTTGTCACTCTGTTAATGCAGTCTACTCAGCCACTCCCTTTATTTCCTTCTGTTGCTCTTATCTGCATGCCTTCTCCCATGCTTCCCCATACTCATGGAATGCCTACCCACCACTCCCTAGGTCTCCCACCATATTCTGGTGCTGTTTATCAATTTAGATTGCCCTGAAGAGTTTACAGATACTATATCTTTCTTTTGTCTTGTAATGGGCCTAATGTAGTGTTGGCAATTAAAAAGTCAATCAAAATACCCACTCTGTTCTGAGAATCACTTCATTTGTTTATACTGAACAAGGGCTAATATCAGTAAACGGGAACTCAGCTGTCAACTTCCATGGGATAAAGCACTGACCTTTAGATGGGGGAAACGGGAGTCAGCATAACTTCCTCCTGCTGCCTAGCTGAGATGAAAACCATCCATCCATTCACTGGGAGCAGCCCCAACTGGATGGATAATCAAAATGGAACCAGGCCAATGTGGGGAGCAGGAGGGCGAGCTCAAAGGGGGCCTCAGATTTAGATACTCATTTATTTTTTGGCATTTGATAAGTTTCACAACTTGTTTTATGTGCATCCTTATCAGATCAAAATGTGGCCCACTCCATCAGGCTTGAAAAGCATTCGTTAAATAAAAAAAATATTCACATTATGTCTCACTCTTTTTTTGGTACCTTTTTAATTTTTATTTTTTTAAATTTTTTTGGATTTTTCCATGGATTTCTGACTTTTTCATGACTTTTCCTGATTTCCCCTGACTTTTCCTAACCTTTTTTTGACTTTTCCCCAACTTTTTCTTGATTTTTTTTAACTTTTCCTGACTTAACTTTTTCACAACTTTTTAAACTTTTCCCAACCTTTTTTTGACTTTTTTCCTGACTTTTTCAACATTTTCCCAACTTTTCCCTAAATTTTTGACTTTTTTTGACCTTTTAAACTTTCCCTGACTTTTTCCAAACTTTTTGTTGACTTTTTTCTGATTTTTATCAACTTTTTCCTGATATATTTCAATAACACAAATGTATTGGCCCTTCTGACTAAATCAGGGACAGAATATATATCTCTACATCTTCATCAATTAACCTTCTGCCTTCACCAGCTGTAGCAATGTGGCACTAGCAGAACTCACAGGAAAGGGGTGATCATGTGAGCTTGGGAGGAGGGACAGGAAGAGCTGGTGGGGCAGCTCATGATGGGTATAAACATCTAAGAAGAAACAGCGCTGGTGATAAAAGCAAGTGACAGGGGAGGATGATGGTTATCCTCATTTGGTGCTGCATGCTGCTGGCCAAGCTAAGAACTACCACCTCATGCTAAACTCAAACTGCCCCCCGAGCCAGCACAGCACAGCACACCCTTTGAACTGATCAAACTTCGTCAGTGGAAACTTGTTAATAAAAATGAAGATCATTTTTTAAAAATTCCAACTTTTGTCCCCCATTTTTGGGGACTGGCACTTGCCAAAACCCAACGAATGGGGGATTGCTGGTTTTTCACTTAAAACCTGACCATTGTAGACTAAGGCCACAACAAGTAAGCAAAGAAAAATATAACAAAGTGCACAATCCACAGAGTGCCAGAAGTAACCAGCTGCCAGTGTCCACCCTGAGCCGTCTCCTCCTCCACCAGCGGTGTGCCTGCAGTCCTGTGTACTGGGACAGCTACCTCAGCTGTCTTCTCATGAACACGGTCCAGGAATTGCTCGTGGATTTGGGTGCTCCTCAACTTAGCCACCTCCTCCTGTAGCTCTCGCACCTGCTGCTTGAGAGATTCCACCAGCAGGCACCTTTCGCATTGGATGATCTCCCCAGCCTGGATATCAGTAAGTGGGACTTGCAAGCCACACTCCCTGCAAAACCACACCAGGATCTGGGTAGAGGCATCCATGCTCAGGCGCTCTGACTGGCTACAGGCGCTCTGACTGGCTACAGGCGCAGGTGGAGGAAACAGAAGCAGTGCTGGCACAGGTGTTGCGGGTCTTCCTGACCATCGTAGGCCTTCCTGTCAAACTCCCTCTCAAACTCCGCTGTCTGCAGCCCCCTGTCCGCTTTTGTTCCCTGGTCGCTTCCCCTATGTTTGGATAGCACCCAGCAGAATGTGCAAATCACAACACTATGTGGTAATACACCCACACATGATAGCAATTCACAAAACACTTGCCCAAGTGAGACAAGATGAGACATTACATTATCAAAACATTCCCATTGATTCAACCTACCCCAAAGATTCCGAGGTGTTTTACTTGTTTCTTCTGAGAGCTAGTTCACTGCTTAATGGATGTTACATAACTCAGAATTTTAACCTGAAAAGAAAGAACAACTCACTGTGAGGTACCCATCTTTTAATTATTTTATTGTTATTTATTATTTTTATCATTAAATATTTTAATGAATTATCTGTACTAACCCCGGAGCTCTAGTCATTGAGCACTGCCCCACTGTGTTGGGTATGGTACTTTTTTCTTGGACTAGTAAACCACACTGGCCTGATGGATTCTTCTCTCCAAGACGCTGGCAATAGTTTCCCAGATGCCGAGGGGGATCCTGCAGATATTTTAGGGGCTCATGAAAATGAAAAATAATGATGGGGGAGGGGGACTTCAACAAAAAGCAGCAGGGTTTAACCTGAGTTAGGACCATGTTTGTCTTTGGTAGGAATCAGTTCAAATTTCTGATGGTCGTCCCCAGACTGCAACATGTTGCCTCATCAGCACTAATGGATTTCCAACAATGTTCCCTCTAATCCTTTCCATCCATGTGCAGAGTTTTTTCTATTCATGTGTGGAATAAGCTTTTGTGTGTGCCAAGGCACGTGCAGATGTGCATCTCCAGTGGAAACAAAAATAACTAGGGATGGATGCTCTGCTAATCAGAGGGGCAGCATTTGAATCTCTCCTGAGTGCAGGGGCGGCCCGTGGCTATAAGCGGACTTGGCCGCTGCCTAGGGCGCCGTCACCCGGGTCGCCCGATGATGATGTCAGGGGGCGCCCAGGGCACCCGCTGATGACATCAGGTCATTGACGGCCCTGTAGGCGGGGGCACCGATCGCGTGCTCCACCTGGGGCACCAGCTGCCACAGCCGGCCTCCGGCCGCTTCTGCCCGAGTGGCTGCACAAAGATGCAGCTTGCAGAGAACAATGATTTCCACCTGTGGAAGAACAGGGTAAGACTAAGGCCTTTTTTGTTTGTTCATGTATCTCTGCTTTCCTACCCCTTACAAGGTTTCCGCTGGTTCCAGCTGGTCCTTACGCTCTACTGTTCCTTTAGTCTCTGTCCTGGGCTTCCCATGCTGCCCCTGACTCCAGTTTTTTGTCCACCATCTAGTTCTTCAGAATCCCCCCTCAAAATCCATTGCCTCAATGAAGCCCTATGACACTGGCTTGCTTGCTTGCCTGCTTCCCTGCTGCAGCCCACCCTAAGAACCTTCTCGATCTAGATCTGATCCCTAGGAGGCAGGGAAATGAGGAAGAGCTGCCATGCAGAGTTGTTCCTGGGGCTAAGGGCTAGCACGAGGCCTCAGCCCAGGGAGGTGGCAAATCACCGCCCCCAGTTATGTAACCAAAGGGCGCTGAAAGGGCTTAAATTCTCAGAGATTATCTCCCAGGGCCCTGCACTCCCCTACCTCATTTTGGATGGCAGTTGTACAACAGGGGGGTTTGATGCTGCAGGTGGGGGGACTGGGGCTCTGGATTTTACCCTGTGCAGAGTCACTGAGGCACGAGTGAATCATGCTTGGACTCAGGCCTTCAGCCCCATGGGAGGGACTGGGCTTGTGGCTTCAGCCCCACAGTGTAAGCCAGGCCCATGGGTTTGAAAATATTTAGTGGAGCTCCGCTCCAGACAGCTCCAGCTAAATTAAAGCGCTGAGATAACTCAGCTGCCTGTACAAGCGCGACGAGGAGTCCTGTGGCACCTTATAGACTAACTGAAGTGTAGGAGCATAAGCTTTCGTGGGCAAAGACCCACTTCGTCAGATGCACGAAGTGGGTCTTTGCCCACGAAAGCTTATGCTCCTACACTTCAGTTAGTCTATAAGGTGCCACAGGACTCCTCGTCGCTTTTGCAGATTCAGACTAACACGGCTACCCCTCTGATACTTGACACCATGCAAGGCACTGCCTGTACAGATGCCCATCGCTGCTCAGGCTCTTCTCTTCCGC
This sequence comes from Pelodiscus sinensis, assembly GCF_052426305.1. Lineage (NCBI taxonomy): Eukaryota > Metazoa > Chordata > Testudines > Trionychidae > Pelodiscus > Pelodiscus sinensis. The sequence continues at coordinate 5,302,241 of NC_143076.1, read as the reverse complement.
TTTGCCAAGGGGCATGTGAAGATGCTGACCCTGCCTCTCCTCCTCTGCACAGTTCTGCGTCTGACCAAGGGGACTCAGGCCGGGGCAGAGCCTGCAGACTCCTGCTATCCCCAGTCTGCCCTTGTGACGGTGACTGCTGCCCAGCCTCGACCCTGGTGCCTCCTCAAGTGCTCCTGCCCACCCATATGCTGCCCTCTCCCATGCCCTGTAGTGCTGTTCCCCCCTGCCCTCCCGCAGAGTGCTGCACCTCTCACACGCCCACAACTAATCTGAGGCCCCAGTTCCTCTTTTATCACAGGGGTCTGTGTGCCCCTCCCGCTGCCCACTGGCCTCCCCACGGCCAGTCTTCAGTTCCCCCCATAATAGTGGTCACACTGCCTCCCATTCCCACACTAAGTGCTGGGTTCTTCAAGGAGGGAAACCCCCAACCCTTCACAGCCTCCCCAGCTGCAGGGGAGGGGATGGAATGACCTGGGGAGCACCTTCTGAAGAACCAAGTGCTCTCTGTGGGACCGGGGGCAGCGGCCGCTCTTGGGAGCCACTTGAAGCCTGGAACAACGAGTGTGTGGGTAGGGGTCCCCTGAAGGCCAGCAGGAGAAGCATGAAGACTCCCCTGGGGGTGAGAGACAGCAGCACTCTGAGGAGAGCGTAGCTTCTGTGAGGCAGAAGACAACAAATGGGGTGGGGGTGCTTTGGAGGCACAGGAGACCGAATGTGGGTGGGGTAAATGAGATGGAGACAAGGGAGCATGAAGGGCAGAGTACAACAGGGACATGAGAGCGGGGGAAATAGCAAACGAAGACAGGAGCACCTAGGTACTTGGGATACTATATGCAGAGAGATGAATCAGGGCACAATAGCGGATGGGGCATTAATGGAGGCAGGTGTAAAAGAGCCAATAGGGAAGCAAAGGTGGCACATAGGCGGCAGCGGCCAATTGGCTGGGAAGGTTCCGGGAGCTTTATCTCAGACCTGGACAGCACCGACCAGGCACAGATGCACCAGGACGTTCACAGGTCTAAAAGCAAAGGCAGCTGCTTTTTCAGTTCTCTGGGACCAGCTGCTCACAGCAGAGAGGTAGGGGATGGGAATCCTGCTTGCTGCACAGGCTGAGGGACTAGTGCTGCGTCTATACTACGGAGCCCAAACCAGCATAGCTCTGTCAGTGTAGCTATGGTGGCACAGTGTACACGCAGCCTATCCGAAATGAAGGGGGCTTTCTCTCAGCGTATGAACACAGCCTTCCTGAACAATGCCAACGACGTGAAACATTCTTCCACTGACATAGGCTGTTGATCGGGATGGCTGTTGATCGAAGTGTAGTTTTTCACACCCATAACTAAGCTATGTTGACTGAAGTTGTAAGTAACCTTGATTTTCCATCAGGCCATGCAGCAGCTCTGATTAGCTGTCCATCCCCAGCAAGCAGGGAAATGGGGAAAGAAGAAAATAGATACTTCCTTGCAGTGTGTAGGAGTCTGAAATCCTATAGCAAGTCTGGGTGTGAATATAGATGTCTGAGAATGGGCATGCAGAATAGGAAGCTATATATATTGGGGATGGGTTTTGTGTGCGCACACACACATGTACACGCAGAATGCATCAATAAGCATAGGTGTGGAGGGAGTTGTGTCTGACAAACGAGTTGCTGGAGTGAAAGACTGATTGTGGAGTGAAAGTGGATGTACGACTGGGTCTGATATTTAAATACGGAATACATGGAGTGGGACAACCAATCTGTGTACATTTGGGCAAATTTATGTTGGTTATAATTGCTGCTTGGGCTTTTTGGGGTTTTTTTTTCTTCCAGTGCTGGCAGACATCAACCTATGGTCTCTATACTTACCTATGCACTTATCTTTCCCTCCATCCATCATATCCAGAGTCCAGGGCTCCTGGGGGTCCAGTAGCGGGTTTTAGGGAATCCACAAAGTAGAGCCAGCGTTAGACTAGCTGGGGTGCAGCACAGAAAGCCAAAGCCTCACTTCATGGGGCTGGAGCCAAAGCCTGAGCTATGTAGCTTCGTGGCAGGCCCTGTGGCATGAGGTTCCTGCTTGCTACCCCCTAACATCAGCCCTGGCTTTTATATTCAGTGAGCCAGCGATGGATTTTCTATCGCATGTGTGAGAAGAGGATGAGCTGGGCTGGGCTCAGAAAGAAAAAGACAGAGAATCTCTGCCTCATACCAGCTCATCACCATTGCACCTGAATCCCTTCAACCCACCAATGTTGTCCCCATACACTCTGATCCTGAACTGCTACCCCCTGAACTGTCCTTGCTGTCCTCACGACAGTCTCTTTGGGGCGTGGATTATTTTCTATCCCATTTTACCTGAAGTGCCATCGTGCATTTGCAATGCTCAGAAAATGCTGTGTGATGACAAAGCTGCAGGGGCTCCCATTTAGATGACAAACTGGAGGTGTCAGGACGGGGAGAGTTCCGGGAGACTGATGGCTCCATCTATCTGAATGCCATTTCTAATCAGCTGCACCCGGGCTGGTTAACTAATAACAGCACATTTGCAAAGCTTTTGCTCTGTTTTCTCATTAGCACAGGTATTGTTTTCCATTATCCATGGTGAGACACATGAAACTAATACAAATTCTTCTGTCGTTTGAGTGGATCTAGGTAAAGGGCTACTATGAATTCAGTTAACAGACTATCTGCCCCTCTCCCAGCTAGGAGGAACATAAAGCAGCTCCCTATGGGAATCTTGGCAGGGTGTGGTCAAGCGTTATGAGGTGGTGACAACTGATGTCAATACATGTGTACAAGGTGCACAGAAGAATTCTTGCATCAGCCTAGTGCTGTCTACACTAGGATAGGATACGGGCTCTGGGCCACGTATCTGCTTCTTTCAGGGGTAGGGATTTTGCACAGCCCTGAGAGATGTAGCCATGCTGAGGTGTAAATCAGCTCTAAGGCAGCCCAAATCCTTGCTACAGCTTCTGTTTCTCCTTTAATTCAGTATGTTTTGTGGAATTATGGTTTGTTCAGTGGCTTGAAATTCAGGCTGGCTAGTAACATGGATGGAGCAGGAGATTTCAAAACAGATGGTCCCATGCCAGAATCCCCTTCTTTCCCAGCTAGAATTTCACAGCCTGTGGCCATGTCTAATGGATGATAAAGGGAGGGTTTTCTTTTAAATTGCTACCATATTAGGGTGACCAGATGCCCTGATTTTATAGAGAGTGTCCCGATATTTGGGGCTTTTTCTTATATAGGTGTCTCTTACCCCCCCTTCCCAGTCTGATTTTTTTCACTTGCTGTAGGGTCATCCTATGCCACATACACATTTTTTTGTAGACCCACTGATGTAAATTGACTCATGTAGGCCAGATCCACCACTTTTTAAGCTTCACATCACTTACCTTCTTATGTTGCCCTTGTCACAATGGCATCTGAGCTCCTTCCAGCAGTTCATTAAACAATATGGTTAACATCTGTCACGTGTGGTTCATTCTCACTGATCCTCTCCCCGAGGTAGAACTGTGCAGTGTGTATGTTTTATAAATTATATGGACACTGTTAATATATTTGCAAAGGCAGATTGAGGAAACATGCTTTGCATTTGGAATGGAAGATTATGTTTGTGATGGTCCTTAGTTCCTATGAGAATTTGTTCTATAGTCCTGGGTTGGTAATTGAAAAAACTCTGCTTTCTGCACAAACAAACTTTATTCTTGAAGTGGACAGCTCCATAGTATCGTCTTTCCCTTCTCCCATTTCAAGGGAGGAAGCGGCTGCAAGCTAGGTGATTGTACTCAGAGGCTTATGATCATTAAATACCCACTAGCACCTTTCTCAACAGAAGAGCTTTTGTCCTGGCAAAATTCAATTTTGAGTCCTGCTATTGCACTAAAATCCCTTGAGTTTAACACTACAGTTCTTCACTTCCTACTCAGGACTGCTGTGTTCTCTATTGAACAGCTGCCATACTCCTATCCCAGAGGTGGTGGCATTTTACTGATGCATTTAGGAAAGAGCCTTTCTTTCTGCAGAAAGTGGAATTTGAAAGCTCCAAGGCTGTTTCTTGCATGGTGCTCTGGGATTCTCTGGATGAAACCACTGCTGTAAAAATCGATTCATAACCGGCCATACGGGAAAAGGATGGTTAGGATGGAGGTCTCTGATCCTTTCCCATCTAGAAACACTGAACCATAGAATCACAGGAAGGTTGAGAATATCATCTAGTCTAGCCCTCTGCCAAGATACAAGAATCAGGAAAGAAAGAGGCTTTTATGATGAACCAAGAAACCACAAAGCACTTTCTTTCACCACAGTCACCTAGGCCATAAGTCTCCAGGGTGTACTCTCTATACATTCTCCTTCAGTGACGACATGTTAATGGTGCTCAGGGAGATGTCACTTGAAAACTAAAATGAGCAATGACACACCGAGCAGCAGAAGGTAAATGGCTTTTAACTGGATAATGTGTCAGTTAAAGGCTAAATTATTTCCCTGCTGTCACTTCCCTTTACTTTGTAGGATTGTGTTATTGGCCATTAGTGACAACAGATGAGAGAAGTGTTGCCCTTGGCCCTAGGACACACCAATTACTTTCTTATCTATCTGTTTATGGCAAAATAACAGGCAGATGGAGCTGAAATCTCCTTCCCCACCACTACCTAGTTCCCAAACTTGCAGAAAATATTCATATAAAGAGAGAGATTCATCATGTATGAACTGAAAGATTTCTCTCTGGTGATCAGCATCTCATGGTTTGAGAGAAGTCTCACATATGGGAGAAGGCTATGCATAATGAGTATGAAGTGCAAATCCATTTCTATAACACATTCATTCTCCATGGGACTTCCCAAAGCCTAACAATCTTAGAATTGACCTTGAAAGGTCATCAAATCTAGTCCCCTGCACTTACAACAGGTCTAAACACCATCTAGATCATCACTGACAGGTGTTGTCTAACCTGCTCTGAAATCTCTCCAGTGATGGAGATTTCACAACCTCTCAAAGCAATTTATTCCAGTGCATAAACAACCTGAGAGTTAAGGGTTTTTTCCCTAATACCTAACCTAAACCTCCCTTGCTGCAGTTTAAGCACATTGCTTCTTGTCCTGTCATCAGAGGTTGAGACTCATTTTTCTTCCTCCTTCTCCTCATAATAACCGTTTAGGGTTTTGAAAACTGTTATCTCAATTTCCTTTTTTCCACATTAAACAAACCCAGTTCTTTTAATCTTCCCTCATAGGTCAAATTTTCTAGACTTTTAATTATTTTTGTTGCTCTTCTCTGGACCTTTTCTCCACATCTTTCCTGAAATGTGACATCCAGGACTGGACACAATACTCCAGTTGACGCCTAATCAGTTTGGAGTAGAGCAGAAAAAATACTTCTCGTGTCTTACTTACAACACTCCTGCAATACACCCCAGAGTAATATTTGCTTTTTTTGCAATGGTGTTTACACTAACAACTCATATTGAGCTTGTGATCTGCTATGACCCCTAGATCCCTTTCTGCAGTATTCCTTCCTAGACGGTCATTTCCCATTTTGTATGTGTGCAACTGATTGTTCCTTCCTAAGTGAGTACTTTACATTTGTCCTTAGTAAATTTCCTCCTGTTTATCTAAGACCACTTCTCTAGTTTGTGCAAATTATTCTATATTAGAATCCTATTCTCCAAAGCACTTTCTACCCCTCCCAGCTTGGTATCATCTGCAAACTTTATAAATGTACTCTCTATGTCATTATCTATATCACTGATGAAAATATTGAACGGAACAAGATCCAGAACTGATCCCTGCAGAACCCCACTTGCTATTCCCTTCCAGCATGACTGTGAACCATTGATAATGACTCTCTGGGAATAGTTACCTAACCAGTTATGCACCCACCTTATAGTCTCTCCATGTAAGTTGTATTTCCCTAGTTTGTTAATGACAAGGTTATGCAAGACTATTAAAAACCTTATTAAACTCTAGATACAGCACAACTAGTGCTTCCCCCATCCACAAGGCTCGTTACCCTGTCAAAGAAATCTTTCCAGTTAATTTGACACAATTTGTTTTTGACAAATCCATGTTATTACTTATCATCTTACTATCTATTATCTAATAATTAGATAAGATGATAAGTAATAGCATGGATTTGTCAAAAACAAATTGTGTCAAACCCCAGGAAATCAGAGTATCAACGAGGAGGAAACTATTATATTTTTGAGATTCCAGTTGTTTTAAAGGATACTGTGGGGCCTCTAATTGCTGTGAATTAGGATTAATTGTACCTTAGGCTAACATACATTTTTCTGCATTATATCATTGCAAAAAATTCAAATGTTTTCATGCCTCAGTGAAAACTAGCCATTATACAAACATGCAGAGGTGTACACAAGTAAAATCTACATTGTGTGCCATAAAATGGTTTAAAGCTATTCTCATGCTTCACTCTATTAGGCTGATTTACCTCTACAGCTTTCTCTGCACTTTAGGGCTGTGTCTAGATTGGCCAGTTTTTCCAGAAAAGCAGTTGCTTTTCTGGAAAAACTTGCCAGCTCTCTACACTGGCCGCTTGAATTTCCACAAAAGCACTGACGATCTCATGTAAGATTGTCACTGCTTTTGCGGAAATACTATGCTGCTCCCGTTCGGGCAAAAGTCTTTTTCTGAAAAACTTTTGTGCAAAAGGGCCAGTGTAGACAGCAGAGATTTGTTTTCCGCAAAAAAGCCCCAATCGCGAAAATGGCGATCGGGGCTTTTTTGTGGAAATGCGCGTCTATATTGGCCACCGACGCTTTTCCGCAAAAAGTGCTTTTGCGGAAAAGCGTCCTGCCAATCTAGATGTGCTTTTCTGAAAATGCTTTTAACGGAAACCTTTTCCGTTAAAAGCATTTCCGGAAAATCATGCCAGTGTAGACGTAGCCTAGATGTTTATAGGGAGAAGATTTAACTCTGTGCCTTCCAGCTTCTGAAACAAAGTTGAAGTCTTAGCCCTGATGTACACTAGGGCCTTATTCTGAAATAATCTCCCCAAGTTTGAATTCATAAGCAGTATGCCCACCAGTGTGTCCAGCGTTTCGTTATTTCGAAATAACGGGCCGCAGAATATGAACTCTGTACTCCTGTTTTTCATGGGGAGTAACGCTAATTCCAAAATAGTAATTTTGAAATAATAGTAGTGTGGATGCCCCAGTGCCACTAACTGGAACTTAATTGGCTTCCAGGAGGCCTCCCGCAGCTCCCCAAAATGCTTCCTGGGGCTCTGAGATTGAGGTAGCACATCCACTTTAACAGAGCTTGCATTTCGATGCTTGCCCATAGTGAGGACATGCTAGTTCAAATTTGTTAAATCAGGAGTTCTTAAGTTGAATTTAGTAATTTCAAAATGGTTTCCTATTATAGACATGACCTTTGACTTTCTGCTTTTAAAGCACACTTCTATTCCGAATTTTGACTTTTAGCAGAAATGTGTCTGTGAATGACTTCTGTCCTACATGTTTTATGTTCTGAAGAAAAGAAGATCTCTCTCTTTTTTTAACTGCTAGTGCTACAGGTATCAACCTTGGATCTGAGAGTCAAGCTGGAGTCTTTAACATCTTGGGCATCGTTCATTCATTACCAGCAATAAAGTTTCTGTTGGATGAATTATTTAGCTACACCTCTGCAACCCCACTGTCTTCAGATTAGATCCCCAGAGTAACCTGTTTGCGGGTCCAGGATATCGCACAGGTGTAATTGTTTGTAGTTACTTAGTAAACAGCTCTGTCAACAGTGCTCAAGATACAGTAGACCAGGGGTCGGCAACCTTTTCAAACCAAAGAGCCAAACTACATCAATATTCAGACCAAGTGGTCAACGAAAAGCCGTATAAAAATGCCCATTTGCATGACTGAAAATATACAACTTAATATTACTAGTAATTGACATAATGATTAATAATAGCATCAATGAAACATTGTACTCAAGGATTTTATTTAAGGGGACCTCTATTGCTATATCTTTTCACACATTTCTTTGAAGTTTACATTATTACTGGTAAAATTCAGCGTAATGCACACATTCGGGCTCTTTTCCGTCAGTCTTGAGTGCAGATTACCTTTGATGTGATTCAACTGAAAGAAAGCCTGCTCATACATATGCATGGCACCAAACATTGAAAGTAAGGCCAAGCTGACATTCTGTATGGTGTTGTATGACAGCGGTTCCCAATTGCCAGTCCGCGGACCACTGCCGGGCCGCGACCCGCTGGCTGTTGGCCGCTGGCTGCTCGAGTTCACCTGGCTGTTTGTGGCAGATCAGCTCCAACAGGTGTGGTGGCTGAGCCACAGCAGAAGCAGGTGGAGCAGGAGGTGCCTCCTTCCCTCCTCCATGCTTGGGGAGACAAACTTGGGGTGCAAAGGAGGAGGGAGTGTGCACACCGCCAGCAGCTGCTCCCCCGGCCCATGTGGCCACTTTCACTGGTGGCAGCGCTGGGACTGAGGCGGCAGCAGGAGGAGGCGGAGCAGAAGGTGCCTTCCTCCCCGCTTGGGGCTCAATGCTCCCCTCCATCTGGCCAGTTTTGCTGGTAGTAGTGCTGGGGCTCAGGAGGCAGAGCAGGACGAGCCTTCCCCTCTCTTCCCTTGGTAATGATGGCCCGGCCAGGGCTCTGTGCTCCCCCCCTCTAGCCATGGGGGCACAAGATGCACTTGGGGAGGGAGGGGGAGCGAAGGAGGAGGGATCGCACTACCAGTGACCACTTCCCTGCCCATGCGGCAGTAACAGCCACGCTCCCTAGGGGGGCATCCTCGCTCTTGGGAATGTGGGGCTGGAGTGGGGGCAAAGGGGTGTTGGGTGAGGGCATGGTGGGGTCGCAGGGCGAAAGGGTGTTGGCATGGGCTGTAGGGGTCAGAGGTTAAAGGGGCAAAGGGCATGGGGCAGAGGGTCTTAGGCACTGGGGAGCAAGGGCCTGGGTTGGGGCTAGGTGGCCAGGTAACATTTATTTGCATATTTTCATATTCATTATTTGCATACTGAATATGCAAATAAAATGTTACCGGTCCACCAAAAGTTTGTGAATGGTTTTGCTGATCCCCGGCATAAAAAAGGTCGGGAACCACTATTGTATGTGATAGGAAGTGCTTTCCAAATTTGCAGAATCAGATTATTATCATGCTCCAATTTCTCCAAGTCAGCCCACTCGTGCAGTTTTGCCACCTCTGCAAGTTGTCAAGCAGGGATTCTAAATCAGAATTCAGCTTGACAAATTTTTCCACCCAGATATTGGTCTCCTTGAAATTTGCTATTTCCATTTCCAAATCACTGATGGAGATGCTTGGAATGACTGTCAAATCCCATTCTTCAATGGATGCTTTATGTGGATGAATCATAAACTTAAACAAAGCACTGTGTTTGCAAAAGTCAACAAAATGAGGCTTGAATGCCATCAGGAGCTCAGAGACAAACCTGGCAAATTGCTGCAAATCAAGGCTGTTATTTGGATTCTCTCTGATACGAATCACAAAACATTTGTAATCTTTCAAAATGTGCCAGTCTGTCCATCTCGATTGCTTTGATGAAGGCAGTCAATTTTGAGTGAAATCCAAACATTGTCTGCTGCAGAGTCAGGACTGTATTTCCTTGCCTTTGTAGCTTAAGGTTCTACTCATTCAAATAACCAGTAAAGTTGACGAGATAGTAAAACTTGAGCTACCAGTCAGTCTGAAAGCTCAGTGTGTTTGATGCCCTTCATATCCAAAAATGGCTTAATCTCGTGAATGCAGATTGCAAAATGAGACAAAACTTTGCCACGAGATAGCCAGCGAACACTGGGCATTAGTAGATCAGGATATTCAGAATCTACTTCCTCAAACGGTGACTGAAATTGACGGTGATTAAGGGATTGGGCAAGAATCCAACTGACAATGTGAACAACCAGTCCCATTACATTTCCAAGTTCAGTTCCACAAGATTGTGCACAAAGTACCTCCTGATGCACAATACAATGAAAGTTCAAAAGCAGGTGATTCAGCTGTTCTGACAGGAGTAAGAAATCCCTTGTATTTGCCGACCATGCAAGGTGCACGGTGTGTACACACAGACACAAGATTATCCAGCAGTATTTTTTTTCTCAACTACAAAGTTCATCACGGTTTTAAGGACGTGTTTACACCTTGTTTGATTTTTCATTGGTAACATCTCAGTCATTTCTTTGTGCACAGCATTTCCACAAATACATCATCCCAGAATACACAACTGATTAACATCACGTGATAGTTGTCTTGTCCAAAGTAAATGAAAAATAAGTAGCTGTACTCAAATTTTACATTTATTCCTTGTCAATTTGATGGGCCATTTTCACAGCTCTGTCATGGACTGTTTTTGCTGATAATGGCATGTCTTAAATTTTCTGTAAGATTTTGTCCTTGTTGTGAAACTTGTCAAATAGTTCATGACCAATTTTTAGCATGCATCTCTCCATGGAATCCCTGTCAGTAAAAAGCTTCCTCTCTCAAATAATGCTGTATGAGCCTGCAAAATGAGCGGAGTTTAAGATCCTTCCTTTTTTTTGACCATGCCAGCAGGATATTTTGTCCAATGTTCATTTTTTGCTGCAGCTGCTTGCAGGCTTTTTTTCATGCATCACTCTTGGGGTATTTTGTAGCAAATGCTGCAAGTTTTGTTATGAAATTTGTTTTTCTGTGTTTGAGAACAGCCTCTCACTACAAATGAGAACCAGAACTATCCACAAATGCATACAAATCTGTCTACTCCTTTTGAAAAGTTTGGTACTTGTCATCTTTCTTTCTCTTTGCCATTTTTTACTGTTATGGGATTACAGAGTTCACCATCACATATGATCATGGAAAGATTTCTTGACCAATCAAATAAAAAGAGAATATGCATCACTTCCAATGAGTGCAGAGGATAGATTGTTTTTAAAATGAACAGTTAAAGGTGAAATGGATAAACACATGCGCTGCCCAATCCGGCCTGGCCAGCGCTGCTGGTGCACATGCTGGGCCATGCACGGCCCCACAGCCATGGGGGCAAGGGCGCTGCTGTCCGGCGCCACAGGGCCGGTGCTGCGGGAGCTGGGCATGCGACTCCTGATGGCAGCTGTAAGGGACGCCGCGCGCCCCTTACAGCTGCCATCTGGCGCCCCCCATGGGTTGGCGTCCTGGGCAGCTGCCCAGCTTGCCCATGCCTCCATCTGGCCCTGGCTGCAGATCCCTGCAGTAGACTATTGGTTTTACTCATGGAGTAAGGCATGTATTTAATGGAAGTAAAAGAGTCCAATCTGGACCAATTAGTGCTGTTGAATAAGAAGCTGCTAGTTTACCCAGACTCACCTTACTTAAACTCCATGGTATAGCTCAGGAACCATACGCAAACAGGAATTAGTCAAATCCACCTCTTATATTTGGAATGTGGCAGGAATTTTTTAAGATCTGTAAATAAGCAAGTTGCAAAACAAGATGGTTTCCTACAACAAAATCCTCAGACTATCAGATAAACAGATGATGTTTTGTTCATGTCATCCTTCCTGGTTAAGACAAAACTTTGCATTGCCTTTTCTGAATTAAATAAATAGATTAAAAATTAACCTTCCGGCCAATCACAGTTTAGCTACCCTGTAATTAAACAAATCCACAACTGGCAACACATATTTACATCTCATTAACAGGAGGCAAAAGCAACAACGGCATGAAAATTAAGAAATTAGACACAATTACCATGTCGGGAGCAGGCGGGGGAGTCGTTGGAAGCTGTTTTATTCATTTGGGTTTTTTTTAACAGAGGTTCAGAGGCCCCCAATGGCCTGCTGGCTACCCTCCCTCACCCACATCTTCTATTTAAAAAGAAAAAAAAATCATTGATGGCTTTCCTATCTTTGCAGTGCAGCACCCCAAAGGAGTTAATGAAGCAAAGACCACAGAGGTCTTAGAGAAAGCTGCAAGCCTCTAGTGTGCTCTGACACCGGTCTGGGCAGCCATCCCAGCCGCTGAGGGACAAATATCAGTTGGCAGTTTTTATTCTGTTTGCAGAGAAGAAGCTCAAATGCATTGACCCTTTTGCGCCTAAACTACTCTGCAGCTGCATTAAATCACGGAATCAGTGGTTTTTCATGGGGATGTATTCAGAGGCTTGGTGCAATACTCACTGAATTCAACAGGCAACATTCCGTTGTTTTCACTGAGCTTTGGATTTAGCCAGTAATAGAGTTACTCTATGCCCCAGGCTTCCAGTTCTGTAGCTATACAGAGGCATTTGCAATTTGGACACAGCATCCCTCTTTGCTTTCTGTCCTAACTTGTTGTCTAACGTTGCTGCATACTGCTAAAGAGCTGTCATGTTCTTCCACCCCAGAGTTGTCTGCATTTCTGTAGAGCAGAAGTGATCCCAGCACATGGTCTGAAAGAGTTTGGAGATCTTATGGGCAGGATAGGGCTTTCTAGGGTTGGTATAGGTTTTACTATTAATTATAAAATAACATTGAAATTAAATTAAAATCAAATGTTAGTAATATATTTTAAAATTAACAGCATCGTAATGCATTATCTTTAATTATTTGTATTATAATAGTGTCCAGAGGATGTGGTGAGATCAGGGCCTCGTTATGCTAGATGCTGTACAAACACATAAGCTACGTCTAGACGGCAGTGTTAAATCGGATAAAGATAGCAAATTGCGTATCTTTTTCTGATTTACTTTCGAAAGAGGCTTTTCCAAAATTTGGTGCATCTACATGGTGCCAAATTTTCAAAAAAAAGTGCTCTTTTGACACATCCCTTAGGCCTCATAGAATGAGGTTTATAGAGATGGTGAAAGAGCACGTCCACTTTTTCAAAAAAAAATTCAGAAAAGCGGACAAGTTCCTTGGATGCGGCATTACTTTTCTGAGATACCGGAAAAGCAATGTAGTCTAGATGTAGCCATAGTGGAATGCAGTGGCTGTCCCCCAAAAGCTTACAGACCACACAAGACAGACAAAAATAGGAGAAGAAATGGTGCACAGGGAGGGGAAGTGATGTGCCCATGATCACACAATAGGTCAGTGGCAGAATCAGTAAAGACCCTGGGTATCCTATTCTCTCATTGAGCGCCCAGTCCACAGCAATGCTAATAATAATACTGGTAGGAGGGAATGGACAGGTAAACTCCAGAAAGTTCAGAATTCAGTCCAGAACTCCCTCCAGAAGTCACCAGGGTCTGATTGTAGCCAGACCATGTAGAGGTGGACACTGCAGAGAGACAGTATTATGAACCTCCCCTTCCCCTGCTCTCCCTTATGACTCCCACAAACAAGCTGGCACTTAGGGAATTCTCCACTGAGTGCCAACAGTAGTGCCTTCCTCTTCAAAAGAGTTGGGGGAGCACATGGCCAATGGATTCTCCAATCTCACATTAGCAAACATATGTGGCTCTACTGAAGTGTGTGGGTACATGCTGCATCTCCTTCAAGAAGGGTGCAGTGGCTGCATTACTCCTGGAGCTGCAGCCTTGGAAGGATAGCCCCAAACTGCTGCTAATGACACCCATAAGAGTATCAGTATTCCTTGTCTGGAATAGACTCTGTATGTCTTGGTAATTAGACACAACACCTTTCACCTCTACAGAACTGGTTTCTAATTTATCTTATGTTAATAGGAACCCCAAAGACACAATCTGCAGAATATTAGATTGTCTGTGCAAAATGGTCCAGTTGCTAGAGGACAAATGACAATACTGCCCAGAGCTGAATAAAGATAGAACTGAACTGAACTGCCCTTTTACCGATAGATGTGCTTTCTATGAGGCAAGGGAAGTGCTGCTGGTTATGAGAGAAGCTTGCTTTCCCCGCTTGTCCTTTTAGTGTAGAAAGACTTTCTGAGCTCTGATGTACATTTTAGAATCATAAATCAGAGCTGGGCCCAGTCAGCAACACTGGAATCCAAATTCTGAACATCGCAAAATGCAGAAGTGTTTGGAGCTTGAATGCTGCTCAGGCCAGACGACAGGCGGGAGGGAAGGGGCAAAGGGGATAGTTGCCCCAGGGCCCAGTGATTCAAAAGGCCTAAGGGCTCCTGGCTGCCGTCTCCACTACTGCAGCGGTGGCGGCTGGAGAGCTGGGTTCTTTAAATTGCCACATGAGCCCTGGGTGGCATGCTTCAGGTGGCTCTCAGGGCTGGCTGAAGAGGTGGGGGACCTGCCGTGGTGAGGTCCAGGTAGTGCTGAGGATTGACTGTCCCTAACCCACCTCTTCCATCCTGAGACCTACCCCTTCTGGGAGAATAGAGCTGCTCCTCCCACCTTGCTCAGGGGCTCAGCAATTTGGTCGACCTCCTTGACTCTGGTTCAGCCCATTCTAAGGCACCACGCAAAGCCTATTACTGCAGAGCACTAAAACGAACTTCCCAAAGCCAGTGCAGGATTTTTCCTGCCATTTAATAGTTTTTTGCCCAGCATAATTTAAAGAGCCCAGAGCCCCTGGGGTTTGTACCACTGCCTTCAGGTGACTTGATAGGTGTCAGATGATAACTTCTGATCCATGATCAGGTGCCAAACTCCCCCAAAAGTCAGGGCTGTTTGGATCTGAGATTTTGTCCTAGATCCACGAATAAAGTCGCCTTCTGCTTCCATGGTTTCTCGATAGCTAATACTTGGAAACCTTCAGCACAGCAGTAAAAGAAGTAGTCAGATTCTGAGATGCATAAATAAAGACCCTGAATATAAATAGGAGGAAATTATTCTACTCCTGTGCCAGGGACTAGAAGTAAGGGCAACTTTGGAATAATGTGTGCAGGTCTATAAACCTTATTATAAAAGAATAGAATTGAATCAGAGAAGGGGGTAACAAAAATGAGAATGCAGGGACTCAGGGAGTTTTGCTATTCAGAAAGGTCAGGACAAGGTAGATCAATGTCTTTGCTTGCAAAGGGGGTCCTTGTTGAGGTCATTTGTTCATCAAAACAGAAGGTATGCTTGTGAAAAGGCTATTTGAACTCAGCCAAATAAAGAGACAAATCTGAACCCATAGCCCTGATTCAGACACTCCTGCACTGTGGGGGAAAATGGGATTTGAAATTTGCATCCTGGGTCCATCTCTAGTCAAATAGGAGAAAATTTTGCAGGTAAGGAAAGTCTGGATGTTAAAGAGATTTACAGGAAATTTCATTGCACTGGCAATTGTTCACATATGCAATACACTCCCAAGCACTGCAGCTGAAGTTGCTAGCTTGCACTTCTTGGTTCCATTTGGAACCTAAACTTGAAAGGCTGAAATATTATGAAGGGTTGTTCTGGTAAAAATTGCCAGCTAGAGAGCCCTGAAGGTGAAATCCAGGACTCATGCTGTCATGGAGCATAGGGAGGTTAGTGCCTAAGAAATAGCGTGGAGGCAAATGAGATTTGCAGAATTTCATGGCAAATATTAGGACAGCCTCACGTTTGGAGAGTAATACACCCTTCTCGTTCCCTGGCTGGAAACCTAGTTCCCTCTTCCTGACATGGAGCTGGAAACACTTGGAAAGTTCTCTATTTTTATTGTTTTTTCCCACCTCCTGCTGGTCACACTGCTGGTCACACTGGGAATTAGCTTAGCCCTCAGCAAGGTGCCTGTCCCCTTCCGGCTGGTGTCTTGTCCACTGTCATTCTGCACTATCTCCACTCTCTAGCTCTAGACCACGGCATCCTCTTCAGGACACTGTCATCTGGCAGCGCCCGCTACTCTGGTTTCTTGCCCCCTTCTGTGGGTATCAGCAGTCCTCAGTCTCACACCAACAACTGTGGCCAAATGCAGCCAACATCTAGCAAGCTGTATCAGCTGAGCAGCTCCTTATAAACAGGGCTGCCCCAGCAAGCCGCCCTCTGATTGGTTCTCCTAGGAGCCCTTTCCTCATTGGCTGGGGCACTATGCGGGCTCCCTCAAGCTTGCTTTAATGCCTTCCTGCCAGAGTGGGGCAGTTGCTTTGAGTACTTTGAGTAAGTACTTCAAGACTAAGCTCCATGGTATAAGAGCTGATTGTGGAGGTTTTCTTTAAAAAGAGAGGTGCAAACATTGTAAGGGTGAATGATCTTGGCAACAGTCATACAGACAATCACACAGAGGAACACGAGTATTCTACCACTGGATCACTCCACTGGTTCCTCTATTCCTGCAATTGCCAAGATCAGATTCTTGACAGAATGTCAATCCACCACCCAAAAGGGACGTACCCATTAGTGTGCAAGATTGTAGATGGGAGAAGGAAGATGGAAATTCCTTTCTCGTTCCCTTGGAGATGAGTTTGTGCTCTATATGAGATTTATAGCCTCAGGCAGACTCTGCTAAGAAGTTTCATTAAGGTATTTTGTCTAACAAGGAAAATTTGGAAAATCAGGTCTTTGCCTTGTCTTCTCTAAACTCGAGGCCCCCTTAAAATATTGTGCTATATCAAGCCAGCTGAAGAGCGAGTAAAACTTCCCTGGAGTCATTGAACAGTTCACCCCAGCACAACTGTAACCAGTTCATTTGGGAATGAATAGAGTGCCCTACAGACTGTCTCTCACCCTGAATACCAATTCGATCAGACTGTCTAGTTCAAGTGAAGAACTACAGAGAAGCAGAAATGGTTTGTGTGTCCTCAGCTGATCCCCTGAAGAATGAAAACAAAACAAACATTATTGGCTAAACAAGAAAATTTCCAACAGGAAAAAAAAACCTTGGAATGTGACCACATGTCCAATTGTCCTCCAAGGGACAATTTACTCCACGTAGCTTTCGATTTTAGGATGCAGAAAATCACATTGTTGAGCTAACATATGCAATATGCTCAAAACTTGGCACCTTGGCTGGCTTCTCTCAGCACATCTTAGGCATCTTGCATTTTACCCTGAAAACTTTTTTTTTGTTTTTGTTTTTCTGTTCTTGGAAAAGAGGTTCAAGTTGTTTTATGGCCCTGGCTGCTTCTTCCTGGTCCTGCACATCTTTCCCTGCTCCTGGGACCAGAGCCAGACCTAACACTCCTGAGAAAGGCCTCCTGGCTACCAGGTAAATGAGTGAAACATGACAGAGTGTTTCTATATTGCAGTATATGTGCAGTAATGTGCATGTGCTATAGCTATGCACTATATATGTGCATGCAAACATTCGTGGCATTTGTATGTTCATGTTCCGTTATGTATGACCTAATGTGTGTGAGAGAAAAATAATGGGTTCACTGACGTCACTGGCAAAACTCTCATACATTTCAGTGGGGCCAGGATTTAACCCCTTGTGGTGTGTGGGGGAGAGAGAAAATAGTGGTATGCATGTGTACTGGTTGGTGGGTGTGCATGTATGTGATTCCTGGATGGGAGTGTAACTGCAAAGTGAGCATGTGCACAGTGTGATGTATGTGATTTGGGTGCAAATGCGTGCTGTTTGTGTGAATATTTGTATGTTGTATGTGGGTGAGTATGATGAGTGCATGATATGATGATGATAGCATGGCTGGGATTGTGTGTAAATATGTTTCTAGCATGTGGTATGCTCTATTGAAGGTCTGCACTTGGAAAAGTATATTGATAATGGGTGGTGTGTTTCTGCAATGTGTGTATAAAATTTGACTAGCAAAAATACAAATGACGTAACAGTTCGAGAAACTCTTTGAAACTCACCTTCTGCTATCCCTGTTGGATTGGGCCCTAGTTCTATACATACAATAAAATCACACCACAGCAGAGCAGAGTGGTGTGATAGCCACATCTGACTGGTACAGAGAAGCCTGCCCAGAAAACAGCACGAGCTAAGTCCATCACTGCAATGCTTACACCAGCCAAATGCACAACGTTACCTTAGCGACGCTCTACTTCCTATATAAATACACCATGCCACCTGCTTAGGAGAAAGCACACCAATGGGAGCAGTGCATTTGCCTTTCACTCTAAGTGTTTGGCACTTTCTTTTGGTTGGTCCCCTGGGCTTTGATTTTTATTATTTATTATTGTTTTTAATTTTATGATGATGATGTCTCACTTGGAAATCCACAAGCCTGGATCAGGCAGTTTACCTAGCTAGTTGATCCTTATTCCTCTCCTTTGAATATGCAACACAGAGGCCTTCATGAATTATTCACAGAAATGTCTCTCGGGCTGTCCAGGGAAACTGTTTCAACCAGAGCAGGTTGCATTAATTTAGACCCAAAGCTGTATAAAGGGAAGGGGACCTGGCTATTCCTATTGCTTTTACAGGGAAGATGCTCAGATACCACAGTGATGGGCAGCAGTATAAAACAGACAGAAAGCAGGGACCTGAACCAAACGAGATCCGAACATATTTGAATCTTGGAGGAATTGGATCAGTTGTATTATTGGAACATTGCCCCTTGTCCTGCCTATCTCTAATGGGGCAAGCCATAGTCTCAGAACTGAACCCTTCCAAACTCAGGGAAGGAAGTATTGGAATGAGATCAGCTCATATCTCAGCTCCCTCTGTACAGCTGGACTATCGTTTATTACTTACAACATGAAACCCGAACTTTTGTTTTGCCAGTGAGGTCAATTTTTTTGTCTTAAAGTACATCATATTTCTAAATACATCTACGTGGACAGGATTCCTATGTCTGCTCTGCAGTTCCCATACTCCACCTCAAGCAATTAGAAAGAGAACAGCAATTGTCTCTTCCAAACTTTGTTCTTTACACAGTGTGTGGAAAAGCAAACATTGTAAAGTGGAGGCAAGGAGCTGCAATCCTCCTGTGAAATCCGTCTTCACTTATCTGCATTAATTGCTTGCACATGTCAGTGGGAGAACAGGAAGGACCCAGTTACTTAAAAACAAGGAGTAGTCTAAAGTCACACTACCTCTCCTCTGATTTGTGCATGACGGGGAAGGAATCAGAGGAATAAATGGATTAAAACTAATCTGATCTACTGAAATATTTGATTACACAAATGCAATTTATTATGTAGAGCTGCCCTTTTAAATGCAAGCTGGTAAAACAACTGGAATGATAACAGAAATATTGTTTGTCTTCAAGGAGAGATTAACCACCCTGATAAAAAAGCTATAGTACTCTACAAGTCTCAGAGGGATAACTATGTTGGATTATCCAGCTATGTAGACTCTCTTCTCAAAGCCTACACAACCAACACTCCCAGCTCTCTCTGAGATACTACACATCAATAACCTCCCTGATAACGCCATCCTTGCTACCATGGAGGTAGAAGTTCTCTACACCAACATCCCACATGAAGACAGATTACAAGCAATTAGATATCCCAGAGGATACCACTGCCAATCTGGTAGCAGACCTATGTAACTTTGTTCCCACCCACAATTATTTCCAATTTGGGGACAACTTGTACCTCCAGATCAGCAGCACAGCCATGGGTACCCGCATGGCCCCACAATATGCTAACATCTTTATGGCTGACTTAGAACAACGTTTCCTCAGATCCCGTCCCCTTTTACGCCTTCTCTAATTATGCTACATCAATTACATCTTTATGATCTGGATCCATGGCCAAGAAACACTGAATGCATTCCACAGAGATTTTAACAACCTACACCCCCCCATCAATCTCAGTCTGGACCATTCTACACGAGAGATCCATTTCCTGGACATCACAGTGCAAATCACCAATGGTAAATTAGACACCACTCTCTACAGAAAACCCACTAACTCTTACACTTACCTACATGCCTCCAGCTCCCATCCAGGACACATCATACTATCCATCATCTATAGTCAAGAACTTACATACAATCTCATCTTCTCTAATCCCAATGATAGAGACCAGAAACTTCAGGACCTCTACCAAGCATTTATAAACCTCAATTACCCACCTGAAGAAATAAAAAAACAAATGGAAAGAGCCAGACGAATACCCAGAAACCATCTACTTCAAGACAGACCCAAGAAAACCAACAACAGAACACCACTTGTCATCACCTATAGCCCCGAACTTAAACCCGTCCAACGCATTATCAATAAACTACAACTTATACTGGGACAGGATACTACCCTCCAAGATGCTCTGGGAAACACACCCATAGTCTCCTATAGACAACCACCTAACCTCAGGATGATTCTTACCTACAACTACAGGACATACCACACTAATACCAACCCTGGAACTTTCCCTTGCAACAAACCCTGGTGCCAACTTTGTCCACATATTTATTCTGCTGACACCATTATTGGACCTAAACATGCCTATTACAAGATCAAGAACACATATTCCTGTTCATCCAGAAATATAATTTATGCCATTATGTGCCTAAAGTGTCCATCTGCTATGTACATTAGGCAAACTTCTCAGACACTTTGTCAAAGAATCAATTCACATAAAACAGACATCAGACTCTCTCAGAGTATGTCAACACTAGCCCCCTAGTTCGAACTAGGGAGGCTAATGTAGGTATTCGAAGTTGCAAATCAAGCCCTGGAATGAGGTTTAACAGGTAGTTTGAATTAGGGCTTTATTTCGAACTACCGGGTCCCTGCTGCGTGTAGACGCGGGCAGTTAGTCTGGACTTGTAAATTTCAAAAAATGGCAACCGGCCAGGAAGATGCAAATCAAGCCCAGGATATTTAAATCCCAGGCTTGATTTGCAACTTCGAATGCCTGCATTAGCCTCCCTAGTTCGAACTAGGGGGCTAGTGTAGACATACCTTCACAGAGAGAAAGCTGTTGCTTGCCATTTCAGCCAGACTGACCATTCTCTCAATGACCTTAAAACATGCATATTGCTTCAGAGAGATTTTCACTCCAGACTTCAAAAAGAAGCTCCAGAATTGTCATTCATGCTTAAATTGGACACTTTTTTACATTGCACAAAGATGCTAATTATCTCACCCATTACAGTACAAAGATAGCTTCCCCAATTATCATCCTAATGTCATTACCTCATAGACACTAACCTTCCCCCCTCACGCCCACTCAATTTTATATGTGTTCACTTTTTTTGATTGTATCACTTTGGTATATATGGTCGTGCCAATTTTCTTCCACTATTTGATCTGAGGAAGTGGGTCTGGCCCACGAAAGCTCATCATCTAATAAACCATCTTGGTAGTCTTTAAAGTGCTACATAGTCCTGTCTTATGTTTGTTAGTCTATATATGCAAAAACAACCAGGAGTCCTGTGACACCTTAGGGTACATATAAACTACATGGCTCCGTCGACGGGATATAACGGGGCTGCCGACAAAGGGCTTTGATGTCGGCAGGGGAGCGTCCAGACTAGCGCGCAAGCCGACAAACAGCTGATCAGCTGTTTGTCGGCTCAGCGCGGCAGCCATGTAAATGTAAATGAAGCCGCGATCATTTAAATCGTGGCTTCATTTGCCTTTGCCTATGTGTCTAATCTACATGCCTCTGTCGGCAGAGGCATGTAGTCTAGACACAGCCTTAAATACTAACAGATTTATTTGGGCATAAGCTTTTGTGGGTAAAAACCACATAAAATATTAGTCTTTAATATACCACAGGACTCCCCCCACTCCTTTTTTTTAATAGTACTTTACAGTAGATGCTTCAATGATTGCAGCAGCCTTATTGTAAGCCAGTGTCTGATTGCAAGTTAGCACTTACAAGGTTGGATTTTTGGAGTCTGGCCTTTGTGTCATAAATCTGTGAAGTGACCTCTTTTCCCCTTCTTATATCAAGTGCCAAGTTGCTAAGATGTCCTTCAATGTTCTGAAGTTTGGGCACCTCTCCAACAGCAGGCAGTTGATGGAACTGAGGCATTAAACCCAAATGACTGGGTGCTTTGAAGTATGGAAAGCAACTGGGGTTAAGGGGCTGTTCTGATTTGATTCTTATTTATTTAAACCCCAGAATTCCAAGACAGGGAGAGATAGATAGTTCTTTTTTATATCCATCCTTCTTCTGCAGTCATTCACGTATATGGTTCATTTACATATGCCTGGTTCATTTAATTGATCTTGTAGCCTTCCCCTTTTTGGTAACCTGAGCAAGAAACCACTAAGGAAAATGATCTCTCTCTCTCTCTCTCTCTCTCTCTCTCTCTCTCTCTGAGACATCTTTATTCTTTGAGAAAAGAAAACCTGGATATACCAGGCATCTCCAAATGCCATTTCCAATGAGCAGAGACTGTTTAGTTCTTTCATCTCCCTCCATAGTCGTGCTAAGGTGAAACATTCTGTCTGGTAAGCAGCCTGGGCCTTGCTTTGAAACAGTGTGCAAATGACTTCCAAAGGCTCCACAGCCCTTCTAATCAATGTGGTTTCCAATTAATTCCTCTTTAACCAAGGCTTCTGAAAACACTGTGCTGCCATTAGTCCAGGCTTTAATTTATTTTGAAAAGTGCGTAATTATCAAGCTGTGAGCAAATTGCTATTCCTTTCGTCCGAGTCCCTTCTGAATTCATTGTCATTCAAAGGAGGCTTTGGTTAATGAAGGCAGCAGCAAAGGACAAGAATGATCCCATCCCAGAGATAAACCAGGAGCTGCATGTGTGGAGAGAGATGCTCAAGGAGGATATCAGTCAGGACTTGTGTCCAACACCATAGAATGAGTCAGTACCCTCCTTTTTTAAAGCAATATGGTAGAATGAGCTCTTCCAAGATAGGGTTCTGCTTCATTCTCACTCCATCCACATAGGTGGCAATAAATAGCAATAAAGGTTTATTTGCTGGACTCTTTGGGGACTGTTTACGTGGATTAGCTGCCTCTCTGTCTGATAAAATGCAAGGGTATGTCTACACAGCCACCCTAGTTCGAACTAGGGTGGCTAATGTAGGCATTCGAACTTGCAAATGAAGCCCGGGATTTAAATATCCCGGGCTTCATTTGCATGTTCCCGGGCGCCGCCATTTTTAAATGCCCCGTAGTTCGAACTCCCTGCCCGCGGCTACACGCGGCATGGACTCATTGCAGGAGGAGTAACGGTAGTTCAAATTAGGAGCTTTATTTCAAACTACCTAGTCCGGGCCACGTGTAGCAGGGAGTTCAAACTACGGGGCATTTAAAAATGGCGGCGCCCGGGAACATGCAAATGAAGCCCGGGATATTTAAATCCCGGGCTTCATTTGCAAGTTTGAATGCCTACATTAACCTCCCTAGTTCGAACTAGGGTGGCAGTGTAGACCTAGATATCAAGTCTGGGGCTGTACGGTTCCGGTTGCCTTCTGGGAATGTTCTTGAGAGGTGTTCAGATAGCTTTAATTCTTATGGGCATTGAAGATGCTTAGCACCTTGTATGGTCAGGGCTGAAGCAGAACAATGACCATCTTTTAAATTTAAACAGTGGGATAAGCTGCACCTGCCGGGACTGCACATTGCTTCCCTATGCCTGCTACAGCACCACCTCATGAAATATCCTGTTTAACCCCATGTGCTACTGCTTGACTCAATTCTCACAAGGTGGTGAACCAAAGAAAGGGGGTAGGCAGCCTCTTCCAACATCCTTGGCTGTGTCTAGACTACATGGCTCCATCGACGGAGCCATGTAGATGAGGGTTATAGGCAAAGGCTGCCGCGCTGAGCCGACAAACAGCTGATCAGCTGTTTGTTGGCTCAGCGTGCTAGTCTGGACGCTCCTCTGCCGACATCAAAGCCCTTTGTCGGCAGCCCCGTTATTCCTCGTGGGTGAGGTTTACCGGGGCTGCCGACAAAGGGCTTTGATGTCACCAGGGGAGCATCCAGACTAGCGCGCTGAGCGGACAAACAGCTGGTCAGCTGTTGTCGGCTCAGCGCGGCAGCCATGTAAATTTAAATGAAGCGGTGATTATTTAAATCGCCGCTTCATTTCCCTTTGCCCAATAAACAAATCTACATAGCTCCATCGACGGAGCCATGTAGTGTAGACGTACCCCTTGTGTGACATGAGCTTCCAAGGAGCTTGTCAGTGCATTGGCGGCTGCTGCCATCTTGTTCCACAAACCCACAACTTGTAGGATTCTCCCGCAGACCCTTAGGGTACGTCTAGACAACAGGCTTTTGCCAACAGAGAGTGTCTAGACTGCTTTACGTGGATCAAAAAATCGATCTGCTTTGTCGACAAAGAGTGTCCAGACTGGCGGATGCTCTGTCGACAAAAGAAGGCCTCCAGAAGGGCTTCTGGCAGGTCACAGGGGCAGACTTATAGTCCAGGCGCTGCTGCATGCTCTTTGCAGAGTGGCATGCTTACAGGGATCCTCCTGGACAGTCGTTGCTCTGCTCCTGCTTCTGGCTTGTCTACCTCCTAGAGGGACAGCAAAGCTGCTGCGGTTTTTCCTCTGGTTGTCCTGCTTCCTTGGACACCACAGCAGTTTATTTTCAGGTTTGGTTTTTTGCTTTGCACTGTGTTTTTGGCTATGGAGCCTGAGCTGCCACTGTGATGATGGAAGTTCTGCTGTATCTTCATGAGAGCATCATAACGTTTGGGGCAGAGCTGGATTCAGAGCCCAGCTTTGAGCTCTTCACTCAGGCTGCAGCCCCACTGCCTTTGCCCCTGAACTTATTCCTGGAGAGGCGAGTTTGTAGGCTGGACACCACTTCCGACTGGTGGGACCTGCTTGTTATGCAGCAGTGGGACAATGACCAGTGTCTCCGAAACTTCCGGATGCAGAAGGCCACCTTCCAGGAGCTCTGTGCCTGGCTTGCCCCTGCCTTGCAATGCCAGGACACCTGCTTGCGGGCCGCCATCCCCCTGGAGAAGCGCGTCGCTATTGCTCTCTGGAAGCTGGCCACCCTCGACAGCTACCGCTCCGTGGGACATCAGTTCGGCATGGGGAGATCTGCTGTCGGGGATGTCTAGATGGAGGTAAGTCACTCTTGGGGGACAATCCATGGGGGCAGGAGCAGGTGGATAAGGGAGGTGGTCAGGACTGGGCACAGGGAATTGGGAATGGGGTGGGAGTGGTAGAAGCCTGCCTGGCCTCACTCTGCCATGGTGCGGGGGACATGGGGGGTTACCTGAGGGGGGGCTTTCGGGGTCTGGGAGGGGAGGGGTTGGGGAGCACCTCTCATCAGCTCATGCAACTCCTGTAATGTCCTGTTATGTGTGTTTGTATTTGTCCCTTTCTGCAGGTGGTGTCGGCCATCAATTCGGAGCTGCTTCACAGGACTGTCCGCCTCAGAGACCTGCATACCATCTTGGCCGGATTTGAGGGGCTGGGTTTTCCGAACTGCGGTGGAGCACTGGATGGGACTCACTTCCCGATCCGCGCACCACCCCATCGAGCAGCACAGTATATTAATAGAAAGGGCTACTTTTCATGATGCTGCAGGCCCTGGTTGACCACTGGGGACAATTCACAGACATTTATGTCAGGTGGTCAGGCTGGACACACAATGCCTGCGTATTCCAGAACTCCTACCTGTACCACAGGCTGCAGGCTGGGGCATTCTTCCTAGAGAGGAACTATGCAATCAGGGATGTGCAGATGCCTACATGCATCGTGGCTGACGCCGCGTACCCCCTTATGCCCTGGCTCATGAAGCCTACACCGGCCACCTGGATGCAAACAGGGAACAGTTTAACTCCCACCTGAATTGGGCTCGCTTCCAGGTGGAGTGCGCCTTTGGCCGTCTGAAGGGCAGATTTAGATGCCTGCTCACTCGGATGGACATGGGGGAACACAACATCCCCGATGTGGTCGCAGCATGCTGCGTGCTGCACAACCTAGTGGAGCGGAAAGGGGAGGCTTCCTCCCAGTGTGGGGGACACGGGCTGACGTGGAGGGGAGGCACTTTGAGCAGCCCCTGACAGCTGCCATCTGGCAAGCCCAGCAGTTGGGCTTGCGCATTCGAGAAGCCCTGAGAGAGCAGTTCTCCCAAGGAGGCCGATGATTTTCCCTGTGCCCTTCTAAATGTGGGATTGCCCCATGCCCCGGTGCCTTCCTCCCCAAAACCCCTCCCAGCCCCACATTCACACATTGTACTCATTCATTCATCACACACTGAGAACAGAGACGGGTGTGGGTGAAAAAATGTTTACGGTTTATTTCACTGTTGGGTTTTTGAAAAACGAAAATATTCTTTTGTTCAGAAAAATAAAGTGTTTGTAAACAAAGTAAAGTGCTTTCCTCAGTGACTCTCACAGGTGGGAAGGGGGGATGGAGGCTCAGAGCTGAGGGTGCTGCCTTGATGAAGAGCCCCGGCACTCTGGCTGTGGAGGCCTTCTTGCAGACGGCCGTGCATGCGGGCGGGGACAGTAGGGGGCTGGGCAGGAGGTGGGGTTGTACCTCGGTCTGGGATGGGAGGGACTGGGGGGGGGGCGGGCAGGGACTGAAGGGGAGCAGGGGCTGAGCGGGGGGCAGGTTGAGCAGGACCAGACACAGGACTGGGGAAGGCCACGGCCTCCCGGATAGCAGCACAAATCTCAGTGCGCTGCTTGGTAAATTCCTCCAGCAAGTGCCTGTGCCACTCTGCCTCTGCCTCCCTCCTCCAGTTCATTGCATCCTGCATCCCTTGCAGGACCGAGATGTGCTGGCACACCTGGTCCAAATACGTGCTCCAGTGCTGACGGGTTCCCTGCAGCCGTCTGGGTGGTGGGGCAGGTGTGGCGCCCCCCTCAGCTGGTCTGGCTGTGGAGGACACGAGGGAAAAGTCATCAGTCATGCATGCTCACACTTTCCCTGAGAGGGCCTGCCCTCCTTCTCAGCAGCCAGTGCCTGTCCGAGGGTCAGAGGATGCTCGTGTGCATCTCAGTAAGGCATGGTGTGGGCTGGCCAGCAGCCACGGCCTCCCTGGAGCCCAGAAGATGTGCAGACCACCATCCTGCCCCCCTCCCCCCACACACATGCCCCATGGCTAAGCAGCACAGACAAGTGACAGGCCACAGCTGGGGTTCCCGCAGGTTGCTGAGAGGCCTGAAGCTGTGTGGCAATCCCAGCATCTCCAACCCATGCCTGCACCTGGCATAGTGACAGCCTGCAGGAGCAGGTGGTGCCTCACAGCCATGCGGGTGCCAGCGTAGGCAGCCATGTGCCCCCCCACCAGGCTGTGATCAGCACGACATGTCACAACACTGCACCATCCACTTTGCTCCCGCCTGCCCTGCCCTGCCCTGTATGCGTTGAACCGTCACAGCACTCACTTGATGTTCCCTCCCCGGTGTCCGAAGTTGTCTGGGAGGCCTCCTGAGTGTGGGCGTCTGGCTCCTGAGTGCTCCTGGTGCTGTCTTCCTCCTCCTCCTCCTCCTCCTCCTCTTCCTCTTGGAGCTCCTGGTCGTCTGCCTGGAGCTGTGGCCGCTGCTGCACAGGGGTCTCTAAGCCAGACTCCACAAGCCTCTCGGGAGGCAGGGGTTCTCCTGTCCCCAGGATCTGGTCCAGATCCTCGTAGCAGACACAGTAGTGTGCCGTTTCCCCGGAGAGGCAGCTGTGCTCACGGGCCCGGACGTACTCCTGCCGCAGCTCCTTGACCTTGGCTCTGACCTGGGGTATGGTGCAGGAGTGGTGGCCTTTCCTTGCCAGGCCATCAGCCATTCTGGCGTAGATGTCCGCCTTCCTGCGCCTAGACTGTGGGAGCTGAAGAGCCTTCCCCTCAGACCACAGCTCCAAGAGGGCTTTTATCTCGGGCCCAGACCAGGAGGGTGCCCGGTGTTTGGTGCCCCGGCTTCCTGCGGGGATGTGTCCCTGGAAGGGCCAGGGGGGCTTTGGGGGACTTGTCCCTGGGACATGGCTCCGAGTTTCCTGACCAGACAGAGCTGCCGGCATTTAAAAATGGCACCGGCCGGCTTCATGCAAATGAAGCCCGGGAAATTCAAATCCCGGGCTTCATTTGCAACTGCGGGTGACTACATTACCCCCGCTAGTTCGAACTAGCTGGGTAGTGTAGACATACCCAGGGTCCTGGCTGTAGCTGGCTTGCTGCCAGAATGCTGATCCGGGGTGCCTGTGCCTTTTAAAGATGGCTGCAGGCAGGAACAATACAGTTGAAAGCTGTGGCCGGAGTGTCCACCAGGGCTTCTTCCTGGAGGCCTTTAGCATCAATTTAGTGCTTTATGTGAAAGACACCAGGTTTGACAACCCTGGGTTATAAAATCTCTAACACTGATCAGCATAGACAGCAGTTATAAAATGTCTCCCACCCATCCTCTCTGGTGTGCTGTAGCACTGGCCTGAAGGGACCCTCCGGGAGGGCCTGAAGTCAGCCTATACAACCCATTTGATTCTTGGTCTCTCTACTCACTACCAACAAGGTGTCTAGGTGTGATGGTGATTTTGTATGATGTGAACACTCCTAATTGCTAGGAAATGGACAAAAGCCCATCTTATTTATTTTACACAGGCCACTGAACAACTCTCTGATGGTAATGACTTTTGAGCACTGTTGATCTGGGCTGGATTGATACCAATGAACTGGAGGTGAAAAGAAAAACTTAAAACACAACAAATAGTCTGGTAGCACTTTAAAGACTAACAAAACATGCAGATGGTACCATGACCATTCATGGGCACAACCCACTTCTTCGGATGACCGGTGACCCGTTTGGTATGTTTTTACAACCCCACCCCCAAGTCCCTTGCTTTTTAAAATCTTCTTTCGGCCTGAGTCCAAGCCTCATAAATTCTTTACGGGATCTCAGCCCTGTGCAGGGTTGGGGCCATTATTGGTCTTTGTTTGGAAGTTCTTAGCATCTTTCTATTTCTGGAAGAATAAAGAGATCTCTGCTTATGAAACCAGAAGCTAATTTAGAAAGTCTCTAGCCTGAACAAGCTCTAAGCTGAAACCATACGAAATAGAATATAAATCCCTAAAAAGGGAGTGAACACTTTATTCACTGTAAACTTCATGGAGAAAAAACAACATTATCTGAAGCCAACAGGTTCTCAGAACTCAGCAACAATCCATTTAACAAATTGTTTTTCTCTATCTCTACTGTATTGATGCTTATTATTATGCTTGTTATCTGATGGTTATTTAATCTATATTTTGTAATTACTTCCCTTCTGTCTTTCACTCCAACGTACATTCATTTTCTTGGTACACTAAATCAGTGACCTACATTATCTGAGCTGCAAAAGTCAATTACTCTGCCTGTGATTTTTTTCAAGTGGTGTTTAGCAAATGGGTTTGTGCATTATCCACCCGTTACCTGACTCCTGTCAGAAGCTTGGTTTTTCTTAGCACCTTTTAAATGTGCCTCTGAAAATACAACTGCCCTTCTGGATTAGATATAAATTGCACTATGATAGCACTGAGAAGGGGTACAGATTAGGTCAGCTCCTGTTAGCCAGATAGTAATATGAATGCATCACACAGACATTGCATCAAGCTATGAAGCACTGCTCCAGTTACAAACACCCTCCCATGTAGCTATATTTCATTAAAAGGAAAATTCCCTAATTGGTGTAGTACCACAATATCTTATTACATCATGCTTTGTTGGTGGCATTGCATTGCCTCTGCCTGTAGCTATTCAGTCTCTGATACTAAATACGTGGGCTTTCTGTTATATATCCTAATCATATTACCAGATTAATAGATTCATAGACCATTGGGATGATGTAGTCTGGCCCCTCGTATGACACATGTTATAGATCTTCCTCCAGATAATCGCTAGAGAAGATCTTTTAGAAAAAACATCCAGTACTGATTTAAAAATTGCCAGTGATGGAGAATCCACCCCGACCCTTGGTAAATTGTTCCGATGGTTATTATCTTCACTATTAAAACTATGTGATCACACAGAGATTACCACAATCAGGAATCTCTGTCCAATAGACCATGGTGAGATGATACATACTTGTTGCCAGATGAAGGTGCTATGGTTTTAGAACTCTCATGCCTGTATATTGTCAAGATGACCCATGGGTTTATGACTTTAAATAATTCCATATCTTATTACACCAGCCCTTTACCATCCATCTCAAAATGGAGAAAACCTGGCATCTCACTTTTCACGCTGACATAGACATGTACATATGCAGTGACATACCACAGACATGCTCCCACTTATGCAGTCTAAAAAACAGATGCAGATGTACTGAAGACATATACACATATGCATGTACTGTATGTATTCATCCATACATGCATTTATGAATTCATGTGGACATGACCTCATACACTGACAGACAGTGTATAGGCAAAGGTATACTAGGAATTCAAATACATGTGTCCCTACAGAGAGGCACTGATATACCATGGACCAATATAAATACCTGCCAGACATTCACAATTCTGCAGACATACCGACGCATAAACATATGCATTCAGAAAACTTTGAACTGACTATTGATATACATGTGCATACACGCTCACATTCTTACATGAAAACACATTCGAATACATTCACATGCACATGCACAAAAGGGAAACATCCTTCTCTTTGCCTGAAACTAACAGGAGTATGGCAGGGAGAACTGGCTTTCACGTTGTTTGCAGATTGCAGGAAGCGGGCAGGAGTGGTGGGGTTGTTGCTGCTGTACAATACTGGTATTTTGTCTCCTCAATTCATGATAGTTTTGATTACCATGAAATTAGCTTCCTCAAGGACAGAAAGATCTGTCCGCACCAGTAATCACTCTTCATTAAGCTGCACTGTAGCATTTTCAACTCCTCCACTACAGTTGCTATATTTGCTGTGACACCTTTACCACAAGTCATGTATATGTGCAATTTATTCCACCTCCCACTGTTAGCTGCGGGCAGCAGAAATTGTAGCTGTCTGGCTGCTCTGCTTCTGGGTCCTCCCACCCTAATGGCATCTGGAAATGTTCTGTTACATTTTATGTATTCCACACCCGCCCTTCCCCCCCGACAGACTCTCAAATATCCCAGGAACTAGGGGCAAAGTAATCAGCACAGAAGGTCATACATGAAAGGCAAAGAGCAGCCTCCAACCGAGACAAGCTCGCTACAAGCTTTTGGCAGCTCAGCTCAGAAGAGGTGTTTGCTACAGTTCACTGACTTAACTGGAGCTGCATCTGCTTTTGGCAGCAGTGAATGTGCCCTTTCACCTCTATTTCAAGTCACCTCCATGCCTGTGCTATTTGTGCAGGGACAGTGAAACGAACATCAGATATGGGGAATATTATGTCTGGCCACTGGACTCCATGGACAATAAGTTGCTGCAGACATGAATGACTCCTTCAGAGCCTATGCTGGCCAGGGCAATAAGAGGCGCCTGAGATCAGGTATCAAGCTACAGGGCCAGATTCACAACCTCTTGCTGCTCATTTTGCACCATTCAGGACATGCAAAGGGAATAGAAACTTGTCCTAAATTCCCTGATGTAGAGGAGTTTCACGGCTCAGCTTAAGGTAAGCCAACTCCAGCTACACATTTTGCATAGTTGGAGTTGTGCACCTTAAGCCAACCTTCCTGGTCTATAATGGATGTGAAACTAGCTCCTATGCCTGAAACTAGTCCTATGCTACACCAGACTAACACGGCTGCATCTCTATCACTAGCTCCTATGCCTGGCTGCCTAATGTGCCCATGACAGAAGGAGGATTGATTGGGGCAAGAGGAAGGTACCTGCAGAAGTGTGATACACGCCGTCAATCCCAGTAGGCAGGGGGCCCCAGGAGTGCCACCTCCTCAGGGTACATTTTAGATCAGTCCCCTCACTGCTCTGCACTGTGCTTGAGACTGGGACCAGAATGAGTCAGCAAGCTTTAACTGGCTCCTGGGCAGCACCTGCCTTAATGCAGCACCCAATGGAAACTAGATTCCTCCACCCAGGGCTCCGATGCCTCACTCCAGGGCCTGGGGCTCCATCTCCTCCCCCAGGGCCATGACGGGGGCCCTCCCCCTCCAGCAGCTTCCCCTTCCCAAGGGCCCTTCCTTTGGAGTCTTGGGTCCAGATCCCTCCCACTGGGGGCCTGAGCTTTTCTATGGAACCTGAGGACCTGACCCCTCCCGCCAGAAGGACGGGGAGGGGACCTGGCCCCAGGCCCTGGGGAAAGGGGTCGTGGTCCTGGGCTCCAGGCCCCTTGGTGAGGGGATGGGGTCCTGGGTCCCAGAGAAAGGGGTCCAGGCCCCACACCCCGGAGGAAGAAATTGGAGCCCTGGGCCCCAGGTGGAGGGATCAAGGACACAAGCTCCAGGAGGGAGGGATTTGTAAGTCATTGAATAAGCACCTGTCAATATACAAATTGCATTGATCATTAGAATTGTAACTCAATGAAAAGCAATAAAACCTGCAAACATTCTGCATGCCTTCGCAATAAGCCTCTGTCAAATCCATTTGGAGCTTTAAAGCCCCGAAAGGACGTGGGAAAGATTCCAAACAGTAGCCGCCTGTCTCTTTTCAGTAACAGCTACAGTGAGATCAGCGGAAGCACTGAGGGTAAAGCCCTCCCATTTTAAATGACAGGGGTTTGTCTGGGGTTTTTTAATCTTTGCAGATAGAGCAGGTAATCTTCCCATCAATGTGCTACTTTAGCATTTGAGTACATCACAAACATCAGTTGATTTAGCTTTATTTTCTTCTCCCTTGGCATCCCCTCATTAAAGTAATTGTTTCCCTTGTGTTAGAAAGAGGGAACTGAGGCAAAGGGCGGTAAAATGACGTACCTAAGGTAGGTGAAAAGGTCTGTGTCAGAGCTGGGAAAAGAACAATGATCTCACAAAGTCCTAGGTCACTGCTTTAATCTCCAACCTCTAATGATGGTCTTGGTGTCATGTGGAAAAACTTAAAAAACAACAAATAGTCTAGCAGCATCTTAGAGACTAACAAAACATGTAGAATGGTATCATGAGCTTTATACCATCGTGATACCATCTCCGTATTTTGTTAGTCTCTGAGATGCTGCTAGACTATTCGTTGTTTTTTAAGTTTTCCAGTTACAGACTAATACAGCTGGCCCATGACACTTTTGGTGTTATGTGTAAGGGCTGTTTATGGAGTTCTGGGGGGATTATTACAGATATTAAATGTGGGCTCTTCTGATACTTTCATTTTTCATTACTGTAAAGGCTCCTGGAACAGTTTGGCTGGGTTCTTATTGGTAGTCTGTTATAAATCAAATGAAATAATAAACATAATTTAAAAGCCTCACAAAAGCATGAGAGCTTGCTGCAGAATGGGAATAACCAAGTACATTTTAGCATTATCTCTGAGCTTCTGTTCTGTCTTGTAACACTGTCAATGCTTGAACATGAGCCTGGGGCAGGCTAGCTGCAGCCAACGAGGGAGAATGTTTAATAGCTCTGCTGTAAATGTAAAGAGTGTCTTGTCACTAGATTTCGACAGATTGGTTTGGATGAGTGTAAACGTCTGACTTCTAACATGCACTCTTCTAAAGGTATTTAGCAATCAGCAGCATTTCGCACCTTAAGGTAGGTTGAGGAGTCAAAGCTGTACAGGGGCCAGTGCTTCAGAAAAAAGGCCCTTTCTGCAAGAACTTTAACAGCAAATTCATTTCCTAGCAGCCTAATGTTTATATACTGCCATTCCTTGCTCCTCAGGGCACCTGCTACAAGAAGTCAAATGGGAAATTCCTACATGGTTTGCAGCAGTGGAAGGGCAGGTGCGGAGGCAGATGGTTGTGCCGTGGAAGGTGAGAAGGGGTCAGCAGGAGGGATTGCTGTGAGGTTGAGTGTATCTGTAAAAGCTCATGAAAAATACTCTCTGACCGATCTCGACTAAACCAGGGCTTCCTTTGTTTGATGGCTGGTGGCACTCTTCAGCCCACTGAAGTGAATGGAAATAATCCCCTTGTCCTCAAAATATGACCATGGAGTCATTAAATGGTATATCCTTTCAGCAGCCCAGTGAAGGAGAGAAAGGTTACTGCAAATCCTTGCTAACCACAAACATTCACTGAATTTCAGATTTTCAATGAAACAACAACAATAAAAGTTTTTTTTCCCAAAGGGGGAGAAGGAGAAAGGAAATAGGAGGAAAAAAGAAAGATGAGAAAAACCCTAAAAATGAGAATTGAAAATATTTGTTTAGGTTGAAAAGCCATTTTTTAAATATTTTGAAAAAAGAGTGAAAAATGTGCAGCCAGCTCTCACACAGTGTTATCATTAGACAGATATAGCCCACTGGACTTTCTTTTAGGGCCAGACAGAAAGTCAACAGGATTTTTTCCATTGTCTTCAATTGACACTGGCTCATAGTGTTCCCTCAAGAAGATATTCACCCTGTGCAAAGGACCAGAATGAAAACCTGGGTACTACCCAGATCCTTACACAGGCCTTGTGCTGGCTCTGTAATATAGCCTTTGCTGATTGTTGTAATTCCTTATCCATATATATAGGGACTTTCAACTTGAAGAGTCATTAGCTACATACAAGAATTCTCTTGCCCACCGCAGAGCTGCCCTTTTGGCATGGCCAGTGTTCAGCAGAGCTACCCTTCTCTCGTCCTCCAAAGGAATTTCAAATGTATTGTTTGTACTGTGCTATTGCCAAACGGTATGTCTACACTACAGTGTTATTTCGAAATATCTTATTTCAAAATAGTTACGTGTCTACACACAAAATGCATTTTGATATAGCATTTTGCTATTTCAAAATAGCGCGTCCACACTGAGTAGACTCTGAATTGCATTTAAGGCTGGCCGAAACCAGTTCTGGCAGGGCACCAGGTCAGGACTTACTGTGTGGGGCTGCTGCCTGAGGCTGAGGTCTGTGCTTAAAGGGACCCCCCCCCCCAGACAGCCAGTTCTCAGGTTTCCCTGCTTGCTTGTCCTACCTCTATGAGGGACAGCAAAGCATTTTGTCTCTGCGTGCTCTGGTTGCCCTTACTCGGGACACCACAGCACTCTGCAATATGGAGCCAGAGCTGCCCCTGGGCACTCTGGTGCTTCTCTTGGATGCATTGCTGTGAGCCTGGCTGCACTTGCTGCAGGCTGCCATCCAGGAGGTCCATCGGGAGGCTGTCAGTATCCGGGAGGAACTGCGGGAGAGCTTCCACCCTGAAGAGCACTAAGAGCCTCCCTGGTCTGCCCCACTGGAGGCTTGTGCCTCATTCCTCCCTCACGCCTTCCACTTATCCCTCCCTAACCCCCCTTCCTGATGTCAAATAAAATACACGTATTTTCATGAATACAAACTCTATTTAACAAAACTGGGGGGGAGGGAATGAAACTCTGGTGAGACTGGGGAAATGAGGCAGGAGAGGGGAGAAGAGAGGGTGGGAGGGCACGGGAAACTTGGGAGGAGGGAGCTGGAAGGGGGAATCAAGGGGAAGAAGGGGGAGGGGAAGCTCAGGGTCTTGCCAGACCAACTTGATTGTCATGCAAACCTACTCCTGGTTCGCTTGTGGCCTTTGGTGGCCAGGCTGATGGCTATCCTGCCACAGATGGCTGCATTCCTCCATCTAGTGCAGAGATCATGGATGTTGGGGGCATCCCCCCCACAAACCTGAATAAGGTCCATGATCTCCACCCTGGACCAGGAAGGCGCCCGCCTTCTCCGGGCCCTGGCAGGCTCCTGGGAGCCGGCAGACTGCTCCTGGGGAGCGGTGGAGGGCTGGCTGCCAGTGGCTTGCTGGCTCATGTTTTGGGGCCACTGGGTCAGGGACAGTGACTGCTGGCTCTGGGCTGGCAGGCTTGGAGCTGGCATAGACACTGTGGCCAGAGTCAACCCCTTTAAGGGCTCCGGGTGGGGGGGGGGGGAGAGAAGAGTTCTTGGTTGAGGCTGGAGTGGCCACCAGGGCACCCTGGGAATGCTGGAGGCCCCCTATTTTGATATAAGTGTCCACACAGCACTTATTTTGAAATAGCTATTTCGACTTTGGCATTATTCCTCGTAGAATGAGGTTTACCACATTCGAAATAAGCACTCCGCTATTTCAAATTTATTTCAAAATAGCACTTTGGCTGTGTAGACACTAGGAAAGTTATTTCAAAATAAGGGTTGTTATTTCGAAATAACTTTGGTGTGTAGACATACCCTAAGAGAATCAAGCATAGATAAGGGCCTTATTGTTCTGGGTGCTACACAAACACAGAACAAAAAGCCAGTCCTCTATCACATAGAGCCTACAAGCCCTTCCTGAAGATTCACCCTTCATATGTTGCTTCTCCTAAGGCACAAGAGGAGTTCTGGTTTGTATTCCCTTTGTTTGTTTGCTCCTTGTGCTTTTCAGATTGCAAGCTTTTCAGGGCACGAGCATTTTTTTTCCAAATATGCCTATGCAGCACCTACCAACATGGAAGCCTCAATAAAGATGAGGGCCCTCAAGTTCTATGGTAATAATATTTCAAATAATGTGGCAAATATTTATCATGACCGACGGATTATTAATCATTATGTAGCATAAAT
The DNA here is from genome assembly GCF_052426305.1 of Pelodiscus sinensis. Taxonomy (NCBI): domain Eukaryota; kingdom Metazoa; phylum Chordata; order Testudines; family Trionychidae; genus Pelodiscus; species Pelodiscus sinensis. Next base: position 5,266,184 of record NC_143076.1, on the reverse strand, counting down.
TGTTAATCATTCATTTTAAACCATACAACGGTCAACCTCCCAGTCAGTTACACAAGGAGTCATGAGACGTTTAATGTGCACATGTGGTCAGGACATTGGTCTTCCGGAATCCAATCCCAATATTGGTGCATTGGTTAAGAGCTTACTCCGAGAGGATTCCACATTCTGTCTTGAAAATCACACATAATTAGTCCTGTATTCTACTCTTGAACTTCTTCTTAGACCTGCTTCTACAATTCCACTGACTTTTGTGGGAGATTTGCCTGTGCAAAGAGCGATAATATCCCCAACACAGGGGAATCACTTATCACAGACTGGATGATGAATAAACTCTTTTGAGGTTTGTTTAATAGACGTAGAGAGTTTTCCAGTAACATAACATGAATGTGGCCAGAGGCTTTTATTCAATTAAGAATAATTTTCCAAGTCCTGCAAACTGATGATGGAAATTAGTAAATGGAAGTTTTCACACAAAACCTGAGGGATGTGCTCTTATCACTAGGCATTCATTACTTTGGACTAAGAGTCATCCCTTTTATTCTGGTTTCATTTCTCCAGGGTGGAGATGTCCAGTGACCTGAGAGAGTTTAATTATTCTCTCTCGGAATGCTTCTATGTAAAAAAAAAAAAAAAAAAAAAAGACGGAACTTAATGTTAGCGAAAGAGGCAACAGCACAAGAGACTAGAACTGGTCAAAAGTTTTCTGAATCAAAATTTGTTTTGACAGCATGCAAACATCCCCCGCCCCCCAAAAAAATCTATTTTCTTTTCTTTTGATTGAAAAGCAAAAACTTCAAAATCAAAATAACATCTGTTCTTTCAACAAATCACCCCAAAACTGATAATTTCATCCTAAAAAATTGTTGAAGATTTTTTTCTGTGGGGGAAAAAAATCATTGCTATTGGAGATTAACATCCTTTATTGATCAGGTAGAGCAGGGGTGGGAACCTAAGGCAGGCTTGCCTGGATCTGGCCCTCGAGGCTCCGGGCTCCCCCCTAGCATCGGGGAATCCACGTTGGCACTCCAAACCCCTTGCCATCCTCCTGTGGGGCTGGAGCACACAAAATCTACTAGTCTGCACCCCCTCCCCAGGCTCTGGTGTGCAAGGGGAATGTGGGGAGTGTCCTTCTTCGTAGTCAGGGGCCACGTTAGTGAAGGTTTTGTTTTGTTTTGTTTTTTGCTTCTCACTTGTGTGTGGCCCCTGACTGATTTTTCTGTGGGCCAGTGGCCCCCAACTCAGAAAAGGTTCCCCACCCCAAGGTACAGCAGTGGCACTAGCAAGCTGACATTCCATCAGAGGGCCCCGTGTCATAGGTGCGGGAAGTAGAGGCGTGTGGGCTGCTGCAGCACACCCAGGTTTTGTACTCAGCTTCCATGTGTCTGTGGGCTGGCTCTGCTGCCAACCAACCACTGGCTTTGCCGGTTCAGGATCCCAGGTTCTGGTTCCTCCAGCTCCACTAGCTTCACCACAATCCACGAGCCTTTGGGCTGCGCTGGCCCGTGGGGTCCCATTGCCTACCAGCTCTGCTCCTGTGGGTTTCATCGCCTACTGGCCCTGCCAGTCCCAGGCCACTGGTCCTGGAGGCTCTGCTGCTGTCCAGGGTTCTGCTACCAGCCTGGGGCTCAGCAGCTGCCCCCAGTCATGGCCCCAGTCTGGGGCAGTGAGGGGCTAGGGTTGCCAACTCTCCTGGACCATATGTACTGGATATCATTGCTAGGTAGTCCAGGAGAGCTGGCAACCAGCAGAGGGGCACAAAATTGTTGCAAGAGGGGGGTGTAACTCAGTACCCTCACCCTAAACATTGTTCTAGTGCCACAGTAAGGTTTGTCAATCTGATTATTTGTATTGTGGATAGCATCTAAGAGCCCCGGTGACAGACCAGGAGCCCACAGCTCCAGGTCACGTACAAACACAGAACAACAATGACAAAATGGCTCCAGTCCCAATTAGTTTACAATGTAAGTACTCGTGATGTTGAGGGACCACAGCAATTGAGGAGACGTAAATTCTTTCTCTGTGCTCCTTCCACCTTTGGTATCTCTGCTGAGACTCCCCAAAAAGTGGCCAATCAGTGACAGCTGTTGAGGTGTAATGTAGACATCGATTTGTGTCTGAGCTGGATTTAGGTCATTTAACTTAGGCCACCAAACAGCAGTGAGATGGGAATTATGTTGTTTGGTGCCCTCAAAGGGCTGATAATCTTTGTGGTTTTAAAGACAGTAAAAGAGAAGGTGGTGGGTGAGAACATCAGTAGTGAATGAGACACAGGGTAACTAATAAAACAGACAACAAAGCTCAGAAAGGGTGCAAAAATGAGAGTTTTGAGGGTATAATACAAGGGTTGAGACTGATTTTCTAAGATTTCAGAGCAACTAGTTTGGTTCACTAGTATGGTTCACATCTTCATACCTACCTAGGCAGGTGCTTATCTGGCTCCCCTATGCCAACATATGTGAGCATCACACTAGAGATCCTCATAGTACCCTTGTCAGGGAGGCAAGATTATTATTAACGATACAGATTATTATTAATTATGTTATTAACAAACTTTTATTTTGTGGCAGCCCCTAGAAGGCATCCAGTCGGGGGCTCGCTTGAGATAGTTGTACAGGGGAAATGAGAGCTGTGGAATTCAGACAGATGGAGATTAAGCGAGTTGCTGAAAGGTATATTGGAAATGGTAGAACTAGGGATTCACCACACTTGGAGTCGCACTCCAGTGTCTTCTCCACAAGATCCTCCTTCCCTCATATTCTGCCACAGCTCTTACAATGATATTCTGCCTTGTCCTTTATTTCTTTGGGGACCATGTGACTTACACAGACTTTTTCCCCTTTCTGCTGCCATCAGTCCAAATCAGGACATTCTCACCATGCAGGGAAGTTGATGAGAATGGGATAGAAAGACCAGTGCTGTCATTCGAAGACTTGTGTATGTGTTCCTAGTCCAAAGCATTTTTTTTTGGGGGGGGAGGGGCATTTCCTCTAACTTCAGTGAGTTCTGGATCAGGCTTCTACTACTCAGATAGTGGCACTGAAGGAGGAAGCCCTTCTTTATTCACTGATCGATACCACTTAGGAAACTGCAAGACAAGCTCTGTCACATCACACCTGACCAGAAAAGAATATTTTTAGGGGTGAGAGAAGCTGGTGTCCTGGCATCTGTGTCCTATTTAGTCCTTAGTGTCTCTGTGAAGAGTACTGACAAAAATGGCCATTAATGCCAAGTCCACTTAGAATGAGACTGAGGCCAAGTCTACTGGCACTTTACAGCACTGTTACTTTCAGGCTCACGGGTGTGAAAAAACACACACACACTCACCCTCCGAGCGCAACAAAGTTACAGTTCTGTAAAGCACCAGTGTAAGCCAGGCTACAGTGCTGGGAACCACACTCCCAATGTGGTTAGCTATCCCCTTTACAGAGGTGGTTTATATAGAGAGCTTGTGCCATGCCCACACTTTCAGTTTAAAGTATGCCTGCAGCAGGTGTATACAAAGCTTAAGACCTATCAAACTTATTACATCCATGCTAATGAGCAACCATCAGATGGCGACTACGGTTAACTCTCAAACCTCAGGATTTATACAAGCCACCTGAGGACAAAAAACGTTCACACTCTTAAAACTAGATAGATAATCATGGTTGACTGAATGATAATCTTGTCCTTCAAAGCTCCTGCAACCCCTCCCAGCACTGTCTCATCTCTAAATTTTATAAGCATTCTCTCCACTCCATGACTCAAGTCATTAAGGAAAATACTGACTAGTATTGGACCCAGCACTGACATCGGTTGGATCCCTCTAGATGCACCTTTCTAGTCTGAGAGCAAACCATTCACAAGTACACTCTGAGTAGGTAACAAAGCTCCTACAAATTCACCCAGTAACTCCTGCATCAATGCATGTCTTATGGAAGAACTACGGTCTTGTTTTTAGAAAAATGTCCAATTTTAATTTAAAGTCTTCAAATTATGAAGACTCTTCCATATCCATAGGTAAGTAGTTCTAAAAGTTAGTTCACCTCACGGCTAAAAATTTTCATCTTATTTCGAGCTTAAATTTAGCTAACTTTGGATCCCAGCCATTGGATTTTGTTATGACTTTGGACCCTGTAGGTGAGGTCTCAGTAAATTTCCATGTGTTTAGGACTATTTGGATCTTGCTTCACAGCAATTACTGATGATGAAGAAGTGCCTTCTTAAGAAAAAAGTCACTGCAGAGTTCTGCCAATTTGGCCCACTCCCCTGCACTATATAAGGGAGTCAGAATCTTCTGATTGGTTACTGTAATATGTATTACCAGTCAGAAAGGTCTGGTTCTTAAGGGATAATGAGCATAATAGAAATTCAGATAAGTTCAGATGAGCTCTTCCACCAATGTTCCCTCTAATCTTTTCCATCCATGTGTGGATTTTTTCCATCAATGTGCAGAATATTTGTGTGTGCACCCAGGCCTGGGCAATTGTGCACCACCAATAGAAACAAGAAAACTAGCTGTGGGCACTCTGCTAATCAGCTAGTTGGCATCTGAATCACTCCTCCCAAACCCCAAAAGTTGATAACTCCCCCAAGTCATGTTCAGACAAATTATATATTCCGTCCTGTTACAGAAATTTCAGTGTGTAAGAATCAGTAATTTTTTGCAAGCACTGCCATACTTATCACTCCAAATCAATACATTTCAGGTTTGTTTTTTAATAATAATTGTGTGGATCTCTCGCTCAAAAAAATCTTCCATTACAAAAGCTAAATGAGATGAATAACCCCTGACAGAGCAAGGAGGCGATCACACTAAATTGAATCCAGTCAATTTTAACATTCACAGTGCTAGCGGCAATTTTAGACAGAGTGTAAACGTAATGGAAAAAACATATTCCTGAAGCTGACTTACAGAAGTCTGTATTTGGGGCCTTAATGATGATAAATCAATGATCTAGAAAATACAATCCCTTTCCTATTAACCAGATGGGCGCGCAAATTCTCCACAGACTCCAAGACGTGAGGACCAAAAATTTTCAATTAGCATTTTACATCCCACTACCTTACAATTATAAGTAATTAGATTGGAACATAGTGCAGACACACGCATTTGCACTCAAACGGTCTCTCTCTCTTTATATATAGTGCATTTATATTATGTTATATATATATATATATATATATATATATATATATATATATATATATATAATGTCAAGCTCCCAATTGATATAATCCTTTAATTCAGTTGAGAGATTCTCTGCTAACATCATAAGAGATGCACTGAGGCAGAACTCTGAAATTGAATTACCACCTTTGTATTGAGCTGAAGAGCATGGCGGTGATTACAAGGTCCTGCCTCAGCTACTTCTCCAGTTTGAGCTTAGCTACCCTAATGATGCCTGTTATCTCCTGTTCCATCAGACACAGGTGCCTTGCTAATAGGCTGCCATGTATGCTGTCTTCATTTGCCCCTGAGCACACAGACAATGTTAACTTTTGGCTGACCAAGATTTTTTTTTTTTTAAGATGTTGCGAGGAGGGGGGTGGAAGGAAGCTCAGGCAATAAAATGCTGACACGGTTGATGTCAATAGCAAAACTACTTCCATTAACTTTAATGTGGCAAGGATTTCACACAGAATCAGGGAAAGTGACACCACTTCAGGCTGGTCTATTGGTAGACGGCGAGGGGCAGAATGTGATAGTGATGGGGCAGAGTGCACAGTGCCTTACTGCTTCAGTATCTTCCGAGGAGTCGGTAGCTCTTTGTTAGTCTAATATCATAGAACTAAAGGTTGAATTTCTCTAACCCAGCAGCCTCTGGTTCAGCAACATTCATAGTCCAGCATGATTTTAGTTATCTAGATGTCCACTTATTATGGGTGTGGTCAAGTTTCCCACGTCTCAAAGTTTGTGTACAGTCAACAACCTAGCTCTCAGTATTCTGTGCTGCTTTAGGTCTAATTTACCTCTAAATTTCTTCTAAGAGCCCCGTAATCAGTGGCAGTGTTGATAATGCTGCTAGACAATATTGTCTTCCCATGGTTTGGTAAATTCTCTAGTTGCCAGACTAAAGAGGTACAATCTGTAGAATTATTCATAAGATTCTTGTGTAAGCTTATGTTAGAGGATCCAAACATTACTGAGCATGGGATTTTATGTCTTAGATCAACATGCGGCCTGTGGGCCATATGCGGCCTGCGGCCCATTTGTTTGCAGCCCACGGCGTGGTCTGGGTTTATGTGGGGCTCAACACGCTGCCCGCCACTGAGAACATGCTCCACAATGGTGAGGCGGCTCCCAGGCAGGGTGAACATTGAAAGATGCAAGTAGATGGGCTGTCTGGAACAGATGCGTACAGGGGGTCAGTGTTTCTAGCCCCCAGGGAGGAGGTACCAGCAATATAAACAAGGGGCATTGTGGGAAGTGCTTTATATTCATGTCCATCAGTGTGAAAGAAGCTATTTGCATATATATGTGCATGTATATGCAACCACTCTTAAGCTGCGGCCTTCGGCATGTGCTGTATCATTGTGGCTTCCAAAGCTGAGTAGCCCTGCCTTAGATATTAACCCATAGTATGCTGGCATTTTCCAGACACTCAACTGGTGGAGAAACCTTTTTTCCAATAATAATGAGACAAAAGTATCTGAGGTACTTGAGACTTGAAAACAACTGTGTTGTCCCTGTTGACCAATATTGTATATAAATCTACTATCAAGATATATGGAGCCAGTTCCTTACATGGTGAAATTCAACATAGTTCCATGGATTTCAGTCAACTTACACCAAGGATTGAGCCAATGTATTTTAATGATTCCAAACTTGTTAATGAACAGGACATAAAGGGGTCAATTTGCAAAAGTATAGCCACCCTTGATCAAGCTCAGTTAGCAGGCACAATACTTGTGTCCACATTTTGCAACCATAATTAAATTGTCGGTATGGATTTGAGAACTTGAACTTTTACTTTGGGATTTTCAAAGAAACCCCAATGCCTTTTGAAACTCTAAACTAAATTCTATATATATCCCTGATTCTCATTTATGCTAAGGCCCCCTTACACTACTCTAGCAGAGTATAATGCCAAAGCAGCGTAAAGGGGCCTTAATATAACTGCTAATCAGGACTATGATTTTTATTTTAATCTTGACTATTTCCTACACATGGAAAAACTGTGCAATGCTGTGAACAAGCTTTAAACCCAAATCTGGATGATTTCACCAGCTGCAGTGTAAGATGAGGACTAATTTACTAAATGGAGCTAACAGGTACACACAAATTATTCTGTATGCCCTGGTCTGCACTAGGGCTTTATTTCGAAGTTCCTCCTCCTTAGTCAAATGAATAAGTGGAGGGTCCATTATTTCGAAATAACAGGCTGCTTATTTAGAAATCTGTACTCCTGCTTTTCTCGGGGAATAACGCTAATTTCAAAATAGTTATTAGTATGGATGCTCCGGTGCAGCAATTTTGAAATAACTAGTCCCCAGCATAATTCGAAATAATTATTCCCCAGTCCTTCCTGGAGCTCTAAGTCAAGGTAGCATGTCCACATTAATGGAGCCTGCCTCAGACTAATTTTGAGGCTTCCCTGTAGTGTGGACATGCTATTTTGATTTTGTTATTTGGGGAGTTATTAAATCGAGTTTAGTTATTTCAAAATAATTTCCTAGTGTAGACATGCCTTATGAGAGCCTGAAATGTTTTCATTCATTAGCTGTTCTAAATAAAGTCCCTCATGGTAATGTACCTTAGGTGCAGTGGTTAGCCCATCGTTATTGCAACAGTGTTGTGCCTGGTGCAGCTCTCTGTCATTTTCCAAAGGCAAATAGCTCAGCGCTGAGAAATCTGTTCCTTAGAAGCTAGTCGAAAGAGCATAGTCAGATTGATGTGAAAAAGAACCACATGTCTCCACAAATTCAACTTGTAGAAAACTGAAGGTGTGGAGATCCTGGTTTAATTTTAAAGGGGTTCTGTCAGGATGAAACCCATATACTAGAGCAGGTCAGAAAACAAATGAAATTTATTAATAAGGGAAATTTTCTCAAAAACATTTCTATTTTTTAACAAGATATACCAAATGTTCTAAAAGTTTTCACCTGTGTTACTAGCAACACTACAGATTATTAAAACTGAAAGAGGTGTAACAATCAACCATCACTTTTTATAACACAATGAGTAGTTACACTAACCTTGCAGTTAGAATGTAATCTAGTTTTGTTTTCCAATAGACAATCAATGCTGATTCATATGACAGGAAAGTTAACTTTGTGATTACCTAGCTTCCTTTGAACTTACTTTTAATATTATGCTACTGGAACCCAGGTATTTCAACTGAGTTGTATTTGTGTATTTATTCTCAGTCTTTTAAGTAAATGCTTTGGTTACATATATTAGTGGTAATTTCAGACAGCCTACAGGAAAAAGTACAACTGTATTATAGTTGCTGGGTAACTACGTTATATAATAAAATATGGCCAAATGTAATTTACTTTTCCACATGCTTTCTATTTAGTTTTTGCACTTCCAAATCCATCTAGAGCTTTTAAATGTCCTTCACCAACACAGTATGAGAGTGATTCACATTTTAAAAAACGTATTCATTCTTGCAACACTCCTGTGAGAAAATGCTACCATCTCCATTACACAGATAAGGACACTGAAGCACAAAGAGATTAACTGACTTGCCCAAGGTCAGAGCAGAACTGACTCAAAGCCTTCAAGTTCCAAACTAACATGCTAACCAGTGTACAATCCACTAGAATGACTACCCTTGCTGCCTGGATCTAAGTCTCGTCTCACTCAGCTTATGGAAAAATTCCATCAAAACTTTTTCTTGAGGGAAAATGAGGTAGTAAGATATTAACAAAAAACAATGGAAAGAATGTGCTTTCCTTGAAAACCTTTCATTTTTTTCTCACTGGAAAACCAAAAGGATTAATTTGTGAACAGAATTCTGTTAAAAATATTCAAAATATTTCCAGGTTTTTGATTAAGCATTTTAATATTCCAACTGTTGTAGTAAGTTGAGGCTCTATTAATAAGTCCATCTCCCTGATCCTTCCGAGGGTGAACCCTTGCACCCATACTTAGATTAACTTGTGAACCCATGTTTTCTCTGCCACACAACTGTAAGGGCAAATGTAGAGGCTATTTCTGAAAACATCTCACACAGTGGTTTCTTATGTCTCTGTTGGAAACTGCTATTCTTTACTATCCTCTGAAAGGTGAACACATTGATTCATTTTCTGTCCTACACTAAGATCCATGTGGTACATGATGTAGAGAGCTTCATTCTTAAGTTGTAACAGTTCTTGTCCCAACTCAAATTAGAACAGCCTAATGGCTGCTCTAACTTCCAAAAGCTGTCTAAGGTCTATACAGATGCTCTCAGCCTAGGTCGACAGCTTTGGGTCTGCAGGGTTCATGCTAGTGTTCTAAAAATAGCTGTATAGACCATGCTTTGAAATTGTAACTCTGGATTCACAGCCCAAATTCCAGCCCAAATCTGGACTGGAGGAGGAGGGACTTGCTTCTGCAGGTTGTGCCGATGCACCCTAAGGGACCATGTATCCATCTTCTCCCTTGCCCTGCATGCTGCTGTCATGTTACTGATGCTGTAGTGGAGTGCCTGGCATAGTAACTAGCTCTGCCAATTGTGCACCTGCCAAGAGTTCTTTCTTGCTTAGGGAATTATCTGGATATCTGGAGTCATATTCTGGTCCCTTTGACAGCACAAAGGGCAAGGTACTCAGGGAAAAAATCTGGTCTGCAGAATTCAGCCTTCCCAGCCACAAAAGAGGGTGCTTGGACTCCTACCCCATTTTCTATCCTGTACGTATTCTAGACTGTCATTTTTTCTGGATCCTTAATTTCATGATTGCAAGCACATATGAGAATGAACAGTTTGGTGACAAGCTAGTGCAAGATGGATCGATACATCCTCCCTCCCCACCCCACTGACTGCAAAAAGTCCAGCAGAGATATTTTCAAGCCAATGGAAGCCTCATTAATTATTCATCCATTCCCAAGTCAGTAGGTACCAGTAAATGAACTTGTCACACTGTTTTGATTTCTAAACTCCCCCATCTTCCCCGGGAGAAAAATGTGAAGGCAAAGTCTATTACCTGGGTTTTCAGGTACCTAGGCTCATAATGGGCTGTTACTATGGTTACTCTGTAATCTAATGGTTGGCATTAAGTGTCATTCATTCTTTACATCCTTGTTTTTGTTCACATAGCACCACTGATCATTGTTCTATTTTGAAAAAGAAAGAACTAAATACTGAAGTCTTTGTTCTGGCAAAATGCCCATTGGCCTCAATAAGAATGCAGCCTGAGGAAAGACAATGACATAGGATCCTAGGGCTGGAAGAGACCTTAGGAATCATCCAGTCCTGCCCCCTGCCCAAAGCAGGACCAACCCCAACTCAATCATCCCAGCCAGGGCCTTGAGGATGGAGATTCTCATCTCCCTACGGAACCCATCCCAGTGCTTCACCACCCTCCTAGGGAAACAGCTTTTCCTAAAATCCAACCTAGACCTGTCCCACTGCAACTAGAGACCATTGCTCCTCACTCTGTCACAACCGAGAACAGCCTCTTTCCATCCTCTTTGGCACCCCCCTTCAGGAAATTAAAGACTTGGGTAGCAATAGATAACCAATAGGATTTTGAGGCTCCATGACAGTAACTGCTATTGTAAAAATTGATCACTGGACTGGGGTCAGGAAGGAATTTCGTCCCATTGCATATTTGCAGGGACTAGAACTGGGAATGCCTGGAAAGATCTTAGCTTTCCTTAAGAGCACAGAGCAGGGATTCTCTTTTAAGGGCAATAATGGCAGCAACAACCACTTACCCCATATGTAGAGCCTGCGTGATACAAAATTGGCATCCGCATCCATATCCATATCTACAAAAATGAGCCGCAGCTACCCGCATCCATATCTGCAAATGTGGGTACCTGAAGATATGAAGACGATATACACACACATTTGCAGGTTTCTAGATACAAAATTTGTATCTGCATCTACATCTGCGAAAATGAGCCACAGATGTCCACATCCATTCCCGCAGATGCAAAGTGGATATCCATGGATTTGCAGGGCTCTACCTGTGTCTAGTGTAGCATTCTACAGGTTGACACTGTCATACAAAATTCATCAAACATGTGACACCTTTCTTGGGATGAGGCCTAAATATCAGATTAGAACCCTGATGAGATTGCACTCCAGCTTCCTTGCCAGACCTTGTTCCTTTTCAGCACCTGGCATTATCCTAGGTATTGTGCCACTGCACATTGCAAATGAAGAAAGCTAGCAAAGCTGCATTTATTCAAACTCTCAAGCATGGAAACCAAAACAAATGTTGCTAACTTTGGGTTCAGGTTCTCTAATTTGGCTGTTAATAGGGCAGACTGTCTCTTTGGTTCTAGTACAGATTAATCCATAGCTCCTCCTTCCCAACTACTTTCCTGAAACAAACAGACCATGTGGACTACTATTCTTTGTGCTAAGGAGGAGAGTCTGAGTGGTCAAAGCAGCTTAGGAGGTTAACAGTGCTGCCAGCTCTGTGGAACCACTAGTCACCTGTGAATGATGAAATACAAAATGAAAAGTGAAAGTGCCTGCCCGGTGAAGAAAGCCGGAGGAGGAGAGAATCCACAAGCACAGTGATGTTGTGGTCTCTGCCAAGCCAGCAGCTGTAACATTCCACAAAAGTGCAATCAGAAAATCTTACAAGCAAGAACCAGACAGCAAAAAATACAGCTACAGCATGTGTCTATGAGATTTAGTACTTTCAAATAATCATTCATTTCTATTTGGATCATAATGTTGCTCTTTTCTCCACTCAAAAGCCAATGAAAGAGTTTGAGTGCATGGTACATACAGTTTACACAATTATGATCATGCAATAGAATCACACAACACATTCAGGAGTGCCCAAATACACACACACACTTAGACATCTGTATGCACATCATAGACTCATCCACTCCCTGAGAACATACATATGCAAATAAATCCCACATGCATTCACACCTAACACACAAATGATAAAGCCATGCAAGCCAGTGCACTAATGTACACACAGCACACACACATATGTGTTGTAATTTTTTGTCTGCTGCTATAGGCAACATTGTTTTCACAGTAGCTAGTGTGCTAAAATACCTATCTAGTAATGTACACTCTAATTTTTTTCCATCCATGCGCAGAATAAATTTTTATGTGCACCAATGCATGTGTTTATATCCATCACCAATAGAAACACATACTGATGGCTAATCAGTTGAGTGGTACCTGAATCTCTACTGACTGGCCACCCAAGTGCTCAGCTTACAGGGGAACACCATAACATCTAAGCAACTAAACTGACACATGCTCGAGACGAAAACTAAATGCATGAGGATCCTTTCTGGATGGGTGATCTGAACTTCCACATGTGGAATATTGATAATTTTTGAGAGACAGAAAACAAACACCTACTTGGGTCCCAATTCTGCAGCACATAAATATTTCTGTTCTGATTCCAGTTGTCTTTTGAAAGCCAGAACAGTACCTTTTGTTGATGAGGAAAGGTCACAAGACTAAGGGCAGTGCACACAGTAAAGCTGCCTCTTCAAACAAGCACTTTTGACCCCTTGTCAATACACATATTCAAGTTTTACGTTACTTTGCTGCTAGATCCTTGATCAGGTGGGGAGAAAGCAGAGGCAGGATCTTTCACACTAGTTTCCTCAAAGGCAAGAACATTTCCATTTTATCTGCAATTCTAAACCTGCCTGCTGGGCTAGCAAGTGAAGACATATTTACATTAGAAACTTCCACTTATGTGGATAGTCCATACTCCAGAGATATAGGGGTCCCCCTCTCCCACCACTGGTTCAATGATTAGAGCAGGGAAATGAAAGGCAGAATTCCTGGATTCCATTTTGAACTCCACTACTTATTCCCTCTGTGACCTTGGATAACGCAGTTACTCTAGTGCTGTGATTCAACGTCTCCATTTGTTAAATGGGGATAATAATAGCTGTTGCTGTGACAGGTTGAAAAATGGTGATTTTTTAAAGGAAAGATTTTGAAACATTTTCATGAAAAATAGTTTAAAGATAATTTAAAACTCCATCCATCTCTAACCACTTATTATTTACACCAGTGATCCCTGGAAGCTGTGCGCTTGAGTGGCCACCCAGGAGAGATTCAAATGCCATCCAGCTGATTAGTAGAGCTCTCCCAGCAGGCAGCATGTGTGTCTACTCGTGGTGCACATGCACATGTGCCTCGAGGTAGCACATAACATTTATTCTGCACATGGATGGAAAAAAATCAGAGGGAACACTGGTTCTGGGCAATGTTTTCCTTCTAATCTTTTCCACCTATTCTAATATACTAATATAATAATATACTAATATACTAATATAATAATGTTAGTATGTGCAGCAATGAAACATGTGCGAATGTGCACCACCAGCGGAAACTAAAAACCCTAGCCGTGGATGCTCTGCTAATCAGCTGGGCAACATCTGAATCTCTCTGAGGAACTATTATTTAAATGTGTTAAGTGACATATAAACCATCGTGCAAGCATATGGAAAGCCACAATGTCTGCAAAAGTTAATAGTCTAAGGCTACAACCTGCAAAGATTTAGGCCGTACTTGCTGACTTCAAAGTTATGCCTCTGTCTGTGGATGTGTCTAGACTACAGGGCTATGTTGACAAACGTGGACTTTTGTCGACAAAACTATACCTGCGTCTACACTGTTGCTGAATTCTGTTGATGTAACGTTGACAGAACTCAGCAGTTTTATCGATGGCTGTAAACCTCATTCTACGAAGAATAACGCCTTTTGTTGACAGAGTTCTGTCGATAGAAAGTGTCATTGCATCTACACTGTCCTTTGCGTCTACACTGTCATGTCGACAAAGCGGCATGCTTTGTCGACAGAACTGGATGTAGTCTAGACGCTCTTTGTCGACAGTATCTGTTGACAAAACTTCTGTGAACAAAAGCCTGTAGTCTAGATGTACCTTGTAAGTCTTTGCAGCAGGGAGGCCTAAAGAAACCCAAACATATGAATGGTTTACAACACAGAACCACAGCAGTGATAGTCCTACGTATTGTTAGTACCTTATACGTATGCTTAAATGTAGTTTCTTTTTTATTGGGGTGGGGGATAAAATGCTTTGAGAAGATCAGATGCAAGGCACTATAATAAATGTGTGTGATAGATAGATGAATATCTTCAGCATTATCATTTTGACTAAGGCTCAGGTATATTAGAAACCAGCCAGGATATCCAGGAAGGGAACATATGTACAAGGTAGGAAATAGGCACTTATCAGCACAGTTAAAGAGGTTCATTCTCCATCAGAGATGTGTACTGAAATCCCTCAGCATGTCATGAGGAGTCAATGTGTGGGGAAAATTTTCAGAGGCAAAGGACAATTATGTGTTCAACTCTTACTGAATATCAGCTGGACTGGGAACTTAACTCACCACTTGTGCCTTTGAAAGCTCCCGTTAGTCCAATAATTGAAAAGCTGTGTGAAGCCAGCATCCAGGGAAAATCTACTTCCTTTAATGAGCTTTTTGAAATGTGCCTCTATTTCTCCATTTCCTGAACCTCATAAGAGGAGGGGCAAAGGCAGGTAATTCATCATTAATGCGCTGACAGGAAAGCAGCTATGAAAATGGAGCTAGTGGTTCCTCAAGTTATAGTTTAATACTATGCTACACATCAGTTGGGCTTGGTTTACCTCATGTAAAATTTACAGCTCAGGAGGCAAAAATGAAAAGGAGAATCATAGGATACTAAAACTGGAAGGGACCTCGTGAGGTCATCAAGTCCAGTCCCCTGCCCTCAGGGCATGACCAAGCACCATCTAGATCATCCCTGCCAGATCTTTGACTAATTTGCTCTTAAAACTGTCCAGTGATGGAGACTCCTCCCTAGGCAATTTATTCCAGTGCTTAACCACCCTGACAGTTAGAAAGCTTTTCCTAATGTCCAACCTAAACCTCCCTTGCTGCAATTTAAGCCCATTCTTGGCCTATTATGAGAGGTTAAGGCAAATATTTTTCTTCCTCCTTCTTGTAGCAACCTATTAGATACTTGTTATCATACCCCCTCTCAATCTTCGCTTTTCCAGAATAAACAATCCCCATGCTTTCAATCTTCCCTCAGTCTGTTTTCCAGACCTTTAGTCATTTTTTTGTTGCTCTTCTCTGGACCTTCCCCAATTTCTTCACAACTTTCCTGAAATATGGAGTCTAGAAATGGACATAAACAGCCAGTAAAGGACTAATCACAGAAAAGGGGCAAGTGGAGTAGAAGAAAGATTACTCATGTCTTGCTTATAACATTCTTGTTAATACATCCCAGAATAATTTTGCTTTTTTTGCAAGTATTACACTGTTGACTTATATTCAGCCTGTGGTCCACTATGACCCCTTTCTGCAGTTCTCCTTCCTAGACAGTCATTTCCCACTTTGTATGTGTGAAACTGATTATTCCTGCCTACGTGGAGTACTTTGCAGAAAGTACTTGGTTTTTTAAAGAACCAGATGCAGGAAAGCATTTAGGACATACTTAACTTAAAGCATAAACTGAGTGGAGTCACAGGGAGTGCTCATGTGCTTAGCGTTACACACATGCTGCCGTGTTTCCTGGATCAGGACCCAAGCCTTGGAGACATTTTCTTTGCCATTTACTTGACTGATATACAGCTGGATTATACACTGTGCACATGGCCCTATGCAGAGATGGTTTGGGTCCACATGGCTCTGGAGAGGAGGCACCAGGAAAGGGAGGGAAACAGAAGGTACCAGGCTTCTTGGTGGGTAGGGGAAGGCCCAAGCTCATTCTTGCCCATTTTTGGCTAATTTGCTCCTAAGCAGAAATAAAGGCTGGTCAATCTCCTCATGCCCTGCCTTGTAGGAGCAAAACAAAGGTTATGTCTACACAGCAGGCTTCTTACGCAAGAACTGTTTTGTGCAAGAGTTCTTGTGCAAAAGGTCTTGTGCAAGAGTGCGTCCACATTGCCATGTGCTTTTGCACAAGAGCATCCATGGATGCCGATGCACTCTTACGCAAGAAAGCTCTGATGGCTGTCTTGTGCAAGAAACCCTTATTGCCTGTCCACACTGCCTTCTTGTGCAAGAGGGCTTATTCCTCACGTGGACAGGAATAACTCTTGTGCAAGAAGCCCTCTTTTCTGATGCTTTACTGTGATTTACTTGTGCAGTGTAGACGCTCCGCAAGTTTTTGTGCAAGAACATTTGTTCTTGCGCAAAAAGCCTGCAGTGTAGACGGAATCATTCACAACCTGGCTCTAGGAGAGCCCCCAGGATGGGAGACAGCCGTTAAAATTGTCTTCTCCAGACTTCTCTTTCATGTTCACATTTTGAATGCGACAAGCACAGTAGCACAGAATGGATCCATAAGTACACCTTGACTTCCTTACAGCCTCTCTCTACCTCTGGAGAACCAAATCTTTTAAGGAAACATTATTCACCCACCACCCTCAGTTCACAGCACTTTTCATAAATGAAGCCTTTCAGATGACTGCATTATTGATTCACTCCTGACTTACCACAATGCTGCTGTCAGTTTTCAGAAAAGGCTACTCTTAAATTGGGAGGCTCTGCTTTTCCTTAACTTTATTACCAAAATCTCTCCCTCCCAAGGGCTATAGTAGAGCTGCTTCCTCCTGTCAGAGATAAATATTGTTTGTGAACTGAGTCGTGGCTTTGATAACTGAGTCCTTAATGTTGGAAAGCCATGAAAAGTTCCCCCTGGTCATGAAGTTCTCTCTCATTTGCTTTTTTCCTCACACCACTCTTCTCTGTCCCACATTCTTCTTTCAGTTAACCAACAAACATCTTATTATCCACTCACTGCAAGAGTCCTGCTTCCTTTTATGTGCTGTCAGGAGTGCATGCCGCTACCCACAATAAACGGACACGCACGCAGTTTATAGGTTTAACAGCACATTGTATAGACTGAGAAAAGCTCAATTCAGTCAAGAAGATTCTATAAAGCACAAGCAAGTCCAGCGCTTGTAACATAGTTCTCACATTGTTCACAGTTTCAACTGTATATTGTGCAAAGTGAAATCAGTGTTAATGATCATGAAGAATTGCTCACACAGCTCCATGGTACTTTACTGCAAAGATGGGTTATTATTTAATCTTACATGAGCAGCATCACTGTAGATGCATCCCATAATAGTCACTTGGCTTTTTCCAAATTAAAACTGTAATCAAATTAAAACTGTAATCAAATGATTTAACATGGGTATATCATTGCTGCCCTCCCTGGAAGGACTGCTCATTTGTGTATCATAGCCCCTATAATGCTGAGAATTTCTTTAACTCTAATGGTAGGGACTGAGTTTTTGGAGCAGGAACATCCAAGTGTATTCTCTCCCAGCTGCCATGAAGTTCTGAGTGAGTGTCATGTACCTCTTAACACTGAAACAATGTATTTAAATATATGGAGATATACCTATCTCATAGAACTGGAAGGAACCTTGAGAGGTCATTGAGTCCAGTCCCCTTCCCTCAAGGCAGGACCAAGAACCATCCCTGACAGATTCCTAACTGGGCCCCTCAAGGATTGAACTCACAACCTTAGGTTCAGCAGGCCAATGCTCAAACCACTGAGCTATCCTTCCCCCTGCTTTTACAAATTAAAAACCAGGTGAAAAATTTCAAAATTGGGTGACAGGTTAACTCTAACTTCAAAAAAGGGAACTTTTTGGCAGAAGTTTCTACTTTTTTCAACCAGCTCTACTTTTTTTACCACACACCCCCTAAATAAATAATGTATACGAACCCCTAGAGTGTGAAACAGCTGTGGGCTGCACAGCTGTAGATTGCACTTGGGGATTTAATTTGTGAGATTCACTTGGCAGCAAATGGCAAATGTTAGAGATAGCAAGAGCAGGAGCATGTGATCTAGAGACAGCAGGTGTGTGATAGAGTGGGCCAAAACAATGCCTGGCATAAACAGGTGCTACTCTATTGACAACAGTGGAATCACACTATGCACTGGGACTGAACCTAGCTTGGAATCTGCTTCCCCTAGAGACGATGGCTGTTTTCCACTCACTGAAAAGTGGTAAAGCGCAGAGATGCTGATGCATCCAAACAGTGTGAGGAAAAAAATACTTTTATCCTTCTCTTCGCCTCCCCCCCCCCCCCACTTCTTTATTTTAAACATTAACCTTTTAAAAAGGAAGAAAACAGTTGCAAAAACACAAGAGAAAAATTGATTTGGTCTTTTCTGTAATGTGTTTCTTAGCTCTGAGTGAACATAAAAGTTAATTTTTAAAACAGAACTAGAAAGAGTGTGAGAGAGAGAGACGGGTGGGAATAGACTGAGATGAAGGTCTTATCTTTCAACACTTACAGGGGTAGTGAGCCATCCATAAGATCAAATCCAATTCAAAAGCACAGCACACTTAATTAAGGTGGCTCCAGTGGGAAGAAGAGTAAACTTAAATTGATGAGGGGGGAAAAATAGTTATTTTCCTGTCATTTTTGTGTTGCTTATATTGAATAGAGTAATGGCCCTGCCCTTTCCTCTCAGTATCAGCATGGCAAATCCCTGGTTGTCTCCTCCCTATTTAGTAGCAGAGGGTGGAAAATGACAGAGAAATATGATGAACATGCTGCTAATTAGCTGGTGGTAACCCTCACCTTTCTTTGAAGTCAGTGAGTGATGTACTTCTCACTAGGGATCTTAAATATTGGTTAATTGAACAGTTGATTAACCTCATGAATTCTTATTGGTTACTTGACAATTCTATAATCCGTGGGGGTGGGGCTGGCAGCCAGTGCGCTCTAGCCCCACTCCAAAGGAACTCCCTGCCACTGCACTCTGCTGCCTCTGTATCAGAGGCAGCAGCACAGGGTGCCAGGTGGGAGTTGGTCCACAGGGGGAGCCAGTTTAAAAACCAGGTCCCCTCAAAGACCACTGCCTGTTACCCCATGCTGCTGCCTCTGATACTGAGGCAGCAGCCCCTGTCACGGGAAAGCTGAGCTCCCAGACCTGGCATGAGCTGGAACGGAGACGGGCCTCTTGTCTGCCTGCCTCCTAATACACTTTAAATGCAGAGCCACAGCAGGGGTAGATCCTGGACACGGCCCGAGCTAGGCTGCTGGCCAGCCTGCTAAAAAATTTACAGGCAAAGGTGGGGGAGGGAAATGCGTGTAGTCTATAGCAGTAACATACACTTTTGCTTATTTAATTGTTTAATCAACTATACTATTACATCCCTATTTATTACAGGAATGCTCAGCAGGAATGGTAAATAAGCAGTCAACTTGAAACAGAAGCTGTATTAGAATGAGACAACTGACAATCCATGTGGGAGGAGTGGGCAAACTTACCAGGGTGTTATATGTAACCCTGGCTCCTTGCGGGTCAGGGCACAATGGTAACAGTAACTTACTGCATAGAATAAAACTAGAATAGAATAAAAATAGAACTTGCTGCTTTCAGCTCCCCTCCCTATATTGTTGATAATCATATGGGTGTACTACAGTAGGGTTTTTTGAGTTTATTGAACTCCAGTATGTTTCCTACAATGCCCCATTAGCCACTCTGGCCAGCACTCTGCTGCCCTGCTATCACATAAGCAGATAAACAATGGCACCCCTCCAAACTGCAACCCTCAGGACCTTTAAAATCCATTTCCTGCTGTCCCGTATATAGGGCTTGGAGTGAAATGAAAGAGCAGAACAGTGCTAGACAGACAAACAGCCCAAAGACCCCAAGTAACTTAGCCAGATTTTGTAAAGCTACTTGGGCACTGAACTCCCAACAAAAATCAACAGGAGTTAAATGCCTAACTAAGGCGGCAGATTCTGAAGTCACATTTTTAAAGGTAGACAGATACCTAGCAGACTAAGTCTCACTTTCAGAAGCTACTTACAGTCTCCTATGTGATTTAAGTCTCCTTAAAAGTTATTGGGACTGAGGAATCTTGTGAAAATGGGTCCTGAACACTTTTGAACATTTTTTTCAGGCAACTGGTAACTATAAAATAAGGCCACATCTCTACTTGCAACGTTGGACATTGATCTTCTGGTGTTCGATTTAATGGGTCTAGTAAAGACCCACTAAATCAAATGCTGAGGTTTCCTCCAGTTTGTGCCACTACTCCTCACAGTTGTAAGGAGAAATGGAAGCTGATGGGAGCATTTGTTCTCTTTGACCTCCAACTGTGAAGACAGCACCAAGCTCAGTTTAAGGTATGTACACTTCAGCTATATTATTTACATAGCTGTTGTTGCATAGCTTAACCTGACCTTGTGGGCTGAGTATAGACCTGGCCTAAGATTCACATCTGCAGCTTTGGTTTTCCTAATCAACTTTTCCCTTCATTGTAAATTTGGACCAACAACTTCCAGGTGCGTCTGCAGAGTAAATGAAGTGTTTTTTCTGCACTGAACTCTTTTTTCTAGAGGAACAGCACTTAACTGATCTACAGCATAATACACCCAAGCAGTTGGAAGTATAATAAATTGAATGGGTGGGTATACAAGATGAAATTTGTCTCACTCATGAGATCAGACAGTCAGGATTTATTGCTATTGCCATCTAAGTAGTACTTTTGCTCCACTGTGGATTTTCTGTCACTATTGGTATCTCTGAGGTGGAAATATCAGAGAAAATGTTATCTGGGGGGTTATTGCAAAGATCCTGGGAATCAGGACATTAGATTCCCAGGATCTCTGCAATCGATTGTCTTCTTAGGGCTGTGCCACATCTTGAGCAAATCTTTTACTCCTTTCCCTCAGTTTGTAAAAGCTGATAATACTTCCTTAACTCCCAGAGGGCTGTAAGGCTTAATCAATTAATAACGGAGTAGAGATGCAGCCACTCCCCGAGGTATGACCACCTCCACTTACGACCATCCGCACTTACGACCAAAGTGGTTGTAAATGCAGATCTGAGTTACGAATGGCGATCCGCGCTTACGAACAGCACGGTTGCCATGTAACTATGGGATCCAAGTTACGAACACTTCGAGTTACGGACCAAGTGTTGGTTCGTAACTCGGGGAGCGGCTGTACTAGACTGGACTCAGCAGAACTGGGATCAAATCCCAGTTCAACGGACCCACTCAGGGTATAGCTAGACTACAAGAGTTCTTCTGGGATACTGAGGTATCCCAGAAAAACTCTTCCATGTCCAGGGACGCGTTTGCTCTTCCCTTTTTTTTCCCCCCCTAGAAGAGCAAGTGCGCTTTTTCGGAAGCCCCTGTATTCCTGGTTCCATAAGGAGGCTTCTGAAAGAGGGTTATTTTCCAACATTTGGCCCAGTATAGATAGGCCAAATGTCAGAAAAGCCTCTTCTGACAAAAAGGAGCCAAAAAAGCGGCAGTGTAGCCATACCAGCAGTGACCAGTGCTTTTGTCCTTTTTTATTTGGGCTAGGGACCACAAAGACTGGAAGTGGCCCAGCTCTCCCCAGACCTCTGAGAGGGTCTGCCATTGCTTTCCAGAGTATTGGCGAGGATGAGCACTGCTCAAATCCTGGCTCTGTACCAGGTCCTACCCCTGTACCAGGTCCTACCCCTGCTACAACCCTTCCTTAGAAGGAGCCAGACTTTACAGCGTACAGGCTCAGGTCGACCATACCTGAATTTGATAATGGAATCGACCATGGGCTCTCAAACTTTTGTTGTCTGAAGGGACCACAGTGCAATAGAGTGACATCATGACTCCAGCAGGGGGACTGAAGCCTGAGTCTGCCTGAGCCCCACATGAGGGGGGGGCTAAAGCCAGAATCCCAGCATCCTAAGGTGGGGACTGGGGGCGGGGGTGGAGGGGGGAAGAGAAAGAGGCAAAGCTGAAGCTCAAGGACTTCAGCCCCAGGCACATAGCCCTCAATCGGAGTCCTGCAGGCCCAGGCTAGGCAGTGGAGCTCAGACTTCAGCCCCAGTCTGTCTATGGCGGCTTTTGCGACCCATCTGCACCACAGCTTGAGAACCACTGAATAGAGCACATGTTGATAAACTTTGCAATTTTTCCTAGATTGGAGCCACTTGAAAGTCCTTGATAACATGATTAGAATTCAAAATGACCTTGACCTTTTGGAAAATTGGCCTTTTGGCAACAACTCTCCATGTCAGCTGGGTTGCAGAGCTTAGGGATTTAAAGAAACTCCAAGACTCCTCTACATTTAAGTCAAAGATACAAATAACAAATAATAAAAAAGTCTAGAATGTCTGTTCTGGGCAAAAGGAAAATAACTTCCACTGCCTGAACAGCCACTTCAAGAAGGGTTTTGAATAGAGCAGAATAGGATCAGACTGTTCATGGTGGGAGGGGGTGGAAACCCATCCACACAAAGACTGAATTACCTCGAGGACTGGAGTAATAGAAATAGGAGGATATTGGAGAACAAGATCACGTGCTTTGGGAAGCAAACCGCCCTGCTAGCAATCGAGGAGCTTCCCCCCTTGCACAGTGTGTACATGACAGAAGTAGATACATGTGTATTTGCCACAGGACAATTATGAATCTGATGTAGTTCTGAAAGACAAGGGATACAATGACATTAATAGTTGCCAGAAAGAATTGTTAAGACCTCGCCCAGCATATGATTGTCAGCTGTATTCCAGTGTGACTTCATCCTCCAATGAAGTGTCTGAGGCTGTGAGGGAAAGGAGGTTGCTGCCTACCAGTGTCACCACAAGCTTATGCACCAGCTTGACCTGAGAGCCAGGAGGTGCCACAGCAGGGGGCAAAAGCAGCATAGCTAATGGGGAGGCCACAGGGTCGTGAACCTACATCAGCTCTGAGCTAGAGTTGCCTCCTACCTGCTTCTCATACGTAGGCAGGCAGACTGGCTCTTCTCAGCTCTGAGCCCAGCTCTGCAGGGGCAGCTAAGACATTGGGGGGAGTGGAGAGGGGAGGAGACAAGAAAAAAAGAAGTGAATGGTGATGCACATGCCTGGGGCAGCATTCCCTTTAATTTATGCCACACATGGATGGAGAAAATGATGTGTCCCAACAGAGGTGGGCACTCTGATCAGCAGGGTGACATTGACTCGCTCCTGGGTGGCCACCCAAGCACACAGCTTACAAGGAAGCACTGGCCTGTAGTGCCCGCTTAAGGTATTTAAAGCTGGCAACCCTAGAGGTGATGGAAAAGCTAGCCCCAAGAGGAGTCTTGGAAGGAGCGCTTTCCTGAGGGATAGCATCTAGTCCAAGGCATCCCTGTCTGTTTTGTAGGCAGAGAAGGGATGCCATTCTGCTAATGCAGACAGTGGTTATTACAAGCAAGTATGCGCTTCTCTAACCTACTCAGAACAAGATCAGGCTTCCTTTGTTCCTGTTCTATTAACTAGCTGTTGTTGAGGAGTCCCTTACTGTTTAGAGGAGTCTTTCAGGTGCCTGGTTCACAAATAGCAAAAAGTATGTTTAGTGGTATCAGCACATCTCTTTGCATGCATACAACAGTTGAATGTGTGTTGCATGAAGTGGTGTGTGAAACTAAGATAAAGCCTTGCTCTAAAACCTGCAAGATGTGATTACATTCCTGAAACTTGATATTGCACAAAGTAGGACCTAAAGATTTTTTTTTTTTTGAGAGAGAGAGACTACTGCTGCATCAGTCTAAGATCAGCAACAAGTACTGCAATTCAAAACACCCCCACTGAATTGGTTACATGGGAGAGGCAACAAACCCAGCTCTCACCCAATATTGCATTCGCCTACATATTAGATCCTCTGTATCTGCTCTGAGTCCGCCTTTCACTCTACCACTTGTAGAGAACAAGGATGAGAAACCTCCACAGTAAAGTGGCTATTTCCCTCAGCCCCAGAGACTTTTCTGGCTATAACTATTCCAAGTTAATTAAATGTAATCTCTAGTCAACTGCTACTCAAGCACACATACTCTGTGTAAGAGAAATTTGAGTTTGTGTATATAACACCACCTCCCCAATAATTGCCAGACAAAGGCAAATCCATACTTCAGGACTATGGCCCTAATTCTACAAGAAGTGAAGCAGATCAATACAGTGGTATGTTGCAATGGTCATAAAGAGTTGTTTATTGACAGGTAAATGCCAAACAGTTGATGCAATCAGCTTACAATAGAGACCTGCAGAAGTCATTCAGTTTTAGTACCCGCTTCAGTGAACTATTTGACAATTCTCATGATACAAATGTTTACTTGTGCTGCCATAACAGTGCAGGAGTTCCCAAACAGCTTTTTTTTAAGCTCACCCACAGACTGAACTATGCAGAAGTGCACCACATGCTTCCAGTAACTCAAGTCTAGTTATGATTGTTATTATCTCTAGAGAAATAGACACCAAGGGATGTAGATGGGGGAGGGGGTGTTTACCTCAAGTTTGACTTCATCCACTGCAGAAAGAAGTCTGAAATGAAGACATCCCATAGAGGAGCTATGCTCAGAAAGCTGAAAATACATTACTCCCAGACCCTTTACATAGGGGCATAGCATTTACAGCAGTTAATTATCCTTTTAAAGTATAGCTGTTTCATTTGTGTTTTCCTGTAATATACATACTAGCCAATTCCCATTTTGTTGGGAATATATTGTCCTTTCCCGATAGGAAGAGAGTTACTGCAATGGAGGTCATTCGTTCTCAGATGGGCTTTTAACTGTTACAGGTATTTTAGTCTGATCCTGTTCACTACTTCATTCCTGAGAGCAGGAGGTCTTAGCCATAGAATTAGTGTTATGTTGTCAGTCATCTGCGTAGGTGGCCATTTCAGTGACTATTATGAGCCTGAACTGGAGCCAGTTTGTTAGTCGTCAGATGCTGTAGCATTTGCCTTCTCAGCATCCTCTTTAGTTGAGGGTGCCCGAGGTCGGGAAGCTTCTACTTCACAGTCAGGCTCTGAAGCTTGAGGGGCCTCGCTGCTAGCAGCATCATGATGTTCTGGCAGGTCTGCCTCTGCACTCTTGCTGACCACCGCTTCGTCTTGTGTGGCATATCCCTGGCTTACTACAAAGTCTCCCTCTCTTGCCTGCTCTTCAGCCATGAGCTGAGGACCTTCATCATTTTTCACAGCCTCTGAGATCACTGCTATAGTTTCCCCATTTTCTTTGGCAGTATCTTCTAGCTCAGTGGCTGCTTCTTTAATCTCCTGGTCAGTAGGTTTATCATCAGACACAGCAAACCCCTTCTTGCCAAGTCTGGCTCCCATCTTTGGATCTGGATCGGGTCTGAGAAGGAGAATACAACAAGGTTTGGGTGCCAGGCTTCTGTTGAGTATCTGACTAAGTTGCAACAGAAATACTAGCAGTAGTTCATATTTAAACTTTTACTCATGCAGCAAGTGTAAGATATGGGTATCACAGTTCAGTGTAATTGTCCTGAAGCATGGTGTTCCCAGTAATCACCAAATTATTTGAAGGAATATCAGAGTCACTAAACTTACCATACAAGCCATCCATGGATCTTAAGATAGGCAAAGGGCAATTTGAGTTTTTTTTTTTTTTAAAAAAAAAAGCTTCAGCTCCTTATTCAGGAGGGGCATGTTGGTTAAGCTTGCTGCTAAGCTTGGACAGAAGAGCAGAATTTAAGCCACAGCTCTCTTTAATGCCTTATCAGAGGAAGAAACAGCTGTCTAGTAGGGCTTGCATCTTGCTGCAGCAGAGCGCAGACTTCAGTATGACTAATGCAAGCATCAGCAGCAGTGACAGTCAGTAACTCTAAGCACAGGTCACACACACACCCCCACCATCTGTTTTAAAGTACAGGTCTCTGCAAACATACAGAGTTTGCTGTTGCTAGTTGAGTCCATCTCAGATTTGGACAGTTTAGTGCTAGCAAGCCAGCAGAGTGGTTAGTAGAACAAGGGATCTGAGTCAGATTGCATTTATCCCTGCTTGCGTTTTGTAGATAGCAGTAGAATGTCTGCAGAATGAGTTTTGCCACATGGTCTTCAGTGCCACTGAAGAACCCAGCCTAATATAATGCTAGTAATACATATTATCCTACAGTCACTAAGAAACAAAGGAAAGCTTTTTTTGAGGCTTGGGAGGAGGGGAGCAAGAGGTGGCAGCAGCTAGTTTGGCTCCAGAACATAACAGAGCAGTTGTTCAGCAGGGGTTACAACACTAAACCATGACAAGGCATGCACCATTAGGTAATGGATGAATACTTCAGCACATGGTGACATATGAAGCCTTCAGCCACCCAAGAAGTTCAATTGTCTCTTAATGCATACCCTGTCACAGCTTATTGACATAAGAGTAAGTCTTCTCCTCTTTTCAATAGCACTATTTGTTTATACTTCTGATGCACATGGCCTACATTGATTTTGGAAGAGCCAGCTATATTTAAGCATGCATTTGGGGCTAAATGTAGACAAGCCTTCTTCCTGTAACTTGACAGTTTAATGGAGTTCATTCACACACACACACACACACACACACACACACACTTGTAGTCACCCTAACATTTGTATCAAATCTTAACTGCTCTTGATCATGATGTTAGTACCCTAGATCATAGACTAGATACCCATAAGAGCACAAACACTTAGCTAGAGATAGCCACATCAAGCAACCTTGCTATTACTAGAACAACCAGTTGTAACATAGAGCTCAAACACTGAGAAACCACAATTTTAACAAATTGAGAGAAGAAAAAAATAACTTTCTTACCAGCCTACAGGGAAAGCTAAGCAAATACACTTTAACAGCTTGTGCAAATACTTCTTAAGGTACTTTTATACCACTCATGCTCTTCTTAAATAGGGATTGGTAGCCTCTAAATCCTCCCCAACTTCCTGCTCATTGGTTCCACCTAATGAGTGTTTCCTACCTCCATTACATATTCATGACTCCATATACTACGTGGCTCATTGGCCTTAAATTAGATGGCCCATCCCCTTGATTTATGTAGCTGAGCTGCATTGAATTGCATGATAAGGTTAATTGATTACAAAGCTTTCCAATTTGTTGAGATACTGCTAAACATGTGGGAACATGATGACTACATTGAGTGGATCAGTAATCTCCAGCACAGGGTGAGCCAATGTTACAGTAAAATATTTGCTTTACAATAGCCCCCTACTCAGACCAGGGCTCCATTATGCTAGGTACTGTACCTAGTAAGAGATCATCTGTACCCTGAAGAGATTACAATGTAAATAGGTGTGATGGGTGGGGAAACAGGCCCAGAGAAGTCATGGGCCAGACCAACAAATAAGGTAGTTAGACTTCTATATTCCATTGATTTCAATGAAAGTAATGAGTCTACATACTTTTCTGGATCTAGGCCAAAGATACTCCTGCAGGGTTACAAAGGAAAGGGGTGACAGAGCTGGGACTAGAACCCAGCACTTCTGTATTTCAGGACAGCATCCTAGCCACTGGAGCCATACCATTTGGCAATAGTCATGCTGCTGTTCCCCTATACCTTCAGCTGGCTCTGATTCTGCCGCTCCCCCACTGCATTTGCTCATGGGGGTTTCACGTTCCATAAATTGTTGCAGGATTAGGCTCCAACTGTCCAATGCACATGCATTATTCACACAAGCTGCTGACTTCTGCAAAGATATTGTGCCAGGGAAACACTGCACAGCAGCTCAGGCAGATGCAAACAGCTGGGGCATTGTACTGAAATGCTCATGATATTATCCAGTAACGAACAGCTGCAAGGAGCCTGATTCCCGTCTCTGCTTGCCTGTAAGTGGCACACACCTTACCATGTTAGCTGTGGTACGAAGACTGTTAAACAAAGTCCCAGACTGTGTATGGTGTTTAGGCACCCAATTCCTGTTGAAGGTTGCATTGAAAGCATGAGGTGCTTTTCCGGAAAAAGCAGGAGGTGCTTTTACTATCCCATTCTTGTGCTTGACTGCCCATCACAGAAGCAAGCATCTGCAATGTGGAAAGCAGGACACCCTGAAATTCCAAATGACACCGGCCCATACACACACAGCAGGGACACAGTATGGCTGCGTCTAGATTGGCATGATTTTCCAGAAATGATTTAACGGAAAAGTTTTCTATTAAAAGCATTTTCGGAACAGAGTGTCTAGATTGGCACGGACACTCTTCCACAAAAGCACTTTTTGCAGAAAAGCATCCGTGCCAATCTAGACGCGGTTTTCCGCAAAAAAGCCCCGCTCGCCATTTCCGCGATCGGGGCTTTTTTGAGGAAAACAAATCTGAGCTGTCTACACTGGCCCTTTTGTGCAAAAGGACTTTTGCCCGAACGGGAGCAGCATAGTATTTCTGCAAGAAGCACTGATTTCTTACAGTAGGAAGTCAGTGCTTTTGCGGAAATTCAAGCGGCCAGTGTAGACAGCTGGCAAGTTTTTCCGGAAAAGCGGCTGATTTTCCAGAAAAACTGGCCAGTCTAGACACAGCCTATATGTATCAATCATGCCCTTGAGCCAATAGCAGAGTCAGACAGGATAAAAGAGATTGGCAGATCTAACCCCCGAACTGAATCTCAAAATTTGGTAATGAAAACCTATCTTAGATGTATTAAAATACCACTTTTGGGGGCATGTATGTTTTGTTGATTTGAGTTTCTTTTGGCCTTAATATTACCCTCTTCGGACTTTGCCCTGAATTCAAGTCTGGTGCTTCCCTGCGTAAAAACAAACTAGTTCCCCCTTAGCTAGTATCTGTGAGAATATTAGACTCTAGAGATGTCACCAAAACTTCTTCCAACAGGATTCATAATGCCTAGGCTAACAAGGCCTCTGGTTTGCTGATTTCTTATCTCACACGCTTACTTTTAAGCATTTGCAGAGGGGCTTCAATTCAACTAAAGAGTCCAGGCAACAGATGATTCTAACCCACCATCAGACACATTTTTCCATCACTGCTTTCCATCGCTTTTAACTATTACTTTTGGCTCATCTTGGTTCAGTCTCTTTCAACATTCTTTTCTTATGTCAATGTAGAGGACTGTACTTGCTTTGGTGATTTTGTCTAGTTTCAGTTTGGTTTTATGAAAAACAATCCCATTCCAGGCACATCCCATTTTCCTGACACAACCAAATCTTACATTGATTTAAGTTATGTTAAGAGGAAATTGGGTACTGAATTTAGTAGTCCCTAGCTCTTACCATTTAAGAGGTGTTGTTGATCAAACAGACAGGCCATTTTTTAAAATATATATACAGCAGATTCCCATTGACTTATTTTACTTTGACCATTTCCTGCCATGAAGGTTTCATTAATAGCTGAATAACACATATAAGACTGAGAATATTAAAACACTTGGGCTACCTCTTGTGACGTAGTGGGGGGGTAACCTGCTAACTCTCTGGCTGCTGTCTGTAGTTCCACCGAGCAGACAAGCGATGAGTCACTATGCAAAGAGGGTATCCCAACTGGTTTGGCCAGCTGACCCCCATGGAGAGGAACAAAGGAAGGTGGATGCTGCCCTGGCTGGGGGCAGGGCTGGAAGAGGGGAGTTAGTTCCTGGCTGGAAAGCAGGGAAGAAGGAACTGGGGAGGGGACTGGGATCCCCCCATCTCAAAGGGGGCACTGAGGCCTCTTAGCCCCAGTTCCTGTAACCAGATTACATCTGTGCTGTGCTGTATCCTGGAGGAGCAATAAACCACCCTCAATTCCACTGGCTGGTGGAGTCTGTTTGTGCCGTTTCGGGGTGCAGGAGACGGGGGACCCTGAACGCGCCGTCACACCTCTACACTGCCCTCTCTTGTGCAAGAAAATATGCAAATGAGGCAAAGCAGTGAATATCGCTGTGCCTCATTTGCATACTTAATGAGCTGCCATTTTTGCTCAAGGGGCTTTTGCGCAAGAGCTGTTCTTCCTGAAAAGAAGCCGCAGAACAGCTCTTGTGCAAGAGGGGGGTTTTGCGCAAAAAGGAGCTATGTAGTGTTCTTCCTTCGACTCCCTGCTGCGCAGACAGCACCCAAAGCCAAATTAAGCTATTTTGATTTAAGCTACACAATTGATGTAGCTGCAGTTGCATAGCTTAATTCGACTTTAGCCCTGCTGTGTAGACATGCCCACAGAGAGTACCATCAACTCTAAGGAAAGGGCTGCAGTCAGTTGCCTAGGCTGTCTCCTGAATCAGAAACAGCATTTACATATATGCTCAGTAGCATTTTCCACTTAACCCACAGAAAAGGCCACTGTGAAGTTATTTTTTCACTCCCATCCCTTGTCCATATCCCCTTAATTATCAGATATAAACAGAAAGTTTAAGAATGGAAAACAGAATTTATTGAGAATGAGCAGTTGATGAATTCAGGTAGCAACACAAATTACATGCCTACCAATACTCACATAAATATCATGCGTTGTACTCCAGTTTAATGGGGACACTTTTTGCATTTGTACAGTTTTAAAAAGATACAGAACTTAACTGCATCTGGTTTGGTTTGTCAGATAAGGCTGGTTACTCAATAAGGGTACGTCTACACAGCACCCTAAACTCGAAAAAAGATACGCAATTTGTGCTATGCAACTTGTCTATCTCCTTTCAAATCTATTTCGAAATACAGGCAGTCCCCGGGTTACGTACAAGATAGGGACTGTAGGTTTGTTCTTACGTTAAATCTGTATGTAAGTCGGAACTGGCGTCCAGATTCAGCCGCTGCTGAAACTGACCACCAGTTCCGACTTACATACAGAATCAACTTAAGAACCCCAAGCGTCCCCAAGTCAGCTGCTGCTGAAACTGATCAGCAGCTGATTCCAGGAAGCCCGGGGCAGAGCAACTCTGCCTCGGGCTTCCTGTAGTCAGCGCTGGTCAGTTTCAGCAGCAGCTGACTTGGGGATGCCTGGGGCAGAGCAACTGGGGTGCTGCTGGATTGCTCCAGTAGCGCCGCTCCTCGGCGCTACTGGACCAACCCAGCAGCACCCCATCTGCTCTGCCACAGGCGTCCTGATTCAGCCGCTGCTGAAACTGACCAGCAGTGGCTAAATCAGGATGCCTGGGGCAGAGCAGCTGGGGTGCTGCCGGGTTGGTCCAGTAGCGCCCAGAGCGGCGCTGCGGGACCAACCGGCAGCGCCCCAGCTGCTCTGCCACAGGCGTCCGGAGAAAAGACTAGTCTGCTGGGGGGGGGCGTACTAGCTGCACCCCCCCCCCCACCCCAGCAGACCAGGAAGACGCGGGCGGCGGACCGAGACGCACCGCGGTCCCGCCGCCTGGGTCCTCCGTGGCTTTGCTCCCCGTCTCCCTGGTCTGCTGGAGACCAGCAGACCAGGGAGACGGGGAGCAAAGCTCCTGAGGACGCCAGAAGCGGGACAGCCGCGGGGCATCTGGGCTGTCCCGCTGCCGGCTTCCCCGAGGCTTTGCTCCACGTCTTCCTGGTCTGCAGACCAGGGAGACGCGGAGAAAGCCCAGGAGTACACGGGCAGCAGGACCGCGAGGTCCTGCAGTCCGTGTCCTCCGGGGCGAGCCCCGTTCGTAACTGCGGATCCGACGTAAGTCGGGGACTGCCTGTAGCTTATTTTGAAATTTGGCACATCTGCACAGCACCACA
Source organism: Pelodiscus sinensis (assembly GCF_052426305.1). Lineage (NCBI taxonomy): Eukaryota > Metazoa > Chordata > Testudines > Trionychidae > Pelodiscus > Pelodiscus sinensis. The sequence continues at coordinate 5,234,711 of NC_143076.1, read as the reverse complement.
TTTCAAAATAACACACTGTTTGGAGCCGTCCCTTATCCCTCGTGCAACAAGGCTTACCAGAATGGCGAAACAGCACGCCCATCATTTTGAAAAATATTTTGAAATAAAGGTTGGCTTGTGTAGACACGGGGTAGCTATTTTGGGATTTCTCTGCTATCCTAAAATATCTATGCAGTGTAGACATACCCTGAGGTGGGCTGGCTGAGAAGGCTAAGGCTGGGTGCCACATACTCTGAAGCCAGGAGGGCTGCCCACAGCCTGCTCTCCAGAGTTGGGGGCCTTTCCACCATGGTCTGGGGAGACTGTGCGATGCCTGCCCTCCCTCTCTTCAGTGCCAATACAGGGGAAGGCTGGGCCTGCATGCCACCCACTGGGGAGGAGGTGGTCTGCCCCTACAGTGGGGGGTACTTGGCTCCCTTGGGGTCATGGGTAACAGGTACAGGCTGGAGGCTTGCGTCCTCCAGCCCTAGGTTCACCCACTGCCCATGGGTGTATTACTGATTTATAGGAAGGCAATAGGATGTTTTGTCTTCTGTATCCCTGTCTTAATGATTCCCAACATTCTGTTAGCTTTTTTCACTGCTCCCACACGCTGTGTGGGTGTTTTCAGAGAACTGTCCACAATAACCTCTCAGGAGAGATCTAGGAGTAACAGCTAATTCAGAGCGCATCATTTTATATGTATAGTTTGGATTATATTTTCCAAAAATGTATTACTTTGCATTTATGAACACTGAATTTCATCTGCCATTTTATTGCCCACTCACCTAGCCGAGTGATCCTTTTGAAGCTCTTTGCAGTCTGCTGTGGACTTAACTAGCTTGAACAATTTTGAATCATCTGCAAATTTTGCCTCCTCCTTGGATTACCCCTTCTGTAGATCATTTATGAATATATTGAATAGGAGCAGATCCACTACAGACCCCAGGGGATACACGTAGTTACCTCTCTCCATTCTGAAAACTGACTGTTTATCCCTCCCCTTTGGTTTCTGGTGGGTTTCTTGCAATGTCCATATAGCAGGTGGAGCCTCAGATCCTGGTGCAGCAGCATTGTCCTCAAGAGATAACTGCAGACAGCTGGTTTTCCATCTCTCTGGGGCCAATCGACGGCTAGATCTTGATCTCATGCTTAGCATGTGTAAAATGCTGCATCTTAATTTCTTGTGTTGCCTCAGTTTCCTGCACAGTCTGCAAAACAGAGTCATCTTCTCCAGTCTCTTCCATGACATGTGCACAGGAGCGGCCAAGGCCGGCTGCAGCAGCTGGCGCCCTAGGCAGGGCGGTACAATCGGCACCCCTGCTTGCTCGGCTGTCAATGGCCGTGACATCATCATCGGGTGCCCAGGCCAGCGGTGCCCTAGGCAGCTGCCTAGCTCGCCTAGGCTCACGGGCCGCCCCTGCATGTGCAACAGTGGGGCACTCACCAGTCCTTTGGGTGATGGCTTGTTGCAGCATTAGGCCAGAAAATGCTGCGACCTTTCCATAGGGCTCTGTGTCACAGGCTGCATCTTTATCTCTTGGTCAATGGCTGCTGCATCTTATTATTTAGACTTCTAGTGTTTGTGTGTAAGCACTGTGAAAATTTGTCACTGTTTATCTGTCTGCCATTTCCTGATACGTGTGCTAGTCTCTTTTTTCTCATCTGATCTTACCCATACTTTATCATCTTCCATTCTCTCCTCCTTACTAGCACCCAGAGAATCTCTATTAGGCGGCCCTCCCTTAAGAGATGTCTCTGTCCTATCCGTGTACTCCTCCGCACACGTTGGCTTTCCCCCAGCCCTTGGTTTAAAAACTGCTCTTCAACTTTTTTAATGTTAAGTGCCAGCAATCTGGTTCCATTTTGGTTGAAGTGGAGTCCATCCTTCCTATATAGGCTCCCCCTTTCCCAAAAGATTCCCTAGCTCCTAATAAATCTAAACCTCTCCTCTCTACACTATCAACTCATCCATGAAGTGAGACTGCAGTTCTGCCTGCCTACCTGGGCTGAGCGTGGAACTAGAAGCATTTTAGAGAATGCTACCATAGAGATCTTGGATTTCACTCTCTTTCCTCGTGGCCTTCCTCTCTCATACCCTTCCCTCCGTCATTAGTACCTACGTGTGCCATGGCCACCAGCTTCTACCCAGCAGTACACATAAGTCTATCCAGCTGTCTCAAAAGATCAGCAACCTTTGCACCAAGCAGGCAAGTCACCATATGGTTCTCCCGGTCGTTACAAACCCAGCTGTCTATATCTCTAATGATCAAATCCCCCATTACTAACATCTGCCTTTTCCTAATGACTGGAGTTCCCTCCCCCGAAGAGGTATCCTCAGTGCAAGAGGATACCACAACATCATCTGGAAGGTGGGTTCCAACTGTGGGATGGTTTCCCTCTACTCCAGAAGAATGCTTTCCTTCCCTGAGCCTTTCACCCACCTTAAATAATACAGGGGCTGTCCAACTGGAGGTGGGACAGTTCTATAGTATCCTGGAAAGCCTCATCTACATACCTCTCTGCCTCTTAGCTCCTCCAATTCAGCCACTATGGCCTCCAAAGCCTGTACATGGTCTCTGAGGGCCGGGGGCTCCTTGCACCAAATGCACACATATGCCACCTGGCCACAAGGCAGGTAATCATACATTGGGTGCAATAAACAGGATAACCCCACTCTGCTGCTCGGCTTCTGCCTATATTCCCTTCCTACAAGTAAGTCGATTATTGATAGGGTTTTTATTTAAAACAGGTAGTTTTGGTTTTAATTTAGTTTAAGAGTTTTAAAGAATGCCAAGTGTACCTAACTATCTTTCAACTCTCCCTCTAAACTCCCTCACGAAACTCCCTGTTACTTGCTCCTGGTCTTCTTTAGTCATCTCTAAATAACTGTGAATTAGCAGTACTTCATATCTAACCTGAGCGATTCATAACCAATTTACCTGATTTAGTCAACATGCAGTTTGTACAAAGCTCTGTCTTCCTATATATTTTAGAAATGTGCATCTGTCTGTCCATCTGCGAGTCCATTTGTTCAAGAACTCCTCCTATATGGTAAGAGCTAGGGGTATGCAGCTTCCTCTTATTAAAACTTAAGCAAGGCCAGGGTTTGATTGCACCAGGATAATATGACTTGCGTGGAATTAGACTGTTTCTTATAAAACTAGCCAATTAGCCCGTCATAAAATGGGATTTTCAGGTCTTCTCTCCTGAGCTCTCTCGTTCTGTCTCTCTCTCTCCTCATGCTGCCTCCCCCCCTCTCTCTCAGCTCTCCTCCGCCTCCTGCCTCTCTCTCCGTCTCTTTCTTTCTCTTCTCCCCCTCCTGCCTCTCACTCTCTGTTTCTCTTCTCCTCCTCCTCCTGCCTCTCTCTCCCCTCTGTCTCTCCTGCTTCCCTTTCACCTTCCTCTTCCCTCCTGCTGTGGTGCTTGGCTGAGGGCTGCCTGCTCAGCCGGGCTGCCACGAGGGAGGGGGGAGGGTTAGGGGGTTAGGAGGGTTAGGAGGCCAGGGGACAGGGCCATGTGCGTCACCGCCCTTCCTTTCCCTCCTACCCCGGGGGAGCCCAAACAGCCCCTTGCGCTGCTGGCTCCCCAGGCAGCCTGGCTGAGGGGTGCAGCCCTCAGCTGAGTGCCACAGCGGGAGGGGAAGGGGGCGGTGATGTACACGACCCCGCCCCCTGGCTGTGTATGTCACCGCCCCACCCCCTTCCCTTCCCTCCGTAGCGGCTCGCTTGCCATCGCTTGCTCCCCCGCCGGCTTGCTCCCCTGCTGGGAGCGCTGCTCAGCTGGGCCCGGCGGGAGCGCTGCTCAGCTGGGCCCGGTGGGAGCGCTGCTCAGCTGGGCCCGGTGGGAGCGCTGCTCAGTTGGGCCCGGTGGGAGCGCTGCTCAGCTGGGCCCGGCGGGAACGCTGCTCAGCTGGGCCCGGTGGGAGCGCTGCTCAGTTGGGCCCGGTGGGAGCGCTGCTCAGCTGGGCCCGGCGGGAACGCTGCTCAGCTGGGCCCGGTGGGAGCGCTGCTCAGCTGGGCCTGGCGTGGCAAGCGGCCCTTTGGGGTCCGTGCTCCCCACGCATGGGGAACGCGGACCCCAAAGGGCTGCTTGCTGCTGCTTGCTCCCCTGCCGGGGCGGAGCTGAGCGGCGCAGCACTGGGCCGAACTGCCACGGAGGAGGGGAAGGGGGGCGGGGCGGTGACGTACACGGACAGGGTAGGGCCGTGTATGTCAGCGTTACAGGCGCACAGACAATGGGCTACTATATATATGATGGAAAGGGAGGTGTCAGAGGAGGGAGCTATACTGCAGAATGACCACACGGCAGTGGCAATGAGTCAGAGATGGGGGTCCAAGACCGCTATAACCCTGTTAAGCCACCCCTCCCCCCTTGGGGTGGAGAAAGGAAGAGCCATCTACTATATCTTTCAGAGAGTTTGTCTGTCTGTCTGTGTGTCCTCCAGCTGGAGGGCATGTACCATTCCCCCAGCTGTGCCTGCTGGAGCTGCAGCAGCCAAGGACAGGTGCTTCTCACCTGTCCCCAAGCTGCTGCACTGAAAGAGAGCTGGGGTTGTCCTGTCTCCCTGGGGCAGCCATTGCAGCTCCTGTGTGGTCATTCTGCAGTACAGCTCCCTCCTCTGACTCCTCCTTTTCCATTTTATAAGAAATACTCTGGATACGTCTACATCACGCATTCTTGCACAAGAAGATATGCAAATGAGGCACGGCGATGAATATTGCCATACTTCATTTGCATACCTAATGAGCCACCTTTTTTGCGCAAGGGGCAAATAAGAGGTAGAACGACTCTTGCACAAGAGCGGGTTTTTGCACAAGAAGGAGCAGTGTAGACTACTCCTTGGGCAAAAGCCCTTTGTGCAAAAATGGTGGCTCATTAGGTATGCAAATGAGGCATCGCCACGCTTCATTTGCACATCTTCTTGCACAAGAATGCACAATGTAGACGTAGTCTCTAATTCCACGCAAGTCATATTATCCTGGTACAATCAAACTCTGGCCTTTCTTAAGTTTTAATAAGAGGAAGCTGCATACCCCTAGCTCTTACCATATAGGAGGAGTTCTTGAACAAATGGACTCGCAGATGGACAGACAGATGCACATTTCTAAACTATATAGGAAGACAGAACTTTGTACAAACTACATGATGACTAAATCTGGTAAATTGATTATGAATCGCTCAGGTTAGATATGAATCCCTCATCTCCATCCCCTTCCCAGAACAATGACTTAAATGGAGAAAAACAAAACTTATTTGAGCTAAGTACCCAAGCAACACCAGATAAGTCTTCTTTTAATCTATAAAACTGAACAAAGCTAGATTTTAATATTTTCTGTAATTAGACCTTGCCTTAAAAAAACCACACAGATGCAAGAACAAAAACAAAAACACCCAACCCACCAAATGGCAGTATGTGATTTTACACATTCTCCAGTGGTTGCAAAGGCTCTGTGGTAATAATGAAGAGAGGTTGGGGCTCATGAAGCAATTTGGAGATTATTTACATTGTGGAATCGATAACACACTAAGACATAACATTAATCTGCCATTATGGAATGGTCTTTTCCTGGTTCTGAGGATGGCTAATATGTTAAGAGCATTTACTTTAATTAAGTGACTTCATAGTTTAAATTCTATTGATTTTCAGTGAAACTTAGGTGCTTGTGAAAATTTACTTTGCATCTTTGTTATTCAGAGAAGTTTGTATTCAGACAGGATACTTTCTAGAGGCCCATTAATGTTTTAAAACAATAAAGAAGAAAATAGGCCCCTTTTAATTTGAGAACAGTAACAGCTACATACGTCTCATCTAATTGCTTTACGAGACTAAGAAATGAACAGCAGCAACATTGTGATTATAGTCCATAAGCTGCAAGAAGTAAAGAAAGTCTCTCTTGACATATGCTGTTATTACTAGTAAGTTGCAAGAGCGGGGACACATGCAACTCCCAGTTACACTGGCACTCATTAAATCACAACAATAGGCTTACTAGTGTCTGAAGATAAAGTTTGGTTCAGCAATACCTTGAGGAAGAAATAAAATAGCCATTATAATAAATGACCCAGGAAAGCATTAGAACTTAAATGGAAAGAGGATATAAACAAATATCTGCTTATCAACTCAATATGAAATTTCTTCCAAATTAACCTTAATAGCTCTAAAACTGCAGCCTGTGTCAGTTTCACAACACCTACGTTGAAAATGTCAGACTGGTCTTAAATAGGGTTGAGAAGTCACACAGAACCGCTTCCTCCAGCTTCATGAATATTAGTTTCACTGAATTACTATTCCTTTGCAGCATGTTTCCTATCTACATGGGGACGGAGGAGAATTCTATGGCTTTTGGAACATTGTGGCTGATCTTAAATTCAGATTGTAGATTTATATGTATGTGGAGGGCCATTTTCTGTATACATATGCCAAGTAAAACTGAAATGTAACATGCTGTGCCATATGTCCATACAAATCCATAATCACTTAACAATGCATGATGTAGACCAGTGGTCTCCATCCTTTCGAAGCACGAGATCACTTTTTGAATTTAAGTGCAAGCCAAGATCTACTTCAAACCCAAATATCCTTGCCCCGCCTCCTTTGTGCTCTTTGCCCCGCCCCTGCTCACGCCATCCTCCCTCCCTCCCCCATCCTCACTCACTTTCACCAGGGTGGGGCAGAGGGTTGGGTGCAGGTTCTGGCCTTGGGCAAAGGGATTTAGAGTGTGAGGGGCTCTGAGCTGAGCTTGGGATGGGCAGTTGGGATGCAGAAGGGGTTTCTAGGTGCAGGCTCTGGAAGGATGTTTGGATGCATGGGGGCTCAGGGCTAGGGCAGGGGCTTGAGGTACAGCAGGTAGTTCATGACTTGGGTAGGGTTTCAGGATGTGGACTCCAGTTGAGCACTGCTTACCTCAGGTGGCTCCTGGGTGATGGTGTAATGGGGATAAGGCAGGCTCACCCCTGCTTTGGCCTTGCACCACTCCCAAAAGCAACCAACAAACTTGCTCCATACCTAGTCCTGTTGTGCCTCATCTCTGCTCTGTGGAGACAGGGGGGAGAAGGGGGCACCTTGACATCAGGACCCTCCTCTCCCTCCCCTGCCCTGCCCAGCAAGCAGGAGACTCCTGGGGCAACAGCTCCAAGGCAAAGGGCCAGAGATGTGCAGCAGTGGAAGGAGCAAAGCTGAAGTGCTCGTACTTGATAGTCTCTTGGCCAAACCAGTCAGGATCACCTATCAGAGGCTCCAAGATCTACCAGTCGATCCCGATCTACCGGTTGGTGACCACTGATGTAGACTAACGGATAGGCCACCATACAACTGCCAAGGAGCAAGTGGGTTTATAATTAAGGGATGAAGTTTGTGAAACTACAGCCTGTGGCTTTATTCTACCCCCCGGAGAGAAGGATGAAAATTAATCTGTCACCTGTTTTCTTCTCTGCAAACATTCTTATTCAGGAACAAGAGTGACTTATTAGTGCTTTTATAGGTGCACTCTGAGAAAGAGTTAAGCAGAAGAGGAGCAAGGGTACATGTCAGCCCACATGACATAGTGATAGCTGTCCCCAAACACTTTAAACAGGGAGGAGTCCTGAAGAAAGCTTATGACCAAATAAATCTGTCAGGCTATGTCTATACTGCACCCGTTTTGCACAAGAAATATGCAAGTGAGGCTAAGCATGGAATATCAGAGAGTCTCATTTGCATAATTAATTACCTGGATGAGGGGATGGATTGCACCCTCAGCAAGTTTGCAATGACACTAAGCTAGGGGGAGAGGTAGATATGCTTGAGGGCAGAGATAGGGTCCAGAGTGACCTAGACAAATTGGAGGATTTGGCCACAAGAAATCTAATGAGGTTCAACAAGGACAAGTGCAGAGTCCTGCACTTGGGACAGAAGAATCCCAAGCATAGTTACAGGCTGGGGACCAACCAGCTAAGTAGTAGTTGTGCAGAAAAGGACCTGGGGGTTACAGTGGATGAGAAGCTGGATATGAGTCAACAGTGTGCCTTTGTAGCCAAGAGGGCTAATGTCATATTAGGTTGTATTAAGAGGAACACTGCCAGCAGATCCAGAGATGTCATTATTCCCCTTTATTTGGCTCTGTTGAGGCCACATCTGGAGAATTGTGTCCAGTTCTGGGCCCCCCCTCTACAAAAAGGATGTGGACGCATTGGAGAGGGTCCAGCAGAGGGCAACCAAAATGATTAGGGGTCTGGAGCATATGACCTATGAGGAGAGTCTGAGGGAGTTGGGTCTGTTTAGTCTGCAGAAGCGAAGAGTGAGGGGGGATTTCATAGCAGCCTTCAACTTCCTGAAGGGAGGTTCCAAAGAGGATGGAGAAAGGCTGCTCTCAGTAGTGACAGATGGCACATCAGGAGCAATGGTCTCAAGTTGTGGTGGGAGAGATCCAGGTTGGCTATTAGGAAAAACTATTTCACTAGGAGGGTGGTGAAGCATGGGAATGGGTTACCTAGGGAAGTAGTGGAGTCTCCATCACTAGAGGGCTGTGTCTAGACTGGCAAGCTTTTCTGCAAAAGCAGCTGCCTACACTGGCCGCTTGAATTTCCGCAAGAACGCTGACGATCTCATAAGAAATCAGTGCTTCTTGAGGAAATACTATGCTGCTCCCGTTCGGGCAAAAGTCCTTTTGTGCAAAGCTTTTGTGCAAAAGGGCCAGTGTAGACAGCTCAGATTTGTTTTGTGCAAAAAAGCCCCGATCATGAAAATTGCAATTGGGGCTTTTTTGTGGAAAAGTGCGTCTAGATTGGCACTGATGCTTTTCCGCAAAAAGTGCTTTTGCGGAAAAGCGTCTGCGCCAATCTAGACGCTCTTTCCCGCAAATGCTTTTAACGAAAACTTTTCCGTTAAAAGCATTTGCGGAAAATCATGCCAGTCTAGACGTAGCCGAGGTGTTTAGGTCTCAGCTTGACAAAGCCCTGGCCGGGTTGATTTACTTGGGATTGGTCCTGTCTAGAACAGGGGGCTGAACTTGATGACCTTCTGAGGTCTCTTCCAGCTCTATGGTTCTATGAGGCTCTGTTTTCACGCAAGAGCTGTTCTTGTGCAAAAAGGCACCATCTATATGCAAGAGCTGCTCTTCCCTGTAGACAGCTCCTTTTTGTGCAAAATCCTCTCATTATTTATGCAAATGAGGCACAGCAATATTCCACACTTTGCCTCACTTGCATATGTTTTTGCGCAAGAGGCTGTACTATAGACATAGCCTTAGTGTTTAAGGTTCCACTGGACGCCACGTTGTCTTTATGGATACAGACTAACATGGTTACCCCCTTAGAGCTTGTCTATACTTACCCAAGGATCAACACTCCATGGTCCATCTTCAGAGGTTCAATTTCACATGTCTAGCACTAACCCACTAAATTGAATGCTGAAGACATTCCCATTGACCATGGTACATCAGGAAAGTCGATGAGAGAGGGAGGGAGGAGGGACTCTCCTCCACTGTGAGGCCTTCTCCCCTCTCCAAAAATCTATGTGAGGTATATCATCACCTACTAAACCATCTTGTTAGTCTTTAAAGTGCTGCATAGTCCTGTCTTTTGTTTCAGCAAGACCAGACTAACATGACTACGTCTCTGTTACTAACTTCTGCTACGTAATTGTTGTAGCTGGAATTATGTATCTTACGCCCATTTTCTCTCTGTTTAGACCTGAGCTGAGACTTGTCACTCAAACATGTAGCCTATTGTAATTTTTCACTTTCAAGTGTACACAAGTCTTTACGCTTATCACTGGTCAAAAAGGAGACGTAAGCATTACCACCATCATAAGTGAAAAATTCTAAGGCAAATCTTTATTTTAAAACAAATGAACCACAAGTGATTATGTTCTTCATAGGGGGATTGGGGATCTATTGGCCTGTAAATATGTTGTAAAACCTCCAGTTTAGTAGCCTCTGGTACTAGCCACGGTAAGACCAGTGAAAACAGGCCTAAATAAACCAATGAACCAGTTAGAAATCACTGAGGCCCAGAGCCACAAAGATCCTAGCTTCTACTGAAATCAACAGGAGTTAAGAGTTTTTAGACCCCTAGGAAAGTATTTCTGACCCAGATTCCTAAGAGTTTGTGAAGGGAACATGCGCTTGTTTTTGAGATGCTCTCTATTAAAATTTGGCCCTCACTGTCAGACTGTTTGAGAACTGCTGAGCTAAACTAATTGGCTGGCTATATATAGCCAGAACTCACTGGTTGCTTTAACAAAAAAAAAAAAAAAAAGTCTTATTTATGGAAACAATTCCTCCAATTGCTGCTTTATTAGAAAATGTCAAAGTACATTACAAATGAAATATCACTACCTCTGTTGAGCAGATGGGGAAACTAAGGCATACAGCAATTCAGTGGCTAGCCTAAGGCCACGTCTACAGCCTGGGGAGGAGAGACACTGTGTGGTTGATCTTGTGGAGTCTGATTTCGTGGGTCTAGCTAAGATCCACAAAATTTAACTCAGAGGGCACTCCTGGCAGCAGCCATTACTCCTGCTCATGCAAGGAATAAGGGAAGCATTTACTCCCAGTGGCCTCCTACTGTGGGGACGGTTGGGAAACAAATCAAGGTAGAACCATAGAGCTAGAAGACACCTCAGAAGGTCATCAAGTCCAGCCCCCTGTCCAAGGCAGGACCAACCCCAACTAAATCAACCCAGCCAGGGCTCTCTCAAGCTGAGACTTAAACTCCTCTAGGGATGGAGATTCCACCACCTCCCTAGGGAACCCATCCCAGTGCTTCACCACCCTCCTAAAGAAATAGTTTTTCCTAATATCTAACCTGGACCTCGCCCACTGTAACTTGAGACCATTGCTCCTCATTCTGCCATCCGTCACTACGGTGAACAGCCTCTCTCTCTTTCGAACCTCCCTTCAGGAATTTGAAAGCTGCTATCAAATCCCCCCTCACTCTTCTGCAGACTAAAACCCAAATCCCTCTGTCTCTCCTCATAGGTCATGTGCTCCAGCCCCCTAATCGTTTTGGTTGCCCTCTGCTGGACCCTCTCCAATGCGTCCACATCTCCAGATGTGGCCTCACCAGAGCCGAATAAAGGGGAATAATCACTTCTCTAGATCTGCCGGCAATGCTCCTCCTAATGCACCCTAATATGCTATTAGCCTTCTCAGCTACAAAGGGTGCACTGTTGACTCATATCCAGTTTCTCATCCACTATAATCCCCAGGTCCTTTTCTGCAGAACTGCTACTTAGCCAGTCAGTACCAATGCTCGGGATTCTACCATCCCAAGTGCAAGACTCCACACTTGTTCTTGTTGAACCTCATCAGATTTCTTTTGGCCCAATCCTCTGTCTAGATCACTCTGGACCTTATCCTCGCCCTCCAGCATATCTACCTCTCCCCCATCTTGACTCTAGCTATGTAGTTAACATAGCTGGAATTGTATAGCTTGATTTGACCTTCCCCTTTAGCACAGACCTGGTTTAAGGTCATCCAGTAGTCCAACAGAGCCAGCAATGGAATGCACTTCTGCAAGCCACTGCAAAGCTTTAGCTACTAGACCACACAGCTTTATATCTTTTGTAAATAGCACTACTCAGCTCTGAAGCACATGTGAAATGATCACAGTAATTCCCACTCACTAACTGGGCTTTATTTGTTACTTCCAGTGAAGATGTTTTTACACAAGCATTTGACTAAGAACATTTACCGTATTTCACTGTAGGGAGCTCAGAGCACCAAACTTGCATTGCAAGGCACCAGAATGGCAGCCTGCACAGTAGGTATGTGAATATTAGCACTTTCACATAGGCCAGATTGCACCTCTTATTCCTCTTGCTGAGGCTCAATTAGAGGCAAAATAGCCTGGCCTACATTCAGTCAAGGGAAATACTTTGACCCAGTGGACTGTGAATTTGGTAGGGCCCTGTTTCATGATCATAGGATTTTAAAGATGTAAGTTTCAGATTTTAATAGCCAAAAATCATGGAATTTCATGGTTCTGGAATTGTAAGGATCCTACCTCTCTTATTTCTGTGCTGGCTCACCCATTGCATGAGTGCTGCTTTCAGAGCTGGGAAGTTATAGTACAGCAGCTGCTGGCCAGGACCCAAGCCCATAAGGCAAAGACAGCCAGCAGCAGTGCAGACATAAGGATGTCATGATGTGGTATTGCTGCACCATCCTCACTTCTGTGCTGCTGCCAACAGAGCTGGGTGCTTGGGCAGTGGATGCCAGTTGTTGCCCAGCAGCACAAAATTCAAAGCTACCTAGTCTGCATCTGTGTAGGTTTTTTTGAGAGGGGACTTAGGCAGTAGTTCAGACTTTTATACCAGTAACCCCGTTCACATGCAAGTGTAGCCACCCCTTAATAAAAAGATATTTACAATATTACTAAAAGTGATCTGAAGTGGGTTGTGCCCACAAAAGCTCATGATGCCATCTACTTGGTTAGTTTAAGGTGCTGCAAGACTATTCGTTTAAATCTTCATGAAAAGAAGTTTTCAATGGAGGCTGACCGCTATAACTCCCAGTGGGGGCCCACCCCCCATTTTGAGAATCACCGGAGATTGGTAATGAAAATAAGGTACCTTTGTTGTGCACCAACTGTCCCATGTGGCTGTTGTTGGGGAAAACATTGCGTGTGCCACAATTCACATCCTCTGTACTTCAATGCAGGGCAGACACTTCGAGATTTGCCATCAATTTACCTTAGGAAAGCAGGATTTTTTGGAGGGTGGGTGGGGGGAGGGAGGAGGAAGGAAGTAGTATTTTAACATTTCTCAAATCAAGTTATACTGAAGAGTTTGGACTTTGCTTTTCCTCCTAAAGGAGAGGCAGTGTCCCATTCTCTCCCCAACTGTCATTACTAGTCAGACTGATGGAGCAATCTTTGCTTTTTTTTTTTTTTTTTTTTTTTTAAGGCAGTGAGTTCTCACTGCAGCAAATTTCAACAGCACTAACTACATCAAGTGTTAGGAATGAGGGCAGTATCAGCTCCAAGTAGAAGCCTGAAATCTGTTTCACCACTTGGTTTGTAGTTTCACACTTGAGGAACCAGATACATCAAGTTCTGTCCCATGCAAATACAGTATGGAGGACATCTATTTCTTGAAGAGGCAGAGTTGAATGCGGTCAACCGCAGAGAGATAAGTGGTAAAGCAGCTCCCACCCCTTCTATTCCTCACTTTGCTTTCGTTCTAGATTCAGCTGGTTAACTGGACAGTTTTTTTTAAAAGCCCTTCAATTGGTAAAAACACATTTGTATTTAATCTCCAACTATCTGTGTCTAGACTGGCAAGTTTTTCCCGCAAAAGCAGCTGCTTTTGCGGAAAAAACTTGCCAGCTGTCTACACTGGCCCCTTGAATTTCTGCAAGAACACTGACTCTTGCATGTAACAGTCAGTGTTCTTGCAGAAATACTATGCTGCTCCCATTTGGGCAAAAGCCCTCTTGCGCAAAAGCATTTGCGCAAGAGGGCCAGTGTAGACAACGCGGTATTGTTTTGCGCAAAAAAGCCCTGATCGCAAAGATGGCGATCAGGGCTCTTGCATAAAACCGCATCTAGATTTTTGCGGAAAAGCATCCATGCCAATCTAGACGCTCTTTTCCACAAATGCTTTTAACCGAAAAACTTTTCCGTTAAAAGTATTTGTGGAAAATCATGCCAGTCTAGACATAGCCTCACAATAGAGTACAGAAGTTATAGATAATGTACATATCCCAGTATGACAAATTCAGTCAAGATATATTAAACATGTAATACAGAGAACCAGGCACACACTTTAAATGATCAGTAAATATATTTATTGCAACAAACATTAAAATGATACTTTAGATTGCTAGCAATTTATCCAATCACTAGTTCTGTGCAGTAGTTGTGCAGACACCAATACATTTATACCATTTACAAAAAGTTAAATAGTTTTAATGCAGACAGTGGTTGTTGATGGTTTCCATAAGACACATGTGTAACTATTAAGACAATATAAGAGACTTTGTACATGCAATAGCTTAAATGCAGAGTTATAGTCCAAGAACTTTCAGATTAATTTACATATGGGACAATGGCACAGTGGGATAGCATGGGGGGAAAAAAAAAGGCATTCCTTGACCACTGTAGTGCAGGCTGTAGAAGAAAATTGCTGTGTATGTGGATCAGATTGGCCTGGCCCAGATGGAAAGCCAGTCTCCCAAATCCACATTTGGAGAGTGGAAATAAGTCACATGGCATTGAGAAATTGTGTTCTGGGCATTTCCTGTTTGGCATGATTGGTATCTGCCTTTCAGCCTATTGACTACTCAAGGTCAGGAATTGAACAAAGAGAAACATTAAGTGTCAGTGTTCAGTTTGTTCCAGATATTAGCTAGGCCAGAGAAGTGAAGTTCAGGTGCAGCAGGTCCTTCTACATAGGTTGTAGGGCTCAGACATGGAATCCGTTACCTCTGTTTGTTGGGTCTCCTCTGAAGTAAGTCCAGTGTCACTGATAGCTGTGGGGTCTGATGCTGGGGCCATTTCACCCTCCGATGCTTGGTTTTCTGGGGGTCTGGGAGTCTCACCCTCTTCCCCTTCGCTCTTGCAGGCTCTGGGTATCGAGCAGTCCAAAAGCTGGGACGTTGCTACCAGACTTTCAGGGGCATCAGAAACTGGCAGTTTTGGGGAAGGTGCCACTTGCTCCACATTCAGCAGCAGCTCTGGTTTTGCAGCCTCTGGGGCCACTAGTTCAGATGCCTGATCTTCCTCCCCTGGAACCGAAGCATTCCCCGGTGTCTCCTTGTATGCCACCAGGGCACAACCGGACTGGGAATCCATGTCGCTCTGCTGACTCTGCTTCTCCTTCAGTTCTGGGATCTGTGCTGGATGCTGAGCCTCTGCCTCTTGGCTGACCTGAGCTGTAGGTTGGGGCTTTGCCATGGTTTGTTCCATAGGAACAGTCACAGGTTCCAGTGGGCTCTCTTGAGAAGCCTTGGGTTCTACAGGGCCCATGCTAAGGTCTGCCCTGGGCTCCATGATGTCATTAGTACTCTGTGGGGCCTCCATAGTCAGCTGGGTCCCAAGTGGACCTTGTGTTCCTGTCTCTCTAGTTTTGGCAGGAAGGTCGGTCCCAACTCCGGCTTGTGCCGGCCAATTTTCTCCTGTAGCACATGCCGTGGTTTGGGCCTGCCCCTCTGGTGCAGGCTGCAAAGCAGTTTCAGCCTGCTTGGTCGCGTCTGTGGCGCATGCAGCTGGCAGGGACTGTGCAGTAAGCTCTCTGTCCTGTGGACCAGGATGGGTCCTAGACTCTTGTGCACTGTCTGCAGCAGGATAAGCCTCAGTTTCTTTGGTTCTGTCTCCAGCAGGCTGAGTTTCACCAGCCTCTACAGCAAGCAATAGCTCAGTCTCTAAAGCAGGCTGGGTTTCTCCAGCCCCTTGTGCGGCCTGTGCAGAAGTCTGGATCTCTGTTCCTTGCGGGCTTTGAGCAAGCTGGGTTTCAGGAGGGTGCTGCAGAGTCTCTTGCACGCTCTGTGTAGTGGGTTTATCCTCACCAGTGTTCAGTGCACCTTGTGCAGAAGCCTGGTCCTCACCAGTTTCTTGGTCAGTCTCGGACACAGCCTCTCTTTCCTGAGGAGTCTGTAGAGGCTGGGTTCCACCCGTGTGTTGGTGTGTCTCTTGCATGTGTTCTACAGTAGGCTGGACTTCAGCAATCTCTGCAGTTGCCTGTACAGTAATCTCCATCAAACCAGATTCTTGCATTGCCACAGGTGCAGACTGATCTATGTGGTCTTCTGTGATGCATGAAACCGGCTGGCAATCCTGTTTAATATGCCAGGCCTCAGGACTTTGCTTGATCTCTGCATCCAACTGAGCCTGTCTTACTTCTGCACCCTCTGTTGGTATCTCTGCAGCATACTGGGACTCATTACCTTTTGGGGTCTGTGCCACATGCTGCCTGCCCTGGGTTATCTTTGTATTAGGCTCAGCTTCTCCAGTCTCTTGCTCCATCTCTGCAGCAGGCTGGGCACTATTGTCCTGGAAAGCCTGTTCTGTGCTCTGTACAGAAGCCTGGGCATCACAGCTTTGTGCAGTCTGCAAACCGGCTTCCTCAGTGTCTTCCGGCCACAGTGTTTCAGTAGTGGCTTGCTCAATGTCTTTCCCAGTCCCGATGGGAGGCTGGCTCTCCATGCATTCTGAAGCCTCCTGTGAGGCATGTATTATAGGGTGTGTTTCACTAATCTCAGCCTCTCCAGTCTTCCTGTCCTTGCATTTCTTACAAAACTGACAAGATCCCTTCTTACTGAATTTGCACCCCATGCTGAAGACCTATAGCAGCAGCCTAGCTGGGAATAGTCTCATATGGCTTCACTCTTGTTGATACAGTGCAGTTAGAGTTTTCCTGGGCTAGGAGAGGCTGTGAAAGGCTCTTGATTTCTGTTCCAGAAGTATCCTAGTAGCCAGTAAACATCCCACCTGCAAGACATTAACAAATACATTAACAGTCTCGCAGCTTGGCTACTCAGGCTTGCAAAATGTTAACATTTAGGAAAGGGAGAAATATTCATTTATTCTTGTTTTTATTCCTTTGCACCACCTGCCAAGTATCTTTGGGTGATGAGAGCAATTCAAACAACTTCAAGATAAAGCAATCATCTACTGTCATGGAACCCTGGGGGAGTGGAGGAGTAGAAGAGGATTTACAGCTGTCCATCATGGATGGGTTAACACAGTAGTTAATAAGGCTGTAGTGCAGAGATCCAGTTTAAAATGGTAGGATCACTTAATTCTATACAGAAAGGAAAGTGGGTAGGGACAGATTTTGCTAAAGGGATGCATTAAGGCCTGCAACCATTACATATAACAAAGATTTTCTTTTCTCACTTCCTAAGGTTCCCTCTCAATAAGTTAATCTGCATAGCCCCTCCATAGTTAAAATGCATCTCTAGGTAGTCTCATGGCTTCATATAGAAAGAGATTAAAGCCTCAAACTAGTAACACTACTTGAATTTAAAACTAACTTGCCTTGGTCTCATAGCAAGACTATGAAATAAAGCCTGTGCAATTAGCACTTATGATGTGCTCTGGTTATTCTCCCACAGCTGTATCAGCTCCACAGAGCCACCTAAGGAGCAGTTTTGCATTAAGCAATTTCACATGGCTTCTTCTCCAATGGCA
The DNA here is from genome assembly GCF_052426305.1 of Pelodiscus sinensis. Classification (NCBI taxonomy): domain Eukaryota; kingdom Metazoa; phylum Chordata; order Testudines; family Trionychidae; genus Pelodiscus; species Pelodiscus sinensis. The sequence goes on along the minus strand of NC_143076.1, from coordinate 5,217,617 downwards.
GACTCATTGAGATACAGTTGTTCTGTCATTACACAGGATATAGGGCATAGTTGCCAACAAGACCAAGCCCACATCATGGACTTTTAGAGAAACAGGTTTTAGAGACATAGGTGAGAGCAGCTATGCTTTGCAAAGCAAGTTTAAGGAAGCCAACTTTATTAAAATGTACAAATCTGTATTTATTCAAAATCTTCTCTGCTTACCTTCCTGACAAGGAAGTTATTGCTTTTCACAGAAGAATTGTCCACTGCTCAGGCAACATGGAATTTTTTAATAGCTTTCACTTGCAGAAGCAAGTGCCTGTGTCTCAGACAACTTCTGCCACAAGTCAGTTTGGCAAGAGAGTAGGGCACCATAGATATAGCTTAGCTAGAACTGTTTTTGCAACCTCTGCTGTTACAGAAGATACACATCATCTCCACCCCCCCATATATTATATTTAGAGAGAGCCAGCCCCAGAACCACAGTCCTTTCTTACAGTCTCTAAGAAACCACATATATCCTCACATATTATTGTTAAATCATTAGGCTTCAGAAACATGCAAGAGACTAACCACCTCCAAAATATATGCTCTACTCCTTCCCAAAACTGCAATAAAAGCTCTAGAGAAGCTTACCACTTACCAGGCCGCTGTAAAAGAACGACAGCCTCTAACACCACAGTTTAAGTTAAAACCTCAACACACCTATCTCTCAAGCCTCATGCTGGATTTAAATAGGGCTGGGTGGCACCAAAATTACTTTCCCCCAGCTCCCTGAACATTAGTTCCTCTGTGTGATTGTTCCCATATAGTAGGATCCCTATTTGTGTATAGTCTAAAATTGGAGATGAATGTCTCATTTTATAGCTTTGTGTGGCTGCTTTTATATGTTTAAGCTACAAATGTTGATCACTTGTGGATTGCCTGTTCTGTTCATTCCCTTCAAACTACCTGGCATTGGCAACTGTTGGAAGACTGGATACTGGGCTAGATGGACCATTGCCTGACCCAGAAGGGCTGTTCTTATGTTCTTAAATATTTTTAGTCATGAAAGGCTGGTCTTGAGCATGCCCTGGCCCGAGTGGAAGCATTTATGCATGATTAGATGGGTCACATGAGCTGGACGGCAACGTTTTTAAAAGAGCTCCAAAATGTTATGATTCAAAACCTGGTTTCGTTTCTTGTACTATTGCTCCTGACCTCACACTTTTGCCCTGAAAAAAATAAAAGAAGATTGTGGCCTTGGATTTTTGAAATATCCAGGCCTTTTCTGACTTTCATCTCTTTTCACTGCCTCTTTTCAGTTGAGATCTAGCACCTGTCTTCCCAATAATACAAATAACAATATAAGGTTTTCCTGTCTCTAGTAACTACACTGATTATGTACCCATGCTAAATGCAAACCCCATGTTAGCTGACACATTTTCCAACACAACTACACTGGTAAAAATGCTATTATCGTGCAGGTGGGTGCTAGATCTCAGCTAAAAGTAGGAAATTAATGTAGGAAGGGCCAAAAATATGGGGCAATGGAGTAAGCTTGGGCAGTTTTATAACAGCCTGGGTAGTAGAGAATGGATAGCATCACCAAGGAATAAGCCTGCCATTTGCACATGGTCCTATGTGAGACTTAACAAAAACTAGGAAAAATTCCCCCACTCATTCAACTTCAATAAAGATACACTGGGGACACTGTGCCTTTAGCTCAAGGCCATTCGGCCAACCATTTTTTAAAATAATTGAATATTTAACCTCTCAGAGGTCATTTAACAGGTGGGAGTGTCTCCTGCTTTTGGAGACTCTGAAGCAGATCATCAGCTGGTGTAAGTTGTAAGTGCTCCATGGACATTTACCCACAGAAGACTGATCTTTCTGTGCATCAGAGGGCACTGTTACATTTTGTGGCAACTTTGTCTAACTTTTATGTTTTGTGACCCTGAAGGTTGAAGTGATGGGAGAGTCACACTGTCCTTTTTTAAGAATCTCAGCTAATTAATCTTCATTTGAGATTCTAGCAAATAAAGGAAGCCCTTGAGCTACCTTAACTGGTTTATTAGCTATGAAAAAGTAGCAAGACAGGATTATTTCTGTGAAGTTTTACCAAGTCTCTGGCTTCAGATATAACATGCTCCGAGGGGACACTACTTGGCTTAAAATACTCTCTTTAAATAACTCTTGTTACTCTAGCTAAGGATGGACACTATTTCTGAAAGGAGGTGAAACAAGACTTGGCAAAGTAGTCAAACCCATTTTCAAACTGCTCTTCATCATAGTTTCGGCTTCTGGGTGGCTCCTTTCACAAGACAAGAGTGGCTTGAAAGTATTGTGTTACTACCAGTATATGCTTTATATTTGAGAATCTGTAAATCCTCTGATATGATGTTGGTAGGCTTTCTTTCACGGTGCTACTTCTCATTTAAGGGATGTTTTGTAGTTTTAGACTTCAATTTGGCTATATGCAGAGCAAATTCTTAGCTGCAGGTTAGAATTACTATTTCAGTAGCATTATTAGAGCTCAGGGAAATGCTGCTCTTTGAGTTGAGACAGGTTTCTTGATGTAGAATGACACCCCAGCAGCCCATAGAAACAAATACTGCCACGGCAAGGTAGTGTAAGTGGGAGACTTCAGAGAGGAAATGCCATAGGGAGCCATTTGTCATGATGCTACTAAGTGGAGTATTGGACATGAATCCCTTCCCCTCTTTTTAAGATCTGATTGTGCAACCTGGACTCTCTTGTGTTTGTCATTTGGACACCTTTATTTTTTTCTTGGAAATAATAACATGCTTAGCAATGATATATGGGCTTTTAAGAGCATCATAGCTATACATTTTCAAATGTCCTCAGCATTCAAAAGTGGTATCATTCTGCAGAACTAAGCGCCTATTCAGCATGTAAGGATAAAGTTTCTGTAACCTGGTCACTGTCTTTTTGCTGCCAGGTAAAGTAACACCTGCCCATTGACAACGAGAACCATTAGAGTTTGTGTTACTGTCTTCTTTAAAATATACACTACGTATGAACTTCCAGAGATATGATCTCAGTTGCAGTGATCATACAATAGTTATTGAGAGTTACAAATATTAAAAAGACCATTAATCTTTCATGTTGCAATACACTGAGCCATGTACTCCAATAGAGACTATATTTCTCATCTTCTACACAAATTGTGCAGACATATAACATCAACATTCGCATCACTGGAAAGGTAGAACTGATGCACTGAAGTGTCTTTTTTCTTTGGTTATTGGTGAATATACCTGCCTAACAATGGATCTGAAAATGTGGTAATTCAGGAAATGACCCATAGCTATGTCCTAACCACAAAGCTGTAGGCAGGAGAATATCAATGAAAGATAACTACTCAAGACATATAGGCTGTGTCTAGACTGGCCAGTTTTTCTGGAAAATCAGCCGCTTTTCCGGAAAAACTTGCCAGCTGTCTACACTGGCCGCTTGAATTTCCGCAAAAGCACTGACTTCCTACTGTAAGAAATCAGTGCTTTTTGCGGAAATACTATGCTGCTCCCGTTCGGGCAAAAGTCCCTTTTGCGCAAAAGTCCCTTTTGCCCAAAAAAAGGGCGATCGGGGCTTTTTTGCAGAAAAGCGCGTCTAGATTGGCCACGGACGCTTTTCTGCAAAAACAGCTTGTGTGAAAAAGCGTCCATGCCAATCTAGATGCTCTTTTCCGAAAATGCTTTTAATGGAAAACTTTTCCGTTAAAAGCATTTCTGGAAAATCATCCCAGTCTAGATGTAGCCATAGAGTTTAGTGAAATAGTTTAGTGATTAGCATTGTAAAATCGTTTAGCTGTGTTGGAATAGGGGAGCATTCATCCACTGTATTGAAAACTAACGTTTCAAAGGAAGGCTGTAAAACTCATAGAAAACATCCAATTGGCTTGACAAGAATAAGCTACCAAATCCCCTTTACACAAGGAGAGGGATGCCAATGTATTGCAAATACAGCAGCTAGCTGCTGGGGCCATGTACTCTCTGAGTGCTGTGAGCCTCCCTGGGGGGAGTGGCAGGCATCATCAGCCAATGGGAGCTGTGATATTGTTTTGGGGATGGAGGCAGCTCACCACCCCCCTCCTGCCATGCAGACCATATGGCCCCCACAATAGGCTGCTTTGAGCAGCATGTGGGGATGCGGAAGGAAGGGAGCCTGCTGGAGTCTCCCTCTGAGCCGTAGGATGGTGTGACGGTGCGTTGGGGGTTCCCCGTCTCCTGCACCCCGAAATGGCACAAACAGACTGCACCAGCCAGTGGAATTGAGGGTGGTTTATTGCTCCTCCAGCACAGCGCAGCACAGATGTAATCTGGTTACAGGAACTGGGGCTAAGAGGCCTCAGTGCCCCCTTGAGATAGGGGAGTCCCAGCCCCCTCCCCAGCTCCTACTTCCCTGCCTTCCAGCCAGGAACTAACTAACCCTCTTCCAGCCCTGCCCCCCAGCCAGGGCAGCATTCCACCTTCCTTTGTTCCTCTCCATGGGGGGGTGTCTGGCCACTGGTTCAACAAGTTTGGCATTACCTTTGCATAGTGAGGCTTTCCCTGCTGGGTCTTGCTCCAGACAGCAGGGGTCACCACAGCCCAGCAAGTACCCCCACTACGTCACAGATGGTGGTGGCGGACCAGATCTGGTCATGCGCCAAAGTTTGCCTGCTCCTGCTCTAGAGGGTTCATGACAGAAGTAAAAAAGTTTGCCACTAGTAAAGCAGGCTGGGACAGATAGCCACTTTCCTAACAACAGTCAGACTAATATAAATAGCTCTGTCATTCCATAGACTGGCATTTTAGCTTCCTCTTGTTTACAAGGCTAAGTCATTGATATTAACAGAAGCATGCATTAGAGACTCATTGTAGACCAATTATGGTTCCAAATGCCAGTATAAGAAATGCACCTTTTATTAAAGAGATCATTCTGTGTAATTGATTATCTATTTACTTACATAGTAAAGTCATTGTTTCACTTTTTCCATTGGGTATTCAATAAGTACATTTCATTCTATTTGATGCAAGTACTGCTATTAACTAAGCTCCAGCTACATGGGCAAGTTCTGCCCCTATCTATCTCTGGAAAAATCAGTTTGAGACAAAAAGAGGTCTTATCGTAGTTGAGGGAAGATTTGGGCTCTGCAATATGCTTGCAAAGTTCCTCCTATTGAGGGGCTACAGAGTCTTACACGACATATTTTTCAGCAGCAGTTTGAATAAGAGCTAGCCCACCCCTACCCCAAATCACAAAGCCACATTTGATCCTGGCATATCCACTTCCATCCCCCCAACATATGAAATCAGATTTAGGACTCCACATTTCTAGTCAGCTCAGCTGGTATTTGGCTTTAATCTGTTCACCGTCCATGAAATCTAATGCCTGCCAAGGAAAGTACTAAATCAGCCTCCCTATCTCTAGTTATCTAAGATGTCTCTAAAGAGCTCACCTAAATCACATGCTCATACTAAATGGAGAGAGGTTGTGCCGTAGGGCCTTTATATAACTCTTCTTCAAATGCTTTTATATATTTGCTGTGGTGCTTCAATTTAAGCAAAGAATATAAGCAGCAGACGATTGAAATTGACCACAGAATGCACTCTGCAGTGAAAAGCTGAAATGGCCATTGCCCTTTCCGCACCCCGACCCACATTACTTCACCGAGAAGCCTTTCACTTTTTCACACATATTTCACTGAGATCCTTAACTCTCCTGGGTCACTCTGGAAGGAAGGAAAATATCGCTTCCTTCCATAGGATAGTTTCACTGCCCCAGGCAATGTGATAGGGGCAGAAGCATAACAAGATCCCAGAAAGCCCTGGTGCAAGAGAAGAGCAGAGAGCCCCTCACAATTCTGAAATCTGCCCCCCCCTTCAGTCCAGTCCCATTCAACCTCCCAACTCCTGTCCAAATCGCCACTATCACAATCTAGCCCCGTTCTAGTTCTCCTAATGCTATAATCCACCCCCGCCCCCAGCTCCTGCCTGTCTCCCAGAGGCCATTCAAGACAATCTTCCATATCTAAAACAATTCAGGGCACTTCCCCCTCATGCTGCTTGTCCCAGCCGCTCCTCAGTCAGGCATTGTGACCAGGCCCAGCGACCAGGCACAGCACTTCTCACTCAAATATAACCTTGCCACCACTCGGTCATGATGGAGGAGCAGCTGGGCCAAACCTGAGCCACGATATGCCCGTGTGTGGCAGGAGTTAGGCCCAGCCCCACAGGACACAATGCCTGGAGCTAAGCCCAGCCCCACAGGACACAAGAGCCCCAGCTCTGGGATGAATGCACGGTGGGTGTGATGGGATGAGACCCTTTCGGGACTGTCACTTGATGTGTTACGATCTCACTGGATCTTGCTTCTCCGGACAGCCAGGGCACCCTGTAACCCTTTCTTGTGGAGCTCAGCTCTTCAGCCTGCTTCCACTGAGACACAGGGACATTGTATTGAAAGCAGTACAGTGTGAGACCTTGTCCCACAGCCCCTCTGAACCCCAGATATATCTGTCTTACTCTGTATGGAAGACTACCTAGAGTAAGGACATGTCAATTCACCCTCTTTCACAATGTAAAGAGGGATATGCATGGACTCCTTGCCCCTGCTAGCTAACAATTGTTTACACTGGGTTTATTAATAAACAAAAGTGATTTTATTAAGTATAAAAGGTAGGATTTAAGTTGTCATAAGATTTAGCACAGAACAAAGTAGGTTACTAAGCAAAATAAAACAGAACAGGCAAAATAAGCCTAATACACTTAGGGAATTCGTTACACACAAGTTCTCACCCTCCACGTGGTTCTAATATTCTCTGCACACATGGGGAGCCCTTCTATTCTGGGTCCAGTCTGCCCATGTTAAACCAGCAGCCATCTTGGGTAGAATCTCAGGGGAGAACTGACAATCAGGATTACCTCACTCCGCACTCTTCAGGAGGATTTGCCTGAGGTAGAAATCCTGTGTGACAAACCTGACCCTCCCCCTTCTCTTCTTGTGGAAAAGTGCAGAGTCCAAATGGATCCAGCACAAGAGAGATTCCAATACAAGATGAATTTCAGCATCAGGTGACGTGGCGACAGGTTGTTGCCGAGCCAGCAGTCAGTTCTTACAGGCTGATTCTTATGCTTACAGGAAACCCAAGTTCTTGTACAGTTCATTGTGCTTGCTAATGGGCCATTAGCTCCATGTCTGGCTTCTTCAGCGTTGTACCCAGTGGGCTTGTAATAGGCTTTTCCTCATGTGAACACATTGATAATAAATCCACAGACAATATTTGTAACTACAGATACAGAAATGATGCAGGCATACAAATAGGATAAACCATGTCAGTAAATCATAACCTTTCCAATGATATCCCATATGGAGTAGCTCACAAAGCATATTTTACCTACGTCATATTCATTATCATATTCCTATTAATAATATGGAATGCCCCCTCATAGTGGATTCACTCAGTTCTTGGGCTCAGCTCTTCCCTGTTGGTCCCTTTTGATGGATACCAATAACTTCTTGGACATAGGTATGAATGCACTCTTACAGTGAAGCACCCAAGGAGATGTAGTGCACCAGGAAATAGGCATAACTCTACATGGTCATGACCAAAGTCAGCATGCGACCCAAAACATATGTGCCAAGTTCATCCTTAGCATAACGAAAGTGAGTATAACTGCACCAGAGACAAACAGATACATTCGGAGAAAAGCATTAAACTAGGAGCAAACTGAGCAATGAATTAAATTAGATGCACATTGTGCATCTTTTATAAGGACAGAAACAGGGTCATTTAACAGGGAATGGGTACAGGACAAATGTAAATAGAAGAGTATCTTAAAAGGCATCCCACTGCAGTCAGGTAAACCGTAATCATTGAGAGAGTTCTTAATTTGGGAAAGCGGTGTTAACCCCACCACTACCCACAATGGAACCATTAGGACAGGTTTATACTAGACCCAGAAAATCAATTTAAGATTTGCAACTACAACTATGTAAATAACATAGCTGGAGCTGACATGCCTTAAGCCAAGGTTGGTGCCATCTCCCCAGTGAGAGGTCTATGGAAGCACTGACAGCATTTGATTTAGCAAGTCTTTATTACACCCACTAAATTGAACGCCAGAAGATCGATCTCTGATGCGGTATGTATAGATGTGGCTTTAGTCTAGTTTGAAGTGTTTTGGCACTAGGTACAAGCATAACAAATTACGTGATTTGGGCCAGTCTCTTTGGCTGCGTCTAGACTGCAGGGTTTTTTCGAAAAAACTTCACTTGCGTCTAGACTACAGCCGCGTTCTTTCGATAATAGAAAACACACAGCTTTTCTTTTGATGGTGGTACTCATTTCACGAGGAAGAACACCTTTTTTCGAAAATGCTCTTTCGAAAAAAGGCATTCTTGAATGCACACAGGGCTTTTTCGAAAGAGAGCATCCAGACGGCCTGGGTGCTCTTTTGAAAAAGCGGCTCGGTTTTTTGAAAGAAGAGGTTGCAGTCTAGATGCTCTTTTTCGAAAGTATCTTTTGAAAAAGCCTCTTTTGAAAGAGGCTTGCAGTCTAGACGTAGTCTCTGTGAGGTCAATGAGCCCCATAAAGTAAAGGTCACTATCAAATGCTCCAGCAATGTGGCCTAGGGAATACAGCACTAGACTAGGAATCAGGAGACCTAGTTTCTTGTCCTCATTCTGCCAACCACCTGCTGGGTGAAAATAGGCAAGTCACTTCACTGTTTTATGTCCAAGTTCCCGCCTCTGTAAAATGGGTATATAGACACGGACTTCCTTTGTAAAGAATATCGAGATCTAGTACTGAAAAATGGGTAATTCAGAGATCAGCATTAGGAGGCTGAATAAAGACTCCTGTGCTCAGTTTGGATGTTGAGCCCTGGCTGGGATGATTTAGTTGGGATTGGTCCTGTTTTGGGCAGGTGGTTGGATTCAATGGCTCCTGAGATCTCATCCTTTCCGAATGTCTTAGAGGTTTCTTTGTTTTTGGCATGAACAAATTTAAATTGTATACCGAGCAGTACTTAGGTTTGCTCTATTACGGCTGGTTTTGTTAGCAGTAGCTCACAAGCAGAGATTTTTTTGAAGAGAGAAGAAGAGCACAAGTCAAGGTTTGATGTATGGTGTAGAATGAAAAAAGTGACAGCAGGCCACATTCTTTTTTTTTTTTTTTTTTTTTTGCTAAAAAATTTCAAGCTGTAATGATCAGTTGGAAATGGAAAGAGCTCATTTGAAAAGGTAGGTTCCCTTCCTTTTGAGTACCACACTGAAAAAGCCTGCCCATTCAGGTGAAGCAGGGAGCATAATGCAGCCGTATGCCAGAGTAGGGCCAGTTCAGCTCATGTCAAACTCTTTCCTGCCATCAAGTTAAATCAGCTCATGCATAGATGAATATTAACAAGAATCCCTCCTACTTCTGTGAAACATAGTGCAACATTCTAGGGCAACACAGAATTCTCAACATTGAATGTCCCAAAGCCAAACTCATCAAGAGTAGAATGCTTGGCCTGTTTGACTCATTGGATTTGTGCTCTTAAGTCACTTAGGGCCAAATTCACATAGACTCTGCAACACCCAAGAATCTAAACCCTAGGCACCCTATTGCCGGGGGGAATTCAGTGCCATTTGAGCTCTCAGCCACAGGGAAACAAACAAGCCAGCTAGGAGTCAGAGGAAGCCTCAGGGCCCTAAACCCATCCTATGGATGTTCAGCGCCTAGGTGCCAGAGAGGCCCCTCTCTGCTCTCACAGCTCTTTCATGGGAGGAAGCATGTAAGATAGGGCAGCCTTTTTGCCTGAAGGAAAGGGAACCCTGACCTGCAGCCAGGTCACTCAAGATGTGGGGCACCAAACTTTGAATTCCCACTGTGCTTGATAGGGAAGCCGGACTGGAGCCTAGCTGTCCGTTCTGCAGGGAGTGCCTGAAACGCAAGGTTACCAAGTATTCTGCAGTGGTTCTCGTAGTCTCTTGGAGCTATTATACTTAATCATTGCTAGAGACAGAAGGAGCTGCCACTCCACTCCAAGTCAGGAGATCAGAAATTCAAAATGGATCTCCTACATCCCAGGAGACTGTCCTAGCCACTGGGATATTCTGGTACAGACACCACTTGCTTCCTGAGTTTCATGAGGAATGCCATCAGGGTACTTGCACTACAGGATTGAGCAATTATGGCAAGGCAGGCATCTAGTTTAAGAATTTTACTCTGAGGCCACCAGGGCTTTGGCTTGCAGTATGGTCCTAGCCGTTTGTTAGATTTGGGCTGGCATCAGAACTTGGGTCTTTGTAAATGTGGACCAGTGAAAACTTAAGTACCTACAACGCTAGGCAGCATTGGAGGGCTGGTGCCTAAGTGGTATGATGAAGTAGTCATCCCTTTGGCTGCTCAAGTACTGTAACTCATGTTCCCCCTTACTGTCTATGGACCACACAAGGTTATGAAGTTTGACAAAGGCAGAAGTCAGAAACATTATAGATTGCAGCAATCATAAAATAGTATTTATTGGAAGTTACATCCAGACAGGTTCTCTTGTGAGATCAAGTCGTAGTACAAGATTCCATGCCCAATTATGCCACACATACAGGAGGAAAAAAATCATGCATTATGCTGATTAACACTTTAATCTGCAGGGAAAAAAAAATCAGAGCCCAACTTGTCATTCTGTTAACAGGTCTCTTCATGAGAGTAGATTGTCAACCACAGGTACAGGACAACTCATGGAACCACCACAAGGAAGTGAGTGATTTGGTTTACAAGAGGAAGATTGTCAGTTTAACAGAGGCTTGCTATCATAACCTCCTGGATTCAGTCACTGCTTTACTTAATGCAATGCTACAGACCCCAGACCACTGTTAGATTGATGGGATCCTCTGAAAAGGTAGATTCGAGTGCATCATTACAATCCCCCATCACAACAGAATTACAGTCTGAGCCAGGGAAGCTGTAGTTGAAGCTGGGTCTTTGTTTGGGTCATTAACAGAATGCATTGTGCTCCAGGAGTTAACCCAGGCTTCTTTTGCCACCGCACAGGACATCCTCCTTAGGAAAACGTGGCTTGAGGTCAGAGATGAGAGCACAAGCTACAGCTCAGACAGGTTGTTGTAAGCATTGGTGCTCCAACACTGCATTTTGCTCTGCTACAATCAGTCACACAAGTGGATTGAGTTCTGCTGGACTGTAGTCCCCAAGAATGAAGTCATATCATCGGGTTACAGGGTTTATGCTGAGGAAAAAAAGCTGGTATTTCTAACAGCTCCTGTCTGAGGCTGGAGTCTCGGCACACCTCATTCCTTGAGCTTCAGAAGAGGTCTCTTCAGTACTGCCTTGATCTCTGTTCTCCTCCCCTGTAGGGGGAGGGACTTCCTGAGAATGGAGTAGATTAGCCTTGCTGCAAGCAGCAGAAACCAGTCCCTCTTCAGTGTACTGCTGTACCTCTGCCTTGGCACCTACACTTGCCTCCAATTGCTTGTTCTCTGTAGAGTCTCCCCTACTTTCCTGGTCTTCCTTCTGGGAATCTTTGCCACTCTGCAGGTTGGTAGACCCAGCTACAGGCTGGGCCTTGCTGGTATCTTTTGGTGTGACTTCTGCAACTTCTCCTTCACCCTTATGATCTTCAGTTGCCTTGATCCCCTTCTTGCTGAGTTTGCCTCCCATGGTTGGTGCAGTGGAGCAGCACTACCAGCAGTAACGAACTCTGAAGGAAGGGGCAGCAAGAAGTCTTCACCTCTTTACAGCAGTATAGAGATGGCTACTGGGCTTCTGTCTCAGGAATATTCTAGAGTCCACCACAAAGCATCTCAGCTGCAAGATAGAAAGATCAACGTTAGTAGCCATGCTTTTAACCCCTTAGGTAGTTATCTTTACAGTTTGTAATGTTGTCCAAATGCCAACAGACCCTCACTGATCCTGACCTACAGCAGTCACTAATTCTGGCTCATCAAGTTCAGCTGCTTGTTTGTCCTCTTACCTACAACCACTTCATCAAATCTGAAATCCCTCACTCTTTACCCTCCCCCTTTATCATCAACAGTTGAACCATGGCTTAGTAGTTTCCCCTTCCCAGAAGGGGAAATAGCTCTAAGTCAAGGACTGCATTTTATTGTGCATACAGATGGCAAGAACTTAAGTTTTTCTTATATAGTGAATTTGGGCCCATGGCATCAAAAACAAATAGTGGTTTATATCAGTAAAGCAAATATTCCTTTACTAAGTTAGTCAAAGACTCACAACCAGTTGTGAATTATAGTAAAAGGGTACTGTCATTACATGTATTATTCCCCTTATATTACCTACTTGCCATGAGTTCTGAGAGAGACAAGCTAATCCAGAGTTTATATTTAAGTTGTATTTCACAAAGTAGTGAAAGTCTTCTCCTTTTAGTCAACAAGAAGTTTCAGGGAAAATTTTTTTTTTTTTTAATCTTTATATTTCACACACATATGTAATTACTAAAACAAAACACCACCATACCCACTCCCATTGTGTATACATACATACTATCATAGTGCAGCTATCACAAAATAAACAGCCAAGAATAATTTCAAATGTATAAGTAGAAAAGAAAAAACATACTTCTCTAAAAGCCACCAACTTTCTCCAGGTCCTCCTGAATTACTCTCATCACACACAAGCTAACCTTATATAGAGGTAGGTGGTCACACAGAAATACTTCCCCAAAATTCCCCGAACTTTAGTTCCACCAAATCACTGTTCCATTTCTCTATTGTTCACTGTTATATCATTTAAAGGATGGGAATGTCTGTTACACTTACTTTTAAAAACTTGTATGACTATATCATTTATAGTAATAGAGAGGTAGCCATGATAGTCTGATCTTGCAAAAACAAAAGGAAAAACTATGTAGCACTTTAAAGACTAACAAGATGGTTTAATAGGTGATGAACTTTTGTGGGCCAGACTCACTTCCTCAGATCATATTCTGGAAGAGAATTGGCATGACCATATATACCAAAGGATTAATGCCCACAAATCAGACATCAGACATCTTTACAAGGAAAAACCAGTTGTTTTTCATTTCAACCTACCTGGACATAATTTTAATGGCCTTACTACATGCATCTCACTTCAAAGAGACTTTAACACCAGATTAGAGGGAAACTTCAGAACTTTCTTTCATGCTTAAATTTAACAAAGATGCTAATTACCTTAACCATTACAAAGATAGCTTCCCCACTTATTACCCCTGATTAGCCATTCATTGACTCATAAATAGCTATTCCTTCTCTCCCTCTCCCTCACCCTACCTTCTGTACTAAATCTGATTTGTCAGTTTAATAATGTGTTCACTTTTTTCATTGTATTCCTTTGATATATATGGTCATGCCAATTCTCTTCCAGAATATGAAGTGGGTCTGGCCCACGAAAGCTCATCACCTATTAAACCATCTTGTTAATCTTTAAATTGCTACATAGTTTTTCCTTTTGTTTTTATATCATTTATATGCTGTCTTCAAACTTCTTTTGCTTGTTCTTATTGTCTTTTTCTTTGAAATAATAATTAATAATTAATCATAAACATTTAAAAATGGATAGGCCACACATATATAGATTCTGATGCCCTTTGTTGTATTTTTGACTGGCTTGCTTTTTGACTTTTCAGCATGCTATATTGAATGGTATTATATGTGTTCATGGAAATATTTGACCTGATTTACGATTGCAATGAGCTCCTAAAACTCCCAGTGAAATCAATGAGAATTGCAGTTGTTTAGCCGCCTAGAAATACATTAATGTGCAGACTGATTGGTGCACAATAAAATAGGTGAATGTATTATTTTCTGGTCAGTGTGTATCTCACGTCTCCCTCTCTTGGATGTGACTCACAGAGGATGTGCGTCTGTGACAGCTCTGACATAGAGTTTGGGTGTTTAGCTTGAGCTTTAGTAATTAATGTGTCTAGTTCTAAAGAACTCTGATTCAGTTGGTAGTGTTGGTCAAAAGAGCAGCTGTACTGGGGAGTTTGTCTGAACTGTTGTGGGCTTCAGTTCTGTAGATGATCCATAGAGGATACAAATTTGTTTTGGGACAAAGCTAAGGAGCCTAACCTTTTAGTTCCAGCTGTAGAGATTCATACTTCTAGTTCAGGAGGTTTCTGGTTAAATCCCTAGAAGGAGCCAAGATGGCAGCTGCTTGTATTGTCTGCAATTTTCTTCTATAATGCTTTTATTATCAGTGGATTTCAAGTGAACTGAAAGAGAAAGACCTCTCACTTCCTTATATAGGAGACTTGCTAAACCAGTGGAATAAATGAAATTGGGCATTTCACTTTTACACAATCTTCAAAGAGTTTGAATCTGGCAAATGTGGTAAGGAATGGAAGTGGTGATCAGAACAAAAGGCCTAGCAGGGGCTGACCAACTCTATCAGAAGGAAGGAAAGTGATCCCTGTTTGAAAGTAAGAGATTTCCCAAACAGAGAGTGGTTTTGTTTTCGATCATTATTTTTACAAAACAGATTAATCTGATTTTTATGGTAAAAACAATCCAAAAGTTCCTACATTCTATGTATTTGTTATGTGAATTTGGCTGTTAAAACGAGGTAGGTATTTTGGCTAGAAGAAAAAAGCAGGGGAGGGAATTTAAGTTTCACACTGCAAAATTCACACATTTACTTTTCAAGTTTCACTGGCCCATCAGTACAAGCATTTCCAGTGGGATTTCAGTTCCTGAATGATGTAGGTGCTCCTAAAAGTTTTAGCATCTCTGCTGTGTAGTGTATTATGATGCCAGATATAGCAAAGCACTTGTAGGGAGGTTGATTACTTGTTGGACCCATGGTCAGGTTATCAGTTACGTAACTCCCAGATAGGAATATAGTTACAAAGCTGGCTAAATAAACAATATCTAACATTACAAATAATATCCACAGACACTATTGTATTGCAATGATGATAGAATCTGACAGTTACAGATGTTAAAATTCATGTTGCCATCTACAGAGTTCTACATATACAAATATGGTTTTTGGTGTCAACAAAACAGCAGGGGGTAAATAATAAGACAGTTGCACAAGGAATTATTTGCTAGTGCAGTTACAGTACTTCATATACAAAGAAGCTTGCAGATTTCACCAGCTTAAAAACAAACAAACAAAACAGACAAACAAGTTTCCATAATGTCCATTCTATCTACATTCCACTCAATTCCCTTGTTCCCATACCAAGTCTGATACAATGTTTGACCATCGTATGATTAAAAGCCAGATTCTCAGATAGTCTATTCATAGTGGCCATGGTAAGTCCATTCATTTCAGTGAACTCCTCCTTCTTGCTGTGTTTGTTGCCCATGTTTGGAGCTCTGTAGCATAGTATAGCTAGCACTCTACTGGAAAGTAGCCAAGAAGAGCCATTTGCATTGCTTTGTGGTTCAGCAGTCAATGCCTCGCAAGAGGAGGGTCTTTGTTGAGGTAAGGAATGGGGTGGGGGAGATTTGTCAGGAGAAGAACCAAGCTTCTGGTATATAGTTAATTAATATCCCAACAGCCAGGAATATGGGGTATGGAAGTAAGAAAAACGTTATCACCCACGCAACTTTGTCACTTGAGCAACACATGGGGAAGGGGACATTAGATATTTGCCCATGTAGATCAGTTTTAAGTGTTGATGCTCAGTCGTACTCTTGCCCCTCTGCTACTGAATTAGTCAATATAATATGGAATTTATTTCTAGGCAAGTCACTTAACTAGTACTTGCACAGAGTTCATTCAGAGCACAATACCCACAGATTCCATCGGGTAAATCTTTTAAGATACTGATATAGTAAGAAAAAGAAACTCAGATTATCATGAAGCTCCTTATTTATGCTCCCTCACACTCAGTGGGAGTTTGCTAGATTTATAACTCATAAAGCTGATGGTTACTGGCAGCACTATAAAGTCAGCCAGAACACCTGAAACCAAGCGAAGATTTGTCTCTTACAGAACACTTGGTAGTGGACATTCTGCAGCCCGAGTTTGACAGTTTTTGTTGTCAGACAAGAGGATGGAATCTAATTGGGTCTTCCATAAGTTGCCTCTGTAGTGCAGACAAATGAAAGTGTGTTGTTGAGTCAGGAAGCTAAGGAAGTTTCCTTGATCACAGGATTCTGAGTCCTTCCCCTTATTATAAACATCCACCCTGAACACCAGGGAACACTCACAGGCACATATCGGGCTTTTGAAGAAAAGCACCATGTATCACTACATCAAGAGAGAAACAAGCATAAACCCACCAGTAAATCTGGCTTACTTCCCTCTCCAAGATACTGTTACTGCAGCCGGAGGAGTGAAGTCATGGGTATCTCCCTCTTTGTCACGGATTCACAGTTGTGCTCATACTTGGCCTGTACAGTCTCTGGGGGTAACCCCCTTCACCTCCTGGGACTGCACATCTCTGAACCTCCAGCACACCTCTCCCTTGCTGTGCGCCCCTCGGAGAGTCTACTCGCTCTAGACGCCCAAGGCCTCCATTCCTGTTCTCTAGACTGGAGTGACTCTCAGCCAGCATAAAACGGGAGAGTTTGTTGAACATCTGAACACAGCATAGGAACTCCTGGGGCCTGTAGGCCTGCTCTCCCTCAGCATGGCACATCTGACTCTTCTCTGCATCCCGGTGGGCTCTGCTTGCTCCCTCTTCCCAGTCCTGAAGCCCCATCTTTCCAGCCAAACCTCATATCTCTTTCTCCAGGAGCTCTCCCCTGTCCTTTGTCTTCTGTCCAGATAAGCAGGATCTCCTGGACTTTTCTCTGCCCTTTCTTTCATCCCTCCTTTGTTCCTCCCTAGCTGGAACCCTCTGGTCAGGTCACAGGGTCCTCTCTCTGGCCAGAACCAGCTGTGCCATCCATGCTGGATCTCCCAGTCATCAGGTCATCCAGGACTAAATTAAGACATGCTGAGGCCCTAAACCCTGTCAAGTTTAAGAGGCGCCATAGCATTACCAAAAAGTAAAAAGTGTGTTATTCTAACAGAAAGGGCAATGAAAATAAAAATAATAATTTTTTTATGTTTGCATATATATTGGTACACAGGTGAGGATGTAACTAAACACTAGTATTTTTTTTTTGTATTTAGAAGCCACTCATAATCTAAGGCCCTAAGATGTAGTTTACTTAGCTTGTGCATAAATCCAGCACTGTCACCAGTCTCGAGGGTGTCCATTCTCCAAGCCTTTGGTTGAGGTCTCCAGTCCCAACTTTAGACATGATGAGGTTATTCCATCCTTCTAGGAAGACCTTTTCAGTTGTATGAAGTTAAAAGTGGTCTTTGAATCCATTGCTGAAGTGTTAACCCTGCTGACTGTAAAATAGCACCTATATCAGTGAAACTAGTTTTATTAGCTATAAATATTAATTAGTACAATACAATCGAACTATGGGGCTTGCCTGCTATTGTGTGCTTTCGGTGATCCTTGGAGAGAGAAATGCTCACCATGTGATATGGGCTAATCAGGAACAGGTCCTTGAGTATGGTGTCTCTGGATACTATTTCTTTTTAGGTAAAGAGGAGATAACAAAAGTGGGGATTGTTCATAGTGTAGATGGTAGCATAACAGAATGTACTAGAAGGAAAGAATCAGTCACCACGATTCCCCACAGCACTGCTGGACTCAGAATTGTCCAAGGGGGAGACCCCTATCAGTGTCACTGGGAGCCAACTGATATCCCCCTCTCCCTAGCAATGTGGTGGACTGGGGGAGAAAGAACTGCAGGGAGGTGCCACTTACAGACTGATCCAATGCACACTGACAATGTCATCAAACCCCCCTGAAATTTTTCACACTGAATATTATCTTGCTTGTGCTAAGTGGCTGTTTACAGCACTCCTGTCATTTCCACTTAGCTAACCTAACCTCGCAGAAAGTATTAAAAAGAGGGGAATGAACATATTTGCCACCAGCTCCCTGCTTCTATAGCCTGTCCCTTTCCTGCATTTGCCATTTCATTCAGATTTTAAATCATTTGGGGCAGAAGCTGTTTCTTTTTTTGGTTCTACAGTGCTTTCTAATTTTCAGTGGGGCCCTACTAGACACTAATAGATTTTTTTAAAATTTTCAATGTCACTGAGACTACAAGCCTGCAGGACTAGCGTAGCTGTCAGTAGTATCCACTGGCATGTGTACTGTTGTTGAATCTGTGCTTGTTCTAGGCTATTAGAGAATAAGGGGCACGAACTGAAGAAGAATGCTGCTTAGCTCAAAAAGTTTCTCTCTCACTCTGGCATAAGATGGCCCAATAAAATATTACCTCACCCCCCTTGTGTCTCTAATGACACCCAAGGAATTTATTTTATACTCAGCACTACAGTATTTCTTCACCCTGGATGACAGGCAAGACAGAAAGAAGAAAGTGAGCAGGAGGAAAGTACTATAGATACATTCTTAAGCTTTGTGGTGACAGGACATCTGTGAGAAGCCTCGGAAACAGCTGCATAAGAGTGAGTGGACACTTAAGAGAGATAAGCTAGGTAATAATCACAAAGGTGGAAATTAAAAACATGGGAATATGCAAAATCATGAACAGAAAAAAAGGTAAAAGGACCCCGAAGGCCACCATTTGAAATCAGGTTTAGGGTCTTGCAACTGTACCCATCCATTTTGTGTTAGACCTCATGCTCACATTAGCCCAGTGCTTGCCTTCCATGTATCTCCCCACCTTTTTCTGTTTAAGAAGAAGGCGGCCATGCTCAGGTTATTATCTGTACTGATTCTGGAGCCTCTTGATGTCACCAGAGCCACATCCTATAGAATCAGCTGATCCCAGGCAACAAAGTCAATGGTTTCAAAACTTAGACATATCGGCTGTGTCTACACTGCACCTCTTTTCCAGAAAAGGGATGCAGATGAGACAAGTCAGAATTGCAAATGAAGCGGGGGATTTAAATATCCTGATTTTAAGAGGAATAAGGGACCTTTTGGAAAAGGCTTTATTTTCCGAAAGATCCCCGTCTAGACTGACGCTTTTTTCTGGCAAAGCCCCGAGCTGGAAAAAAGCGGCAGCCATGTTTATACAAATGAAGTGGGGGATATTTAAATCCCCCGCTTCATTTGCAATTCCGACTTGTCTCATCTGCATCCCTTTTCCGGAAAAGGGGTGCAGTGTAGACACAGCCATCCTGATAGGCAGTATAGAATATATGGTATATGCTCGTCATGTGTTCTGGTCGAACATATTCCTTGATTTATTGAAAACTAGAAGATTTACCTGGTGCTGCTCGGGTCCTTAACTCAATTAATGTTTGTTTGTTTTTTAATAAAATGAAAATGTCCCTGCTTCATTTGAACTATTGCTGGGGATGTGGGGTTCAGTATTCAGTCTGCCCTAGAGAAAGAGGGTTACTCCCGCCCCTCTCACCACAGCAGCTTGGGGCCAGGTGAGAAGTGCAGCTCCAGTGTGCACAACTGGGGGAGGGGTGCATGTCCCTCAGCTGGGAGAGGTCCAGGTTCATATGGCCCCTCTGCTCCACAACGAGAGCAAGAAATGGAGCAAACTGTGCTCTTTCCATTTGCTCCCTGACAAAGGGGAACAGTCAGCAAAGTACGAATGGGGTGAAGGATCTTCGTCCTTCCTAGCCTCCCTAAAGGATGCCCAGAGGGTGGAATGCTCCTGGACTGGGGAGGACATGCCTTCAGCCAGCTCCTTTCAGCTGCCTAGTGATTCTGTTTCATTTCTGTATGGCTTTCTGAGAAACCATTCCAGGCACCTCCCATTGTCCTGGCATAACCAACATAAGAACATAAGAACGGCCGTACTGGGTCAGACCAAAGGTCCATCTAGCCCAGTATCCTGTCTACCGACAGTGGCCAGCACCAGGTGCCCCAGAGAGGGTGGACCGAAGACAATGATCAAGCGATTTGTCTCCTGCCATCCCTCTCCAGCCTCTGACAAACAGAGGCCAAGGACACCATTTTATCCCCTGGCTAATAGCCTTTTATGTACCTAACCTCCATGAATGTATCCAGCTTCTCTTTAAACTCTATTATAGTCCTAGCCTTCACAGCCTCCTCTGGCAAGGAGTTCCACAGGTTGACTACACGCTGTGTGAAGAAGAACTTTCTTTTATTAGTTTTAAACCTGCTACCCATTAATTTCATTTGGTGTCCTCTAGTTCTTTTATTATGGGAACTAATAAATAACTTTTCTTTATCAGCCCTCTCCACACCACTCATGATTTTATAGACCTCTATCATATCCCCCCTCAGTCTCCTCTTTTCTAAACTGAAAAGTCCCAGTCTCTTTAGCCTCTCCTATGTGACCCGTTCCAAACCCCTAATCATTTTAGTTGCCCTTTTCTGAACCCTTTTCTGAACCCTAAAGCTCTTATCTTGCTTTAAGTTATGAGATGAGGAAGCTGTGTACCAAATTTGGTGATCCCAGCTCTTACCATTTAGGAGTTCTTGAACAAACACAGATGTACAGACAAACTCTCATGTGTATAGTAGGTAAACCTGCAATATAATACCTGTACAGATTCTGGTCAGATCGCCAAAATCACCTCCTGCTAAGGCTATTAACCCACACTAAACACAAAATCATTGCATGTAGGTAGGTTTCTTGGGTTACTCTTCTGCAAATGTGCTTATGTTCTTACTACTGCATTTCAGTTCATTTAAGCAGTGTAAACAGCTGACAGTTATGTCATAAATAGAGCTGGCATTTAACAGTTGAGACTGGGAACAAAATATCCAAATGTCATGCTTCTCCTTTGACCAAAATAAGCTGATTTTTATACAGCTATTTTTGAGCGAGATGATCAGTAAACCTGAAAGAAATGATCTTGGGAAATATACTCTGGGAAGGCATACTCAAAATGGTGGGTATTAGGATCTTAGAATTCTGATTAGATTAGACTGATGAAGATACTAACCCACTGTGACATGTTTGGGCCAGAAGTTTCAAGTTAACAAGCCACTGTCCATCAACTTTAAAGTTGCAAGTTCATCAGTCTTTTAAAAAAATTGTTCTAGTTTTCAGTTTTAAAAGGAAAAAAAAAAAAAAACAATGGCAGAATCACATTGGGTTAGTCAATGAGGAAACTTGACCTTAAAGTGACAATCTTAGGCATAGCCCACTTAATTCAATGTGGGTTGTGCCCACAGAAGCTCATGATACATTCTAACAAAACGTGTCAATGGTAAGGCACTGCAATACTATTTGTTAAAAAAATTTTCCCCTCCAGTTAGACTAATGTAGTCTTCTTACTAAAGGGGCCTCGGTTTGTTTTCCTGGAAAGACCCTGTGTGCTGCAATCCAGACTACAATTCCCATGAATCCTTGGGAAAAACAGGAAGGAAGGACTCATGTGGGAGATGTCTATCTCCATGTTGATGGAGAAGAGAGACTTAGCCACCTGGGACTCTGCCTTGGAGTTTGGAACATCAGGTGCCCAGGCACACCTGTGAGTGTGACCTGCTCCCCCATAACCCAGGGAGGAAACGTTAACTTGACTACCCCTCTGAAGCTATTGAAATAAGTTAGACTTGCAGATTGGTAAGTGTGACTAGACCATTGTTGCCATTCTACACACAAAGAACCTCCTGAGACATCGCTTTTGCATAGGCTCGGAGTTTGTTTCCCCCCCCCCCCCAGTTACAGACTAAAACAAGCAGTCTTACAGCACCTTAAAGACTAACAAAACGTGTAGAATAGCGATAGAAATGTAGCCATGTTAGTCTGGTGTAGCAGAAACAAAAAACAGGACTATGTAGCACTTCAGACTAACAAGATGATTTAATACATGTAGAAGGTATCATGAGCTTTTGGGGGCACAACCCAACTAATCCTATGCAAAAGATGTAACCCTGATCGAGACCAAAGTGTGTGTGTGGGGGGGGGGGGCACGGCAGCCTTAGGGAACACTATTGATGTCTTGTTTATCTGTGTAATTACTGACAAGTCAGGGAACAGCCCAGATACCAGCTGGCAATGAGAACCCCCCCCCCACCCCCCCCCCCACACACGAGCATGTACCTCATACCTAGAGGATCTGACATGGCAACAGATGAGCTAGGAGTACTATAACCACAACCGGAAACAAAGCTTAGAGATGGCAGCTGTAGCTGTAATGGCTACATGTAGTAGCAGGCTTCCTGAAGATGGGTTGCCTACATATTTTCAGACTTCTCAGGAGTAGCTGTGCTCATCTGTAACTTTAAAAGCAAGGAGTAGTCCTGTGGCACCCTGGAAACTAACAAATAGTATCATGAGCTTTCCTAGGCAAAACCCACATCTTCAGATGAACTGGAGTGGATAGTCCAGGGAAACTTCCACTGTTTTTAAATCGAGCCATGAGGACGCAGTTGCTCAAGCAGAGCTGTATGGCCTTTGACATCATAGTGAGCTGTTTAATAAATGAAAGTTGATAGATACAATGACTGTGTCTAGACTGGCAAGTTTTTCCCCCAAAACAGCTGCTTTTGCGGAAAAGCTTGCCAGCTGTCCACACTGGCCGCTTGAATTTCTGCAAGAACACTGACGATCTCATGTAAGAAATCAGAAATACTATGCTGCTCCCATTCGGTCAAAAGCCCTTTTGCGCAAAAGCTTTTGCACAAAAGGGTCAGTGTAGACAGCTCAGATTTGTTTTGCCCAAAGAGCCCCAATAGCAAAAATGGCGATCGGGGCTTTTTTGCGCAAAAAGGCATCTAGATTGCAGAAAAGCATCCATGCCAGTGTAGATGCTCTTTTCCGTAAATGCTTTTAATGGAAAACTTTTCAGTTAAAAGCATTTGTGGAAAATCATGCCAGTCTAGACGTAACCATCGAGTAATATTCTCTGTGGTGGCCCCTGCAACCCTAGTGAGAACCCTCATTATTACAGAGATTAGTTGCATGACCAAAGTATGCTCAGAAAGCTTAAAAAGGTAAGAATCACCAGAATTCAGGCTGTTAGCTCTGAGGGCCTATTGAAATCTGTATCCAATTCAAGTTGGCAGTTATCTTCCAAATCCTGGGGCAAAGATAGGCATATATGATACATGCTGAGAGAGACACACACTAGGTCCTTAAATGCTTTGGAGAACTGGTATTTAAGCAACTGTGTCAGCTGGGTGTTTGTTATATTACTCCATACTTATTCCCACAAAAAATGCTAACATCCTAGTTGTGTAATTGGCAGTTCATACCAAAGCTTGTTTAGTTAGCGTAGATAGGAGACATGCCATAGATGAGAGACACCAGGATAGTGCAATTATAAAAGGAAGTTTATTAGCCAATATTGGAATACATCAGTCATTGTACCAGGCTACTATATAACCTTTCACAATCCTCCAGTGTCCCAATTACTATACCTTGGAGATACTGTATAAAGTTACGTTTTCATTTATTACATGTTATTCTGTTGGAGAAGTGTCAGCTGATGCTTCAAAAACCAAGCTGGAATTGTAGTTAACAGACACTGATTAAGCTATGCATCACTTCACAACATCTTTTCTGCATGCAGGACACATACCTCCTGTCAACTAACAGTGAAAGGAATATAGGGGAAACAAGCGTAGCCTTAAAGCAACTTGCCTATTGAATATATAGATACATATAAAATATCACAATAAGTCAAACAGAGCCTGCATTAAAGAGATAAAGATGACTACTAACTGGAAATGCAGTTACAACAGCTGTTTTCAGACAGCTTAGCCATAATGTTAGGACTTTATATAATTGGTAGGACACATTTTCAAAGACACAGCCCCCCCCCCCTTTATTCCCCATTCCCCTCTCGAGTGCAGAAATTTGGCCAAGAGTTGGGGGATACAGTTCAATAGTGCTGGTGGAACCACCCAAAGAGGAGGCTAAACTGCATTACTCATTCTTTTCACTTCATTGTGGCACTAAGGAGCAGAGCAAATTACTGGAAGGATTGAAATGTTCTGCCACAGCTACAGTCTCAGAGGTTGCTGACAGGGTCACTCTGCAGAAGGCATCTCTTCACTAAAGTTGGTCTCAAAATGGAAACTGGATGGAATTGCTGGCAATCTATTCAGCATCCCCTTCTTCTCTGCTCTCAACACCTTCAGGTGCTGAGACTTCCAGAAGCTGGGCAGAGTCTGCCTCTGGAGACTCGGTGGTTTCCTCACTCGCAATAGCCACCAGCTGCTCTTCATTAGGCACCACATCTAGCTGCCTTGATTCAGGTTTGCAGGCCTCTTCTGGGTGCACTGCAGGGACTCCACCTCCTTCCTGGTCTGTCTCAGCAGAGATATGGGAATCTTGGTCCCTCCTCTCAGTTGACTCAACACCAGGGCTGGTGCCCTCATTCTCTTCTGGCTTCACTGTAGCAGCCTGTGTAGGTTCTTCTTCAACCTTCTGGGCTATTGGTTTCTCATAAGCCATGTTCAGCCCCTTCTTGCTCAGTTTGCCTCCCATATTTCAAGGCAGTAGTAGTCGTCCGGCCAAGCGTCGTAAGTAACTTACTTCAAGACACAAAAAGCTGGGCTGAGGAACCAGTGGGAGATCTGGAAGAGAAAGCTCAGGTGAGATACAGACTAGCTAAGCTACCTGATTACTACAGATAATGTGGCAAAGTCTTCCCACAGGCCCCTTGCCCTGGGACACCTTCTGGTCCACAAAAGTCAGCCAGAGACTCCTTCTGGGAGCCTTTCATTGGCCGTTTCCCACATCCTGTTTACAAAGTTTAGGATTACAGCAAACTCAGCCAGCCTCTCCGTCTGCCTGGGATGACGCTCAGCCACATCTTGGCTCCTTTCACTGCCCCTCCGGCTGATGAGGCTCACAGCTACTTCTAATAGGCCTGGGCTTGCTCAGCTGATTACCATCAGCCTTTTCAGCCAAGATATAGTGGCAGAGCTCTGGCTTAGCCAGCAGTCTGTCACAATAGTCAAGGCATAATTACCCTGACCACCCAACCCATGGTAGTCCGTTGGTTTATCTTGCACACAGCACTGCTCAATGAAGTAACAAAGACATTCATTATGGGATGAGACTAAGATGACCCATGATTTACACACAAACTACTAGTGGACTAAGCATCTTTATTGACCATAGCTCAATCAGTAGATAATGCATCAACACATAATCACAGTCACGCCAAACTACTCCTGTAGTAGAGAAGAGAGAGATGACTCACTGAGATCAGTATTGTCTCAGTTACACATGGTTACAATACCATAAGCTATTCAGATATTCCCAAACAATCATTTACTGATAATTCTCTTCTATTCCAGCTACACACATTTTTAGTCCTACACAAGGACTATTTTTAGTATACCAGAAATGAAATACAGGATAGTCTTACCCGGTCCAAGCCACTTCAGGTGTTCTACTGACTAGGCTCTGGTAAACCTTCTGCTAAGCAGGCTGGTCTTATAGGGCACAGGGTGGTCACATAGAACTACTTCCCCACAAGTCCCTGAACATTAGTTCCACTGACACCAATATTCCCCGCTAACTTGCATGAAGGAGGAAAGTGGATGATACTCATTAGTTCCCATAATATAAGGACTAGAGGACACCAAATGAAATGAATGGGTAGCAGGCTTCAAACTAATAACAGAAAGTTCTTCACACAGCGCATAGTCAATCTGTGGAACTCCTTGCCAGAGGAGGCTGTGAAGACTAGAACCATAACAGAGTTTAAAGAGACGCTAGATAAATTCATGGAGGTTAGGTCTATAAAAGGCTATTAGCCAGGGGGTAGGAATAGTGTCCCTGGCCTCTGTTTGTCAGAGGCTGGAGATGGATGGCAGAAGACAAATCACTTGATCATTGTCTTTGGTCCACCCCCTCCAGGACATTTGGTGCTGACCACTGTCGGCAGACAGGCTACTGGGCTAGATGGACCTTTGGTCTGACCCAGTACTGCCGTTCTTATGTTTTTATATACTTTGACATCTTTAGAATAATGTGATTGTATCTTTATATTCATATAAACACATGCATCTGATGAAGTGGGTCTTTGCCCACGAAAGCTTATGCTCCAATACATCTGTTAGTCTATAAGGTGCTACAGGACTCCTTGTTGCTTTTGCAGATCCAGACTAATCAGGCTACCCCTCTGATACTTTATATTCATATTGTAATGGTTCATAACATTATTTTGGGCTTTAAGTTATAAAGTACAAATAAAAAATAGTGGTCCATACATATTTCTCTATTTCCATTTACAAGTAACTTTACATGGACTGGGTTTTTTAGTGCACCATGTTGGTGTGTATATGTGGGTATGTCTACACTACAGCATTAATTTGAACTAACTTAATTCGAATTAGTTAATTCAAACTAAGCTAATTCGAATTAGCGCATCTAGACCTAAAAATAGTTTGAATTAGCATTTTGCTAATTCGAACTAGCATGTCCACATTGAGTGGACCCTGAACCGAGGTTAAGGAAGGCCAGAAACAGTGCTGGCAGGGCATCAGATTAGGACTTAGAGCGTGGAGCTGCTGTCTCAGGCTAGCCGAGGGCTGTGCTTAAAGGGTCCCGACCCCCACTCCGGACAGACAGTTCTCAGGGGTTCCCTGACTGCAAAGCAGTCCTGGCTTGGAGTGCCCTGAGTGCCCACACTCGGCACATCACAGCACTCGGCCATCAGCCCGGCTGCACTTGCCGCAGGCTGCCATCTGGGAGGGGGGTGTCAATCAGGGGGCTGTAGGAGAGCTTCCATCCCGAGGAGCCCGCAGAGCCACCCCAGTCCTCCCCATCGGGGGCTCGTGCCCCATTCCTCCCTCACCCCCTTCCACTTACCCCTCCCTAGCCCCCCTTCCTGATGGACAAAATAAAGGACATGTGTGTTCAAAAATAGAAACTCTCTTTATTGAACAAAACTGGGGGAGACTGGGAAAAGGAGGTGGGAGAGGAGAAGAGGAAGGGTGGGAGAGGGGAGGGCAACTAAAATGATCAGGGGTTTGGGACAGGTCCCATATAAAGAGAAGCTAAAGAGACTGGAACTTCTCAGCTTAGAAAAGAGAAGACTGAGGGGGGATATGATAGAGGTCTATAAAAGCACGAGTGGTGTGGAGAGGGTGCATAAAGAAAAGTTCTTCATTAGTTGCCATAATAGAAGGACTAGAGGACACCAAATGAAATGAATGGGTAGCAGGCTTCAAACGAATAACAGAAAGTTCTTCTTCACAAAGCAAATAATCAACCTGTGGAACTCCTTGTTGCAGGAGGCTGTGAAGGCTAGAACTATAACAGAGTTTAAAGAGAAGTGAGATAAATTCATGGAGGTTGGGTCCATGGAGTGGTATTAGCCAGGGGATAGAAATGGTGTTCCTGGCCTCTGTTTGTGGAAGGCTGGATATGGATGGCACGAGACAAATGGCTTGGTCATTGTCTTCGGTCCATCCCCTCCAGCGTACCTAGTGTTGGCTGCTGTTGGCAGACAGGCTACTGGGGTAGATGGACCTTTGGTCTGACCCAGTATGGCTGTTCTAAGCTCAGGGCTCAGAGTCGGGGGTCTCACTGGACCACCTTGATTTTCATGCAAACCTGCTCCTGGGTGGCCAGGCTGGCAGCTCTCCTGCCCTAGACGGCCACTTTCCTGTGCCTAGTGCGGAGGTCGTGGATGAGATCCATTATCTCCACACTAGACCAGGTGGGCGCCCACCTCTTGCGGCCCTGGGCAGGCTCCTGGGAGCCGCCAACCTGGCCCCGGGAAGAGGCGGAGGGCTGGGTGGCAGTGAGTGGCTGGTTCGTGCCGTGCCAGGTGCAGGGTCTGCTGGCTGGGTGCTGGCAGGCTTGCACTTGGCACGGGCACCGTAGCCAGCCCATGCCCCTTTAAGGGCTCCGGGGCCGGGAGGGGGGCAGAAGAGTTTCCCTGGTGGTGCCCAGAGTGGTCACCAGGGAAAGCTGGGGAGGGCTAGCCTCCCACTAGTTCGAATTAAGTGGCTACACAGCCCTTAATTCGAACTAGGCGTTAGTCCTCGTGGAATGAGGTTTACCTAGTTCGAATTAAGCGCTCCGCTAGTTCGAATTAAGTTCGAACTAGCGGTTTGCATGTGTAGCGGCTATCAAAGTTAATTTGAACTAACATCTGTTAGTTCGAATTAACTTTGTAGTGTAGACATACCCTGTCTGTCCAAACAAACGGGGGGTAACTGAGGTGCACCAATCCCTCAAGGACTTACTGTCATGTATCAATTTTCATAGCGTGAATAGTCCCATTGAATTTAATGAGATTTCTCATAGGTGCAAAATGAAGCATGTATATATACATTGAGTCATACTCTTGCACAGCCAGCCAGCTGCAAACAGAGAATTGTGTCCCAGGAGTGATTTCTTTTAAGCCAGTTTCACTAGCTTTGTCCAGTAACCATCTGTTTGATGTGAAAACTCAGCACAATTTCTCCTTTTCTGCCATCTGAAAGTGACTTGGGTTTGCAGAACTTTTATTGTGGCTGCAGATTGGATGGATGTCCTTAGGAAGGTCTGAGCAGCCGCAACAGGGTATTGCAGAAGTCACTGTTGCTGCACTATTCATATTCAGATTTCTGAGGGGCAGTGCAAAGTAGATAGGGCACATCTACAAAATGGGAAGAGGAAGTAAGAGGAATGCTAAACAGCCTCCCTCTCCAGTGAAACTAAAGGCTATGTTCAGAACAAATTGCATATACAAACATGACACCGCTTCATATTTTGCATATGTGGCTAAATATACATACCAACATCGTAGCCATGTAAAACGAGTAAAACCGAGATCAAGTCAAGTCACACAGAAACGGATGAGGGAATATATGCTGATTTTTATTTTTATTAGCTTTTAAAGCCCAGTTCAATAACACAAAAGGAACAGTTGAGAGTTCATTTAAAGACTATAAACAGTAGATACCTAAAATCATTCAACACTTATAGCTAAAAATTTAAAGCTGCAACTGCCACCAAGATGGACAGTGCTCTCTTTCTTCTTTGATCATTACTTCCTAGGACAGAAGATATTTTGCGTCAAAATGTGAGTGAGGAGACTAGTAAAACTGGAGGGAATGGGCTTGTGAATTTTGGTGGAAATGTGGTTTACTTTCATATATGTTATTGCGAATGCACTACGCGGTTGCATTTATCAACGGGTTCTAGAAGGGTCAGAGGGGGTGAATATAAGACAAAATCAACACATTGGCTACACAAAGGCTACGTCTACACTGGCAGCTTCTTGTGCAAGAACTCTTTTGTGGAAGATTTCTTGTGCAAAAACTCTTCCAGAAGAGAGCGTCTACATTGGCATGTGCTTTTGCGCAAGAGCATCCATGCCAGTGTAGACGCTCTCTTGCGCAAGAAATCTCTGATGGCCATTTTAACCATCGGGCTTTCTTGCGCAAGAAATTCATGTTGCCTGTCTACACTGGCCTCTTGTGCAAGAACACTTGCGCAAGAGGGCTTATTCCTGAGCGGGAGCATCATAGTTCTTGTGCAAGAAGCCCTGATCTTATACAGTAGAACGTCAGCTTACTTGCGCAAGAAAACACGGCTAGTGAAGACAGGCAAGCTTTTGTGCAAGAGTGGCCGCTTTGGCACAAGATTGTGCCAGTGTAGACATAGCCTTAAAATGTTTGGAGACCCAATAATGGACAAATGTGTTGATGGTTTATAGTTCATACATTTAATAGTACAGGCAGTCCCCGAGTTACGCGGATCCGACTTACGTCGGATCCGCAGTTACGAACGGGGCCCTCTCCCTGGTCTCCAGCAGACCAAGGAGAGGAAGCAAAGCGGCGAAGCACGCGGGCAGCGGACAGCCCAGACGCGCGTCTGGGCTGTCCGCTGCCCCCGTGCTCCGCGGCTTTGCTCCAGACGCCTGTGGTACAGCAGCTGGGGCACTGCTGGTTGGTCCTGTAGCGCTGCTCTGGGCGCTACTGGACCAACCCAGCAGCACCCCAGCTGCTCTGCCCCAGGCATCCCCAAGTCAGCCGCTGCTGAAACTGACCAGTGGCTGACTACAGGAAGCCCCTGCCCTGGGCTTCCTGGAATCAGCTGCTGATCAGTTTCAGCAGCAGCTGAACTTACATACAGTTCCAACTTACATACAGATTCAACTTACGAACAAACCTACAGTCCCTATCTTGTACGTAACCCGGGGACTGCCTGTAGTGGGATAGTTGCATAATTGTAGAAGGAACAGTCTTCTGGAGAACAGTTACAAATGTGTATCTGGATAACCATAGTAGTGATATGAACATTACCTACTTGTGGAGCTCCTAATCAATGGGGGCTGCATCTAGACTGGCATTATTTTGCAGAAATACTTTTAACGGAAAGGCTTTTCCATTAAAAGTATTTCCACAAAAGAGCATCTAGATTGGCATGGATGCTTTTGTGCAAAAGCATCCATGCCCAATATAGACGCGCTTTTGCGCAAGAAGACTCCGATGGCCATTTTAGCCATCGGGCTTTCTTGCACAAAAAATTAAGGTGCCTGTCTACAGTGGTCCTCTTGCGCAAGTATTCTTGCACAAGAGGGCTTATCCCTGAGCAGGAGCGTCAAAGTATTTGCGCAAGAAGCACTGAATTCTTACATTAGAACGTCAGTGTTCTTGTGCAAATTCAAGCGGCCAGTGTAGACAGCTGGCAAGTTTTTGCTCAAAAGCAACCGCTTTTGCGCAAAATCTTGCCAGTATATACGCATCCTGGGGCTGTGTCTAGACTGGCAAGTTTTTCGCAAAAGCAGCTGCTTTTGCGGAAAAACTTGCCAGCTGTCTACATTGGCTGCTTGAATTTCCACAAGAACACTGACGAGCTCATGTAAGATTGTCAGTGTTCTTGCAGAAATACTATGCTGCTCCCATTTGTGCAAACGCTCTCTTGTGCAAATGCTTTTGTGCAAGAGGGCCAGTGTAGACAATGCGGTATTGTTTTGCGCAAAAAAGCCCTGATTGCAAAAATGGCGATCAGGGCTTTCTTGCGCAAAACCGTGGCTAGATTGGCATGGACACTTTTCTGCAAAAAGTGCTTTTACGGAAAAGCGTCCGTGCCAATCTAGACGCTCTTTTCCACAAATGCTTTTAACAGAAAAACTTTTCCATTAAAAGCATTTGCGGAAAATCATGCCAGTCTAGACGTAGCCTGGGAGTATAAATCCTACTGCTGACTGTAAAAGAACTGCTATATGTCGCTAACATGTTCTTTTATTCCTGGTTATAACTATTACTGTCTAACCACTCTAGAATGGGGATAGCAGTCATCAAAGTTTGGTGGATCTAGGGAATCTTTTGTAGGAGAATAGCAAACAGGATATACTGCTTAGTCCAAAAATAGACTGCTGCATAGCATGCAGTTCAACTAGGATAGAATGTCACATGCAGAGGGTACAGGCAAGAACCAATCTTAGTGCCAGTTTTCCTTATCCTCCCTTTAGACTACTTTCATAAGTAGGTGGTTTCTCTGCGATATTCGGTAGAACAAAAGGAGGAGACTTCTATGTTAACACACGAATGTATAATTGACAGCTGTGTTTGGTGAGATAGTTTTCCTGTATTCTTACCTGTTCATAATTTGCATATGTGGCTAAGTGGGTGCTCTAATTTTAGGCTTGTGGTACAAGAAGTGGGTTAGAAGCTATGAATCAAGTTAATTAAACATCTTAGATAGCAGCATGAATGTATATAGTGGTTTATAAAAGCAGAGGAATCTGTAAGAATTCATCCTACACTTAGAAAAATAAAGGGTGCTTGGAATCTACTGTCTGATAACGGAAAGGGAAAATGACAAATTGCAATTACTGCTGCTGATTGGCTAAAAGGCATAAGTGGCACTGGTCTGTGCTAACAGTCCCCATCTTGGTTTTGGCACCCTCATCTCTTTGTTCTGCTCCTTCATCTGTTGCAGCTTGAAGACCATGATCTCCATGGGGAGAGATGGCTAATTGTTATGTTTGTGGACCTGCTCCTCCGGCCACCAAATGTGTTCTAGTGTACACCAGCTAACCTATACTTGGCTACTGAATAGTTAGACTTGTTGTTTCAAGACTAGGTCAGCATGATTGAAAACAGAAAACCAGATACAGATAGTAGAGCTGCTAAAGTTTTTATTTAAAATCAATGTTTTTATTAAAGGAGCCATTTTTGCAACTCTTTTCCAACAAAGCATTTTGTAATTATATCAAAAGAGCTGTATTTGTTATGATGAAAATCAGGATTTTTTTTTTCCTCCTTAAGTGAAATATTTGGTGTTAATTTCACTGTTTGCAAAAAAACAAACTCAAATATTTCACACCAGACCACTTAGAGATAAATTGGCAAAATCAGGTTAAAGTCAAGGCCCTATCTAATCATGCCCTTTTAAGGATACAAGGCCAAATCTTGACCTCACAGAAGTTAAATTGGAGATTTTCCCCCCCCTAACTTAGAGGGTCAGGATTTCAACAGCAGAGCTTAACTCCTCTACATACATGTCATAATAGCTTTCAAAAGGCAAAGCGGAATGGCAACAAACATTAACATAGAAACAGATGAATTTACTGGTGGTGCACTTTAGAGTGGAGAAAGAAGGGTAAATTAATCCTCTGGAGTTTTGTAAGCCATGAGAAGGGGAAAAAGGAGGGGGGGGGAAGAGGGGAAAGGTATTTAAGAAATCAAGACAAGCCAAAGAAAGAGGCATCACTCAGCAGACAAAGACAATGCTGAAGTCAGAGTCAGAGGATAGTGCAGAGGTTGGATGTTGATGGAAATGAAGGGGTAAAGTTGGCGGGGGAAGGGGACAGTTTGAAAGGATAGCAGAAAAATTAAGAAGGGAAATCCAGACAACTAGAATATTAGAATTGAGGAGCTGAAATAAAGTCACGGGGAGTCTGAGGCTGCCTGAAGAGAGATGCCCATATATACTCTTAATTACATCCACGTAACTCCAGAAAGCTTCTATTAACTTCATGGAATTATTCATAACCAATCAGAACATATTTCAAACTACCATGGACTCAGGGCAGTAGCAGGTTCTACTCATCTTCTCTCACTAATAGAGACAATGAGGCTGCAGTTAGAGACTGAGTTAGAGAACAGTAACACCAGGGGGAAAACTGATTAATGGACTGAAGTGTGCTAGGACTACAGGAGAATGAGGCAAGTGCTGTTTACATTGTGTTGAAATTAACTAACCAATCCCTAGGCAGAACATAAGCCAGATTGGAAAAGAGGAAGATTGACAGTACAGTGAAACACTTTTGTGATGGTAAGTGAATGAAGTTTGAGTAAGGTAAGAGCTTGAGTCAGAAGTATCAGAGACAGGTAGCAAGTCACATCCTGATCCTCTGTTTCATTCTAACTTTTATTCTCAACTCAGAAGTCAGAAATGAATTTATGGAAGAAGGAGGCCCTCTTTTTAGAATTTACAGTAATATCTGGCCATGGCAGAGTAGAGGCCTATCTACTTCAGCAGATGGGTGGGCCAGATTTTTACAAGTCGAGAAAGTAGTTAGTAAATTCTTCTCAGAAACTCTGCATATAAAAAAAAATACAGTGGAATCCCTTGAAACAGTTATGCTATTAAATTGTACAGCATTATAGTTGTATTGCACTTAGCTTAAGATACAGCACTACACTCACAGAGGACAGGCCTAGAGTAATTTCCTTCATTGAATATGAAACACACATCAGAGTTGAGGGACAAGACTATTAACAGAGCCCAGGTTTTCAGAATGTCACTGACAGTTTTACTGTTTGTTCTATAGCACTGAACGCAAAAATGCAATATTTAGAACATTGATTGGCTTTTAAAGCCATGTTCATGAACATATAATTTGGCAGTCCACAGCTGCAGTTCATTCTCTAGAGGCAGACACCAGCCATAGATTTCAGACACGGAGCTAGAAAGTGACATTTATTGACAACATTAGAATATACCAGTCACCCAGTCAGGTTGTATACATACACTTCTGTAAGACTTCAGTGCCCTGCTATGGTACAGACAATACTCATTGTAAAGAGCCTACAATTTATGAACAATTATATTAACATCATATAGCCTTTAATTGAAGTGGTGGCAGTTGATGCCTTAGACAGGACCTGGCACAAGTAAAGCTAGGCATTAACTCACAGGATCTTCACGGTACACAGAGGAAATATTTGAGGTCCTCTTAAGAGAAATTCTCCAGGGACTTCAAATACTTAGAATACTAAGGGGAATCTGGTCTTTAAAAAGCAACTTGTTTTTACATATAAAGTACCACCATGCCAAAGATGTAAAAATCCATTGGAAATACCACCTACATTAAACAGAGAAACATAGTGCACTGAGGAAGTGAAGTTAGTTCAAGTACTAAAATGTGACACTCAGGTAGTCCAAACCTAAAGGTGCAGGACTTCATGCAGTTGGTAGCCTACACAGAGAGAGATTCATTTAGTTATTTGCCCATTTCACTGCACAGCACAAACATTTTGGCTAAGACCTGGGGATACAGCTCCTCCCTGGTGATGTAGCCACACACCACAGGCAGTTTAAGTAGTATTGCTCATTCTTTTCACTTCACTCTGGCGAGTTGCTGGAAGGATTGAAATGTTCTGCCACAGCTACAGTCTCAGAGATGGTAGATGCAGGGAGTGCTACTAGTGTTGACAGGGTCACTCTGCGGAAGGCATCTCTTCATTAAAGTTGGTCTTGAAATGGAAACTGGATGGAGTTGCTGGCATTCAGGTGCTGGGGGATTCCAGCTATTCAGCATTCCCTTCCTGTCTGCTCTCAACATCATTAAGGGCAGAGACTTCCAGAAGCTGGGCAGAGTCTGCCTCTGGAGACTTGGTGGTTTCCTCACTCGCAATAGCCACCAGCTGCTCTTCATTAGGCACCACATCTAGCTGCCTGGATTCAGGTTTGCAGGCCTCTTCTGGGTGCACTGCAGGGACTCCGCCTCCTTCCTGGTCTGTCTCACCAGCGGAGACATGGAAATCTTGGTCCCTCTTCTCATTTGTGGCTCCCATTGATTCTGCAGCAGAGTGGGCACTTTCCTCCGGTTTCACTGTAGCAGCCTCTGTAGGTTCTTCTTCAGCCCTCTGGGCTGTTGGTTTCTCATAAGCCACGTTGAGCTCCTTCTTGCCAAGTTTTCCTCCCATTTTGTCAGAGGAGTAAATGGTTTGCTTCTTTTTCTGAAGACACTTGAGTCTTACTGAGGAGATCTGTGCTGGATCAGGGATAGTAACCAATGGGAGTTCTGTAAGACAGTTAAAGCGAGATACATGATACCTTAGCTACTTTATCTTTGGAAGAGAATATCTAGTAGCAAAGTAGAAATACCCCTGAGCAACACGTATTGGGTGTTCAGAGGACTGGACCATTTGCAAGAGTGATTCACCAGAGTATTTCTATATTAATTTCTTCCTACAAGAGAGGATTGAAAGTCACCAAGGGACAAGAATTAGATGCTCCATACATTACATACAAGATAGCCAATGAGATGACTGCCAAGATTTCCCACAGCAGGGCAGATATTACTGGTAGCCACTGAGACATGGCAGACTTCCAAGGAATAACAAGTATAAGGTCCACACACACTTTAATTGTTTCTTTTAATGAGTTCTTGTCAGTTGAGAGTCACCCACCCATAGACACAGCACATTCGTGTTTTGCCTTGTCAAAAATAGCAAAGGAAGGATTCTTTTGCTTTTAATATTCTTGACTAAATACAGAACACTAGGTTTAGATAGATTAGATGAAATAGGACTAGTTCTTAAAGTCCAGGTAATCAGAACTTAGTGAGAGAGTTTAACTCACTACCAGAGTTATACTTTCTGGGACAAGTGGATTGTGTTTTAGCTGCCTCATTAAAAAAAAATAAGTTTGAGGATAGGAGCAAATATTTCCACTCTCCAGCTCACAGAAGTTTGTCACTTTTCTTAAAATAAGAAGGAGTTAAGTTAAATTATTACCTTTGTAAGAAAGGGCAGCATCAGATACAGCAGAGCCCACAGACATGTAGTTGTTAGATTGTCTCCCCCCACCCCCATTCTAAAGGCATATATATTAGTGTTAGGAACACATGGAATCAATTAAAGGTGACATCCATCAACCCAAACCTGCAATCACATATAAAAGCATAATATTATTGCCCTACGCAGACCAACAAATTCAATACTAGGGAAAACATTTTTAAGAACATGGCTTCAGTAAACAGTTCTTACCAGCTAAATAAAAAAAGCTGCTTACTAGCTAATGGTACATCCTGTATTGACTCTTAACCAGCTACATTTAGCCCTGCTAGGCTGGTGTTATATAGCAGTCGGTGGTCACACAGAATTGCTTCCCCATAAGAGCCTGAACATTAGTTCCACTGAATCAATTTCCCCTGACACCATTATTTACTGCTAGATTGTGTGAAGAATGGACATCCTTTAACTTCTGTATGTTCATATTGTAATAGTTTCACCTTATTCACTTCTCTTAAAAGCAAAATAAAATAAAATAAAATAAAAACCAATGGCCCACACTTATATATCTCCATATCCGTTAATATGCAATTTTGCTTGGATCAGGCTTTGAATTTACAATACTGGTGTGAATGAGGCTGTTTATGCAGACTGCTGATTACTAGAGGCACTGATCCTGCAAAGGCTTACTCACATGTTTTACATTACATGCTCTGAATAGTCTACTTGCCAGTTTATGTTAAATGAGGTTACTCAGAAGGTGTGAAATTAACTACCTGTGTATGTCTGTACATGATTAGGACCTACACTTGTGTTGTGGAGTCAAACTCTTGCAAAGCCGACAGGGTGGAAACAGAGGTGCGTTTTAGGGGTGACATTATTAACAAATTGGCCCTAATGTGTCCAGTAACAAGCCGTTTGATGTGAAACTCCTCCAGCATTTCTCCTTCCTTGCCACCTGAAAGCAGCTTGTCTTTGCAGAGATGTTATTGTGGCTGCCTATTGGATGGGTCTCCCCAGCAGGATTTGGTCATATAGCAATACAGTATTGCAGAAGGTACTGTCTCAGTGGCACTCACATGCAGATTTCTGCTGCACAGATTAATGTAAAGATGACACATCTGCAAAATGGAAAGATGAATGAGCTACACCTCCTCCCCTGAAATGATTAATGCTCACAAGCCAATTGCACATCCAGCCATGATAAAATGGAATGACTCAGAAATCATTTAAAGAATGTAAACAGCAGACACGCAAAATCAATAAATAGAGCTGGCAATTAAAAACTGAAAGCATCAACAGAATGACCCATGTCCTCTTTCTCCTATGCCCATTAGCTCCAGTGAAGAAAGCTGATTTTTAGTAACAATATTTATGTGAGATGATGAGTAAATCTGGAAGGAATGGCCTTTGGAACTGTGGTGGGAAAGAGATGATATATTATTGCTAATTCACCATAGGAAAGCACCCATGGAGGAGTGTGCACTTAACATAAGTTCCTGTGAGAGTAAATATTAGCAACAATGTTTGGCGATCCAGCAATATAAAAAGGATCTGATCTTACCTAGGTAATACATTTTATAGTGCTGGGATAGTCACATAATTGATGGAAAAACATTCTCTGGAGAGTAATTACAAATGTCTGTCTAGATAGTATGAACGTATGAAACTGATCTTTTCAGGGGTATGAAACATTACCTACTTGAGCAGTTCTTAATGTGGTATGGGACTATAAATCCTGCTGCTGACTGTTAAGGAGCCTCTTCATATATCTAAGCTGTTCTTTTTCCCTGGCCATAATTATTCCAGTCCCACAACTGGAGAAAGCAGATGACAGTCCATCAAAGTTCAGTGGCTGTAGTGAGTTTTATGAATACAAATAAATTGGAGGATCATAATTAGTCTAAATAAAATAAATAAAGATTCCCACTTACAATGTAATTAACTCAGTTCTTAGGGGTCGGGAAGGAATTTTCCTCCAGGGTAGATTGGCTGAGGCCCTGGAGGTTTTTCGCCTTCCTCTGTAGCATGGGGCCCAGAACACTCACTGGAGGCTTCTCAGCATCTTGGGGTCTTTAAACCATCATTTGAGGACTTCAATATCTGAGATATAGGCGAGAGGATTATTCCAGGAGAGGGTGGGTGAGATTCTGTGGCCTGCATTGTGCAGGAGGTCAGACTAGATGATCATAATGGTCCCTTCTGACCTTAGAGCCTGTGGCTGCGTCTAGACTGTCATGATTTTGCAGAAATACTTTTAACTGAAAAGTTTTTCCGTTAAAATTATTTCCGCAAAAGCGCATCTAGATTGGCACGGATGCTTTTGCGCAAAAGCATCCGTGGCCAGTCTAGACACAATTTTGCGTAAGAAAGCCCCAATTGCCATTTTAGCCATCGGTGGTTTTTTGCGCAAAACAGTTCTTCCCTGTCTACACTGGCCCTCTTGCACAAGTATTCTTGCACAAGAGGGCTTTTTCCCGAGCGGGAGCATGAAAGCATTTGCGCAAGAAGCACTGATTTTGTACATTACAAAGTCAGTGCTCTTGCGCAAATTCAAGCAGCCAGTGTAGACAGCTAGGCAAGTTTTTGCTCAAAGCAGCTGCTTTTGCGCAAAATCTTGCCAGTCTAGATGCATCCTGTGAGTCTATGAGATGCCATTTTTTTGTATTCAGAGTCAATCAACCAACCTCACTACTAGCCCTTGCACTTCCCTTTGGACCACTTAAGCTGGCAGGTGTTTTCATTCAGATATTTGGTAGAACAAGAAAAGGAGGCTTCTATGCATAATTGTCAACTGTGCTGCATGAGATTTTTTTCCCTCTCTTGCCTTTAGTGTATGTCACCTGTTCATACTGTGCATAACCAACTGTGCGCTCTAATTTTAGGCTTGTGGTACAAAGAGTGGGTTTGAAATTACAGATCAGGAGTATTAAGCATTTAGACAGTAGTATGAATGTACATGGTTATTTACCTGGACAACTTCAAACTTCACCCAGTAAAGCTAAAAGGAGGCTAAGGAATCTTCCATGGGCTTCAGCATCATTTAGCACGGACACGCTACTTGACTTCTTTTCCCATTTTTTCTCCTTTCGCTCCCCATCCCCTCTCTTTCTCTATTATGTATTTGGAACCTGGACCCCTTAAACACCGTTCATCTGAAGAAGTGGGTTATGCCCATGAAAGCTCATGATACCATCTGTATTTACTAGTCTCTAAGGTGCTGCAGAACTATTTGTTTTTAAAGTTTTTTCAATTAGAGACTAACACAGCTACCCCTCTGAAGCTTTATTTTTAGTGTCCTCTCTTCTTTCCCCTCTTATAGAGTTTGTGTCTTTTCTTAAAGGTCATGATCGCTCTTCTGGCAGAGACTTACTTATTATATGCTTGTACACCTACCATAGCCATGCTGAAAATTAGCATAATATATACTATGATTTGGTAGCTATAAGCAGGTAGCCATTAAAAGCACACAATATAACAGAATACCAACAACTGACCTAGTTGAAATCTTAACCTTCCCCAAAAAAGGTTATGGTGTTAGACTGGAAACCTTTGCAGCTAAGGTCTCTTTTACAAAGCATTGCGTTTTCCTCTAAGCATCACCTTAAAAAAAAACCCCCAAAAAACAAATCACAACCAAAGGGTCTTGTATGTCATGAAAAAAAATATTTTCATATTTTTTTCTGCAAACATTTCTCTGGCAGCTCAGCTACATATTAAGGGCAGAAACATTTTAAACTTATTTTGCTATCCTTCCATTCTATAGTATGAGCACATATTTAATGAGTGATGATGAGAAAAAGTAGAGATGTATTTAAGAAATGAAAATGACAGCCCCATGGAAGGAAGGAATAGGTAAAGACCATACTCAAGTCAAGGGAATTAGAAAGAGGTCAGTGCTGATGGAAACAAAAAAGCAGAGCTATTAGGAAGGACTTTGCAATAAGAGCAGAAAAATTGAGGATGGAATTTCAAATATGGTCAGAATAAAAATTGAAGACAGGAAGTAACTTGAATAGTGGTAGATAATTTAAGGCCAGCTGAAGACTATGGTATGTCTACTGTATTGTCAAGTTACTTCAGTGTAACTCCAGAAGTGTCCTACATTTTGTAAGGCTTCTTCCTCAGAATTGAAAGAGGAAAGCTATGCTCTGCAAGAGTACTAAAAGCCTAGTAGCAAACCATGGGCCGGGGAGGAGGGAGAAGAAGAAAGGGGGGGGGGGGGGGAGAGAGAGAGAGAATATACTTCTGAGACTGAAAATGCAATTATAGGTTGAGGTAGAGGAGAAAACATTGAGAGGGGATGTGATAAGTGACTTCCAGCCATTGAGAACTAAGAAAGAAGCATATCCTTTTCACCTGAGTTTGGGGATGATCAGATTTAAAAAAAGACACCCCACAAAAAAAAAAACCCACCACAGAGACACCGAAAGCCAAGTAAGGGTATGTCTACATTTCATCCCTCTTCCGGGAGAGGAATGCAACTGCAGACACCCAAAATTGCAAATGAAGCAGGGATTTAAATATCCTGCACTTCATTTCCATAATTATGGTGCTATTTTGAAAGAAAAAAAGTGGGGTTATTTTGAGATTAGGGTTCTCATCTCGAAATAACCCCATTTTTCTTTCAAAATAGTGCCATATGATTATGCCAATGAAGTGCAGGATATTTAAATCCCTGCTTCATTTGCAATTTTGGGTGTCTGCAGTTGCATTCCTCTCCTGGAAGAGGAATGAAATGTAGACATACCCTAAGAGAAAAGCAAAAGTGTAATCAAGGATTTCAGAGGAAAATGGGGGGAGTTTGTGTAAAGCTATGGTGTCCAACCAGTGCTGAAGCAATAGCCACTATAATGGCTACTACTATAGCAAACTCCTCATACTCAACTGGCCAAATAGCCACATACAGCTAGGGTGTTGGATACTATGGTGTAAAGGGATCATATTTTGAGATAAAGGAAAGGAAAGCTGATCATAGATGAAGTTAGTCCTTTGAAACCGCTAGTAAGTAAGAAGGTGGATGGCAGAGAGAATGTCATGATCCTCTTGTGTGGCTGTCTAACCACCCTTGAACTAAAGGCTCACTTTTGAAACAGCTTTTTACTCAGACTGTTGACAGCACTGCTGTCCACCTCCTGTAAATTAGAGATGCTAGTTATTTCAGCAGCTCTGCAAGAGCACAGCCTTTAGCAAGGGAATAGATCTTGACTATCTGTGTGCACTGGGCCCCACCCAGCATAAACTAATAGAATGTCACAACTGTATGCCTCAAAGCTTAAGAGGAGGCACTCCTGAACTGAGACTTTGTATATCTTAATGGGGGGAAGGGGATTCACTAGTACCCATGATCCACTCACAAGCATTTAAAAAGATAAAGGTCACTGGAAATGGGATGAGACACTCCTTTAAAACATTCACTGCTATGTAGTGTGGAAGGAGTTAAGATACACTGTGTTAACTATGACACTTGCTTTCATATCCAGTAGCAACTCCTTGCTCCCCTCACAGCCCATGAATTAAAGTTTATTCAGTGAACATAAACACCAGCTATTTGTTTGTTTCAAGTACAAAACATTTATTGATAGCAAATGTGAATCTCAATTCAGTTAACTTTATACAAGGGTTTCCATAAACCTTCAGTGTCCAGGCACTGCACATACAGGACAGATTGTTCAAAGAAGATTCCCACTAATTCATAAGATAAGCAATTATAGGTTTCTTCTGGTTTTGAAGTGGCAGCTGAGCCCTCAAAATGGACCAGGAGTAGTAAGTGTGTGCCAGGAAAAACCACCACCACTGCCAGAGTGAAAAGGAGTTGGCTGAGGACTGCTAGTAAAACTAAGGATTAGAGCAAGTTGCCGGAAGATTGAGGTTTCCTGCTACAGCTGGAGGTCGTAGAAGCAGGGAGTGCTACTAGTGACAGGTTCACTCTGCAGAAGGCATCTCTTCACTGAAGTTGGTCTTGACATGGAAACTGGATGGAGTTATTTGGAATTCAGATGCTGAGGGGAAGAGAGAATGCAATCTATTCAGGAAGGGGCTACTGTCTGCTCAACACCATTAAGGGCAGAGACTTCCAGAAGCTGGGCAGAGTCTGCCTCTGGAGACTTGGTGGTTTCCTCACTCGCAATAGCCACCAGCTGCTCTTCATTAGGCACCACATCTAGCTGCCTGGATTCAGGTTTGCAGGCCTCTTCTGGGTGCACTGCAGGGACTCCACCTCCTTCCTGGTCTGTCTCATCAGCAGAGACATGGGAATCTTGGTCCCTCCTCTCAGTTGACTCAACACCAGGGCTGGTGCCCTCATTCTCTTCTGGCTTCACTGTAGCAGCCTGTGTAGGTTCTTCTTCAACCTTCTGGGCTATTGGTTTCTCATAGGCCATGTTCAGCCCCTTCTTGCTGAGTTTGCCTCCCATGTTGGTGGGGATACAGGAACAACTTGAAACACCTATCAGGAACTTGCTTCTGTGAGACCAGTAACTTCAAGGCAGGATACAATCTATGCTAGGGAATATTAGTAGTCAGAGGAATATCTATAAGGGAAAAAAAGAGACAAGATGCAGGATGTTAGATACTGGGTCATCACAAGCAAATGCCTGGTAGTGCAGAAAACTTCCCTGAACACACAACTCATACAGTCCACAGTGGACTGTAATCAAGACTAATTCTACAGCCCCACATTATACTCCACCACCAGAGGATGTAAGTGTTAACCATGGGACAAGGGATGTACCATGAATTACACCCAAGAGACAAACTGAATATGGCAAGGCTGATGGTGGCAGTCAGTGTATTACAGCACTGATGGATAATCAAAGGAAAAGAAATACATGCCCTTCTTGGTGGTTCCTTCCCATAACCCCTTATCAATTTACAGTCTTCACACATAGCCACTTAGAGAGAAGACTCCACTGCTAATACTCGTAACCGAACTTAGCATTTTAGCAGACTAGTTCCTCAAGGCCAGAGCATCTGGACTTGATGGTTGAGTTCTTTGATCCTAACTGTATATCAGCCATGCAGTGGCAACTAGAGAGTACTGATTATCTCTTAAATGAGACAGTTTGGTTTGTGACAATATGGCTGCGATCAGGAGAATGACAACATTAGTATTACTTTAGATAGAAAAAGCTTGAAGTGGTTCAGTTCAATTTGTAGTAAGTGAGTGGCAAGCACAGCACTCTGCCATGGAGCCAAGTCAACAGTTTTGCAGCTATAGGAGCTTGCATAGGAAGCAGTACCACCCCAGAAACAGACTTTGAAAATGCCATCCATCAGGAATGCTTAAGCCATATACACCCCATTCCCCTTCCAAAAGTTACAATATAGTCTAGCTCACATCAAAGCCATATCCTACTTCAGTAGCAACCTAAATAATACTTACAAGGACAAAACCTTATTATGGGATCATGCATTACAATAATAGCTCAGAGAAACATTTAATAGAGCAGGAAAACACTTACTTACCTACTAGCCAACTTGAACTCCACTGAGCAGCTTACTATCTGACGCCACAGCCACACCCTCTGATAGCAGCAGAACAAACAGATGGATCTTATATAGGACTAGGTGTCACACAGAACTACTTCCCCACAAATCCCTGAACACTAGTTCCACTCAATTAATTTCCCCCATTGCCTGGTTAAAGCTCTGAAGAACAGAGTTAGCTGTAGCACATGTAGCTATTTAAGCATTCTGTCTGAATATTTTGTACTCAAAGTCTCTTTGTTTTGATTTGCTGTATTCTGCTTTACAGAGTTAAAAATAAAATAAAAATAAGGAAAGACCACACATATATTTCCATGTCCCTTTCAACATAATTTTATGCTTCAGAATCTGAGTTTACAGCATTGAGTGAGGTGTATTTAATAAGACCCCAGGACTGTAAATAACTGAAGCGTATGCATGACTTAGTGCAGAAGTATTTCCATTTTGCTTAATGGAACTACTGTGCACATGTTTAAGACTTATAGCCTAAAATTGTTTGCTTCAGTCAAATTCTTGTGCAGGAGGCTAGGCACATGCAGATACATGCTTTAAAGGTGATGTTTATTATTGGATAATACTATGGACTATTTAAGAAAGCAATTTTGGGTGAGAGAACCCATTTTCACTTCTTCTCACTGCCCTCTGCAAATGTCACAGCCTTGCAGAGGTTTTACTGTGCTTGTTATTCAAATAGATTGGCCCTGTTACTAGCAGATCATCCACCACTGAGATAGAAATGTAGCCGTGTTAGTCTGGTGTAACAGGAACAAAAAATAGGACTATGTAGCACTTTAAAGACTAACAAGATGGTTTATTAGGTGATGAGCTTTCGTGGGTCAGACCCACTTCCTCAGATCAAATAGTGGAAGAAAATTGTCACAACCATATATACCAAAGTTATATATGGTTAGTCTTTAAAGTGCTACATAGTCCTGTTTTTTGATCCACCACTGAGTATCTCAAGAATCACTGTGGCTATGGCAGTTTTGCTCAGATCACTCATTGGTAGACAGTGAGACTGTAAGAGGAAAACATATCTGGAACATACACAGAGAAATCCTCTTCCTAACCCCAAACCTCCAAAGGAACCTAAAATTTGGAGTGGAAGGCTGGTTCTGATCAGATTCCCAAGCATAAAGGTTTTCTGCCTTTATTCTCTGTATAGTCATTTG
Source organism: Pelodiscus sinensis (assembly GCF_052426305.1). Classification (NCBI taxonomy): domain Eukaryota; kingdom Metazoa; phylum Chordata; order Testudines; family Trionychidae; genus Pelodiscus; species Pelodiscus sinensis. Next base: position 5,173,199 of record NC_143076.1, on the reverse strand, counting down.
ATCTAGATCATCTTTGACCTTAATTTGCCCTTCATGCCTCTGTCTTCTGTTCAGAGCCAGCATCTGGACTCCATTAAAATGAATTTAATTCCCAATTTTAATGTGTGAAGTCACCTTAATACTTCCTACAATACTTTATGTAGCTGTATAACAATCCCAAACTCAGATCATACACCGGGTTTGAATTCAGATCTAGTGTTGCCAACTTTCACACCATTTGCTGTTTTTTATTTAAAGACTCATCTCTTCAAGTGAACTGATGACATGAATCTTAGTTTTTTATGTGTGTTCATACACCAAGTATCTGTGAAGGAAAACTTGAAAATATGGACAAAGTTCACTCAAAAAGTCCTGCAAGCAGAAGGCAAATAAAAATAATTCAGCATTTATTTTTAAAAAATCTCATGATGGTTTTTAAATCAATCCTATGACTTTTTACAGTTATAGACTGCAGCTGTGGCAGAACCTTACAATTGCAATGTTTGGATTAATGGAGTTAACTAAACTGCTGCTCTTCAGCACCAAAGCCTAGACAAACCCCTCATGTGCTAATGCAATAATAATAATTTTGGATTTTATGCTGTATCTTGATTCTGTAATGCATTGAATATTATGGAGTGGCCAAATTTACTGACATTCTGCACTGCCTAAGATAATATTTTGAGAACAGGACACCCCTGCTAGGGCTCAGGGCTTCAGTCTTGCAGGCGGGTGATAGGGCTAAGGTGATCAAAATGGTGATCAAATGTCCCAATTTTATATGGACTGTCTTGATAGTTGGTGCTTTATCTTATATAGGCACCTGGGGGAGGTCCAGGTTGGATATTAGGAAAAACTCTTTTCCTAGGAGGGTGGTGAAGCACTGGAATGGGTTCCCTAGGGAGGGAGTGGAATTGCTATCCCTAGAGGTTTTTAAGTCTCGGCTTGACAAAACCCTGGTTGGGTTGATTTAGTTGGGATCTGTCCTGCCTTGGGCAGGGGGCTCGACTTGATGACCTCCTGAGGTCTCTTCCAGCTCTATGATTCTATGACTACTTCCCACCTCATCACTATTTTTTAACTTGCTATCTGGGCCCCCAGCTTAAGGGCTTCTGCTCTGCCGGAGGTGGGTGTCAAGGTTTCAGACCCATAGGAGGCATTTTCTAAGGCTGGGGACTTCAACTGAAGCTCTGAAATCCCCATCCCCTCAGGGCAGAAGCCTCTAGCACCCCCCCCCCCCCCAGGGCTTGACCTGAATTGCCCCCTGCCCCCACCACACACAGTCTGGTAAGCGGATTGGGGAGGGGTGGATGGCTTCACAAGCTGCACTTTAAATGCGTGGCACATGTCTCTTGAGCTGCAGTTTGTCCGCCCCTTTTATACCAAGTCATAACAGGTTTGTAGGCTTCTTCTAGTCTCCCATGAAGGCTGTGATGGATTTCTTGTGTTTTCAATTCATCTGAGGAATATAAAGAGCAGAACATTAAAACTGACGAGAAGAGATGAGCTCTGACAGGTACGAGTTGAATTCAACAACAGAATGCCCCATGCCTGCTTTCCCTTTCGTCCGTTATTTGTCATGAAAGAATTTGATTTTGTCACACCTATGTGCAGGGGATGCTCAGTGGATCCGGTGACTCCAGATGAGGTGTCATGTCTTTTTAGAGATTACCATTCCTGGGGCATGGAACAATGAGCGCTGAATATGAAAGACTTGGCATTTACTTAAGGTTCTTAAGTGATTTTTTTCTTGTGCTGAATGTGGGCCACATCAAACTAAATCTTTGGAAACCCAGTAAAATATCTGGTGAGTGATTTGATTACATACATTTTACCACGCCTATGATCGTTTAGCAGGACAAGAACTGTTTTTAATTACTTGGAAAACTACGCACTGGAAGGCAGATGCAAATATGCAATCGAGACTTCTCTAACATATGGTTGTAGAGACAGGAACCAGTCGCATGGAGGTAGTTCAAATATGGTGTAAGCTCAACGGCTCAGGATACAGGAATCTTAGATCCAGTTATTTTAGTTACTAGCTGCATTTATGAATATTGTGCCACAGTGGGAGTTGGAGGTCAGTCCCTCAACCCTGGGAGATTTCAATAAGCTCTAGGAAACAAACACAAGCTGATGAATGCTGGCTGGATTGAGAGAAGACTCTATGTACAGACTTATTCTATTTGGATACAATTCATCACCTGCAGAGATAAGCTATAGACAAGTACCAAATGCCATTGCCAGCCTGTTCTCCTCCCTATGGGCCACATTCAATTACAAAGTGATTTCTCTGGGATTTTTGGTAGGGCAAGATAAAAATGTCCCTATGTTAATGCACTGTTAACAATGGACAGTGGCATAATTAGCGGCTCACCAGACTTTTCTACGGTCTGGCTTTAGACTACCTCTTTATCATGTGCATGTGATGCCCAAAGTATTTAGTGGTAAGGATGATCTCATTTCAGGCTCCAGTTTGTAGTACATAAAATAAGCATAACTATACAGCCTAGAATTATAAGGACTTCGATAGTACTGTGTATATATACACATGCTGATTTATAACCGAGCAATTGCTAAAGAGCATAGAGTCAACTTTTCAAAAGTTATGTAGGTATATAAAGTTGCAGGTAGGTGCTTTTGAAAGGCCCACTATGTCCTTCTTTGCATCTTCAGACACCTAAAAAGCTCTGAAAATCCAGCCCTTAGAATTTGATATGAATAGGGCGGTTCAAGTCAAGTAGGGCAAGAAAGACATTGTAAGCAAGATCTCTAGAATTCCAGCATAGGGAGACAACAGATGAGTATTCCACACAAAACCCAGATATGGCACAGATTAAGATAAAGGGGGTGAGGCTGTTTACAGCCTTGATGTTTAATTCAGGAAGCTCGATTTATGTCAGTAAGAGACTGGAAGCCAGCGCTAGTAGGTAAAGACTAGAAAAGAAAAGTATTTCAAGGGTACCGTCTGAAGTGGAATGTTAGGAAGGAAAGATTGCGGTAATCACAGTGCAAGGCCAACAGCATGGAGAGTGTTTCTGCATTGAAGGATGGATGTAGAAGATTATTTACAGTTCAAAAAATATAGTTAGTGTTTGCAGAATCAGGTGCCTTTACATTGTACATATTTAACCCTTTGTATGGTTTAGGGATGTTAACGTATGTTTGTTTTGGTAAATGTGTAGCTGCTGAAATTTTCAGCGATTACATGTTTGCACACGGGGGGAGCCATCTGCCCCTTTCACGCTGCTGTTTCTGTATCAGGCTCATCAGTAAACCTTTTACACATTTACACTATCACATCCCTAATATGGTTATTTCTCCAGGGTAGGAGTGCTTGTGAGTTGTTGCAGACTCTTATGCATTAAGAGCAATTGGAAATACCTGTATATCCTAATCTTGAGCAAGAGGTAAGACTCCCCTGCTTGTGAACACATACTTATGCTAGCTCAATGACAGTGGGGTTGAGTATAAATAGTAACACGGCTGTGGTAACATAAGCAGCAGCGGCATGGCTTAGCTGCACCAGCTACAAACCCGACTGTACAACACTGTTTATACGTACATTAGCTTAATGGGAGCTACTCTTACAGGAGAATCACACACCTAATTCATAGTGGAGAGTTAGCCTTAATGTGAGGCTTACAGTGATAGGAGCTATTACCATTAAAATGCTTCTTAGCCTGTTATGAGCCTCTGGAACCAGTTACAGAAGGTTTCTCTTTGAGGAGCGATGAGTATTGCTACCAGCGAAAAGAAAACTAAAACCTATTTCTCAACACTTTCAGTGATCTGTAAATTCTAGGAAGCGAGTTACCCTCCAGGCAGATCTTGCTTAATTTGAAGGTGGGTGGGACTGCTGTATTCAGACTATTTCAACAGGGATGTTATTTTGTGACTGCAGACAGAAAAGGATAAGCAACTTACACCATCCCCACCTTCTTTTCAGATTTTTCCCAGATGTTTCCTTGGGATTTGTAGCTGGCCAGATAATCATAGCTATAAGTTGTGAGCAGTGCACAGCTATAAAGCTGAGAACTTGTACATTGCCTCAGGTTATTTTCCCCATGCTGTGCTTTATACTATTTCCTCAGATGGTTGTGGAAAGGCAGGCAGCCAGATGTGAGATTAAAGGCTGTGTACAGTAGCAGAACTGGAAAACCACCTCACCAGAGCAATTTAGGGAGTAAAATCACCTTACTGGACTGATGACCGAAGGTGCAGAGAAGGGCTTAGTACCAGTGCTGTTTGGGAATATTTTGACAAAACATGTTTGCTGAAAAAAAGCCATGTCACTGAAGCTTTATTTGGAAAAGGGACAGTTTTAACAGAAGTTTTGAGGAGAAAGGTTTCTCAGGTCTGTGATGAAATTTCTGATCAGGACCAGATATGTTCCTATCCCAGGATATCCAATAGCCCCCTGGTTAGGGTGCTTGGCTAGTATCTGAGTAGCCCCGGCTTCAGATATTTGTTCTGCCTGGCTTAGAACTTAAACATGGGGCTCTCATATCCCTGCAGAGGGCCCTACCCATTGGGGGTATTGACTATGCTAGGGTAGGCCTCTTCCTTCACTTGTGCGGGAGAGGGAATAGTTCAAGCAAGGAACTGATTCCTCCCAGTTCTGCTGTCACAAGAGAATGCATTTTTAAACGTTACCAGGGGAATGAGGGGGCAGAAGTTCAGGGTGGTCCAATTATTTGGACACTGCTCAACCAGCCAGAGCTGCATCGACACATTCATCCTAGGGGAGAAAAGCTCTGTAGTGCCTCGAGCATTGACAGACAAGAAAAGAAGTTCGCAAGAGGCCAGGGAGCCTTTTACGTACCTATCGTGGGCTACTTCAGTTATAGCAGCAACAATATTGGAGGCTCAGAATAGTCATGTAGGTCTGTCCTATTGGTTAGAGTTGTTCTGAGTGAGCTCCCTAGGGATATGAGGCCTGCTGTACAGTTTTTGAACTCGTAACAATTCTGTATATGCTGGTGTAACTCATTAGATGTGCTTTCTACAACTGTAGCTCCTTGTCCTTCCTGGGGAGTTGTAAGCTGTAGTAGGATAACCCCAGCCACACTGGGGAGGTGGGCCATTTACACTGTTTTAATTACACGAGTATAATGCACCTGTGCAACCTTTGTTTTTGAGATAAGCCCTGAAGCATTTGGCAAGATGCCAGTCTTGATTGAGGCAGGAATTTTCAGAGTTGCCTACAGGCACTTGTTAATGGAAACTGGCTGTCCAACTCCCCTTCATCATCAAGGAGCACCCAGGCTCTTTGTAGTTTGGATTCTGCAGTAGTACAAGTTGCACTCAACGAGATGGTTAACATGCAGCAAAGCCATCCTGTTCACACAAAGGGCAATAGTTATGTAGAAAACAGAAGGGCAAACAAGATGAGCAATGTGCAGAGACACTGAGTGATGAGCATAAAATACTGTTTATTGACACAAACATTAGAAGGAGGCTAGCATTTGACAGTACAATGCACAGGCTGATGTCTCATCTTCTCATCTCTGAACTCAAGTGTATGCTGGATGAATGCATGTTAACTTGCAATGCTTAGACAGTTACATAATTTCAAGAGCTTTTTCTACAATACTAAGTGGCCTTTAGTAATTCGTCATAAAGTGGGCCTCAAATTGTAATGAAAAGTGAATGGTATGTGCATTAGCTTGACAGCTCTGTGTGGGCTAATTCAGGTGAGAATATTAGTTACCCAGAAGATAGTGAGGGATTAAAAATACAAGTGTTCACTGTTGTGAATGGTGTAGGCAATTAGAGAGAATGGTAGTCAAGGTGTTAAAATACAGACTTTTGAGGTCCAGTTGGTATTTCGCCCTTCTGCAAAGCATACTTAATATGAATTACATTAAAAAGGGGAAGACAGCTGCCTGTAGGAGAGTATGTTTACAGCAGGTTAGACACAGATGAGATGTACTTTCACTTGTTACCATCTATAAAAGATGAGACTAATATTGGCAGAATGCCCATTGTACTATATCTACACAACTGCAGCTTCATAGGCTGTTTTGGGCAAGACATACAGCATAGTTCAGGTACAGGAAGTCTGTTCATCTGTTTTGGGTTGGCATAGTTGATGGGATCTGGTTTTTCTGCTTGGGATAGAAGCTCTCAGGCCATAGGAATAAGATCAGGTGCTTGCTTTGCAAAGATCTCCTTTGAAGGCATGGCTTCACTGCCAATAGGTCCCCAGTCTGAATGCAGGGCCATTTCGCCCTTTGTGCCGTGGGTTTCGGAAGCTGAAAGAGTCTGTGTAGTCTCCTCTTGGACTCCTCTCTCATCTACTGCAGGCTCTGTGGATGCCAGAGGCTGGCGAGCTTGTACTTCACTCCTGCGTTCCAGTGTCTGAGGGAGCTCTTTGCTGGCTCCAAGAAAAGCAGCTGGGTTTTCTTGCTCAATGTACTTCTGTAGCTCTGGTTCAGCATCTCTGGTTCCAAAGCTTTCAGAATTTCATCCTTGCTTATTGCGGCATGTTCCCCTTCTGGTCTTCTGTTATAAAAGTTGGCGTTTGAGGATCTCAACCCCTATTTCAGTCTTTTATTCTGAGGTCTCAGTCAATGATTGCAGAGACTCAGCCTCTTCTGGGGTCTCCAGCACAGTCTATGGACCAGGACAGCTTCGTTTTCTGCTGTGGACTCAGCAGCAGCCTCACTGGTCACTTTAATAAACTTCAGAATGGTTAGTGCTGTTGTGTACATGCCCACGCTCTGTGCGGCAGACTGGACCTCAGTCGCTTACGCACGAAGTCCAACAGGCTGTGTCTCACGAGTGCTCCGGGGAAGCTCTTGTGTGGTTGGGACAGCAATCTGTATCTCAGTCTCTGCGACACAAGGGACTTCCATCTCTTCCGGGGCCTGGGCACTATTACTGCCCTCTGTAGCAGGCTCAGACTCATGGTCAGTTGATGCAGGTGTCTGTATTTGAGCCCCACCACTCTCTGGCATGCTTCACCCAGTGGATTGAGTAACAGTTTCTTTCACTGTCTCATTCTCCATTGTGTCTGTATCAGCAGCCCATACCTCCACCTCATCTCTGACCTCTGTGTTAAGATGGGCCTGGCTTTCTCCAGCAGGCAGAGCCTCACTTACTTTTGCAGGGTCAAGTTCCTTTTTCCCTCAGCTGCTTGTGTGGTTGGCCAGACACCAGCCTTTTGAAAACATTTGGGACAGATGCTGCCTCAGTCTCTGCCATAGGACGGGTCTCACCATTCCCTGTGATATTCGGAGACTCTGCCTCTGCGAGAAGTTGGGCCTCACCAGTCACATGCAGGATCTCTTCTATGATCTCTCCAGCTGGCCGGACTTTGCCAGCAGGCAGAGACTCTTGCATGGCTGGCAGAGCTGTTTGCTCCTTGCTCATTTTTTCTGTGCTCTGTGCAGTGTCGTAGGCCTCAGTGTCTGGCTTGCCCAGGGAAGTAGGCTGGGAGTCAGTCATTACATCTGAGGTTGCGATGGCAGGCTGACTGTCACCAGCCACCACTTTGGCATTTTGTGCTTGTAGCACCATAGGATGTGTTTTGGCCACCTCTGGAGTCTCGGTCACAGGTTGGGCCTCCCTGTTCTCTGTGGTCTTCTGTGCCTCAGCCACTTCTGCCATGCCAATAGGTTCAAGGGATCGAGCCTTTTGTGTCCTTTGTAGTCTGTGCAACAGCATGCGCCTCACTCACTTCTGTGGGCTCTAGAGCTGCCTTTGCAAGTGACAGGGACCCCTCAGTGTCTCGCAGGGCCTTGTGTGCAATCAGGGAAGCAAGTTGTGCCTCAGTCTCCTCCATGGGCTCTGCAGTAGCACAGGCCTCCGCATGATCGATTGCTTTCGGGGACACACCTTTTTCAGCAAGTTGCAAGTCTTCCGCAGAGGCCAGTTCTATCTCTACAACAGACTGTACCTCCCCAGTCATTTCTGGGGTCAATGCATCAGGCTCAGCCTCTCTGAGACCCTCTTGCATGGTTGGCATGAATCTCGGGTGCGACATAGCGAGGAAGGGCAGGGGGGCCCGTAAATAACTATCATCCTATTTACTTTTGAAGGTTTTGCTGAAACCTTTTCACAGTCAACTGCAGAAATATACACAAAATAGGAAATAATCATAAAAAAGTCAACAATAACATAACTTTTGGCAGCTAAATTGGTGCCAGAATGGCACCCGGGAGCAACTCCCCCTCCCCCCCATCACCATGCTACTGACCTGGGGAAGTGACTTAATTCCTCTAAGCCTTCCCCGTCAATCAGACGAGGATAATAAAACTGAACTATTTTTAGGAAGATTGCAAGACTTTGACAATTAGTGTTGGATTTTCAGAATACCCCAAACTCTATTTCCAGCTCAGGGCACTCAGCATATTTGAAAATCAGCTCTCTGATATTTGTAAAGCCCCCTGAGATCGTTGGGCAAAGTTGGGGTATGTCTACACTACAAAGTTAATTCGAACTAACAGACGTTAGTTCGAATTAACTTTGATAGGCGCTACACATACAAACCGCTAGTTCAAACTTAATTCGAACTAGCGGAGCGCTTAATTGGAACTAGGTAAACCTCATTCCATGAGGACTAACGCCTAGTTCGAATTAAGTAGTTCGAATTAAGGGCTGTGTAACCACTTAATTCGAACTAGTGGGAGGCTAGCCCTCCCCAGCTTTCCCTGGTGGCCACTCTGGGCACCACCAGGGAAACTCTTCTGCCCCCCTCCCGGCCCCGGAGCCCTTAAAGGGGCATGGGCTGGCTACGGTGCCCATGCCAGGTGCAAGCCTGCCAGCACCCAGCCAGCAGACCCTGCACCTGGCAGGGCTTGAGCCAGCCACCCGCTGCCACCCAGCCCTCCGCCTCTTCCTGGGACCAGGCTGGCGGCTCCCGGGAGCCTGCCCGGGTCCGCAAGAGGCGGGCGCCCACCTGCTCTAGTGCGGACATTGTGGACCTCATCCATGACCTCCGCACTAGGCACAGGAAAGTGGCCGTCTAGGGCAGGAGAGCTGCCAGCCTGGCCACCCAGGAGCATGTTTGCATGAAAATCTGGGAGGTCCAGTGAGAACCCCCCGACCCTGAGCCCTGAGCTTAGAATGGCCATATTGGGTCAGACCAAAGGTCCATCTAGCCCAGTAGTCTGTCTGCCGACAGCGGCCAACGCTAGGGACCCAGAAGGGGATGGACCGAAACAATGACCAAGCCATTTGTCTCGTGCCATCTATCTCCAGCCTTCCACAAACAGAGGCCAGGGACACCATATCTACCCCCTGGCTAATACCACTCCATGGACCCAGCTTCCATGAATTTATCTAAATTCTCTTTAAACTCTGTTATAGTTCTATCCTTCACAGCCTCCTGCAGCAAGGAGTTCCACAGGTTGACTATTTGCTTTGTGAAGAAGAACTTTCTGTTATTAGTTTGAAGCCTGCTACCCATTCATTTCATTTGGTGTCCTCTAGTCCTTCTATTACGGGAACTAATGAAGAACTTTTCTTTATGCACCCTCTCCACACCACTCGTGCTTTTATAGACCTCTATCATATCCCCCCTCAGTCTCCTCTTTTCTAAGCTGAGACGTCCCAGTCTCTTTAGCCTCTCTTCATATGGGACCTGTTCCAAACCCCTGATCATTTTAGTTGCCCTCCCCTCTCCCACCCTCTCTCTTCCCCTCTCCCACCTCCTTTTCCTAGTCTCCCCAGAGGTTAACCCCCCCCTCCCCCCGTTTTGTTAAATAAAGAGAGTTTCTATTTTTGAACACACGTGTCCTTTATATTGTACATCAGGAAGGGGGGCTAGGGAAGGATAAGTAGAAGGAGGTGAGGGAGGAATGGGGTACGAGCTTCCAATGGGGAGGACTGGGGTGGCTCTGCGGGCTCCTCGGGGTGGAAGCTCTCCTGCAGCCCCCTGATTCACACCCCCCACCCCGGATGCAGCCTGCGGCAAGTGTAGCCGGGCTGATGGCCGAGTGCTATGATGTGCCAAGTGTGGGCACTCAGGGCACTCCAAGCCAGGACTGCTTTGCTGTCCTCCATCGAGTTAGACAAGCGAGCGGGGAACCCCTGAGAACTGTCTGTCCGGGGTGGGGGTCGGGTCCCTTTAAGCACAGCCCTCGGCTAGCCTGAGACAGCAGCTCCACGCTCTAAGTCCTAATCTGATGCCCTGCCGGCACTGCTTCCGGCCATCCTTAACCTCAGTTCAGGGTCCACTCAATGTGGACATGCTAGTTCGAATTAGCAAAATGCTAATTCAAACTGGTTTTTAGGACTAGATGCACTAGTTCGAATTAGCTTAGTTCGAATTAACTAATTCAAATTAAGTTAGTTCAAATTAGTGCTGTAGTGTAGACATACCCTTACTGGTTGAGGGCAAAGTCTTCATAAGCTGGCATTAGTTAATTTGTAAGTCCTATTGGGAACAGGTCACCAGATAGCAAATGTGAACAATCAGAATGGGGTTGGGGTGCTATACGCACCTATAGAAGAAAAAGACCCAAATATTGAGACTGTTCCTAAAAAATAAGAATATCTGGCTACTCTATTGGGATACTGTATCCCACATGCAAATAAAGTAATTTGAGAGTTTTCTCACACTTTAAAATACTTTCATTTATGACAGTATTATCATAGTTGTATAATATGTCACTCTGACTACATCATAACCTTGAGATATGACTTCCTTCTCTCACTAGCTGGCAATCAAAAGTTGCTATATCAGTCCAATAAATTAGTATAAATACAGACAAAGGAGTTGCCATCTGGTCCTTTGCAAATGGCTGGTTGAAAGGTTTACAATGGCATGTGTTGTCAGTATGACAACTGCACAAGAGCTTTAATTACCCACTTTGAATTCAAATGATATTTTATATATATACATCACATTTCTCCCGGAATAAATCCAAAATGCTTTATTGCAAAGTACATACCTATTCCACCAATGAAATGCAGCCAGTTCTGGGGAGGACGGTGGCAGCAAACTAGCATATTGTGCAGAGTGGAGGGCAATTAAAGGAGAAGAAATTTTAGCTAAAAGTTCGGGGGAAAGCCAGCAATGGCAAAACATACCATAGCATCTATGAAACCTTCACAGGACCTTGTGTTTTATTTTATCCCCTACTACAACAAAATAAAGAATAAATCCACCATTTCTATACTGGAGATGACAAGATACCCACTCTATCCCCTTAGCTTCCCTCCTCCCCTCAGGCACAGCTCCAACTTTTCACTCAGTAAGGGTATATAAAGCTGGTAAAAAATGCTAGCTTTTTGTGGGAAAATGAAAACGTTTTTTGTCTTCTCTATCTCCCCCGCCCCCCCAAATCAAAATGGAAATCTGAAAATTGTTTGGCTTTTCAAAAATCATTTCTAATATAAATGGTTTTGGTATCTGTAAAGTAAAAATGTATCTCATAAGAAAAATACTCCCTGAAAACAAAACAAAGAAATTATTAAAGTTTTTAATGTTGGAGTGTGAGTTTTTGGAGAAAGAGAGGAAATGAATGGTTGTTAGAGACTAACAAAAAATATAGATAGTATCATGAGCTTTCATGGGCACAACCCACTTCTTCAGATGGCAGATATGGAGCAAGAGGCTCGGAGGGTCAAACATCAAACAGAAAAAATGGGGAGAGAGACAGGAGAGAAAAAACCCTGTCAAAGTGTCTGTGCTAAATGAGGCCAGTAGAGTTGGCTGTAAGTGCCCGATACTTAGTTTTTTATGTAATTTGGGTGTTGAACATAATGTCCCATCCAGTTAAACTCTTTGTTCAAGCTGTGCATATGAAGGCCAATTCTGCATTTTCTTTCTCTAGTCTAGTTGATTTCTGAAATTGCTTTGAAAGAGGATAGCCATTTTAAATCCTTTGCATGCCCAGGCAAGTTAAAATGTTCCCTAACAGGTTTCTGTGTGTTACCATGTCGAATATCTGATTTGTGTCCATTATCCTTTGTTCCAGAGACTGTACAGTTTGGCCAGTATACATGGCAGAGAGACATTGCTGGCACTTACCATAGAATCATAGAATCATAGGGTTGGAAGAGATCTCAAGAGGTCATTGAGTCCAGCCCCCTGTCCAAAGCAGGACCAACCCCAACTAAACCATCAGAGGACTTTGTCAAGCTGGTACTTAAAAACCTCTAGGGATGGAGATTCCACCCCCTTGCTAGGGAACCCAGCCCAGTGCTTCCCCACCCTCCTAGGGAAATAGTTTTCTTAATATCCAACCTAGACCTCCCCCACTGTAACTTGAGACCATTGCTCCTTGTTCTGCCATCCATCACTACTGAGAACAGCCTCTCTCCAGCCTCTTTGAAACTTCCCTTCTGGTAGTTGCAGGCTGCTCTCAAATCCCCCCTCACTCTTCTCTTCTGCAGACTAAATAAGCCCAAATCCCTCAACTTCTCCTCTTAGGTCACGTGCTCCAGCCCCCTCATAATTTTGGTTGCCCTCTGCTGGACCCTCTCCAATGCATCCACATCCTTTCTATAGTGGGGGGCCCAGAACTGGATGCAGTACTCCAAATGTGGCCTCACCAGAGCCAAATAAAGGGGAATAATCACTTCTCTAGTTCTGCTGGCAATGCTCCTCCTAATGCACCCTAATATTCCATTCGCCTTCTTGGCTACAAGGACACCCTGTTGATTCATATCCAGCTTCTCATCCACTGTAATCCCCAGGTCCTTTTCTGCTGAACTGCTACTTAGCCAGTCGGTCCCCAGCCTGTAACAGGGATTTCTTTCAGAAATTTTGAAATTTTTTACTTTCATTCCAATTCAGGGTGATAGGAAATTGCAAAATATCAGAATACTGTGGAAAGGAAATTCTGTTTTTTTCAAATTCTTAAAATTTCTCTCTCTCACATGCCCTCTGCTCCGCTGTAGAGCTTCTACCCCAGCCCCACTCCTGCCTAGCTTCCTGCTACAGTTTTAAGGAATTGGTCCCCACCCCTCCTGGATAAATACACTCATGTAAATCAGAAATAAAGCTATTTCAAGTCAGAAGCTGGAAGTGCTCAACATCTCTGAAAATCAGCACCCGAGCACTTCACATTGAGCACCCAAAAGCTGGAAGGTGATTAAGACATGCTTGGTCTAAGGGCCAAAGCACTCAGGGGCTTAGAGATAAGCTCTTTGTGGGATTTTCCCAAGTATTGTACTTAAGTCCCAATTGCTCTTGACGATCCCACTCATGCAAAACTGCAAAATGAAGCACCCAAATATATCTGGCCCTAAGTGACTTTCGAGGTGAGATTTTTGTTGCAAATTTGATATCAGGATGAAGGAGTGTAATTCTCCCCAGGAAATTGCCTGCAGGGGGAGTCAGATTTGGGTTCTGATTTCCAGTCCTTGGCTCTCACCAGTAGACAATGCTACCCCATTATAGTAAACTCAGATCCTTCTCAATTTCCTAGAACAGTAATGATTAGATGGGGTTAACAGCCAAAAGCATAATTCTAACAGGCAGTCATTAATCCCAAGGAAGAACACAGCTGGGTCTCTCCTGGCATCATTTAAGCCTCTGTTGTTTATCCTTTGAACCATCAATGTATTTACCAGGAGCTGGATCAGCTTTAGCTCAGTTGACTGATGAACCTGTAGTATCCAGGGCAGAGTCTCAAGCATCAGATGGAATGGCTGGCCTCTCCATCTGGCCTGCCTAGGTTTGGATGAGGCCCCCTCTTTCAGGTGTGCTGAAGGCTCATGGCTGGGGAATAGATGGATTGCTGAAGGTCTCTGTCCGTGGGTTGTTTTCAGTCAGGATTAGATCCATGACATTGATTTGCATTTCAGTGATCAAGTGCTCAGAATAAGCAGTTACTTTTTAATACCTGCCGTCACAAAACCATGCCACGCAGTTGCTCTCCATGTGATAGGCAAGACGAAAGAAGCAGGTTGGATCTCACTCCTTGCCAACATGCTTGGCTCTCATGAGGCTGGGATTCACTGGGGAGCCAGCAGGGCCTGGAGGGAGGGGAGATGAAGATCACATGCAGTAATAATTCATAGCAATGCATCAGCAATTAACTCCCCCAGCATAGGTTGCCCATCGCTGCTTTTGTGTAACTGAGAGCCAGGTTCCTAGTCCTCTACCGAAGTCAACTAGATCACACTGCTGCACAGGGGCAGGAGTACTTCCAAATCACATTTCTTTCTCTGCCTCTGAAAGTTGCAGGGGGTCTGTGTTGTTCGATGTAACCACATTGCGGAAATCAATGCCAAGGTCAAAGCTAACAGGGTTGTGGACTGTAATTGTGCAGTTTGTGCTTTGCTAGCATGATGTTAATGGCTGGATGCCTGCTCTAATACCCAGCCAGGCCACTGATCGTGTTACCAGTCCCTATGCATCCTAGAACATTACTTAATGCCTCTCTCATGACCCCCAAAGGCCATCAAATAGCGCCTTCTAGGAAACAGGGAAGCTGGAAGGGGTGCAGTAGAAAAAGGCAGAATGCAATATTGCTGAACTCACTGTCAAGGAATGGATAAGAGCACCATCATTACAGCGCTAGTAACTATACTCCATGGGGCTCAATTCAGGCTGCCTCTCACTTGGTGGCATCATTTTATACCTGGACTCAGTGGGTGTAAATGCTGTCGTGCTTATTTGAAGCACTTTCATAGAATCATAGGACTGGAAGGGACCTCGAGAGGTCATCGAGTCCAGCCCCCCGCCCTCAAGGCAGGACCAAGCTCCGTCTACACCATCCCTGACAGATGTCTATCTAACCTGTTCTTAAATATCTCCAGAGAGGGAGATTCCACCACCTCCCTTGGCAATTTGTTCCAATATTTGACCACCCTGACAGTTAGGAATTTTTTCCTAATGTCCAATCTAAACCTCCCTTGCTGCACTTTAAGCCCATTACTCCTTGTCCTGTCCTCAGAAACCAAGAGGAACAAATTTTCTCCTTCCTCCTTGTGACACCCTTTTAGATATTTGAAAACCGCTATCATGTCCCCCCTTAATCTTCTTTTTTCCAAACTAAACAAGCCCAGTTCATGACGCCTGGCTTCATAGGTCATGTTCTCTAGACCTTTAATCATTCTTGTCGCTCTTCTCTGTACCCTTTCCAATTTCTCCACATCTTTCTTGAAATGTGGCGCCCAGAACTGGACACAGTACTCCAGCTGAGGTCTAACTAGTGCAGAGTAGAGCGGCAGAATGACTTCACGAGTTTTGCTTACAACACACCTGTTGATACAGCCTAGAATCATATTTGCTTTTTTTGCAGCAGCATCACACTGTTGACGCATATTCAAGTTGTGGTCCACTATGACCCCTAGATCCCTTTCCGCCATGCTCCTTTCTAGACAGTCGCTTCCCATCTTGTATGTATGGAACTGATTGTTCCTTCCTAAGTGGAGCACTTTGCATTTCTCTTTATTAAACTACATCCTGTTTACCTCTGACCATTTCTCTAACTTGCTAAGGTCATTTTGAATTATGTCCCTATCCTCCAAACCCACTCTGTGCTTGTCTAAATGATGACACTAGATGGGAGGTGACGGAGTATCAGGCCTAATAGATCTAAGTCTCAAGATGAAAGAGGTTGTTAGCTTGCCTATTCATCCAACCCATTTAAGCCTCTAGATCCAACAGCCTTTCGGAATGTTCTGTTTCGGTTTGACGTTTGTGAAGGCCATGTCTAGTGAGGGGCTTTCGGGAGAGAGGAGTGGAAGAAACTTAGGGTATATCTACACTACCACCCTAGTTCGAACCGGAGTTGCAAATAAAGCCCGGGATTTGAATTTCCCGGGCTTCATTTGCATGTTGCCGGGCGCCGCCATTTTTAAATGTCCGCTAGTTCGGACTCTGTGCCCCACGGCTACACGCGGCACGAACTAGGTAGTTCGGACTAGGCTTCCTATTCCGAACTACCGTTACTCCTCGTGGAGTTCGAACTAGGGTGGTAGTGTAGCCATACCCTTATTTATTCACATGCATTGTTGTATCTGTTGGAATGAAAACAAAATGTTTTCCAGTGATATGTGGTAGCAGTATCGTATAAACCTCACCACTTGGCAATAGGAGTCAGCAAAAGAGGTATTAAGGTTGTGAACCTCCTCTCTGTATACCAGAGTAAGAGAGTGTAACCCCATTGCTGTCAGCAGAATTGCATTAGTATAAAATCAGGGAGAGAGACAGGAGAAAAAGGCATCCAGACCTGGATAACTACATCAATAGAAAGTCCAACCAACCAGGGAATGTAATCCTGCCCACACCCTGATGCTGTTACTTTATGCAGCAGAGGTCAGAATGGGCCACAGTTGGGTCTGTTTAGGTCTAATAAAAGATCAGGTTGGGGTTCTCTACCCTTACTGGCTGATGGCTTCTACCACAAGGTCGGAACAGGAGGAAGTTCCCTTTGCTGAGAGAACAGTTATAAATGGGATGGTATCTTTTCCATGGGGCATTCCTTCCAGTCATCTGAAGAAGTGGGTTGTGCCCACAAAAGCTCATGATACCATCTACATGTTTTGAAACAAAAAACAGGACTATGTAGCACTTTAAAGACTAACAAGATGGTTTATTAGGTGATGAGCTTTCGTGGGCCAGACCCACTTCCTCAGATCAAATAGTGGAAGAAAATTGTCACAACCATATATACCAAACGATACAATTAAAAAAATGAACACATATGAAAGGGACAAATCAAATTTCAGAACAAAAGGGGGATTGCGGGGGAAGGTAAATGTCTGTGAGCTAATGATATTAGAGGTGATAACTGGGGAAGCTATCTTTGTAATGGGTAAGATAATTGATGTCTTTGTTTAAGCTTAGGTGTAAAGTGTCGAATTTAAGCATGAAAGCTCACAGACATTTACCTTCCCCCCCGCATCCCCCTTCTGTTCTGAAATTTGATTTGTCCTTTTCATATGTGTTCTTTTTTTTAATTGTATCCTTTGGTATATATGGTTGTGACAATTTTCTTCCACTATTTGATCTGAGGAAGTGGGTCTGGCCCACGATAGCTCATCACCTAATAAACCATCTTGTTAGTCTTTAAAGTGCTACATAGTCCTGTTTTTTGTTTCAGCTATGCCAGACTAACACGGCTACATTTCTGTCACTAATCTACATGTTTTGTTAATCTTTAAGTTGCTACTAGACTGTTCATTGTTTTTTAAGTTTTTCTAGCGGTACAGTTTGCTGAGGCTACCGAGGCATCTGAATAATTTACTTTTCTGAGTTAACCATTCAGGAACTGCAGGCTTTTAGCCTTATGAGTCCAATGCTATTTTTTTTTTTTTAAATGTAGGGGTAGCTTTTTCCTTCACTATACTTCTGGGGGCAGGGATGGATGTGGATTGCTTTTAAGTGTTGCTGGAAATGCAAGTATCAGGGATGTGAATCACACTGTATAATGGAGTTAATCCAGTGGCTGCTCAATGAAGTCTGATACAGTGTGACATCGTAAAGCACCTCTAGGGCTTTTATCCTCCATGAAACTCATTTCGCATCCCATCCATTTTCCGAATTAGATCAGAAAATAGTTCTCTCTCTCAACACTTAACATCCCCCTCCACACAGATAACACACACACACACACACACACACACACACACACACACACACACACACACACACAAAACCTGAAGCCTTTCAGCATCTGAACTAAAATCAAATCAAATCCATTGCCCACTATCCAAAGGTGTGTGCTCTAGGAGCAGTAACAGACATCAAGCATTATATCTATAAGGCTACCTGTGAGGTGAGCAGTGGAACAGCAGTTGCTCTCAGGGAGCAAGATAGCTTGTTTGTGTGTCATGAGAAATTCACATCCCTGACCTAGGTGCCCCTGGAAAGCTGACGGAGTTGCTGGGGATTCTCTCCTATGCTCCTCCATGTCCCAAATGATTCCGCTTCTGTGTTTTGGACTCTGTGCTCATTTCCTGCTGTGATTTCTCATGGCAGATTTCACAGCCAACCATGTTGTCTCTGCTGTCATCCTGCAGGCACTGTGTTGCTGCAAAATCCTGTGACAGCCAGGTGACCATACTATTGGGCGGCAAGAGGTCAAGGCAAGCAGTGTGCACTGGCTAAGCTCTGATCTGAGATGTCACAGACACCGGAGGCTCAGTGCCAGGGCAAGTGATAGAATGAGGCCACAATCACCAAATCCAAGGAGTCTGCATGGTCCGCCTTTCAGCTGTTTGCTCCCAACAGTAAGTTGTGTTACTAGGGTTTCGGCTAGCAATTGTTGAGATGCTGAGATGCAGAGTTTCGGCAGGAACTATGCTAACTGGATCTCTGAGAATGAACAATATGGATTAATCTTAAAAAAAATACACAGAGGACCCAGCAGTGATGTACTCACTGGATTCTTGGTCAAACGCTCCAGCAAAATGTTGATACGATCCTGATGCTTCTAGTCTTACTACATGTCTCACCAGGATGTAAAGCAGTGGGGAATCAGGTCTGTTCAATGCTGTTCTTAATCCCATCACAATACCACCAGAGGCCCCACTTAGGTATCAAGGACCCATTATGCTAGCCATTGTATGCACACAAACAAAGAGGTGATCCCTGCTCTGGAGAGCTCCTTGTCCCCAAAACAATCCAATGGCAGGGTTACTATGGCTGAAACATTTAGCCGTAGTTCTCAGAGTCCTGTGTGTGTTATGCTGCAGAGCAGGAGTGGACAGCCTGGGATAGTTGCTCTGTGTTGGGCCTTTGATACTGATGGACTGGACAAATCAGGAACAGTTCTCCGATTAAATGGGTGGGACATCCAAAACACGCTGATATCTCCCAGAAACCTGGAAGACGCAAGGGGAGAATCTATTACATAAGCTCCTCTCTGTCCCACACTTATACCAGTATTCCATGGGTACACCCAGAGATTTGCAGCAGTCTGCACCACATCTGCCATTTATAACATAGAATTTAACCCGTCTGTCCTGGCGATACTATATGAATATCTGGGAAGCTGATGCAGATGTTGCTGTTCTGAACTGTTCAGCTCTCACCCAGATGAGCAATGAAAATTTCTGTTGTGGTCCTGCACCCCTTTTATGCGCGATAGATGGGGATCAGCTCTTCCACATTCTCTATCCTCTTTTCCTGCTGTATCTGTGTGAGTCTCCCAAGGAGAGTTAGATTGCATGTTGGATTACAGCCATTTCTGACTTTTGCCAATGCTTCATGTATCCTCTGGAAGCAGCCTCCATTTGTCTGTGCTGTCTTTGCTTAACCTGGGTGGGTCAGATAATCCTCAAACAGCCATTGTCATGTCTGGTAAGGTAAACGTATAGTTGTAGATACCCAGGGAGAAAACCAAACCAAGAGTATCCCAGCTGATTTCAAGTTCATCTTTCCAAATCCCAACAGGTGATTTTGTTCACAAGTGAATAAGGCAAGCTGCCATATCTTACACCGCTCTGTCAGAATGGCTGCCTCCCACCACTGAATTTATGCCCTGCTTTACAATGGGCTGCAAGATCTATTGCTATTGGACCAGCCAATACCTGAATTGGATTTCTGGCATCAGACTGGCAAAACACCAATGCCTGCAATGGTCTTAGAATGAGGGTGAAATATCTCCTTCCGCTGTTAGATTCTTAAACAAGCCAATCACTTCTCCAGCCAACAGTAATGCCATCAAATTGTTTTCTTACTGTTGTTCATAAATTGCATTGTACGAACATTCCATTTGCAATTTGTGAGATCAGTTTTACGGTTCATCTTCTCTCTCTCTTTCCCTTTGTTTCTTTCACATTGTTCCCATTTTCTTTTTCTTTTCTCCAAGCCCCAGGTACTTCACTTTGATAAAGTAGGTCCCATTTCTGCCCTGGGCCCAAGCAACGTAATTTATTTGTGATGAGTTGCATGGTGTCAAAATAGGGCCGAATTGTTAATTAGAGGGCTGGAAAAGAGACAGAGAATTGTGCTCAGTGATATTTACTTCCCTATTTCCTAAGTGCTCTGAAGGGGTCAAGCCATATGACTCACATTACTCGAGGGCTGTGTCTACACTGGCCACTTATTCCGGAAAATGAGCCGCTTTTCCGGAATAACTTGCCAGCTGTCTACACTGGCCCCTTGAATTTCTGGAAAAGCACTGACGATCTACTGTAAAATCATCAGTGCTTTTCCGGAAAAACTATGCTGCTCCCATTCGGGCAAAAGTCCTTTTCCGGAAAACTGTTCCGGAAAAGTGCCAGTGTAGACAGCACAGATTTCTTTTCCGCAAAAAAGCCCCGATAGCGAAAATGACGATCGGGGCTTTTTTGCGGAAAAGCACGTCTACATTGGCACGGACGCTTTTCCGGAAAAAGTGCTTTTCCGGAAAAGCATCCCGCCAATGTAGACGCGCTTTTTCCAGAAATACTTATTACGGAAAACTGTTCCGTTTTAAGCATTTCCAGAAAATCATGCCAGTGTAGACGTAGCCAATAAGAATTGGATGGAAAGAACGCCTCTCAGTCCTAGGAAAATCAATGGCACCCTTGCTATTTAACCGATCAGGGCTCATGGCTCTATCTCAATACTACCTCTGCGTGAATACTGGTTTTGGTGGTCCACTAAGGGACCTGGGCTAATTTTTCTAGAATTATTAGGGCAAGCTTAGACGTCATAATTATAGAGGGGACAAAGAGACTCTGTGTCAGGGTGGGCAGTAGGTTTTGAATTAACTTGAAACATGATCAGGCACAGTGAAAACAAAAATTAAATATCCTGGTTATGCCCATTGCTATTGGAAATTAACCCTTTCCTTACTTCTGTAACTGCCTTTATTTTCACTGAGAATCAACTCTGTATAGTTTCTTTTGCTTACTCCTGGCTTTTAAGCTGAAATGAGAATGACTTTCCTGTTTAAATACTCTTTTGTTCAGTGCTTCAATAGGCTGAAAATAAAAATAACAACAGAGAAGCAAAAAGTCAGCCAACCCATTTCTCTTACTTTCCTTTTTTCATTTCTCATTTTCAACCACTATATGTTGGTGCCCATTGGGAGTCTTTCCATTGGCTTTACTGGGTACCGTATCAGAAGCTAAATTATTTTAGAGCTGGTAAAAGATGGCCAGCCACAGCTCCCAGGAGAATTAAAGGCTTGATTTTCATATACAGTAAAGGTCCTTTGCACTGACAGGATGATGGAAAGGGGCTTTAGTATAAGTGAGAATCAGGATGTACTCTTATCTCACAAGTAAAGTGCAGCACAAGCATTGACTGGACTAGATTTCCTGTAATGCACACACCAACTGGATCTTCATGGACAGCTTTTAGGACTTGGTTGGTTTATGCGTAAAGTCATACCAGTTTATTTAAAGCATGGTTTTAAATGGATCAAACTAAATCTGTGCAACTTTGCAGCTTAGCTGGCACTGGTAAATTTATTGCTGCAAAATAAATCGATGTAACCAGTTTGAAACTGATATAAGATTGTCCACACAGCAGTTGACATGGTTTAACTAACTTGGTTTTTAAACAGTTTTGAGTTAAACCAGTGCAACTTTTGTGTGTAGACAAACTCAAAGAGTAATCGGGACATCCAGGGTCCCTTCAGTCTTTGGCCTCTCACCTGAGACTGACAACTCGAGCACTGAATAGTGCCACCTGGGATAATGCTCTTATGCTGTAAACAAGAGTCCCATGGGGACCTAGGCTGAGACTGCCAAACTCACACAAGCCTCTGCATGCAGTTTTGCTCTTTTCTATTCAAAGTGGAGCCTCCATATGTCATTGTCCTTGCACACATGCTGTCCCCCCCAAACAATTTTCTTTATGAACTAATTGTGGCTTGCTAAGAATGTTCCTTGCAGCTAAGAATGTTTTTTGCCACCTCACACCATACCCACGTGTGAAAACAGCCCGTCAAATCAAGCAATACAAGCTGAGGGTTTTTAATTTTTGCTTAAGGCTACAAGTGAGTAAACAGTCACTAAACATAATAACATTAATAAGTAAGCAGCCAGCAGTATATCGGTATAACATTAAACACACACGTCATATGTATTGAAGAATATAGAACTGCAACGGGCTTAGACTCAAGTTTTAATTCTGTGGTTTGTACTTTTAAAACAATTTCCTATCCTCCCCCTTTTACAAGAAAATGAAGATTATGGGCATGATTGTTCACTACTATGCAACTTAGGTAATGATTGAAGCCCGGGCAAAAAAAGCCTAATTTGTCCCACTGACACTGGTGCGAATCAGGAGTATCATTACTGAAGTCAATGAGGATACACTGGGGTAACTTTGTTACATGTCATTTTAGTCACATGTGACAAAGTACGTAATATATGCTGAACATAGCTGGTGCACAGACCACAGGCTTGCATTCAGTGAATATTCCACATTCATTCATCAATCAATCAGAAATAATGGAAAAGTTCATAAAATCACATTGGCAATGGGGAAAAAAGGTGTTAGATTATTTGTTCTCCGTGAAGCATTTTTCTAGCTCTAAGCACTGAGTACGTCACAGTGGAACTGCCAGTTACAACAATGACAAAACTCATGCAGGATCTAAGCCATTCATGCCCAGAGAGCCCAGCTGTTGCCAGCTTTTCCTTCCTTGCAGACAGCCTCAAAAGATGCTGCATGGGGCACTAGAGATAAACTCTTACACTTACAAGACCCCACATGCCTCGTCTTCCTTATATATTGCTATGGGCCAAATCCATTTCTCGTGTAACTCCACTAAAGACAACAGGTCTGCACTGGGGATTAATCTGGTCCAATATCTTTATCTCTGCACAGTTACACACGTCACAGCCTCATTTTCTCTGCTGAGGAATTGTCTAGCCTCCAGCACACTCCAGAGCCAGAGTTTGATTATCCTTGATTTACAGGTTCAAGCCCTCTGAAGTACATTGCCAGGGAGATAAAGCATTCTGTGGCACTTTACTTTGGGCAATGCAGGAGCTTTAGATTTGTGCACTAATCTTCAAGCTGCATCTGACAGGGGAAGGTCAAACACAACAACAAAAATAGGGCTTTTTTGTCTGAAAAGAAAAAAAAAGTTTTTTGTTACTTTACTTCTCTTGAGCAAGGTTCACCTCAGGGTAGCAGTGGCTGGTAAGGCTAGATCCTATTAGCATTTGTAGGTACAAGTGCAATTAGGGTCCGGAGCAAAGCGGCCCCCAGCTGCTAAGAGTTTTTTTATCTCTAGTATGTACAGGAGATGCTTGCTGTGTGCATGGTTATTGTGGGACTATTTGATGTGGAGCTTATCTAGAGGTGGGGAAACTGGGCCAGAGAAAATAAGCACTCCAATCCTTCAATCAAAGCAGGAAATTGAAGCATTGCAAGGATTCAGAAATGTGTGGATAAATTTTCATCCACATTACTTGCATTTTTGTGTCATGCCTCCTTCCAGTGGCCTGATTTTCACTGAGGTCCCTTGACACCACTGTAGCAAAGTAAAGCAGGCTTCAAGTGTGAATTAAATATATTTGCAGGCACTTTAAGGCTCCCCCACTTGGTATATTTCAGTAAAATAAACTAGACAAAACACCAGAGAATCTGTTGTAGGGGACAGTTTTGCATTGGAAGGGGGTTGGAGCAGGTGACCTAAAATTATCTTATTTTCATGACGATTCATTTAAACTAGTCATTCATTGAGCAGCTGAACAGCACAGTAGTGAACAAGTTCACTCCTAAAAGGCACAGTACTTCTGACGGGTGCTGAATATTCATACAGCAGCCAATGGGTGATGGGGGTGCCCACCAGACATTTGCATGATTACATTTCAAACAAAATTTAATTTTTAAAAGATTTTTTGGAGTGTTGCAAATATCTAAAACTCTGATCTTAATGATTTTTTTAAATCCCACGTTACTAATTAATACATGGTATATTGTATTGCGTTAAGGCCAGATCTTTACTATATGGTAGAGTTTTGGCTCTTATGAGTCAGAAGTAGCAAGTAGTAGGTGTGATGCCAGTTGTTTTGTAGGATAAAACCTGCAAGCTCTTTGAAACATGCATCTGTCTACAAACCCTGAAGCCATGTGTTAATTTGTTCTGGAGATTCTACTCTGAGTTGGTGACACACTCAAGGTGAACGTTTCAACCCAGGAGAACTCTTATCTGTGTTTCACTTGTCCTTGTATAGCATGGATCCTAAACATTCCCCAGAGAAACTGTATAAGACTGAGTGAATGCCTTTTACTCTCCTTTCCAGTGTCAGTAAATATTGTATTGTCATCAATACATGACTGTTTCTAATTGATTCATAGATTTGTTTATCCACACATAGCTCAGCCTTAAGATGCTAATATGTATTTTGGTGTATTTACTAGCGTGAAATGTTAGAAAGGATGATGATACTCAAAGGGTACTGTTAATTTACTTTTTTATTTGATTTCATATTAAATACCATAAGCATTGTTCCTTGTTAACTATCCCTTGTGTTAATATTTTCTTTCACACCTGAAATGTTTAAAATATATATGGTTTTTGTTTGTATTGGTGGTGCATATCCATGCACTACCTCACTATTGGTATTTTACGTATTTCAACCCACCCAAAAGAAAATCCAAGCTGCCCAAGGATAGAAAATGTTAGAGGAAACCACTGGTGCCCAGTACCATGCAGGATTAGGCCTTAAAACTCCAGCCTAGCAAGGTTCTTAAGCATATGTTTAACTTTATGCCTGAACTTAAATGCTTTGCTAAATTGGGGCTAAATGAGCATTTTGAATAATTAATTTTTTCCTTTAGTATTTGCTTTCCGAGAACCTTTGGACTATCAAAGTTTCAGATCCATTCTCAGCCCTCCCTGAATCTGTCATCTCCCATCCTGAATGTTTGAATCGGTATAATTATCTGTTTGTACTGATGCTCTACACTCGGAGGTACCTCAGATAAACCCCTACCTCCAAGATGGCCTGAAACTGAATTCATTTCTATTTAGATTAGAAAAATAAATGCTTTTCCAGGCAAAGAAGTCCTTTGCAGCTCCAGACAGGCCTGTGAGATGTGCTATTACTAGAGCAGTGTGGACATGCTGATATACAGATAAACAGAGTACAGGGTTAATAGGCTTTGACCAGGCTGTATTTTCAGGGAGAGTTCCACTCTTTGGCTACCCCGCCCCTTTCCCTTTCACAGAAAATCAATACACAGAATCATCAGTCTTGGCAGCCAGTAAATAGGGAAGATGGGACCTGATGTTCTAGTCCAAGAGCAGGGTGGACTATGGAGTTCTACATAACAACCTACCCCAGCCAGCTGCACCCAGCACTCACAATCCAGACCTTGCTGCTGCAGCTGATAATGCTGATTTAGAGTTTTGTATCAGAGTGGCAACTGACATTTTTAGTGAGGCATGCAATTCTACCCTGGTAATCAAAATGGCACCTGGCATGGGATGTGACCTCGCATGCATGGTACATGCAAGACGAGGCTGGGCAGAGGATGCCATTTTGAATAACCAAAAACCACTTTGTATGCATGTCAGGGCTGTCTGGAATTGTCCCATGGCCATAGCCAGCAAGAAAGTCTGCACACAATACAGGCATAGATAGCCTGCCTCTGGTGTTAGTAGCGCTCAGGGACAATAATTAATATCAGGTCCTTACATCTTAAGTGAGAGTCCCTGGCCAAAAGAGTTCATACTAAATAGATCCTAGAGTGGTAGGAGAAAGGAAATATCCCAGTTTCAGCAGCGGGGCAGGGAGGCACAGGGGGATGTGGGGACCAATGTTCAAGCAGAAAGAAAATGGCCAAACATTCAAAAATGTCTCAGTGCCTCTCGGCTCCTAGTGGGACACCTATGGCTGCAAGAGCTCCATAGGATACAGTGGGCTGGATACAGACGTTGGGACTGGATTTTGAGATCTTTTGAAAATCTGCCATCCCTATTGTAAACCTGAAAATTAGGACAAAAGTGGCTTGCCCAGGATCACGGAGGCAAAGATGGGTAAAGTCAAGAATTGATCCAGATTTCCTAAACCCTAGTCCAGGACACTTAACCACAAGGTCTTCATCCCACGTATTTCAAATCCTTTACAAAAATGTGTAGGGAGCATCACTTCCCAGCCTCAATTCTGGGCTGTTTTGCAGAAATTTTGACCTAACAATTTTTTTCCCAAAAAACCTATGGCAAAGAAATAATAATAATAAAAAAAATCACCCCACCCATCGCTGTCAGCTCTCGTTATCCCACCGCATTCCTAGACAGTCTATCTATTCCTCTCAGTGCAGTTTCCTGCTCGGTGTTTATCCTCAATTACTGTGTAAGTAAAACACACATATACCATCAACAGCAAAAAGGCATTAGGTGAAGCAGCAATGCCAGCGTTAAATGAATGTACTCCTAAAATTACTATCTCAAGCCAGATGAGAAACAATATGACATAAATTACTTTAAGGAATACCACTGCACTCTGTTGCCATAACCATTAACTGGTTTATGTTTTATAGGAAATAACAATTGTAACAAGGCTTGATGGAAGCAGAACATGCTTTTTAGTCTAAATGTAGTGTTGTTGTTTTTTTAAGTGCTTAAAAGGTGCAAAAGGTAGCTCAAATGAGATTTTTAGGACGTGGCACATACTAAATGCCTCTCTATCATCCACAAATCATTGTAATTTTGTGCAAACATTTATTTTCATTTGACACCTCTGGGAAGCAAGACTTGCTTTTCCCTTGAATTTCCCAGGGCCAGAAAGAAAGGACCAGTTTTGTTCTCTTTACTGCCTATATCCATGCCTCCTGGCACAGAATGCAGAATGAGCAAAAAGGGCAGCATCAGCTGTGTGCCCATCTGCCTTGAAGTGATTTGATATCACTGACCATGAGTCCATCTGTGTTGAGATGCTTTGCCAAAGGTAACTGTGTGTCTAATTTCCATCTGTCTTAAGCAGAAATGGGCCAGAATCAAAACTCTAGGGATGAATTTCCCAGAGTTTGGAGAAGTTCTGATCCAGACCAGAATCCATGTTTTCAGAGCATGCACCCAATGATAATCCCATTCCAAACAACCTGGAGAGATTCAAATTTGGATTCACATATAAGCTTAGTTTTTATCCCTTGTCCTATAGCTGGGCTAATTCTGAACAAACTTGAGCTTTGGGTTAGTTATGGTGTGATGGATAGCAGTGCTGGCCTTTTCTGAACATCCCATCATTCAGTAACCAAAGGGTTAAACTCAGGTAGCTAGGAGGTATTGGCAGGGAGCCAGGAGAGCCAATGGGTGAAGGCATGGAGATTTGAAATGAAAGAAACCCTCTGCCTACTTTTACTTTATTGAACCAGGCAGAACTACCGTGCCTACAAAGAATACTGACCATGGAAATGGACTGGACCTTGAAGCACAGATCTGTGAGTAGACAGTAAATGGAATGTCTGTTTAGATGCAATCAAGTTATTTTCTTTTTTTGTTATTTGGTTAAACTTCTCTGTGCTAAGTCCATGTGCCCTCCTCCCCCACGCCCTCCACCCACTTTATTTTTAAGTTATATCCCAAGGACAGAATTTCTATTTCTATACTTCTTTTTTCAATTGCTTTAAAACACCTAGCAGCCAAGTATGCTTTATCAAGTAAACTTTTCTTATTTTTTAATAAAATCACCTTCTAAGGTGATGATTTGAATCTTGTGTCCTGGAAGGTAATAGAAGGACTGTGTATGCATGCCTAAGACTATCCCTTGTGTTAATATTTTCTTTCACACCTATGAAATGTTTAAAATATACTGTATATGTTTTTTGTTTGTATTGGTGGTGCACATCCATGCACTACCTCACTATTGGTATCGTACTTTCAACCCACCCAAAAGAAAATCCAATCTGCCCAAGGACAGAAAATGTTAGAGGAAACTGAGAGGTCAGCTATCAGATAACAGTTCATTTTCTTTTTTTCAAGCTCCCTTGTCGTAAAAGAGCTTGGGGTACCCACTGGAAGAATTTACCAATTGCTTCTTTCTGGATTCAAAATGAAAAGAGGCTGCCACCACGCAAGCGAGAAAAACCCATCTCCCAAGACCAGGGAATCTGTGACCTTGGAATCTTTTAAGCAGAAACCTATAGAGGCAAGATATTAAGGTCTCTTGCAGGCCCTCACCTTCTGGGCTCAGAGTGCCAGAGAGGGGAACAGTCTTGACAGATGGAATGTCTGCTGGATTTGGATTAGAGATAATTGATTTTTTCACTAAATATTTTATTAATAGAAAAATGGTCTTTCTCCAAAAATGATTTTTGTGTGTGAAAACTTGTTAACATTATCAAAATTGTTGCAAAATTATCTAGGATGTTTTAACTGAAATGTATGCTGTAATTGTTATTTTGTTGTTGTTTTCTGAAAATGACAGGTTATCAGTGAAAACTGAGTTCTTAGTAACTGGAACAAAATAAAAAACAATTCTGAAAATGATAGCAAAAAAAATTCAGAGAAAAAAATCAGTTAAACATCACCTTTCAGCATAACAGAATCATTGTAATTAGAAAGGAAATAATCCTGTTATTTCCGATTCAATCCATTCCTTGTCAGTGTAGGAGAGCTTCCTACAGTGTATACCTTCTAGGGAAAAGCAAGACTATTTTAGTTCTCAGAGAATACTTATCAATAGTTCACTGTCATGCTGGAAAGGCATAACAAGTGGGGTGCCACAGGGATCAATTTTAGGACCAGTTCTGTTCAATGTCTTCAGCAATGATTTATATGGTGGTATAAAGTTTGTGGATGACACTAACATAGGGGGAGAGGTAGATATGTTGGAGGGCAGGGATAGGCTCCAGTGTAACCTAGACAGATTAGAGGATTGGGCCAAAAGAAATCTGATGAGGTTCAACAAGGACAAGTGTAGAGTCCTGCAGTTGGGACGGAAGAATCCCAAGCGTTGTTACAGGCTGGGAACTGAATGGTTAAGTAGCAGTTCAGCAGAAAATGACCTGGGGATTACAGTGGATGAGAAGCTGGATATGAGTCAACAGTGTGCCCTTGTAGCCAAGAAGGTGAATGGAATATTAGGGTGCATTAGGAGGAGCATTGCCAGCAGATCTAGAGAAGTGATTATTCCCCTTTATTTGGCTCTGATGAGGCCACATCTGGAGTACTGCGTCCAGTTCTGGGCCCCCCACTATATAAAGGATGTGGATGCATTGGAGAGTGTGATGGCGCGTTGGGGTTTTCCCGTCTCCTGCACCCCTGTAATGGCATGAACAGACTCCACCAGCCAGTAGAACACAGCACAGCACAGATGTAATCTGGTTCCAGGGCAGGCCTAGCATGCCTCAGCCCCCCTTGAGATGGGGGAGCCTGGGCCCCTAAATCCCAGCTTGTTGCCTAGGCTGCTTCCTCCATGATACCAGACAGAAACTAACTCACTCTTCCAGCCCTGCCCCCAGCCAGGGCTCCACTCCCCTTCTTCCTATTGTTCCGCTCCCTGGGAGATACTTGTCTGATGAGTTTCGAAGCTCCCTTGCATAATGACTCATCCCCTGCCCTGCTGTGCCGTGCTGCAGCCAGCAGCCAGTGGAGGTCACTCACAACCCACTGCCCAGCATAGCAACCAGCAAGGTACCCTCCACTACGTCACAGAGAGGTTTCCACCGGAGGGCAACCAAAATGATTAGGGGGCTGGAGCACATGACCTATGCGGAGAGGTTCCATAGAGGATGGAGAGGTTGTTCTCAGTAGTGACAGATGGCAGAATAAGGAGCCACTCAGGTTACAGTGGGGGAGGTCTAGGTTGGATATTAGGAAAAAGCTATTTCCACAGGAGGGTGGGGAAGCACTGGGATGGGTTTCCTAGGGAGGTGGTGAAATCTCTGTCCCTAGAAGTTTTTAAGTGTCGGCTTGACACAGCTCTGGCTGGGATGATTGAGTTGGGGTTGGTCCTGCTTTGGGCAGGGGGCTGGACTTGATGACCTCCTGAGGTCTCTTCTAGCTCTATGATTCTATGATAAAGAGTATATTTATAAAGTTTGTGGATGATACCAAGCTGGGAGGAATGACAAGTGCTGTGGAGGGTAGCATTATAGTTCAAAATGATCTGGAGAAATGGTCTAAGGTGAATAGGATGAAGTTTAATAAGGACAAATGCAAAGTACTACCTTTAGGGAGCAACAGTCAGTTTCACACATACAGAATAGGAAGTAACTGTCTAGGAAGGAGAACTGCAGAAAGAGATCTAGGAATCATAGTGGACCACAACCTAAATATGAGTCAACAATGTGACACTGTTGCAAAAAAAAAAAAAGCAAACATAATTCTGGGCTGCATTAACAGGAGTATCATAAGCAAGATACAAGAAGTAGTTATTTGGCTCTACTCTGCACTGATTAGGCCTTAACTGGAGTACTGTGTCCAGCTCTGAGCACCACAATTCAGGAAAGATGTGGACAAATTGGAGAAGATCCACAGAAGAGCAGCAAAAATGATTAAAGGTCTAGAGGACTTATGAGGGAAGACTGAAAGAATTAGGTTTGTTTAGTTTGGAAAAGTGAAGACTGACAGCAGCTTTCGAGTATCTAAAAGGGCGTTAGAAACAGGAGGGAGAAAAATTATTCTCCTAAACTTCTGATGATAGGACAAGAAGCAATGAGCTTAAACTGCAGCAAGGGAGGTTTAGGTTGGACATTAGGTAAAGCTTCCTAACTCTCAGGGGGTATGTCTACACTACCCCGCTAGTTCGAACTAGCGGGGTAATGTAGGCATACCGCACTTGCAAATGAAGCCCGGGATTTGAATTTCCCGGGCTTCATTTGCATAAGCGGGGAGCCGCCATTTTTAAAACCCCGCTGGTTCGAACCCCGTGCAGCACGGCTACGCGGGGCACGAACTAGGTAGTTCAAACTAGGCTTCCTAGTTCGAACTACCGTTACTCCTCATTTCACGAGGAGTAATGGTAGTTCGAACTAGGAAGCCTAGTTCGAACTACCTAGTTCGTGCCCCATGTAGCCGCGCTGCACGGGGTTCGAACCAGCGGGGTTTTAAAAATGGCGGCTCCCCGCTTATGCAAATGAAGCCCGGGAAATTCAAATCCCGGGCTTCAAATCCCGGGCTTCATTTGCAAGTGCAGTATGCCTACATTACCCTCCTAGTTCGAACTAGGAGGGTAGTGTAGACATATCCAGGGTGATTAAGCGCTGGAATAAATTTCCTAGGGAGGTTGTGGAATCTCCATCACTCGAGATATCTAAGAGCAGGTTAGTTGGGTATCTCTCAGGGATAATCTAGACAGTGCTAGGTCCTGCAGTGAGGGCAGGAGACTGGACTTGATGTCCTCTTGAGGTCCCTTCCAGTGCTAGTATTCTATGATTTATGATACTGTGAAATGTTCTCCCAACTGCGTACTCATAGACAGTAGTACTTGACTCTGTGAGCTTGATTTCCATGGGTTAGGCTGTATTTTTAGAGCCTACCCTGCATAACAGGGGCCACATGATTGTGTCATTCCATGAGCATTACAGGAAAGGCATCAAGCCTCGAAGAAGAATGAGTCCTTCCCTTTTCCCTGCTTCTTCCCAGGGAATACAAATCTGCTACTGACCCTTACCAGTAGGAGTCATTGGAGAGCTGTCCATCTATTCCCCTCTCCATCTACTAACCCACTATGGTACTTTGAGTGCAGAAGATGGAGGTCTGCAAGACACCTTAAAATACCCTGCCTCTAAGGGCTTCTGCTTAAAATCCCCAAGGTCACAGATTCCCTGACCTTGGGTGGTATGCTGCCACCACCCAAACGCAACCCCCCCCTTTTTGAACTCAGGAAGATGCACTTGGGAACTTCTTCTTGTGGGGTACCCCCAAGCTCTTTAACCTCCCTTAGGAGAGAGCTTGAAAACTAGCTGTAGCTCCTAATTAGCTGACCTTCGCTCTCAGGCACATGCACACAGAACCTCTCTTGCTTTCTAGAACACAGGAATAAGAGCATAGTCTTAAAAAAGTTCTGTTATTAACAAAACAAATAAGACATACTCGGTAAATCATACGTGGTTGCTAGGTGTTACAGAGCAACTGAAAAAAGGCAGATTAAAAGCACAGAGAATTGCTTCCTTGGGATTCAGTTTCAGTTACAGAGTATGGAGGGTAGGAGCAGATGTGCTCAGCACAGAGGCGTTTAACCAAACCCCAAAATAAAGAAAATAACCTGATTGTGTCTAACAAAACATTCTCGTTCTACTCACATTTGTTGTTTCAAAGTCTAGTCCTTTCTAGACATGGATATTGCTGAAAATTCCATGCCTGGTTGCTAAGGTTTAATTCATTGATCCCTGGATCTTGCTCTGAACTCACACACAAAAGACTAAAGCAGGCAGAACCTGTTTTTCTGATTCAAATCTC
The DNA here is from genome assembly GCF_052426305.1 of Pelodiscus sinensis. Lineage (NCBI taxonomy): Eukaryota > Metazoa > Chordata > Testudines > Trionychidae > Pelodiscus > Pelodiscus sinensis. The sequence continues at coordinate 5,141,007 of NC_143076.1, read as the reverse complement.
TTAGGCTACGTCTAGCCTACAGGCTTCTTTTGAAAGAAGCTTTTTTCAGAAGAGAGCTTCTGAAAAAATGTCTTCCGAAAGAGAGCATCCACATGGCAAAAGTACATTGAGAAAGTGATCTGCTTTTTTGAAAGAGAGTGGCCAGACTGAATGGACACTCTCTCACATTTAAGCTGTGATTACTATGGACGGAATGGCCACCAGGGCACGTGTGCTTTTTCCTCTTTCCTCTTCTTCCGAAATAACTCCCTCTTCGCCGTCTCCACACGCCCTTTTCCCAAAGAGCTCTTACGGAAAAAGGCTTCTTCCTCATAGAATGAGGATTGCCAATGCCAGAAACCCCCCCTCTGTTCTTTTGATTTTCTTGCAGAAGAATGCAATTGCAGTGTGGACGTTCCTCAAGTTTTGTCGGAAAAATGGCTGTTTTCCTGACAAAACTCTGTAGTGTAGATGTACCCTGAATGGCTGGGGAGTCTAGAAAAGGGCAGTGCCCTCCCATCCCCCACACCATCTCCACACCTCCCCTTCATGGGGAAGGGGCGATGGTAAAGAGTACCAGGTATCTGTTTTCCATCCCCTCTGTGATGTGCAGTGGAGAACTGGGGAGGTAGTGCAGGAATGTCAGGCTCCTCCTTTCCCTTACAAGCTTTCATGGGTGTGTTGCATAAATTGCAAGGTTTCGTCCCCTTGGAGGCTAGTCTGATTTACCCCAAGAAGAGAGTCACACTTTCAGGCTGGGTCCAACTCAAGTTTATTGGTTGCAACCAAGGTACGGCTAAGGAACTCAATGTTCAAAGCAGAGCCGACCCCCAACATCTCATATGCAGGGGTTTTTATAGGGTTAACATCCTTCCTGGTTTAGGTGCCTTAACATGATAGGTTACTTCATTTTTGACATTTAGCATTCCTATAGGTCAGGTTAATTTTCCCAATGAGGTTAAATACAATGCCTACTTGCTGACTTTGCAGTTACAGCTGTGTTACATTCATTCACTTTTGCTGAACAATGGGCGAGCCATACTTCCCTTTTTCCTTTCCTGCTTGAGCCGGTCACAAGTTTAAAGGATGTGGAATCTATCCATATTTCTACTTAACAGAAGACTGGTTTCACTTCCCCTCGTCTCCTTATTATAAGTTATTACCTGTGACAGGCCTTGACCTTTGTCATGTCTTACTCCTATACAAATAGCAAATATATCTAAGCATTAGCAATGTATAATTATTGTACGTGCCCCTCATAGGGGAATCAATGGCTCCGGGGGATTTGACTTCCCTTTTATACATCAGGTGCACAGGTTGAGCCACACTCTAACCTAATAGGGAGGATTGTTTGCAAAGTAAGATGAAGATATGCTCACTTTCCTAGCGCTTTGTTCCTCTTCACCCTACCATGTGTTTATCTTGTCTTTTTAGATTATAAGATCTTCTGGCCTGGGAGTGTCTACTGTTACTCTGTGGGCATGTCTACACAGCAGGGCAAAACTTGAATAAAGCTATGCAAGTTCAGCTACATCAATTGTGTAGCTGAAGTCTAAATAGCTTAATTCGGCTTTTGGTGCTGTCTACACAGCACGAAGTTGAAGGAAGAACATTCTTCCTTCCACTTCCCATACTCCTTGGCTACGTCTACATTGTCATGATCTTGCGCAAATACTCTTTAACGGAAAAGTTTTTCTGTTAAAAGTATTTGCGCAAGAGAGCGTCTACACTGGCATGTGCCTTTGCGCAAGAGATGTGCTTTTGCGCAAGAGCATCCATGCCAGTGTAGACGCTTTCTTGTGCAAGAAAGCTCCAATGGCCCTTTTAACCATCGGGCTTTCTTGCACAAGAAATTGATGTTGCCTGTCTACACTGGCCTCTTGTGCAAGAACACTTGCGCAAGAGGGCTTATTCCTGAGTGAGAGTATCATAGTTCTTGTGCAAGAAGCACTGATTTCACACATTAGAACGTCAGTGTTCTTGCGCAAGAACTCCCCACCAGTGTAGACAGGCAGCATGTTTTTGAACAAAAGTGGCCGCTTTGGTGCAAGGTCACGCCAATGTAGACACAGCCCATGTGAAATGAGGGTGTGACAGACTGCTGGCTAAGCAGCCTGGCTGAAAAGGCCAATTGCAGATTGGTGAGCAAGCCCAGGCCTGAAGGGCTAATGGAAGCAGCTATCGGCCTCATTAGCCAGAGGACTAGATAAGGCAGCCAGAAGGTAAGTGAAAGGAGGGGAGCAGAGTGAGGAGGCAGGGAGTGTGCCCCAGGCAGAAGGAGAGGCTGGCTGAGTTTGCTGTTATCTAAAAAGCTTTGTAAATAGAAGGTGGTGGGAAGCTGACAATAAAAGGCACAGGTAACTGCACCAGAGAGGGTCTCTGGCTGATTTGTGGACCAGAAGGTGTCTCAGGGCAAGGGGCCGGAGCGAGGACCTTGCCGCAAGGGTTACAGGAGTCAGAGTAAGAAGTCCTCCAGGTCGTCATTATTTTGAAATAACAGCTTGCTGTGTAGACACACTCTTTGTTATTTCAGAATAATGTTAGTTATTTTGAAATAATGCTGCTGTGTAGACACAGCCTGTGTCTGTACAGCAGAGTGGGCTCCATTTTTGGTTTATTCCTAGATATACCATGGTCCTTTTAGATTTCATATCTGTTCTGATGCTCAAGAGGACTTGAGGAATATTTTAAATTGTTTTCTTAAGAAGGAATGTTACTATCAAAGATTTATCTTTAAGTTGTCTCCATATTTCTTTTAAATCTTTTCGAAGTAACTGGATGAAAAGAACTGGGGATGATGTTTTCTGGTCTCTTATTCATAGAGGTGTTACTTGTCTATTGAGTCCTTGTCATAAGGTTTTATCTGGAACACTGTTCTTCTAAAATACATAACATAATAGTTTAGTGCATTTAAAGGCTCCTTTCTTTCCCTGCTTCTGCTTTTTGAGTCTTGGAACAGAGGAGTAAAAGGCAGAGGAACAGCCAGACTATGAAAAAAGAATCTCTTCTTTAATTCTGCAGTTTCATTTTGACAACTTGCTAGAATGTGGTCTCTCTTTCATTAGAATTATTGTACTTTTGGGACAAGCGATAAAGAATTATGCAGCTAAAAGAAGAATTTTAATTGGACATTTCAGATAAAATAAAGCAGAGAATTAAGATTTTTGTGCAGAACAGGTAACAATAAAAGTTAGAAGTATCTTTTCCAGAAAAATATTCAAGGAGAATAAAAAGGGTATAGGATTCATACATATAACAAAATTACATTTTGTATTTCGTCCTCATTTTTCCTCTTTGTTATCTCTAGCTTAACCTAGGATGTTATATTTATCACAACCTCTGGAATACCAGTGGCTGGGTATGAATGAGCTATTGAATCTTTAGGCTGAGGTTTTCAGTTCACTTAGGGGATTTTGATGCTCTGTTCCATGGATATCTGTGGATACCCTGACTTTACCTTCTGGCTGTCTAGCTGTCTTTATACATAGATACATTTAAATCTATAATTTCGGTCTATCTGAAAAATATATATATTTGATTTTCTCCTAACTTCTTAAGTTCCTTATCTGCTTAGACCCTGATTTAATAAGTGTCTTTCTTGCAGAGATGTGCACACTTGAAGTTCACTGCAGGATGAGGGTCTTAGATAGCAAGCTCTTCTGGGCAGGGATGTTATACTTGAAAGAATTTCACAGGATCTTTTTCAGGAGAAAAGGCAAAATGCCACATTTATTGAGAATGTAATATTTTTCTGTGATATGCATATTCACACACACACACACTGATTTTTTTAAGTACCCAATGTTTCCACGTAGTCATTTAACTTTGTGTTTTATTTGTTTATGTTTATTCTTTTCATTTTTATCATTAGACAAACCTTGTGTTCCATAATCATCTTTTTCTCCCCAATGCAGTGTTATTAACACAATAAACAACAATGCCAGCAATAAGAAAAACTCCAAAAGGAAACAAACTTAAAACACAATCTTTGTTGCAACAGTAGATCCATGGTATTTTAGATTGATCTTCAGCTGATACCACATTTTTTGTATTTTTCTGAAAGACAAAAAAACCCACATTTTTTTCCCTTTGGGGTGGTAGATTATTGCTTAAAATACTCCTTTCTTTTACAAATATTCTTGCTGATTCTCCTGTTTTGCCTAAAATTACCCCCATACTTATCTATGTCTTTGTTCCTAGGCAGGCCAGGTTTTAATGACTTCTGCCTTTTAAGGGTTTAGGATTAATTATTTCACTGTTTAATTATTAAATTTATGGTGTGGTATGCCTCAATTTCCTTCTTATGCAGCAAACCAGGTTCTTAATAGTTTTTCTGCTGTGCAAAGCTTTAAATTTATTCACAGGTAGTAACTGAGGGTGTATCTAGACTACACCTCTCTGTCTTCAGAGAGATGTAGATTAGGCATGTCGAAATTGCTAATGAAGCAGGGATTTAAATATCCCACGCTTCATTAGCATAAACATGACTGCCATTTTTTTTCGAAATGGAGCTCTTTTGGAAAAAAAATGGCAGTCTAGATAGGAATCTGTCGAAAAACAAGCCCTTTTTTGAAAGATCCTGTATTTCTCAAAAAAGGAGGAGTAACGTTAGTTCAAACCAAGGGATTTGGTTCGAACTAATGTGTCCAGGCGAGACTTTCACTTTCACTTTCGAAACAGCTGTTGAGCGGAATAACGCGCCGGCAAGATCATGCTAATGAAGTGCAGGATACTTAAATCCCAGCTTCGTTAGCAGTTTCGGTCGCCTACATTTGCATCCCTAGTTCGAACTAGGGAGCAAGTGCAGACATACCCTGGGTGAATTAAAGGCATGCTGTCATGCACACAAGCACAGCTTGTATCTGTTTTCAGATTTCCGCACTGTTCATACCCTTTTTTTATTTAAGCAAAATAGAAAAAAGGTACATACAGTGTGGAAATGTGAATAATTTCCTTTTACTCTCAGATTTGACACTTTTTTTTCACCTTCCTTTTCTGGACTGGAGGGTCACAATTTGAGCTTAATTTGCTGACTGGGTATATTCATTATGGGCAATTGTTGTCTTCCCCTATTATCTAGATCATTTGCAGCCACATTTTTCCACAATACACACACACACACACACACACATACACACACACACACACACAGATGCATACATATAGTCTCCTTGCTTAACATTTCTTACACAAATTATTTTTACACGGCTGTGCATAGATTGCATTTTTAAATACATGTGGGCAGTTAAGTTTCAATAGAAACCCCATATGTTCTTTTAGCAAATTTAACTAAAGTGTCCATAGTCAAATATTTAAATCAGATTGTCTCTTTGCCTGGATTATTTTACAGATAATCCTTAGGAAAAGGGCCCATTTTTCCTTCAGAAAGGCTGCAGAGAAACCAAGAATTCTTGTCCTATAACACTTTTCCTTTTTAGCATTTTTACAACATTTTACCTGCTCAATTCCCTTCAGACTCTGCAGAGTTAACTTCTCATTCTTTTCCCTGAACTTACTTGCTTATCTGCCAAAATGAAAACTTCGTTAGTTCAGATATTTTATCACTCCAAGATTTATTCCGGGGATTTGAATTTCCAATGCCCGTACTTACTGCTTTTTCCAATGCCTGTACTTACTGCCACTACGCCCTCAGGCTCTGAACCTGTTTTCCAATCTCTTTTGCTTGCCTGCCTGCTTGTCTGGGCCTGATCCTGGTCCTGCTTTTCTTGCTGAACAGCCACTTTCCATTGACACAGGCTTTGTTTCACTACCAATTTAGCTAGGAGGCTGGGCTCCTCAACTGGTCCCCACATCACCTGGTGCTTTATCTTTAACATTTTCAATGTCTAATGTTTATCAGCTCTTCACTCTAGTTTACCCAATTAGCTGTTGGGACTTACCAATATTTCTTAACATTTCTAACAATATTTTCAACGAACACTATACAGTACAAACACAGTAAACCTGTACCATGGGCAGGGAAAGGGATCCTAAACCTTTTCTTGATTCTCACGCCTCTGCAGCCCAGGGTATCTATCTCAACACACTATATCCGCACCATGGGCCAGGAAAGGGATCTTAAACCTTTCCCGATTCTCGGGATTCTATGGCTGTGTCTATATTGGCAAGATTTTGCGCAAAAGTGGCCACCTGTCTTGCCGCCTGTCTACACTGGCCGCGAGTATTTGCGCAAGAACACTGATGTTCTACTGTATGAAATCAGTGCTTCTTGGGCTAATACTTTGACGCTCCCGCTCAGGGATAAGTACTCTTGAGCAAGTGTTCTTGCACAAGAGGCCAGTGTAGACAGATAACATCAATTTCTTGCGCAAGAGAGCGTCTACACTGGGCATGGATGCTTTTGTGCAAAAGCAAATCTTTTGCGCAAAGGCACATGCCAGTATAGACGCTCTCTTGCGCAAAAACTTTTAACAGAAAAATCATGCCAGTCTAGTCACAGCCTATGGCCAAGGATATAGATACCTAAAAACAATTTTTCCCCTTTAATTTCTTTTAGTTCCCTCACCCAGTGAGGAGGAAACAAGGAATCTAATCCTTCTTCAAGGAGTGTTCCTGTGGGTGCTCCACCTTAGCTGTCTGGGGCACCGTTGTGCCACTAGACAGAGAATTTAGGTAGCAGTCCCCTCAGTAGGCTGCATATGTAGGGCAGTTGGGACATGCCGGTGAGGCTACTCTGCATGTGCAGCCAACTATCTCGTCAGTTCCTTCTCTGCCACTGACAGATTCAACCACCTCCCTAGGGAACCCATCCCAGTGCTTCACCTCCCTCCTAGTGAAATAGTTTTTCCTAATATCCAACCTAGACCTCCCCCACTGTATCTTGAGACCATTGCTCCTTGTTCTGTCTTCGGTCACTAATGTGAACAGCCTTTCTCTGTCCTCTTTGGAACCTCCCTTCAGGAAGTTGAAATCCCCCCTCACTCTTCTCTTCTCTTCTGCAAACAAACCTAAATCCCTCAGTCTCTCCTCATAGGTCATGTGCTCCAGCCCCCTAATCATTTTGGTCGCACTCCGTTGGACCCTCTCTGATGCGTCCACATCCTTCCTGTAGTTGGGGGCCCAGAACTGGACACAATACTCCGGATGTGGCCTTACCAGAACCGAATAAAGGGGAATAATCACTTCCCTGGATCTGCTGGCAATGCTCCTTCTAATGCACCCTAATATGCCATTAGCCTTCTTGGCTACAAGGGCACACTGTTGACTCATATCCAGCTTCTCATCCACTGTAATCCCCAGGTCCTTTTCTGCAGAACTTCTACTTAGCCAGTCGGTCCCCAGCTTGTACCAATGCTTGGGATTCTTCCGTCCCAAGTGCAGGACTCTACACTTGTCCTTGTTGAACCTCATCAGATTTCTTTTGGCCCAATCCTCTAATCTGTCCAGGTCACTTTGGATCCTATCCCTGCCCTCCAGCATATCTACCTCTCTCCCCTTGAGGAATCCATGATTTTTCGGGGGCTGAGATAAGGCTCACTGGTCTGTAGTTCCCTGGATTGTCCTTTTTCCCTTTTTTAAAGATGGGCACCTCATTTGCCGTTTTCCAGTCATCTGGGATCTCTCCCGATCTCCACGAGTTTTCAAAGATAATGGCCAAAGGATCTGCAATGACATTTGCCAACAGTACCCTCGGATGCATTAAATCCGGACCCATAGATTTGTGTATGTTTAGCTTTTCTAAATAGTTCCTGACTTGTTCTTTCCCCACCAAAGGCTGTTTACCTCCTTACCATACTGAGTTGTCCAGAGCATTAGTCTGGGAGCTCACCTTGTCTGTGAAGACAGAGGCAAAGAAAGCATTGAGTACTTCAGCTTTTCCCACATTATCTATCACTAGATTACCTCCCTCATCCAATAAGGGCCCGCACCCTCTCTGATCACCCTCTTCTTGCTATCATGCCTGTAGAAATCTTTCTTGTTATCCTTCACAGCTCACCAAGAATGTCCCCAGTAAGCCAATCTGGTTGCCTACTATATTTGCTTTTTTTGCTGCGCATCCGGATGGTTTCTTCCTGTGCCTTTAATAAGGCTTCTTTAAAATACTGCCAGCTCTCCTGAACTCCTTTCCCCTTCATGTTAGTATCCCAGGGAATCCTGCCCATCGGTTCTCTGAGGGAGTCAAAGTCTGCTTTTCTGAAGTCCAGGGTATGTATTTTGCTATTCTCCTTTCTTCCTTTGGTCAGGATCCTGAAATCTACCATCTCATGATCACTGCTTCCCAGGTTGTCACCCACCCCTACTTCCTCTATTAGTTCCTCCCTGTTTGTGAGCAGAAGGTCAAGCTGCGCATGTGCCCAGTGTGGGTACTCCGGGCAATCCAAGCCAGGACTGCTTTGCAAGCGGGGCACCCCTGAGAACTGTCTGTCCGGGGTGGGGGTCGGGTCCTTTTAAGCACAGTCCTTGGCTAGCCTGAGACAGCAGCTTCACGCTCTAAGTCCTCATCTGATGCCCTGCCGGCACTACTTCCAGCCATCCTTAACCTCGGTTCAGGGTCCACTCTGTGTGGACATGCTAGTTCGAATTAGCAAAACGCTAATTTGAACTAGTTTTTTAGTCTGGATGCGATAGTTCAAATTAACTAATTCTAACTAAGTTAGTTGGAATTAGCGCTGTAGTGTAGACATACCCAAAGCTATCTAGCTCGCTAGCTCTCTGTATAGATAGATATCTGGAAATCTCTACTTTCATGAAGTTCCAAACTTTAGGAGTTGCTTACCTGCTTAGACTTTGATTTAGCAAGTGACTTTTGTGCAGAAATTTGCCCCACATGCTGTTCCCTGCAGGTGAGGGTCTTTGATTGCAAACTCTCCTGGGCAGGGACTTTGCCTACTTTTGGTTGGTATAGTGCTTAGCAGAATGAGGCCCCAATGCTGAGCACTGCCAGAATATAAAGACATAATGGCTGTTAGCAAACAATAGATAAGATATATCAAATATTTGAATTGCAGTAGATCCAGGGACAGATGCTGTTGTTACCTACATATGCTGAAATTCCTGACTATCTCCACCGATGTCAGTTACTGCTGGTTTATACAAATGCAAGGGAGATCAGAGTCTGGCAGGCAGTGAGCAGCAACTCCTTCCTACCCCCATGGAGTAACAAACAAATCGTGTTTTATTCTTTCAGTTTCACTACACAGGAACACAGTGTGATTGCTCGACATTGCTGCAGCTTGAATTTCTATTCACATTTCTTCCCTGTGTTATTGAATTGTGAAATCTCAGCGATGTCCTGATTACAGCATTGAGTCTTCATGCTCTGGCATTTAGAGACGATGTCAGATATAAAACTATTTATATATTTGATATTCGCTGGGTCTGAACTCTAAATTCAAGGTGTATCCTATCAGCATGTTCTTTGGCACTGAGATGCAAAATGCTTGTAACGCAGAGGCACTTATACTGAATATACAGTTGAATGCGATATGTGCTACTTTATGCACAGATATTCTGTGATATGTTTCATACAGGACACAACATTGGAGGCATAGCACAAGATTTAAATCAGACATCAGTATCTTGCGAAGGTTGGTAGGTATATGTTTATAAAAAGAAAGATTATTGTATATTTAGGTTCATCCCTCCTTTCTCCCCACATTGTGTGTGTGTGTTGTACTGGTGAAATGATGGAATAGGTGGCTCATTGCCCCTCCATATGTATATGCACATATACATAGAAATTAAAGAGCAAAAATCTGTTAACCCAGGATCTACTCCATTTTTTGGGCAGTGAAAATGGTTTTATATTGTACATTTTCTACTATTAAATACCCCGACAGCCTCTCTGCTGTCATGGGGAGCAAGGCTAGAGGGATGGATCTGATCTAGGGAATCACTGGACTGAGATCAGTGAGTTAGTAGGGAGAGTGAGATCTCTCTGAACCAACAAAGGAGGATGAGTATCAAGGGTGGGAAGACTGCTGCTTATCCACATTAAGTGAAAGATGAAGACTTCTACTTCTACTCTCAGACTCCTGACACAGGTCCTCCACAGCCTCCTCACCCTCTTCTCTTCAGAAGATTGGATAGATCTTGGAAGGTGTTTGGCTTCCTGAAATCTAATGTCTATTGTTTTTTGTTTTGGTTAGAGCTATACCGGTTTTCAATGATAAAAATAAAACGGAAAAAATTGTTTTAGAAACATGAATAATTTTCAGTTTTCAATACATTTTTGGTTTTGCTTTCTCCCAGATTTTTTCCCCAGTGGGTGGCAGTTGGATTTCCAACATTTTTTTTAAAAAAAGCAGGAAATTTTGGGAGGGAAAGAGATTTTCCTAAAGTTTACCATGAAAAATAATTAGCATTTATTAACCATCCCTCTTTTAGGACCAACTACACAGAGTGGGCAAGAGACAGAAGGGGGAGAGATGTGGCTAGGAAGAAGGGGTGCTAGAAGGAACAAGTGTTATCAAATGTCAGGCATAATAAGGAAAGGATACATTTAGTTCATTAGTAAAGAAAAGATTCTTTACTCTTGCTACCTAGACATTTTAGATTTTAAAAAAGTTTCATTCATGTCACTGAGAGAGGACGGGTTCAACAGGGACAGGTATTAGACACTATGAACAGCTCATCCGTGACTTGTTAACTATGTGAGGAAGCTGAAGGGAGCTGAATCATCTCAAGGGATAATCAGATCACTAGAGGTGGGGCTGAGTTCCCCCCTCCGGTTCCGGAGACTGGGGGATGAGGGATGTCTTTGTGAAATGATTAATGTTAGCTTAGCACATTTAATTAGATTACATCCTTGTAAAACTTAAAGTAATTTGATAATCTTGTTTTGTAAAATTGCTTTACTTTCCCCATATGCATCCATGGGCACCAGGTGGGTAAATCTGAGGGGACGAGGAGATAGATCTCCTAGGTCCAGGATCTTCGATCTTAATACAGATCCAGGAGGGTGCAGCATAAATCAGAAGGTGGTCAGCATGACTTTAAACTATCTTTGAGGTGTCTTTATCCTTGTCTCTTGATCCTTGAACTGTGTTAGCTGATGTGTTGTGATCAGCACTCTTTCTGTGAGAGGTGATGGACCTTAGATCAAGGTGTGAAGTTGGGAAAATAGTGCACCCCACAGGAGAAAAGGCAAAGGATGTGTCTGGGATGTTTGAAGGATGCCTTGAACACTGTGGACAAGGAGTGTCCCAAGTATCATTACTGGGGATTTGAGAAGAGTTTACTCCCTCTCGATTCAGCTGCAAAACGAGAAGCAAAAATGTTCACGGACCCAATTCATATTTACATATACAGAGCTGTGCAAAGTGTCCTCAGAGTAACTTAGAATTGGGTCCCTTGCCTTTTGTGGAAGGAACTTGGACTCGGGGGCTTTATCCAAAACCCACTGGCTGTGACTCAGAGAACGCAGAAGTTGTTGGTACTGTGTGCAGTTCTGTTCTGTACTCAATCTCCACGTGCCTTTATTACACTGCTCAAACCTGCAGTGGCTAGTAGTGCTAACTTCCCTCTCAGGCCCAGGCTTTCAACCTAGCTACAGAAACACAGATCCTCTGCGTGCAGGTTGGGGCACAAGGGTTTTGTTAGAAGCTTCCTGGACCTGAATACAGTTTAAAGATGAGATTTTCAAAAAGGGTCAGAGTTGGTCAGACTCCGAGTCCACTGAAGGTAATATCCCACTGACTTTGAGTCCAGTTTGATCAGAGCTGAGTGCTTTTGAAAGCTTCAGTCAAAATGTAGGTGGGATTTATCCATAATGTTTCTGAAAGTATGATCTTTCCACTCTAACAAATTCACCTTCCGTTTACAGCAGTACAACCCCACTAATGTCAATGGGTTTGCACTAGGGTAATATTTCTAGTTCTTCTGTTCTTAGGTCCTTGTAATCCTGCCTTGGGAGAAGCGATAGTAATGCAAAGATTTGGCATTAATTTATCTGTAGCTATTTGGGGATGCATCTTGTAGCCTAGAAGGAGAGATTCTGCAGCTTTGGCTTGTGTAACATTATCAATCCATTAAAACAAATACAGTCTCTCAACCACTACGTGAACAACCTTGCAAAAGAGCACAAGAAGGCATTAAGAACCCGGAGGGACCAGTTTAATTATTTTGGCATCGACAAGATGGGAAGGGTGTTAGTGTCTCTTCTGCCCCTTGGCTTTCTGTCTACAGAGATTAGTGCAGGTTAATGATAAAGGATAACAAAATGTGATACAGGACATGCTAAGCAGGTTTGCCTCAGGCCGCTGTAGCACAGTGCAGAGAAGTTCTGTTTTCTCATTTGTTCAGGTGTATCTAATATAACTCTGTTAAAAGAGGAGGGAGGAGCAAGAGGGGGAGGGAGAGAAAACACTGCAAACCGTTCACTTGGAAACTGACACACTTGTTATGTACTGTAATTCTACCATGCAGGAGTTGTTACATAAGGCACCACAATTTAATTGTAAATATATGCTGGCACCCAGAAAGTGGGGGAAATATTATCTAGACATTGACCTAGCAAGGGATTAATTTTCTTTTATTCAGATCAGTGAATTAGCTCTCTATGCCCTGCATCCACCAATGGATGAAACCAAGTGTAAGTGTGCATAAAACCACCCTGAGAGCTCTTGCACTTAAATAAAGTTATAGCAATGAGATTCTGTAAAAACCTCTTCAGTCCATCCAAAGCGTCCTTGAGCGCTCACAATGCTCTTCCCACAGTACATTCTCACTGCTTTGCCCAGCTTAGTTTTCAACACTGGAACAATGCTGCTTCCATGACTTATCTTGACAGACCTGTGCAGTCTAGGAGTGTGTCTACACAGCAAAGTTATTCCAAAATAACGATGCACACGTCTACACAGCAATTCCATTATTTCGAAATAACAGACAGCTTATTCCGACTTCTACAAAGAATGACACCTATTCCGAAATAGCTATTCAAAATAAGGCATGTGTAGACACTCCACTGGTGCTATTTTGAAATAGCCCCTCACCAAAGCCATTCTAAGTTATGCCTCCTGGGGCTCTAAATCGAGATAACATGTCTACGTTAGGGAAGCCTACTTCTGACTCATTTTGAGGCTTCCCTGCAGTGTAGACGTGCTAGTTCGAAATAAGCTTTTCCGGAGTAACTACTCTGGAATAGCTTATTCTGAAATAACAGTGCAGTGTAGACATAGCCCAGGAGAGCTCCTCCACACTAATCCAAGGTGAGGCCCTAATTCTACAGTCTGTGACAGAGCATCAGTCTTGCTTCTGGGGTCCTGCGCTTCTAGGCAGAAAGTGTTTGCCTCAGAGGCTCGCTGTGGCCCTCCACACAGCTTCTCACCTTTTACTAGAGTCAAGGGTTACAGCTCACAGAGCCACCCTCCTCAGAGGACAGTCAAACAGGTTTTGGGCTGGATCCCTCTTCAGTTCCAAACTCCTCCTTCAGGGGTGGCCTCTACAGTGGTGCAGGGAAAGTTGGGGGAACCTGTAGCAAGTCCTCCTCCACCAGAGCTACGGTTTTGCCCTTGGCCACTTCCCCAACCAACTCCTTCCAATACCTTTCTCCTGGTACCTGACCTTGTCCTTCTGCTCTTCCCCAGCACCTCTTCACTCCCAGTCCTGCTGGCCATCCCTGAAGGGAAGCCTTTTAAACTAGCCCCAGCAGATCCTTAATGGGCTGCAGGTATTCTGATTAACCTGTTGCTTCTGGCAAGTTCTTAATTGGCCCCAGGTTCTTCCTAATTGTGATGCAGCAGCTCCTACCCTGGTTACTCAGGGAAGAGAAAACTGTTCGCCCATAGACCAGCATATCAACTTTCCATAAGATTATGGTAGATCAGTGCTTTGAGTCTGTCACAAATCCTTACTCAGACAATGGGAATTCTGCTTAAGAAGGAGCAGCAGGATCTTAACCTTTTTGATTAAGCTACTAATCTGTCCTATACAGTTACTACACCTAAAAGATCTTATTCCAAAGAGGCTGGTGGGAGGACAATAACAGTGATCTTCCCCACAGAGGTGTCCTGAGTCTCAGAGGGCATGTCTACACTACCCCGTTAGTTCCTCGTTATTCCACGAGGAGTAACGGTAGTTCGAACTAGGAAGCCTAGTTCGAACTACCTAGTTCGTGCCCCGTGCAGCCGCGCGGCACAGGGTTCGAACGAGTGGGGTTTTAAAAATGGCGGAGCCCCGCTTATGCAAATGAAGCCCAGGAAATTCAAATCCCGGGCTTCATTTGCAAGTGCGGTATGCCTACATTACCCTCCTAGTTCGAACTAGCGGGGTAGTGTAGACATACCCGGAATAATTCCTTGGTCTTTAGAAAATGCCTTGAGACCCTCAGAAGCAAGGCACTATAGAAATTCAAAGTATTGTTTTACCTTTTAGGAGTTCTTTATTCTGTGGCTCATTGTCCATCACTTATCTCGATCTCTGTGTCTCCAATACACCCATTGCAATAACTGAACCTTCCATTCTTTCTTTTTCTCCCTTTTGGGCACTTCCAATAAATGGAATGGCCCACATCCCCCTCTAGTGTGAATCAGAGTATTTCCAATGAACTTCAGTTTATGCCAGCTGAGAATCTAGCCGATTTATGTCATTGGGACTTTTGTTCTTGGCTTTCTATGACAGATTGGAAACATTTAGCAGTTCATTAGTGAGGGAATGGGCAAAATATCTCTGATGTATATTTTCAGAGGTCCGCCTTTCTGTGTAACAAGATGTTGAATGGTCACACATGGGGTATCTCTTTCTATACCAGTCTGGTTCACTGCATACTTCTCTTGACTGTTTATGGGTCTGGAGAAAAGGCATCCGAACCTGAGATAGCTCATTAAACAAGCACATAAATGCCCTCTGCAAATTCAAGTCTTGCTGTTACTAACTTCAGATCCCATTATTATCTTAATACATTATGAATTAGAAAGTGATTTAATTGGGTTTCATGTGCCAGGAAAAGAAAGAGGAGAGGAATGTTATGTAGATAAGTGAAATGGAAGTATGTAAGGCACTTGTTCCAAAAATGTTCACAGCCTTTTAATAGTAATAATGAAAGCCACATATTCTGTCAACACTTATGATTGACTCCTTTAATCCCAACTGTTCTGTCGCTGTTCCCTAGCATCTAACTGTGAACATTGTTTGGTTCCTTGTTAGTAATAGGACTTGAGCCATTTATGTATGGCTCAGTATCTGAAAGCTAAATCAAAGGTATTGAGCAATTATCGCCCCGTTGATTCCAATACAATTTATGACTTCCTGAGGGTGCTGAGAATGTGTGTGTCCCTCTAGCCACGCAGGTCTCCAAACATCTAACAGAAGTCTGGGCTTGACTTCTGGGCTTGACAGTTTGGACTTGACAGGCAGCGTGGCCTACTGGCTAAGGCACTAGAGTGTAGTCAAGGAGACCTGAGTTCTAAATTATGCTATTCTACCATCAACCAGCTGTGTGACTTCGAGCAAATTGCCCCTGCTCTGCACCTCTTTCTCCTCCCCCTTGTCTCAGTTATTTAGATTGTAAAATCTCATGGCAGGGGACATGTCTTACTGAGCAGGCAGTGTTGGGGCATGGCGGTGCATCTATATCACTACTAATAAAAATTAGAGGAATTTTGGTAAACTGAACGGGCAATGGCGGTTCTCAAGGTAAAAACAATTTCATTTAATCTCTACAGATGGTTGGGAGACGTTGAACTATGGTCTCTCTATAGCAGGAAATGACTAACAGGTAAAATAAAGGGGAAGGCAGAGGAGTTCAACTTTCTTTTTCTTGCTGAAATCAGAGGGAGAGATTCCTTCTCCTTTTGGGGGGCAAGAAGGAGGGTATAAATAATACATCATTTTCTCTAATGAAGGGCCTGGAGTTCTCAGGGCACTGGTTGTATGCTACAGAGACTGCCAACTCTATGAGCTAAGTTTCTCAAATTGCTCAGGGCCAGATTTTCCAGAAGAAATCAGATTTTCTGAAGCACTCAGCTTCCATGTAGGCATCTAAATAAGGGACAGATTTTTAAAAAGTGCTCAAGACCCAGCATTTCCCATTGTGCACCCATAGTACAAATCTAGCCTAAGTTCACTGGTACAAATCTTACTTCACATGTCAATGGCTGAAAGCTGTTAGAGTTTGCTGATTGTTTGGTGGCTGATATGAAATGCGAATAGCCCATGTCACAAACCACCACTGCAATGCACAATGATTAACCTTCTTGTTGGCAGGCTAGGGAGAGGAAAGAGTAATAGACACTGACCTTCCTCCCGTCATCCTTGAAAATGATGTCCCTCTAAAGATCAGGGCAGGATTCAAGTACATTAGCTTGTGCGTTGTTACATACCTGTTGTGTCTCGTGGTCTGACAGTCTGGTACTATTTGCTAGTGATAAGATCACTTTAAGGAGAATGTATAGTAGAGGGAACTGGAATAGGAATAAATCTGGATGCTTTAATTTGATGGGGAAATATAACACCCCAATACAACCAGCTGTATCCCAGACTCCATTTTTACATGCCCCCAGTGGATCAAATACATCAATCACCCATTGTAGGAAAAGTCCCCATTCTACTGCCTCTTGTCAGTTGTCAGCTTGCTGGAGAGAAGACTGCAGCGCTCAGGTTTGCTGTATTTGTTGTTTACTCATTCCTCTCTTGGAGCATCTGTTTACTGAGGAAGACACAGAAAACTGTCACTAGAACCTTTACAAAAAACCCTAATTACGTGACTTACTAAATAAACTTTTCCCCCCACAGTCTGTATTTATTGGACTGAACCCTCACTACCCAAACCCTAACCATATGTAGGGTAAGAGCATCTCAGTGTAACGTATGGAATTCTTCCCCCACACATACACTTACATTTTTGCCAAAACATGGGATCTGAGAGGGCTAATTGTGATTTATCTACAGCAAGTTGAATCTTTCTCTTCTTGTCTCTGACTCACTTGCTCCCATGATGCAGAAAAGATGTTGAGGGAATGAGAGTCAGACAATAATAGTTGTGTTAGCTAGTGACATAAAGATCAGCTGCACTATGATGATGTCATTGGGCTGAGGGGTAGGTGTGGAGGTGAAATATTCACAGAACCTAGGGTACGTCTACACAACAGTGTTATTTTGGAATAACTGACATTATTTCAAAATAACACAGTGCACGTCTACACAGCAAGCCGTTATTTATAAATAATATTCAGCTGGAGGATTTCTTACTCCGACTCCCATAACCCTCATTTCACGAGGAGTAAGGGAAATTGAAGGAAGAGTGTTCTTCCTTCAACTTCCTGTGTTGTAGACAGTGCCAAAAGCCAAATTAAGCTATTTCAACTTTAGCTACTCAATTGATGTAGCTGAACTTGCGTAGCTTAATTCGACTTTAACCCTGCTGTGTAGATGTATCCCTAGAGAAGTGCTGAAAGGTTCAAGTTAGGATGCATAGAACTCAGTTCTGCTTCTGCTGAAGACAATGGGAGTTGGCCAATGAGTTCAGAGGAAGCAAGATCAGGATCACAAAGAGGGAGCCAGGAGCAGATACCTTAAATGATAGAAGGCTAGGTATATGGACAGAGAAAGGGGCCTAGTCCCTTGTGGATGGAATTCCTCTGGATAAAAAGCAACACCGGGCTAAGCACTCAATAGGGATTTAGTTTGTACTAGCCCTCTTCCATGAGCAACTATTATTGTAACAAGACCACGGTGAGTCTGCATCCTGGGGCTACTCTACTTTTATTTCCAGGGTTTTATTTATCTTCTGGTCTGCAGGATAGGGGCCAAAGCTGCTCTCTTTAGTCTGGAGTAGTAGTGAAGCTCCTTAATCCTAGCCTAAATTAGAACTGCTCTAGGTGATGGTCTGCTTCTTATGCTTCCCATGGACTGTGGGAAGTAAAAAGTAGCTGTCTAACAGGGTGACTGCCCTGCACTGGCCCTTTAAGGGTTAAAACCCAGCCCAAGGACAAGGCTGAGAGAGTGTAGCCCACAGCTAAGGCAGATACAACCAATCAGGGCTCAGCTGGGGCTGCATAAATAAGGGCTTCTGGAAGGAAGGAGGATAGATGCTCTTGCTCTAGCTGGGGAGTAGGAGGGACCTGGCTGCCAGGAAAGCCAGAGGCTTCTTGAGAGAGAGCAGGGATGGGGAGCTCTGACCTAACCTCACTCCCAGGCTCCAGGGCCTGAGGCAAGGACTGAGGGTACTAGGGCTGGAAGAAAATAGCTAGGATAGGAAAAGGCAGCAGGTCCATACCCCCTTGCCAATGATGAGTGGCCATTTCAGACTGCAGTTTGCCCCTGAGGGGAGGGGCTAGCTGCTCACTGACAGTGGGTCACTGAGGCCAGGTGGGTGATGGGGAAGTGTGTGGGGTTCCCTCAGAGTGGAGGGCCCCAGAGTGCAGAGGCACTGACCTAGGACAGTATGAGGAGGAAAGAGCACCATGGCCAGGAAGGGACATGGAGCTAAAGTAGCAGACGACCTGCCACAGAGGCTGGGACGCCGACCAGTAGAGGGCACTCTGAGGCAGGAGAACCAGTTCCCCGAGTGACCAGCAGGAGGTGCTGTGGGGGTAAGTGCGCACACCCTGACAAGCTGTAACACAATGTCCTCCAATCACGCCCTCTCTTCATCACTGGCCTAAATCTTCTCTTCACATATCCCCTACACCAGGCAATGAGATCATAGGTAAGGGAGGCCAAACACCTCACCATATGGAGAGGCCTCCTGTGCAGGGGCTATTCTCAGGGGGGCATTTCTTTATCTTAAATTCCCCTTTTTGTTGCTAGAGCAAAGGGGACTTAGTGTTTCTGGGAGATGGGCTTTCCTCTCTCCCTCAGAACAAGGTGGTTCCTCTGTGTCATTATTAAGGCCAGGCGATGAAAGACTGTGGAAGGGAAACCCATGGCTGAATCGGGATGCATTGTAAATTCTTTTCTCATTTCAGTGGAGGGGGAGTGGAGAAAATGTTTCATGTCAGGAGTGCTGAAGTCAGACAGATGGTACGGTGTGAGAGGGGAACGCTGGGCACAAATGCAAGTGTGACGGAGACGTCCTGTTCCCTGGGGTGGTGTGTTGTGTGAGGAAACTGCAATAATGTTTTGTTTATTTTCCTCCTGCAGTTGGAACAAAAGGTACAAAAACATTTCTAACTCTGAGACATGTCCCCAGCTGCCTTGCTTTGTTTTTAAAGTACTTTGCAGGATGACAGATTGCAAGGGAAATAGATCTTTTATGATACTGAGACCAGGTTAGCTGGGGTGAAGCACTGAGATAGAAGGGGTCCATTATGTGATGGGAGAACAAAGAAGAGGGGCAATGGGAAGATCTGCATCTCATCCCAGCCCAGTTATTGAGGCAAGTGTCAGGTTTCCCTCTTTAATTAGCTACAATTATGTCAGCAAGAAATTGACAAGGTACATTGAACAAACAAACAGTTTCTATCATCAAACTCTTACCTGGGAGACATTTGGAGGCTGATTAGACTGCAGCATGACGTATTGGAGGTTCTGCCCCATAGAATTAGTCACTCATTGTGGGATGTATTTGGCATCTTTGCTGCTTCTGGCATTCATTTTTAACTGCTTAAACACTGCTGGGTCCTTTCATGTGAGTTTGGGAATTCTGCTTTCATTCTTTATTTTAACACATCTTTACGTAAAGGTCTTTGGAACAGAAAATTTGCCCTATCAGTTCATTGAACCATCTAAGTCACTATTCTGCTTCAGATATTGACCAGTAATAAGAAAATAGGACTTGCTGAACCATAATAGATCAATGATCCCTCTAGTATTCTGTCTCAGACAGTGACTCGGCATCAGCTACTTCAGAAAAAGGCACAAGAAATCCAAAAGTGGTCAGTCATGAAATACCTCTTCCTAATTTCTTCTGATAGAGTTGTTGGATGTCCTGAAGAATAAGGGTTTAATAACTGATTATTGTTTGCAAAACATTTCAAAAGTTGAATGATATATAAATAAATGCTGCTGCTGAGGAAAATCCTACTGGCCTTATTCAAGCCAAATAATCGTTGATATGGATGCTGACTTTCTGAGCACTGGTGAGTTGTCTTGCCTCTTACTGCCTCAGTTTCTCTATCTTTGAAACAGCAATAACAATTATTTCTGGCAGCAACAGTAACTCAAAGGAATGTTGTTTAGCTCAGTTCACTAATATCTATAGAAAAATTTTAGATGCCAGTGGAAGGATGGTCTTATGATATGGTCTTTAGCTGAGACACAGTAAATCAGGGTTTAAGTCTTCTATGCTTACCCTGGGTTCCTTGAACCATCATTTTAATCTCTCAGGGTACGTCTACACAGCAACATTATTTCTGAATAGGCTATTTCGGGATAAAAACTCTGAAATTGCTTGTCTACAGTGCAAAAGCCAATCAAAATAGCACTGAGCTATTCTGAAATAGTGTTCACACTGATTGGAGTTTCAATAGCATTTAAGACACCAACCTCTCCCCCCTGCTCCTCCTTCCCCCTGCAGAAGACTTCAGGCAGAACATCAAGACAGCAGTCACTTCCTGGGCTTTCAGCTGCTTCCTGAGGCTATCTGAGGCTTGTGCTTAAAGGGAAACCCTGTACAGTGATGTCTCATTGCCACCTCCTTGAGGGACAGCAAGCCCATTGCACTGTGTGGAACGTTGACCCCAACATCGCAGGCTTTGTCCCTTCCTTCCCAACTGCGGGGGGGAGGAAGGGGCATTGTCAGAACCCACCACCAGGCATCTGACTACAGCATTTGGAAGGAGTTCTTTTCCATGGTTCTGCAGGCCATCGTGGACCACCGTGGCCACTTCACAAACATTAATGTCAGGTGGTCAAGAAGGGCACATGACACCCACATCTTTAGGAACTCCAGCTTCTACAGAAGATGCACGCTGGCACTTTTTCCCCCGACCGCACCATCAGTGTTGGTGACGTGGACGTGCTGATGTGCATCATGGGGGACGCAGTCTACCCTCTTCTCCCCTGACTAATGGAGCCCTGCACTGGACACCTGCACCCCTGAAGGAATGATTTAATTCCAGGCTCAGCAGGTGCAGCATCGTGGCGGAGGGCTCCTTTGGGCATCTCAAAGGGAGGTTTCGCTGAATCCTCAGTCCTCAGGACCTCGGCAAGTGGACCATCCCCCAAGTGATGGCAGCATGCTGTGACCTCCACAATATTTGTGAGAATAAGGGGGAGATGTTCCTGCCAGGGTAGGGGGCAGAGGCCGAGCAGCTCACCAGGGCTTTTGAACGGCCATGCACAGCTGCCATTCGGCAAGCCCATTGTGGGCTGTGCGCATCCAGGAAGCCCTGAGGGAGAGTTTCAGACAAGGACACTGTGCCTCTGCAGTGCCCCTGTGTGCCTTTCCTCCTTCAGCCCTCCCTTCCCCTGCCCTGCCATCCCCGCCCCTGCAGATACAATAAAGCAGACTTTTTGGTTTGAACAATGAACTGTGGGGTTTTTTTATTTAGGGTAATGAAAACTGGGGAGGGACTGGGGAAAGAATCTGGGAAGGGGGAAGAGAGAGGGGGAGGAGGGGCTCAGGGATGGAGCTGGGCATGGCACCTGCCGCGGGTGGTCCCACTGCCTCTTGTGCGAGACCCTCGGTGGCCACACGGGAAGGCTCAGGGGAACAGCCAGAGGAGCAGGGGTAGGAGTGAGAGGTGGCTGCTTAACCGCTCAACGGCAGTGACCAGGCGGTTGATGGCAGCAGTGTGTGCCGCGCACATGCTTCAGGACTCTTGTGCCAGCTCCTGCCAGGTGGTCTGGCGCAGCTCCTGGCCTGCTTCCCGCCACTGTTCCTGCCATTCCAGAGGCTGCTGGAGGCCACACAGGCGGGTGATGTGTTCCCGCTCCCGGTCCTCCCGGGCTTTTCTGCGGCGGTGGCTCCCATGGGGCCAGGAGGCTGGCACAGGCGGTGTTGCGGGCACCTCCCTTGCAGCTGGTCCAGCTGTGAAGAACAAAGAGAAGGGCAGTGATCCCAGGAGACAGTGTGCCTGACGCCTGGTCTCATCTCAGAGGTGACACCGAAGGCTCTCGGGTCAGAAGAAGGCAAAGTGCTTGTTCCCTGCACAACTGGCCCTTTGCTACAGGGGCACAGACATCCCAGGGGAGCCTTGCTAATGCCACGTCCCAGAGATGAGCAGGCATGGGATAGTGCTGGCCAGGCCAGGAGCCTGCAGGACGGGAGGGGAACGACGGGCAGCTGGGTTTCCCTATATTCTGTGCACATTCTGGGTCTGGCAGTGGCAGCATCCCACGGGGAGAGGTCTTGTATCCCTGCCTGCTGGAGGAGAGGGAGGGTTGGGGAGGTGAGAGTGAGTGGCGGACACTGCTTGCCGGAGAGGGTGCTACTGAGGTTCCCTCCACTTCCTTCCCCTCCCAGCAAGCTCCCATCGTAAGGATTCCGTGTCCTCTGCCTCGTTGTGCTTGCCTGGGAGTGCATGCTACCCCGAGAGAGTGGGCATGTCAGTGTGCCATGCATGGCACGGCTCGGTGCGTGTGTGTCCATGACCCCATCCTCCTTAGTGGCGGCTTGTGGTGGGAGGGTGTTTCACCACAGAGTTGGGAGTAAGGCAGGACTTGCCAAAAACCCTGTGAGCAGGAGCACAAGGGTCCTCTAAGGCAGCCTCCTGGGTCTGTGTGCGATGGACTGGCCCTCCATGTGCACAGGCTGCTGCATGATCCCCAGGCTGAGAAGGCCGAGCGAGGAGTGTGCAGCCCCTCGCCGCCCGCTGCTTCCCCCCCAGTGCGTCTAGGGAAAGTAATGAAGCTCATCTGATTGGCCTACCCCTGTGTCATCCTATCCTTGAGGCAACATCCTGGGAGGGGGGTACTGGCTCCAGGGACAGGCTGAACTCCTGGCTGGTGGGCATTATCGTGTCAGTGGCCTGCTCCTTCTTCTCCAGGATGGTGACATTGGGCATCTCCAGCCCTGAGTCCACAACAAGGCGGGGGAAAGGGGCTGATCTCCCTCCCAGGATGTGGTGGAGCTGGTCCAAGTAGAGGAAGTTCTGAGGCACCATCCCTGAGTAGGTGCTGTGCTCCCTGGCCTATGTATAGCTCTGCCTGAGCTCCTTTGCTTTTATGTGCACCTGCTCCTGGGTGCGCATGTGTCCCCTCTGGCCCAGGTTGTTGGCCGTCCGGCCATAGACATCTGCATTCCTATACCTGGTGCAGAGATCCTTGAGGTTTTCCTCATCTCCCCAGATCTCAGTGAAATTCAAGATCTCCACACAGTCCACGATGGGGCCAGCATCCTCCACTCCCAGGCTTGGGAGCTGGCTGCAGTAGTGCTGCCAGCTGTAAGGGGTTCAGTTGGCATGCGGAGGTCTGCCACGGTGTCAGGGAAGTTCAAGCTGGGTGTTGCTGTGTGGCACGTTGGTAGCAGGGCTCGCGTCGTACCACAAACTGTTTCCCCTGAGGTTGGCGCTTTAAGGACTGCAGGGAAGGGAAACTATAGAGTTCTGATGAGTGGGGACAGAGTGAACTATTTCAGAACTATTTAGAAAAGCTAAACGTACACAAATCCATGGGTCTGGATTTAATGCATCTGAGGGTACTGTGGGAGTTGGCAAATGTCATTGCGGAGCCTTTGCCCATTATCTTTGAAAACTCATAGAAATTGGGAGAGATCCCAGGTGATTGGAAAAAGGCAAATGTAGTGCCCATCTTTAAAAAAGGGAAGAAGGACAATCCAGGGAACTACAGACCAATCAGCCTTACCTCAGTTCCCGGAAAAATCATGGAGGGGATCCTCAAGGAATCCATTTTGAAGCACTTGGAAGAGGGGAAAGTGATCAGGAATAGTCAACATGGAATCACCAAGGGCAAGTCGTGCCTGACCAATCGGATTAGCTTCTATGATGAGGTAACTGGCTCTATGGATATGGGAAAGTCAGTGGATGTGATATACCTTGACTTTAGAAAGGCTTTTGATAACGGTCTCCCACAATATTCTTGCCAGCAAGTTAAGGAAATATGGATTGGATAAATGGATGGTAAGGTGAATAGAAAGCTAGCTAGACTGTCGGGCTCAACGGATAGTGATCAATGGCTCGGTGTCTGGTTGGCAGTTGGTTTCAAGTGGAGTGCGCCAAAGATTGGTTCTAGAGCCAGTTTTGTTCAACATCTCTATTAATGACCTGGATGAGGGGCTAGATTGCACCATCAGCAAGTTTGCAGATGACACTAAGCTAAGGGGAGGGGTGGATACTTTGGAGGGCGGGGATAAGGTCCAGAGTGACCTAAACAGATTAGAGGACTGGGCCAAAAGAAATTTGATGAGGTTCAACAAGGACAAGTGTAGAGTCCTACACTTGGGATGGAAGAATCCCAAACATTGTTACAGGCTGGGGACCAACCAGTTAAGTAGTAGTTCTGCAGAAAAGGACCTGGGGGTTACAGTGGATGAGAAGCTGGATATGAGTCAACAGTGTGCCCTTGTAGCCAAGAAGGCTAATGGCATATTAGGTTGCATTACGAGGAGCATTGCCAGCAGATCCAGAGATGTCATTATTCCCCTTTATTTGGCTCTGGTGAGGCCACATCTGGAGTATTGTGTCCAGTTCTGGGTCCCCCACTACAAAAAGTATGTGGATGCATGGGAGAGGGTCAAACAGAGGGCAACCAAAATGATGAGGGGGCTGGAGCACTCGATTTATGAGGAGAGGCTGAGGGATTTGGCTTATTTAGTCTGCAGAAGAGAAGAGTGAGGGGGGATTTGATAGCAGCCTTCAGCCTCCTGAAGGGAGGTTCCAAAGAGGATGGAGAGAGGCTGTTCTCAGTTGTGACCGATGAAAGAACAAGGAGCCTTTCACTAGGGCTGTGTTCTATTTTTGAAAGAGGATATACAAATTCTGTGGGAATTTGCATATCTTCTTCAGATCTCACTTTTGAAAGTGAAAATAGTCTGGATGCATTTTTTGAAAAAAAAAACCCTTTTTCAAAAAAAACCCCCTCTTCCTTAAAAATGAAGTTTACACATTTTTTTCGAAAAGGGGTTTTTCGTGAAAAAAAAAATGTGTCCAGACTACTTTCACTTTCAAAAGATCTGCTTTTGAAAGTGAGATTGGAAGAAAATATCCTCTTTCGAAAATAGAACATAGTTTAGACGTACCCTAAGCTAGATGGTGGTGAGCTAAAGCATATAATGTGTTAAACCAGGCTGGTATAGGGGCTTTCCTAAATTTTAATCTAAACAGGTATAACGCAATTTAGGAAGAACCAAAACAACCAGTTATGACAGAAATAACACATATGATACCTTACCACAAATAGGCCATGGTAACAAATTGACATATGCTGAGATCATTAATATACTAATCTATAGGAAAAAGACACTCCAACATTAATAAGGCGAAATAGAAATATGAAAAAGGGAAAAATTCCCTATTGAATATGCATCACACATAACTGTCAGCGTAACATATGATAAAAGTGGCATCCCAGCCTATGGGCAGTAGGAGAAGGAGACATAGTCCTTGAAAGGTTCCAAAATGATTGCCACTGGGGGCAATGGGGAACATCATGATGATGTGAATGATGTAGAACAACTTCGAGTGTTATTCATCAAGGGATGGTGTGAGCGTATGGAAGTGCTGATGGACATGCTATAATATCTATTTTATTAAACTGGGGTGTTGTGACTGTACTATATATATTAATAAAATATATTTGTAAATATAAATGAATTCCTATAGTATGAGTATTGCAACTAGGTGCATAGGGGTTCCCAGCTGTAAAAATGTGAATAATACTGGGCCTGATCTGGGGATAAGGTCTGATAACTGAGTATTCTTAAGTAATCTATATATTCATGCACAATCTAAAGTTAAAGGAAAAAGTGCTTCTCAATGGTAGATAAGGGTAGCAGACATTGCCCCTTAATGCTCGTGAGGCACACGACTACAACAATGAGGAGGGAATGGGGGGGGGCATAAGTGGCTAGAGAGATAAAATGCACTCAGTATGAGTGACCTGTTTCTCCCCTTCCTTGTATATTATGTAGTTAGATACATCTATGTACGAGTGCAAATTGGAATTCTTCAGTCACTTACATCAGGGGGAGCATTTCATATCCATGCATTCCCTTTTGTCACAGCTATAAATGATCATACAACTGACAAGGTATTGGAGAATCAAACCCAGCAAGTGTAAAATATTATCTCAATAAAGTTCATGATACCGCACATCATGCTTAAAAAAAGGCTTTCTAGACTTATCCTTTTAATTTCTGTTAGATTAAGATTTTCGTCTCTCTAGCTTCAAACATATGTTTTTTTTTCATCGCCATGTATGTACTTCGAGCATAAGTAGGACGAAAAGCTGTACCCTGCTGTCCTTTCTTTTTCTTATGCCACAAATTAAGTAATACTCATGTAGAACTGGATGGCGGACGAAGTGCTTTATAAATTCTTAAAACCATATTTGGAACTATTCGAGTAATCATTATAATGCATTATTCAGTCAGTTAGAAGTACTTTGCAAGAAAAACATGAAATATATCTTCATTGTAAGTGCATCTGTTGTTTCTTGCAAACGATTAGCTGTCATCAAATCATAAATTTTCTTTTATTTTTATGGCTAAGACCATTTGTTCTAATTAAGGACTGGGTATGACACTGAAAGAAACTTGCCATGTTTAATAGAACTAAGGCTTTTAGTCATGCTGTTTCCTAAATCCTAAATGTAGAAGAGAATTTAAAATGTGTATATATTAGTCGATGTTACCAACTGCAATTGAGATTGAGACCCTTTTGTTCTAGGTTCTAGGCAGAGAAACCCTATTTCAAAGTTTACTATGTAAAGCAGTGATTTTCATTATGCACTGCTTTCTCTGTGTTATGATGGCTGCTATATATATATATATATATATATATATAACCTGTATGGCCCTGAGGATGTCTTACGGGCCACAGCTGCATACTGATTAGACTGCAAACAGCCTACACGCCGTGGGTAGAGAACCACTGATCTAAATAAATTAGGCAGAAAAAGAGACAGGAAAAGAAAGGATTATTATTAGAAAGGGTTTGGTTTTTTTCCATCAAAACATTTTTTTAAGAAAAAAATCACTTTGCAACCAAACCAAAATCTCTCCGAGAAAATTTCCAGTTTCCCCCTATTTTTTCAATGAAAAGCAATCACCAAAATATTTTCTGTGTTCAACTGCAACAACAACAAACAGGTTTTGCTTGTTTACAAAAATGAGTTATAGTGGGGGGGGGGGGCGTTGTTTAAAAAGTGACAAGCACATTTTTTATTGAAAAGTGAACATTTTTTTTTCAGTTTTTACTTGTTTATGGAGAAAATGACATTTGTGGGAGAATTTTTAAAAATCTATAGCTATATAAATACAAGAAAATATGATTTTGTGGTTAAGTTCTTGGCTGGAGAATCATGGTTCCGTTCTTAGGTGTGTCTGTGTGCGTGTGCACACATGTGTAAAAGAGGGGAAATATAACTGTGTTGGTGAGAATTATGAAAAGGCTGGAATCTTTACAGACATAATCTCAAGGTAGCGACCAAGTTCCTGTGCCTTGTCCCGCTAAGTGGTGGATTAGGTGACATAATAGGTTCTTTCCATCTGTATTGTCTATGATTCTGTAATACCTGGGGTCACCGAAGAAATGGAGAGATTCTCTGTAATTGGAAAGTTCAAGTGCAACAGCTACAATTTTCTTCTCCTCTTGATTGTATCACAGGGTTTATTTTCCAGGCACTCTCATTCTCATTAACTATTTCATCAGCAGCCTTTATGGAGGAAGGCTGAGCACAGAGAAAACACACTGCTTGGCTAGATAACTTGCACTGGGGTAAATTCAGTTTCTCCAAATTTATTATGTTAGTTGAAATTTGCTCCGAGGGAGCAGAGGAAAGGGGAAAAGAGCAGGAATCTGAAGGGTGGTGTCACGGGGTGGTAAGTCAGCCCTCTCAGAGAGGGCATTGAGCCTCTCAGGCCCCGTATGGGGTGCTCCACCCCGTAATTATTACAGTCCCTGTGTCCGTAGCAGCCCTGTCAGTGTGGCAATAGGGCCCAAGGGCCAAGTCCGTAGCAGCCCACGTCAGCGGGGCAATAGGGCCCAAGGGCCAAGTCCGTAGCAGCCCACGTCAGTGGGGCAATAGGGCCCAAGGGCCAAGTCCCTAACAGCCTACGTTAGTGGGGCAATAGGGCTTACTGGCCCAAATCGGAAGTCCAGCTATAGCGCCCCCTTGGGGGTTAATGGGGCAGGGTAAGGGGACCTGGGCTCTCCCTCTCCACTGGCTCCCAGCCCAGGGCTATGTCAGTGGTGGGCATGACATAGGGAATCTGCCCAAAACACACTGAGCTCACGGGGTGCTCCTGCTCCCCGCCCTGAGCTACTTCCCGCCCTGTTCCAGACCATCAGCGTCTTCTCCGCCTGCATCCTCCGGGCTGTGTGCTTTCCTAGCCCATCTCTGCTGGCTGGCCTCTGCTGCAGGGTTTGTCAGTTGCTCCTCCTCCCGACTGGGGGTCTCCCCGGCCGATCTCTGCTGACTGGCCTCTGCTGCTGCGTCTCACTGCTGGTCCTTCTCCAGGACTCTGGAAGCAGCTCCTTCCCCTGCTCCACTGGCCTTTATACTGGTCCTCCAGTGGGATCACGCCCAGCAGGGCTGTGGGGGAGGGGCTCTCTCAGCCAGGTAGGCCTGGTTAACCCCTGCAGGCCCAGTTGGTGCACCCTGTCACAGGTGGGAAGACACAGTTTAGTATTCTCGCATGCCATTTGCAGTCAGTAGAATGCGGTAGTCATAGGGCGAGGGAAGCATTGTGAGCAGGGCCAGGTTAGCGCTTGTGATGGCCTGGGGCTACTAGATTTTATGGGATCTCCTCGGCTCTGGGGTGAGCCCAAACAGGAGGGGTTCAGAGAGTGGGAGGGGGTTGCAGGTTGAGGCAGGAGTGTGGGTTGGCAGGGGAGAAGGCTCAGACTGGAGGCTTGGGCTCTGGGGTGGGGTTGGGATGAGGCATGTGGTGGCAGAGGGTCTCCAGTCTAGGGCCAAGGGTTTGGACAGAGAGGGGGCTCAGGGCAGGAGCAGAGGGTTTGGGTGTGGGGCACGTACATGGGGCAGCTCCCCTGCAGTGTAGGGGGAGGCAGCTGGGTCATTGCAGCCCATGGGGCCCCAAACCCGCCTTCAGGCACTGTCCCCAATTCTGCCCCCCATTGGCTATGATTCCCAGCCAATGGGAGCTGCAGGGTGGAGCCCGCAAGTGAGGTCCGCATGGGGATGAGGCTTCCCATGGTGCTCATGGTGATGCGACTGCAGCCAGCAAGGGGAGAGGCAGCTCCCTTCCCCCCCCCCCCCCCCCCCGGCCTGGCAGGGCCAGAGAATGTGCAGGGGCTTTAGAGGCTTTTTCTGCCCAGGGGCCCGGCAGAGAGATCTGCAATTCTGGCAGTCCAAAGATATTTTTGCAGAGCTCCCTTCAGCTCAGAGCCCTGTACTGCAGCCCTTAAGCCCCTTTCTTAGTTCAGGCCTAACTGTGAGAGGTGAGTGTTACCGTCAGGAGAAAGCAGCAATGAGGGAGAGGAAAGTGAGTGTTAGATTGAAGTAGGGATGGTAGGAGGAGCAGAGAGAATGAAGTGAGGGGGTTGAAGAAGCTGAGGATACAGGAGGAGATAGAGTGGGAAATGAATCAGTCATAGGCTAAAGCAAACGGAAACATGTTCAAGATGAGATTCCAAGAATGGAAATTACTTCAGTGCTTGGAAGAGGAGAGGGAACTCCGGACTACCTACTGAGGGTAAAATCCACCCCTCCTGCAGTGGGCAGTAAAAGTCCACACACCTCTTAACCCTTCAAAAGCGGCCATGTGTGGTTCAGAAGTGGCTTTGTACTGGCCCTTTGCTGGTAGAACAGAGCAGAGAATAGAACCTCCATTTGAAGGCCTCAGGATCAGCTGGAAGACTGAGCCCTGAACTTGCCCATACATCTTCCAGTTTGGGAAATGCTGCTCAGTGAAATCTGCACTCTGCTTGTTTCTAAATGTGCAGAGGCAGGCTCTGTGTGTGCAGAGCGTTCCCTGCTGCTTCGTTCCTCCAAATCAATATTCCCATGGTTCCATCGTTCAAGACCTTCATCCCAGCAGTAATAACTGCGATGGCATTATCATCCTGTGGCTAATGAGAGGAAGTAATATTTGATCATTTTCTTCTCACTAAAACTTTTTTTGTTTATCGGCTGTCTCCCTGAGGGGAAAAGAAACTACAAGGCAACCACAGGTCAATTTCCATGTCTGATTGCCTGTCTCAGAAAGATCTTTTAAGGATGTTAGCTAGGGGTCTCAGGCTTGGTCTGTTACACTATAGACTTATGTCTGTCTAACTTCATCTAAGGGATCTTTCGGAAAAGGCTTTATTTTCCGAAAGATCCCCGTCTAGACTGGCGCTTTTTTCCGGCAAAGCTCCGAGCCGGAAAAAAGCGGCAGCCATGTTTATGCAAATGAAGCAGGGGGGATTTAAATCCCTGCTTCATTTGCAATTGCGATGTGTCTAATTTGCATCCCTTTTACGGAAAAGGGGTGCAGTCTAGACACAGCCACAGTGCTGAAGAGGCAGAACTGAACTGATCCAAATGTGCCACTTTAGCTCTTAGGGTACATCTAGACTACAGGCTTTTGTCAACAAAACTTCTGTCAACAAAGAGCGTCTAGACTACATCCAGTTCTGTCGACAAAGCAACCACTTTGTCGACATGACAGTGTAGACACAAAGGACAGTGTAGATGCAATAATGCCTTCTGTCGATGGAACTCTGGCATGTTTTTGTACCTGGTTGAGTGTAACATTGGCACTCTGTTGACAAAAGGCGTTATTCCTCACAGAATGAGGTTTACAGTCGTCGACAAAACCCTTTACGGGAAAGGGATGCAGTCTAGACACAGCCCGTATGGATAGATACGTTTTTGGACATGAAGCTCTTTTGTTATGAGAGACAATCATTCCTATCTGGAGAAATGTAACACTTTCCAATAAATGAAGGTTTATATCAGTGAGGGGCATGTGGCCCTTTGGGGCTCTATGTGTGGCCCATGAGGTATTTTGCTTACTGTTGCCCACATGCAAGGTTGCCAGATCTTGCATGTGGTCTCTATCTACATAGGGTTTTTCCTAACAGCACTACTAAAGTGGCACGCATGTGAAGTGAGGTATATGCACAATCCCTACAAAATCTAGGTACTATCTTGGTTGCAACAATGTTAGGAACTGCCGAGATGAAGTGAAGGGGGGCCATTCATGCAGCCCATTCATGAACCTAGGTTGCCCATTGCTGTTTTATGCTCATGTGTGGGGTTGTTATTCCCTCTGGGAAGCTTCAGGCTTGGGTAACTGGAGACGTTCCTATAGAAAGTGCTGGTCGCAACTCCCACCTGAGTGCAAGCTGGATTCAGATCTAAAAAAGACAGAAGAACCATAATACCAGTGTTTGTATGATCATGTTCTGCAGGCTGGGAGGTGTATATTTAAAAAAAAAATTAGTTTTGGAAGTCCTTGATTGCGGGGGTGGGGGAAACATGAGATGCCCTAAAAGGGCTCTGCTTTTTTAAAAAAATAGTGAGAATCTTCCTTCTGAAAATCAGGCCCCATTTAAAGCATCTTATGTTGGATATCCAAAAATCACAAATCACTTTTGAAAATGTAGGTTATGTAAAAACTTATTGTCAGTGCAAATGATCCTGATCTTATTAAGTAAGAATGGACAAATACTGTAAAATTATCTGTGAACTGCCATTTGAATAGTCTCCCCATCCTCTTAGCTTATATTCACATCCATCTTGGGTTTGCTTTCCATAAATATTCACATTTATAAAATCGTATTCTAAATGTTACACTCAGCCAAGTACAAAAACATGCCAAGTGATCTGTGTACAGTCAAATAGCTTTGTACGATCAGTGAATGTACAGAATTTGTTCCTGGATAATTCATAGAGAAAAATGCTGAATTGTACTCAATCCATTGTTCATTGTGAATAGTTTGCTCTTCTGATCTAAAGTTAATATTTTAACCTAATTTAAAAGCCCTTTCCACTTATTTAAAAATTAGAGATGAGCCTCAGAGAAATTAAGTGTTAAGAATGTGAACCTGGAGCTGTTCTGAATATTACTCATGGGTGCTTCTCATCTCTAAAATGGACTAAACCAAAGCCAGAAATTTTGCAGATTGGGCACATCTCTACTAATTAAATACAGAAACCTTATATATAAAATATATAAAACCTTATATTGGCATTTACCGCTGTGCAAGGTGAGTGTCATGTAGCATAATTGGTGGCATTTTACACACATTGTACCTCTATAAGGTACATGATAGTGGAGAATCTGTTCTATAAGCTTTTATAATACTTATTCATTATTTTATTTAGAATAATTTGTATATATGTGTACAATATTACTTTTCATCTTTAAATCTTGAAAACATTTTTCAAGCATTAACCTCTCAGGTCCCTTTCAGCATTTTGCTGATGGATAAAATGTGATACAGATGGGTAAAGTGACTTCCTTGATCTCATATGCTAAGTGAGACAGACAGCTGAGAAAAGAACCCATAGTCTTCACTCCCATTCTTTCAGTCTTACCCCTAGACCAGAAGTTCTCAAACAAGGGGGCGATGAACATAATAACATAAGAATGGCCAGACTGGGTCAGACCAAAGGTCTATCTAGCCCAGTATCCTGTCTGCCGACAGTGGCCAGTGTCAGGTGCCCCAGAGGGGGTGTACGGAAGACAATATCAAGCAATTTGTCGCCTGCCATCCTTCTCCAGCCTTTGACAAACAGAGGCTAGAGGCACTATTCCTTACCCCCTGGGTCAGTTTCAGCAGCGGCTGACTTGGGGAAGTCTGGGGCAGAGCAGCTGGGGTGCTGCTGGGTTGGTCCCGCAGCGCCGAGGGGCGCATCCCCCGCACTCCACCCCAGACCTCTCATAGCCCCCCCCTTCCGATAGTCTGGCATATTTGATAATCCGGCACCCCCTGGGTCCTAAAGGTGCCGGATTATCGGAAGTTTACTGTATTATGGGAACAAGTAAATAATTTTTCTTTATTTGCCCTCTCCACACCACTCATGATTTTATAGACCTCTATCATATCCCCCCTCAGTCTCCTCTTTTCTAAACTGAAAAGTCCCAATCTCTTTAGCCTCTCCTCATATGGGACCTGTTCCAAACCCCTAATCACTTTAGTTGCTCTTTTCTGAACCTTTTCTAATGCCAAAATATCTTTTTTAAGATGATGAGACCACATCTGTACACAGCATTCCAGATGTGGGCGAACCATAGTTTTATACAGCGGCAGTAAGATATTCTGGGTCTTATTTTCTATCCCTTTCTTCATAATTCATAACATTCTATTTCCCTTTTTGACCGCCGCTGCACACTGCGTGGACGTTTTCAGAGAACTGTCCACAATAACTCCAAGATCCCTTTCCTGATTAGTTGTAGCTAAATTAGTCCCCATCATACTGTACGTATAGTTGGGGTTATTTTTCCCGATGTGCATTACTTTACACTTATCCACATGAGATTTCATTTGCCATTTCCTTGCCCAATCACTCAATTTGGTGAGATCTTTTTGAAGTTCTTCACAGTCTGCTTTGGTCTTAACTATCTTGGACAGTTTAGTATTGTCCACAAACTTTGCCAGCTCACTGCTTACCCCTTTCTCCAGATCATTTATGAATAAGTTGACTAGGATTGGTCCTAGGACTGACCCTTGGGGGACACCACTAGTTACCCCTCTCCAATCTGAAAATTTACCATTTATTCCTACCCTTTGTTTCCTGTCTTTTAACCAGTTCTCAGTCCAAGAAAGGACCTTCCCTCTTATCCCATGACAACCTAATTTACACGAGAACAAGTGTCAAGCTTAATGTCTGCCTTTGTCCTTTCATGTCACTAAATGGCAAGGTTGTACTGGCCATCTCCCAGATGGTTGAAAGGTTGCCACTGGGTCGGGAGCAGCCTTTGGTACAGGAAAGAGGGTTTCAGTATGCAAAAGGTTGAGAAAAGAAAAATCAATATTGTGAAAACTTCATTTTCTGTTACAAAAAAAAAAAAAAGATGTTTGGTGGAAATTTTCCTGGCTAGCTCTACTCATAACAGAAGGGGAAATTCCACTCAATTGAAAGCTGGCACTTTTAAAACCGAAGAAGGGAATACATTCCCCACAAAAAATATGAGCAAACTGTGGAACTCATTGCTTCAGGGTGTCACAGAAGCAAAACATTTAGCAAGGTTAAGAAAAGGATCAAACATTATATCCAACATTTCCAGAGGCATACCCAAAATGTGTTAAAGAGATATGAAGCCGAATGCTTCAGGCCTTGCGTCTGTGTCAGACTATTAGGCTATGTCTACACTACAAGGTTATTGTGCAGAAAAAGCCTATCAAAAAAAGCACAAGTGCTCTGATTGCCATTCTGTGAATAGCAATCAGAACTTTCATGCACAAGAGTGTCCATGCAGTGTGGACACTCTCTTGTGCAAACACACCTCACTTTTGCAATGCGCTTTTGAGGTGTGGACACACTTTTGCACAAGAAGTTTTTGCAGAACATTTCTTCCGCAAAACGTTTCTTGCGCAAAAACCCTGCAGTATAGACAAAGCTTCAGAGATTAGAAGGAGATTTAGTGTGGGAGACAAATTATTTCACATCTACTTAATGACAGTCTTTGTTACGCTCAGAAGCATCTGGTGTTGCTCACTGTTGGAGCCAGGATCCTGAACTAGATGGACCAGGGCTCTGATCCAGTCCAAAAATGCCTATAATCCTATGTGGATCAATCATTGTGTTTTTAAATATATATGTTAGGGTTTCTGTGATACATTGATTGACCTTGTAGCTTGCACAGTCATTTTTTGTCTATGCAAAGTTGGCCACATTATGCTCTCAGTGACCTTGTTGTGTATCTGGGATAGTTCAAGGGACAGCAGTTGGAGTTATTCTCAGTTGACATTAGCATATGTGAAAGGACCTGAGGATTACAGTGGACGAGAAGCTGGATATGAGTCAACAGTGTGCCCTTGTAGCCAAGAAGGCTAATGGCATATTATGTTGCATTAAAAAGAGCATTGACAGCAGATCCAGAGAAGTGATTATTCCCCTTTATTCGGCTCTGCTGAGGCCACATCTGGAGTATTGTGTCCAGTTCTGGGCCCCTAACTACAGGAAGGATGTGGATGCATTGGAGAGGGTCCAGCGGAGGGCGACAAGAATGATTAGGGGGCTAGAGCATATGACCTATGAGGAGAGGCTGAGGGATTTGGGTTTGTTTGGCCTGTAGAAGAGAAGAGCGAGGGGGGATTTGATAGCAGCCTTCAACTTCCTTAAGGGAGGTTCCAAAGAAGCTGGAGGAAGGCTGTTCACAGTAATGACAGATGGCAGAATAAGGAGCAATGGTCTCAAGTTACAGTGGGAGAGGTCTAGGCTGGATATTAGGAAAAACTATTTCCCTAAGAGGGTGGTGAAGCACTGGGATGGGTTCCCCTAGGGAGGGGGTGGAATCTCCATCCCTAGAGGAGTTTAAGTTTCGTCTTGACAAAGCCCTGGCTGGGTTGATTTAGTTGGGATTGGTCCTGCCTCGGGCAGGGGGCTGGACTTTATACCTTCTGAGGTCTCTTCCAGCTCTATGGTTCTATGAAAGTAGAATTTGGTGCTTTTGGTGGCAGACAAGCCTGTTAGGAGGATGTTAGCAATGTACTTTCCCATGCCTTCAGGTAGTAAATCTCAAATGTATCTCGCTCCTAAAGAATTTGGCAGAAATGTGCCCACTGGCAACTCTGAGCAGAGGAACTATTACACTTCAGGCATCCCAAGGATAGAAGTCATTTGGAAAGACAGTTCTTTGCTGGACGAGGAAGAGCAGTGAATTCTGTGCTCCAAGCTCATAGCAGGGCAGAATGTGGAAAGTCACCTGGAGGGCTTTCAGGTTGTGCATAGGAAAGCAGTCATGTGGAAGAGTCTGGCTCCATTATTTTGCCAAGTGATACATCAGGGAGAGAGAGCGAGAGAGACAGGCAAGGTAGCCTCTAGCACAGGAACATAATTTAAAAATACAGCAGGAGTAACATCTAGGTATTGTTTGTTACCAGATGATAATGGGCTCTTGGCAGGAGACCAAGATAAAAAGGGCTCCTGGCCCACTTTTATCCCTGTTCATTCACCGCTTTTGTCATTTCTGTTATAAAAAGACAAGGGTGGATTATAATTAAACTGAGCCACTCCAAAAACAAACCCCACCAAGACCTCCAGACAGACTGCCTCTGCCCACTTCCCACTATCTGTCTATCTGTCAGTATCTCTAATGCATGTATTATGCAACCAATACTGTAGTATCTAGGGGTATGTCTAGACTACATGGCTCTGTCGACGGAGTAAACTAGTTTACCCGGCATAGTCAATGAAGCGGGGGTTTATAGCCGATCCCGTAAACCTTGAGGCACATGGGATCTGTCGGCAAAGGCTCCCCCAGCCGACAGATCTGTGTCTAGACTGCAGCTCTGTGCCGGATGAGCTGATTGTCGGCACAGCGCAGCAGCCATGTTTATTTTAATGAAGCGGGGATTATTTAAATCCCTGCTTCATTGACTATGCCTGGTAAACTAGTTTACATGGCTCCGTTGATGGAACCATGTAATCTAGACGTACCCTAGGGAAAGCAACATATATTCAAAGGATCATGTTCATAACCCCAATCGTCCTCCCCAGAGCCCTGAACTTCCACTGAGCTTGGTTACCTGCCCTTCCTGACTTCTCCTCCTCCACCTCTTCCCCCTACATCCATCTCTTCCAATCAGCCCCCCC
The DNA here is from genome assembly GCF_052426305.1 of Pelodiscus sinensis. Classification (NCBI taxonomy): domain Eukaryota; kingdom Metazoa; phylum Chordata; order Testudines; family Trionychidae; genus Pelodiscus; species Pelodiscus sinensis. The sequence goes on along the minus strand of NC_143076.1, from coordinate 5,104,296 downwards.
TCAGCTCTCTGATTCTTGGATTTTCCCTGGGCAAAATGGCCTTAGCTCCACATTGTCTCTCCAATGGACATTCAGCAGATGATTCATCTTGTCTCTTGCTCTGACTCCCTGCTGCTTCTAGGGCCAATTGAATGGTGAAAGTGTCAGCCTCAGGAGTCTGGGGCTGTGTATTTGAGCCCCGCCCTACCGTGGAGCAGCTGGGAACCCACTACCAGCTTATCCAGGGCTAGGCATGGAGCCAGCTGAAGGTAGGGTGGTTGGCAGCCAGGATCCCTGAGATCCAGTTACCATCCAATTGTGTGTGTGTTTGGTTATGCAATGTGGGCAGTACTTGGGGGATGTGTGTAATGGGGCTGGGATGTGTGTACCTGTGCATGTGTGTTCAGTGTGGCTGACACTTGGGATGTACACATCTATATATTTTCAGAGGGAAAGACTCTAGTGGGGGTGGGGTTAGGGTGGAGGTGGAAGAGCTAGAATATGCATTCAATATGTTACTGTGGCATGAGTTAACTCAAACTTCCACCTCATCAGCTGACTGGTTCTAAGCATGAGAATAACAGTCTTGATTCTGTATTCTGGAATCTGGATAAAAAGGACGCTACAGCTTGGTGTGTGGAGAACAGAGACACAGAAAAAATGTATGCACTGGAATAAATAAAGTTTCAAGCCACACATCTATAAAAACCTAAATTGCATTCCGCTCCTGGAACATCAAGAGAGGAAATTGCTCCCTGACTTGCATGTTTTGCTTTTATTTTAACTGGAGTGCTATCTGAGCTCTTATTTATAAGAGACCAAAATTGGGGGAAAAGAGAGAAGTTGTCAGTTGGGATTTGGAGGGAACTGATGAAAGATGTATAAAATATTTGGGCAGAAGGAGAAGGGGAAAAATGTGAAAAAAAACCCCTCAATGAAAACCCAACAATTAAAAATAAAATAAAGAAAACAGGTGTCTTAGTCACTAATGGCTTCTCTGAGGAATTCCCCAGAGTGGGAGATGTCTCCAGGAACTTTTACCATCTCCAATTTCTACAGTATTGTAACTCTTTAGCCTTTTTCTCTGCTCTGATGTATTTACCTTTAATTAACCAGGTGTCTGCTTAAATATCTCTCACTTCTCAGCTTTCCTCTTCTCTGACTCATATTCTCCTTTTGATTTCTTCTCCTTCTTGATCATCTTTTAACGTCAGTCTCTGGGCTGTCACCATCTGTTTCCCCAGGGAAGTTCGGAGATGTGGAATTAAGTGTAAAAACACAAAAATGCCCCCTGCCTAATCAGACTGATATTTCACAGGTGGCACTGGCAGAACGAGTTCATTGTTTTTACAGATATAACTCAACAATGTAGGTTTGTTTTCTCACCTCTCTCTGGGTACAGCTAGACTGCGGGGTTTTTCGGGAATGCGTTTGCTCTTCTGCTTTATTTTGCAGAAGAGCAAACACGCTCTTTTGGAAGTCCCTGTATTCCTCATTCCACAAAGAAGAAAGGGGCTTTCGAAAGAGGATTTTTTTCCAAAATTTGGCCCAGTCTAGATGGGCCAAATTTCAGAAAAGCCTCTTCTGACAAAGGTATCGGAAAAAGATATACAAAATGCATGTCTTTTTCCGATAGGTCCTTGCGGTCTAGACTCACCCCCTGGTAAATAGAATTGCCTGTAGACTCCATGTACCAAATCCATCTGTTACGTCACTTCACTGACTTCCACTGCATATGGTAGGAATCTTCTTAAAAAGTGGGCACTGCAGTTAGTCGGAGGGATAATTGTAGGGGCATAGATCGTGTGTTTAGTGATGTGTAGGGTCTGCACTGACGCAGACAAGAGAGTTGGATTTTCAGTCTTGGATGCCTGAGTTAGGGCACCGTGCAGTTCCACATGTGGGTGGTGAAATTAAGCCCCGTGTGGAAAGGGATGAGGCCGATGCGCTCTTGGGATGTAAGTAGCTGGGACTCTGCACAGAGATGAAGTTGACTCTCAGGCCAGGTCTACACTAAGGGGCAGTGTCAAACTAACGTATGCAACTCCAGCTAAGTCAATAGATTGTGTTACTGTGGCGTTTCCACTGCAGGGGGGAAGAGGTCAGCTGTTGACTCCCCTTACACTTCTTGATCCAGTGGAGTACCACAGTTGATGGGAGTGCAATCAGTGGTCAATTTAACAGGTCTTTACTGGACTTGCTAAATCGGCCCATAGAGGGTTGATCCCCGTAGCACTGATCTCCTGGTAAGTGCAGACAAGGCCTTAGACTGCAACGAGATAGGAAATGGACACCGGCTGATAGATAGATATTGGCATATACTGAAAGCTATAGGCAGACATGGACACACAGATGTGAATAGAATGATAGAGGCACAGATTGGACTGTTCTGACTTTGTCAAAGTCTACTTGGTCACCACCAAGGTTTTGAGAAGATGGAAAAGAAATCGGTGACCCACTCGTGCGCTTGTCATGCATGCCCACGCACTATCCAGCTGCTGCCCTTTGTACCTATTGCTTTTCATTTGCCATCACTGGGCTTTCAGTTTGTGCTCAGAAGTGGAACAGTCAGCGGGGAGCTTTGCCATAACGTTTCTATGGAAACTGTTCGCTCTGCAGCCAGTTCTCCAAAGGGCACAAGCCATGAATGCCTCTGAAGAATTGTTACATTTATACACCCCTGAGCCTTATCCCTGGACACCAGCAGATTTCTGTAATGGTTTCCTAGGTGACCATTTTCTGCATGTTGTGAACAGTAATAGGCAAGTTAGCAATGCTAAGAGATGCTTTCTCCCCTTCTTGCTGCTGACAGTGAAAGGCAATCTAATGGCAATAGATCCCAATCTGGTGCACTTCTATTCCCAGAGGAAACATGTTAACACGGTCTCCTGGTGCCAGCTGAATGGGTTTCTACAGGACCTGTGGTGACAATCACTTCTGTCCAGATCATGCAGAAGCACTGGCATTGCTTTGCGAGCCAGCACATGGCTCAGTGTGCCTAGTTAGGAGATTCATTCTGTTTCTGAGGATGAATTCCAGACTGCATGGTATATTCCACATGCATGGGAAGAGGAATTTCACCATTTGAGAGCAGCTGACTATTCCCAGCATATGAATGCCAGTTAGAATGTACGCTGTATATTCCATATTCCAGTGAATAGCTTGCACCTGTTGTGCTGCTAAATATTCCAGGCATCTTCAGTTGGGAATGGGTGTACTGTGTAGTGGACCTCTGCAGGGTCATCAGTAGACTGGTCCAGGTGCTTTCTAAGAACACATTTGCAATGCTTCTAAATACTCCAGGTGCTTTCAACTAGGGGGAAAACAGCCATGCTCCTGAATGTCCCTGGTGCTTCCAATTAGAGCACCCTGCTGCAATGCTGAATGTTCTAGAACCTGTCAGCTTGAATGCGTCTACTGTGCTGCTAAAGCCTAAATGCCCTACCATTTCATGGCTCCCCAAATAGCCTGAGAGGGGGATAGTCTCACAGCAGGAATCACAGAATGACAAGCAGCATGAGGGTCAGCTCATTTTGGTGAGGTGGTGGAATGAAGGTTCAGTGTTTGGAAACTGTCACTGAGAATCTCTTTCTTGGTCTATATAGAGGAAGGGAATAACTGTTGGCTTCTAATTAAAATTTGAATTCTAGAAGTCTCTGCTGATTAGCTGAGCCTTGGGAGGGGGAGGGATTTTCAGGCAGTCCAGGGCTTTATAAAGCAATGAGCAAGCCACCAAGGAGCTTGCAAACAGGTGAGTGCTATCACAGAGTTTAGAGAGGGAGTTGGGAAAAGAGAGGGAAGGGTGCGAGGTTCCCTTGCCCTTCTTTTTAAATCCTTTCTCCAGGACAGCAGGGATGGATGGTTATAGGTCTGCTGTTGTTACCTACACAGCGTGTGCCATGTTTGTCTTCCTCCCGGAAGAAAGAACGGATTTCATCTGCACTAAGTGCAAGCTGGTCGCCATTTTGGAAGACAAAATTAGAGGACTGGAGGCCCAAGTGTCAACCCTATGCTCGATCAGAGAGGATGAAGTCTTCCTCGATAGAAGGCAGCGTTTAATCTTGCAAGCACAGCAGGCGGAAGAGCCAGAGAGGGTAGTACGGGACCAGGAAGAGAACTGGCAGCATGTAACTTCTAGAAGGGGAAAAAGGCCAGCATGGAAATCCCCCAATGCTATAGAGGTAAGTAATCACTTTCAGGCTCTCTCCACAGGCTCTGCAGTGGTGAATGCTTTGGAAAGGACCTCACAAGGAAGAAACTGCAAGGGAACACCATCTACTGGAAGACATGGGATGCGTAGTCCTGGGGATGGGTGTTCCACGAACACCACCCCCAAAAGAAGATGATGGGTGGTGGTGGTCGGGGACTCCCTCCTAAGAGGGACTGAGCCATCCATCTGCCATCCGGACCTGGAATCTCGAGAGGTGTGCTGCTTACCGGGACCTCAAATTCAGGATGTGATTGAGAGGCTTACCAAACTGATCAAACCTTCGGATCACTACCCCTTCCTGCTTCTCCATGTGGGAACTAATGATACGGCCAAGAATGAACTTGAGTGGGTTACTGCAGATTATGTAGCACTGGGAAGAAGGATCCAAGAATTCGGAGCGCAAGTGGTGTTCTCGTCCATCCTCCCTGATGAAGAGAAAGGACTGGGCAGGGATCGACGAATTGAGGAAGTAAATGCATGGTTGCGCAGGTGGTGTCGCAGAGAGGGCTTTGGTTTCTTCAACCATGGGACTCTGTTCCGGGCACAAAGATTGTTAGGAAGAGATGGGATCCACCTAACCAAGAGAGGAAGGAGCATCTTTGCAGGCAGGTTTGCAAAGCTAGGGAGGAGGGCTTTAAACTAGGTTAGTTGGGGGACGGTGACCAAAACCCTGAGGGGAGTGGGAAAGTTGGATACCGGGAAGAAATGCAGAGAGGAACGAGCAAGAAAGGAAGACCCCTGATTCGAATGGAGAAGATAGAGTGATCAACTAGTTATCTGAGGTGTTTGTACACTAATGCGAGAAGCCTGGGCAACAAACAGGAAGAACTGGAGGTCCTGGCCCAGTCCAAGCAATATGATTTAATTGGGATAACTGAGACTTGGTGGGATGACTCGCAAGACTGGAGTGCTGTCATGGAAGGGTATAGACTATTCAGGAAGAACAGGCAGGGGAGAAAAGGAGGAAGAGTTGCACTATGATTGCTCTGAACTCCAGAATATAGAGGGAGAAAAATCTGTTGAGAGTCTATGGGTTAAGTTTAAAGGAGCAAACAACAGCATTGATGTTGTGGTTGGTGTCTACTACAGGCCACCGAATCAGGTGGATGAGGTAGATGAGGCTTTCTTCGGACAACTGAGAGAAGCTTCCAGATCACAGGCCCTGGTTCTCGTGGGGGACTTTAATCACCCTGACATCTGTTGGGAAACCAATATGGCAGTACACAGGCAATCCAGGAAGTTTTTGGAGAATGGTGGGGATAACTTCTTGACACAAGTGCTGAAGGATCCGACCAGGGGCCGTGCACAGCTTGACCTTTGCTCATAAACAGGGAGGAACTAATAGGGGAAGTAGAGGTAGGTGACAACCTGGGAAGCAGTGATCATGAGATGGTAGATTTCAGGATCCTGACCAAAGGAAGAAAAGAGAGTAGTAAAATACACATCTTGGAGTTCAGAAAAGCAGATTTTGACTCCCTCAGAGACCTGATGGGTAGAATCCCCTGGGATGCTAACATGAAGGGGAAAGGAGCCCAGGACAGCTGGCAGTATTTTAAAGAAACCTTATTGAAGGAGAGAAACCATCCCAATGCGTAGCAAGAGAGGCAAACATGATAGGAGACCGGATTGGCTTATGGGGGAAATCCTTTGTGCAAAGCCCTGAGCTGGAAAAAAGCGGCAGCCATGTTCATGCAAATGCTGCGGGGAAAATTTAAATCCCCGGGGCATTTGCAATTCCGACTGGTCTCATTAGCATCCCTTTTCCGGAAAAGGGTGCCAATGTAGACACAGCCCTGGAATATTGTGTCTAATTCGTGGTCCCCCACTACAAAAAATATGTGGACGCATTGGAGAGGGTCCGGCGGAGGACAACTAAAATGATTAGGGGGCTGGAACGTATGACCTATGAGGAGAGGCTGAGGGAGTTGGGTCTGTTTAGTCTGCAGAAGTGAAGAGTGAGGAGGGATTTGATACTAGCCTTCAACTTCCTGATGAGAAAGAGAGAAAGAGGATGGAGAGAGGCTGTTCTCAGTAGTGACAGATGGCAGAACAAGGAGCAATGGTCTCAAGTTGCGGTGGGAGAGGTCCAGGTTGGATATTAGGACAAACTATTTCACTAGGAGGCTGGTGAAGCACTGGAATGGGTTACCTAGGGAAGTAGTGGAGTCTCCATCCCTAGAGGTGTTTAAGTCTCGGCTTGACAAAGCCCTGGCTGGGTTGATTTAGTTGGGATTGGTCCTGCCTAGAGCAGGGGGCTGGACTTGATGACGTTCTGAGGTCTCTTCTAGCTCTATGATTCTATGATTCAGTGCAAGTAAATCTGTGTAAAGGAGTCTGTTTTCTGACACAGAAAAAGGAATGCCAGCTATTGAATCACCAGCATCCAGGTTATCTTTATCAGTTTTCCATATTGCCATTACAATGACATAACCTAGTATTTTATCTTGTCTAGTTTTAAATCTCTCCAAGGGATGAGGCTTTTGTCACCTTGGGAGATTATGGAGCATGCTAAGAGATCGAAGAGCTAGATACAGAGGAGAACCAACAGTGAGGGGGATAGAATGCAGCATGTCCTGTCATGTCATGAAAGCCAGTGGCACTTGTCCAGACAAGTAAAGACAAGTAAAGACGGCTACAGTGTCTCACAAAAGCCTGTGTCTTTTATCCAGAAAAGTGCCTGAAGGCAGAGAAGTGCTCCACACTTTCAAAAGAGCCCCAGAGGATCCCATTCTGTGTTGTACTTAATTGCAAGGGCAGGCAGGAATATTTCCGGTGCATGGCCTGTGAATGAACACAGGCCTAAGGTTTGCTGCTGTGAGATAAACCAAGTGACAAAGATAAAAATGAAATTACTGTACATTTCAATAGCACTACCCATCACAAAGAACTTCATAAATATTGCATGTTGGAATCCCTTCATCCAGCACTGAAATGCTACCAACTCTGGGGTGAAACATGGAAACTGTTTAATAATCCACAGCAGAACTGCACAATTTAACAATACACAGCAGTTTATGGTAGAAAGTGTAGACTATCTTATCAGATGGATGCCCTGAGCCAAATGCTCAGATTGTGTAGATTAGAATAATTCAATTCAATGGAGATATGCTGATTTACATCATCTGAAGATCTGGCTAGAGTGTGAAAATTTTAGGAAGGCAGAACACATGTAATCAAATTGCAATGTTCCTTATGGAAAAGCCTCATATGGTTGAATAGAAATAATTTAACTCACTGCCTGCTTTTTAAAGCAACCTATAGAATTCTATAGCAGGGATATAGTGTGCTTGTACAACCTACAGTTGTATTAAAAGTCCATACAAAGATTGTATTCAAATTGTTTTTCAGTAATTTCTATGGAACCCCCTTTAATTCCTATAGATCCCTTCTTCTTTGCCCTATGGGCAACAATTTCTTTCCAAGCCTCTCTGTCTGGTGACACCTTTTCTTATTCTCTCTAGCTTTTGCCCGTTTTCTTCACATTCACATCCAGGTCTCTTCTCCAACTATTCTTTGGCCTTCCTCTTCCCCTTTTTCCCTGGGGGTTGCAGAATAGGGATTGTCTGGTAATGCTAGTTGTTGGTTTCCTCATCACCATCTTCTTCTCAATAGCTCTTGTTCTACTGGGCATTGCCCTGCTCCTTCCCATAAGCTAATGTTTGTAACCTTGTCAGACCACTTCAAGCCAATGATCTTACACAGATATTTATTAATAAAAGCCTGCAGTCTTTTGATGTTTGTCCTTGTGTGACGTAGTGGGGGTGCCTTGTTCGTTACTATGCTGGGCAGTGGGCTCTGGGCGACCTCTGCTGTCTGTAACACGAGTCATTATGCAAAGGGGGCTCCAAACCTGTCTGACCAGCTACCCCCCATGGGGAGAAACAAAGGAAGGTGGAATGCTGCCCCTGGCTGGGGGGCAGGGCTGGAAGAGAGTTAGTTTCTGTCTGGGAGCATGGAGGAAGCAGCCTCAGCAACAGGCTGGGGGGATTAGAAGCCGAGACCCCCCCATATCAAGGGGTGCTGAGGCATCCTAGGCCTGCCCTGTAACCTGATGACATCTGAGCTGTGCTGTATCCTGGAGAAGCAATAAACTCCCTCTATTCTACTGGCTGGTGGAGTCTGTTCGTGCCATTTCAGGGGTGCAGGAGGCGGGGGAACCCCAACTTGTCGTCACACCTTGTTGTTTGCCATGATTCTGAGCCATATAGAAGTACCGATTTTACATTTGAGCTGAAGATCCTTATTTTGGTCTATAGCTTGATCTCTCTTGAATTCCATGTGTTCCTCAAAATAATAAAAGAACCTCTTTGCCTTCTGTATTCTGGTCTTAATATTTTCGTCAGTACCTCCCATTTTATTTACAATACTACCTAAATAGGTGAAGGTATCAACTTCCTCCAGTGTCATTCTTCTCAGGACAATTGGGCTGCTGTTATTTGCTGCATTCACTTTCACGATCTTGGTCTTCCCCTCGTGGATCCTTTAGTCCCATCTGCTATGAAATCTTCTCCAGCTTCACTGTTTTATTTTGCATTTCAAGTTGATTGTGAGAGAAGAGGTAGGTCATCTGCAAAATCAAGGTCTTCTAGCGGTTTAAACAGGGTCCACTGGATTCCATTCCTCTCATTAGCTGGTGTTTCTCTCATGATCCAATCAACAGCCAAAAGAAAGAGGACAACCTTGCCGAACACCAGACTTGATTCTGAAGGGTTCTGTAAGTTGACCCTCATGCAAGACCCTACAGTTCATATCTTCATAGGTCTTTCTTATGAGATTTAGGAGCTTCTGAGATCCCATAGTGGGATTAAATTCTATAGGGAAATTTCCATGAAGGGTTAGATAAAATGACAGGTTTAACTTTTCACTTCAGCACATACATGGGGGTTTTAAAAACCAAAGGCTTGCAAAGTGCTGGAATCAGGGGCAGTTTGGGTGTCTGGCACTTTGCAGGGTTAAGCCACAAGAAATACGGTTTACTGAATTTGTACAGAGCACTACCACACATCATCTGTTTATGGGATGGACGCCCTCTGCCAAAACACTTCTAGCACCCTGCATAGTTCATAGGGAATTTCTCCCTGAGTAATGATTCAGTGTGATGCTGCTTAGCTTATGTGGGTGTGTAATGCTACTAACTTTGTACTGCTGAAATAATCACACAGGTTTCAGGATGACAGTGAATTTGGCATGGTGCGTGTTTGCCATACCAGTAGAATGATGCATTTTAGGGGCTATTTGCTGGTTTCATGTAGCCCACACTCCCAGACGGAGGGAGAACACTTTTTCCTTCCATCATCTACTGACTTGGAGAAATGCAAGCTCTGGTAGGGCTCATTAATTTTTAATTTAGCCCTCTACACATTGTACTGCTGTTGTGTTTTATGAGCACATTATGCTGAAGTGAAGGCTTGTAAAACAGAAAAATTTAAAGTTAAAAAAGCACACTCATTATATCTAATATGCATGCTAAAGTGGAAATACACAGGTATTTATAGCACAGCCCAGTATTAATTCTTATTATTTATTATTATTTCATCCTTATAACTCAGCTGAAAATTGAGACATAATTTATACCAGAAATCCATAGGAGTTAAAAGCTGGTGCCTTCAGTTCACAGGTCTCATAGATGCTAGGATAAGCTGTGCAGACGACATGTGGAATCTGCAGATATATCTGTACCATTCTATTAAAATAATTTCCTCTGCTATCCAGCTCTCTCCCTTCCCCCGCCCCCACCAACCTGAGCACAGCACATTTACTGTATGTGAATGCGTCCCCATTCTGTCAGTCACACACAATGCCATGCTGAGATTGAAAACTTTCTCCATATACCTTTCCCACTGCCATCCTGGCTGAAAGCAGCTCTGCTCTCCAGGAAAGCAGGCAGTGTCACTGTAATGTATGCAAACGACAGTTACAGTCATAAAAACGTGCTCATTTTACGTCCTGATGGTAAACATGCAAATTGATCAGGTGTCTGCAGCTAGTAGCTTCTCAGCTTCCTGGCACACTCTTCTTATCTGATTTCATCTCTGGTATATGTCCTTAGTATTCCATCAACAGGAAGGCGCCAAACATACCTTTCCTGATAAAATTATATCTGAGATGAAGGGTTGGTGGGGAAAGCACCCCACATAAAGGTGAAATTTAAAACTGTTGCAAGAGACCAGGCTGGTATCCAAATGTGTTAGGATAATGAGCATGGGAAATTTAGACAGTAGGAATCGTCTTGTATCACCTAATGTCATTCTATCAATATTATTTATTATTATTACTAAAATCATCTTTTATATTGTAGTAAGGGTTAGGCCCCTGGTTATGGTTTAGTCTCACTGAACTAGGCATTGTACAAATACAGAACAAGGATGGTCGATCTTCTTCATTCTTTTTTCTTTACTATTGTCAACCTAGTACTGCTGATCTCTTTTTAAAGCAGAAATAGGTTGCTAGTCTGCACTGCAGGCAGAGCCTTGAGTAGAATAGAATATCACCTTTTTTGTTCTAATCTGACCACTGTAAGAACCTCCCAACTTTGTCCAAGTAGAAGCTACTGTAACCAGATGTGCCAAGTGTGTATGTGCGGAGTGCAGGCTGTACAGGCAGAAGGGCTCCAAACACAGTCCGTGTTTCAAGGTTAAACACTTCCTCTGTTTCCATCCAGTTACAGGGATGGGAAATTGGTCACAGGATTGAAAATCACTTTGGTTACTGACCTGTGACTGTTGGCCAAGATAATATTACTAATGACATTTTGTTCTAAGGTCTCAAAAGTATAAGTTTCTTCTCTCAGCTATACCGGTGTAAATCCAGAATAGCTCAGCTAAAGTTAGTGGTGGTATTTGTGATTTACACTGGTAGGATTCCAGACAGAAATAGGTCCATGACCTAAGTTCCCCAGAAGATGTGTGGCTGCCCAGGGCTTCAGAGGGGTGAGATATTGCTTCCCAAGTTCTGAAACTGCTGAGGCTGGTGGAGAGGAGCCCCCTCCTGCTGGTCCCAGGACAATACTAAGCTGTCAGGGTATGTCTACACTACCCTCCTAATTCAAACTAGCGGGGTAATGTAGGCATACCGCACTTGCAAATGAAGCCCGGGATTTGAATTTCCCGGGCTTCATTTGCATAAGCCGGGCGCCATTCCTCGTAGAATGAGGAGTACAGCTAGTTCGGATTAGGAAGCCTAATCCGAACTAGCTACTCCGTGCCGCGTGTAGCACGGGGTTCGAACTAGCCGGGATTTAAAAATGGCGGCTCCCCGCTTCTGCAAATGAAGCCCAGGAAATTCAAATCCCGGGCTTCATTTGCAAGTGCGGTATGCCTACATTACCCCGCTAGTTCGAACTAGCGGGGTAGTGTAGACATACCCTCAGGGCTTGTAAGCGGCACCCCTCTCTGTTAGCCCCAGTGTGAAGCTAATTTCAGAGGAAAGGGGTTCTTGCCATCCCCAGCTAGGAGCTACCCAGGTAAGCTCAAGCCCCAACCTCCTGTCTCACCTTGAGCCCACTCCTGCATCCCAAAGCCTTCATCCCCGACCCCACCCCAAAGTCCAGAGCCTGTGCCCCCTCCTGCATCCCAACATCCAGCTCTGAGCCCTCTTCTACACTCAGAACCCCTTGGCCCTGCTCCTGCCACATGAATTTTCTGTGCACAAATATGGAAGAGATATGTCACACAACACCTCCACCTCGCACCTCACCTCCACACTGGTGCACATAAGAATATTCATCGTGCTCGGCGTGGGAAAAATTAGAGGAGATATTAACCAGTTAGTAAGACTGCACGAGTATGACTGAGAGCAGAACTGGGCTGCATTAAGGGCTGACACCTACCACTCCTGTTTTTTGAGAACTGGGATTTGAATTGTATAGATAAGCAGAGAGCCTCATTCAAATCTCACTTACCAATTTGTAAATTTAGAGCCCGGTCCAGCTCTTAATTCCATCCACATTCAGGAAATCACTGAGCCACATGATTAAGTGTGTATTTAAGTCCCATTGACATAAGTAAAAAAAGCATGTACTTCAGCACTTTCTTAAACTGGAGCCTTACATGCCAGCAGTGGAGTTCTGTCATTGGCAAAACCCATGTGCTGTGAGAATCAGGCCAAGAAAGTTTTAAAATGGAACGGTAGAGCCTAATGAACAACACACAATGGGTCAGATAGAGCAGTCAGTGACACTGGTGTATATAGCGAAGTTAATGGAGATCACCCTGGTTCACTCCCATTCATACAGGGAGAACAGACACTGTCTTCACCATCTTCCTTTGATTATTGTTGCTAGAAACAAGTAGAAAAGGGAATCAAAGGAAAGGAGGGCAAGACTTGAAGCTCCTACAGTCTGAGGCCAAAAGTAATTTTCAGGAGGAAAATATTGTATTAGAATTGTTAAGAGAGCCCAGACTGGTACAGAATGCTGCAAGCTACAGGCCTTAAATAAAGAGAAGAAACAAAGCAGTTTGTGTTGCAGCATGCAAACTCTCTCTCCAAAACATGGGGTATTGTCTTCTAGCTACTTCTCTCTAGTCTGGACTGTTGCAGCAGTCTTTTTAGCAATGTTTCAGCTCAGCGAAGGAGGAAGCTGTGCAGTCAGGAAACAGCTGTAATATAGCATTTTACCATCCTCATTTGATACTCTCTGCTGTGGAATAAGCAAACCAGCTGATCTATTCTCTCAAACACTGCCCAGCTCTCAAAACAATCTTAATAAAAATGGCTCTGATGTCTACAACATTTTCCTTTTTTTCTTTCACTAAACTTTACCTCTGGCATGAAATTAACTCCTGATTGATCCTCTCGTTGTTACTGATTTTCCCTAAGCAGGATTTGTTGTTTAACTTCAGTGTATTCACTAAGCATTGATCTATGATGGGCCACCTACTGTATAGCCCTGTGGTACCTTAGGGACTAACAAAAATATATATCTAGTATCATGAGATTTTGGGGGCAAAATCCACTTCTTCAGATAAACTTGTTTTTCTCCACTCTAAGGTGCCACAGGATTACTTGTTGTTTTTAAAGTTACAGACTAACACAGCTACCATTAGAAGACTTTTATACCTACAATGTAGTTCATTGCCTCCTGTAGATCTTTGATAATGCTTCTCTACTAGGCATCCAGACGGACACCAGATTCATTACATGTTATAGGAGTATAATTTTTCAATTGCTCTGTCATTTATCACGTACGGATACATAATCTCCTGTGTCCAGACTCAGGGGTTTTTTCGAAAAAAGTAGCCTTTTTTCGAAAAAACTTCACCTGCATCTAGACTGCAGCTGCGTTCTTTCGAAATTAAATCGAAAGAACGTGGCTTTTCTTTCGATGGCAGTAAACTTCATTTCACGAGGAAGAACGCCTTTTTTCAAAAGTGCTCTTTCGAAAAAAGGCGTTCTTGAATGCCAACAGGGCTTTTTAGAAAGAGAGCATCCAGACTCACTCGCTGCTTTCTTTCGAAAAAGCGGCTTGCTTTTTCAAAAGTTCTGCTTGCAGTCTAGACGCTCTTTTTTGAAAGAGGCTTTTTTGAAAGTATCTTTCGAAAAAGCCTCTTTCGAAAGAGGCTTGCAGTCTAGACATAGCCCAAGACTATTTATCTTTCTGTGTATTCTAATCTATTAATGTTTAATATGGAGGGTTATTAATTCCATATGCAAATGGCTAAAAATACAAGGTTAATGAAATAATAATGATATTGAAGTATGTTAATAAATATATATTCTTAGGCTGAATCCTGCAGTCATAATGAAAAACAAAACAAAAATCCTCCTTTGAAGCCAGTGAGTCCCAAAAAGACTAACTGTCCCAAAAAAGACCTTCAGAATTTGGTCATGAGGCATTAATCACTGTTAAGGCCAGGATGACTTTATGGATTGTGAGCAGGCTATAGTTTAAGGAATATTGGGCTGGCTGGGTAAGTAATAAACTGATTAAGTCCAGAGACATGTAATAAATTGTTCCAACTAGCAAAATATTGCCTATTTTTTACATGTTTAGGGAATCGAGCATTGGTGTAAAGGAATGGGTTAATGGTTTGAGGATTAATCCCAGGACAAGTACAGAATAGGCTCTCACAGGTCAAGTTCCTTTGAACTCCCCTCCACCACTGTTGTGCCAAGGTGCCATGTCAATAACATGCAGGGTCAGGTTGGTGGCAATTTGTCCTTCACACCTCCTTAATACTTGCTCTCTTCTTCCTAGACTGGGTTATTATTTATAATAATAATATTTATATTACCATGATGGGTTCTGTTCCATAGAGACAGCTGAGGAGCTCACAGAGTCAGTTTAGTTGTATTATGCAGACTGCAGGCTCCTTGGGGAAAGGAGTACCTCTTGTCATACACCGAGTACAGGCGCTTAGCACAATGCGGCCCTGATCTGCAACTGGCGCCTTAAGGTGCTGCCACTATTCAAATACATAATGCTATGATGTGTGTGCGGGTAACAAAAGGCACAGAAATCAGGAGAAAAAGGACAAATATCACAGAAATAAGATGATGGAGATGGATCAGCTGGGATTGAATCTTTAAGTTGTGGATCCTAAAGCAGCATTCACTAGTGTGTGATCTAAAGGAACAGAGGAGCCTTTAGCGTAAAGACAGTAACACTTATCACGCTTTAGAAATAGTCTAGCCACTAGAGGGGACAAAGGTCTATATTCAGCTAGTGCTAGGCAAGTTTGTGTGCATGTAAGTACACCTCCTGCCCCCTGCTAAATAGGATTCTCTCAGTTCTTGTGATGGTTTCTCCGCTAAGATTGCCAACAAGCGATTATTGTTGTAGTGAATTTGTGTACTAAGAAACTGGGCCACTGAGAACTTGGCCAGGACCAACGCAATGCACAACAAGTGAGTGCGTAGCCATCAGATGCTAATCAGTGACTGACTTCTGCTGGGCATCAATTAGCTATCAACAAAAGAATGTCACAGTGGGCATGATGCTATGAGATGCTGAGATTTCACATGTTCCATCAAAGCCTAACGGAAGTTGAGAGCACTCAGCACCTTGCAGAATTGATCCCAAAATTCTATTACTGATCTCCTAAGTATGCGAAGATCTTTCATAACAAGTCTCTGTTCACTACCCCAAAGTGACAGCAAATTAGCTGCAATTTTATGCACATAAAAATAATTCAAATGTAATCTGGACTAAATTAAGCCTGCTGCAGTAAAGGCCATTTATAATAGAAAATGAGTTTAAAGCCATTGATATATAGTGGGGCTAAATTCAGAAGTCCTTATCACAGTCTGATTCTGATTCCATGGTGGTGCAAATCAGGAATAACCACCACTGACATCTGTGGAGTTAAACAGATCCTGAATTGGTGTAAATCAGTGTATGGAGTTACACTGATTTACATTAGCTGGGGGATTTGGTCTATTACTGTTTGCATTACTGCAGCTCTTAAAAGCACCAATTGAGATAAAAACTCTACTATGCAAGGATCTGCATGTACCCACAACAAGAAACAATCCTAGATCCAAAGAGCTTAAATTTTAAATAGACAAGCCAGTCAAGGAGAGCATTATCAGTTTTACAGATGGGAAAGCATGGTATGCAGAAATTATTTAACCATGGCCAGAGAGGATGTCTCTAACAGAAGAGGGAAGATCTATAACAGAGGAAGCTTAGATCTCCTGGTAGTTCAGTGCCTCAGCCATAAATGCATTCAGTGACATCTCCAATATCAAGCACCATAAAATGAGTGCTGGGGAGAAAACAAGCCTGGAAGCTGGTCAAACTCTTTAACTGGACAAAATGCCCATTTACTTTTGTGAAGGTCTGATCCAGCAATGACTTACTTCTCTGTTTAACTTTGAGTTTGAGCCTGGTTCTATTGAAATCATTTGTAAAACTTCTTACTTGTACAGGGACAGAGAGAAACCTTACAATTAGGACTGGTAGAAAGTTTTGTATCAGAATTTGGAAGGCTGAGATGGTGCCAAGAAAATAACCTTGGTAATTTTTATGAAACTTTTCCCTCTTTTTACCTAAAAGGTGAAAATCAAAAGTTTTAAGGTGGAAAAACAACAACAAATATTTCTTATTAAAATACTAATGTTTTCCTAGGGAAAGTGATCCAATCATCTCCTCTTACAAGCAGCCCATAGAAATCAACCATTGATTTCAATGGGGCTACTCTCAGTGCATGCATTTAAGTCCATGCGTAACTGATAGGCCATATCTTCACTACTGGGAATATTGGTGCTGCAGCAGTCAATCTTCCAAAGTTTGATTTAGTGAGTCTAATAAAGACCTGTTAAATCGAACACCGAGGGCACCTATCGATGCCAGTACTCCTCGATTTGCAAGGAGTAAGGAAAGTTGACAGGAATGTTTGATCCCATTGACCTCCTGCTGTGGAGACAGCCCTGAAGGTTGAATTAAGGTATGTCGTCTCCTGCTATGCAATTAACGTAGCTGGAATTGCTTATCTTAATTTATCCTTCCAGGTAAGTATTGACAAGGCCTTAGGGCAGTGGTTCTCAACTCATTTCAGTCCATGGACCACCAGGCCAATCAAAAATTTGTCATGGACCACCTCCAGCACGCATAGCACAGGATGAACGACACAAAAACCGCTCAGCACGACGGTGGCAGCTACACTGACGCTCAGAGCCTCAGACGGAAGTTACTGGCAATGCAACACGGTTGCAACCTAAGTGATGCTATGGATGACGCACCGTGTGCTTGTGAACACGGCGTAAAACAGCCTAACAGTGGCGCCTGCTCACTCCGTGTGACTTTGGACAATGTTCCTGTGGACCACCAAAAAAGTCACCATGGACCACCAGTTGAGAGCCACAGCCTTAAGGAGATCACAGCTTGGCAGAGGACTTCAGGATTTGCCCCCTACCTTTTAGCCTGTGAAAACAAAATCATCCTGAAGAGGAACTTGCTGTGAGAAGCTTCTGTTCTCAGTGAAACATGCTGTTATTTTCAGCCATGTATATTTTATTGAGGTCATTCACAATACCAGATTTCTCCCTCTCCACTCCCACCCTTCATGTAATACAATTTTATGAACCTGACATTTGTGACTCCTCTGCTTTAGAAAAATAAATTATGTGGGAGAAGCTGACAGCAAAATATTTGTCTAGATTTTATTAAGCATCAGTAGAGAAGCTATACAAGATGCCAAAAAAACAAGATAAGCAGAATCGAGTTTTGAGATCTCAAAGGCCCTCCCTTTCTCATCCACATGCAAATATAGCAATTAGCAAATGCAGCAGGGGTCATTTTAAAGTTTAGGAAGTATTGGGTGAAATGGTTTCTATTAGAACTTTTCTTTAAAATTGGGTTGCTTATCTTCTATATTTGAGAGAGTTTGTGTGTCTGTCTGTGCATCCATCCATCTGTAAATCTGTTTGCTCAAGAACTCCTCTTACATGGTAAGAGCTAGGAACCACCAACTTTGGTAGGCTGCTTCCTCTTATCACAACTTGAAGCAAAGTCTGAGTATGATTGTTCCAGCACAATGGGGTGTGTGTGGAATGTGGTTGTTTCTCATCACACAGAAAGGAAAGGCTGGGATAGAAGGGACAGTTATACTCCAGAATGACCATAGGGGAATAGCAAAGCAAGCGTACCCCTGCCATGCCAACAGACACACCAGCCAGG
The DNA here is from genome assembly GCF_052426305.1 of Pelodiscus sinensis. Classification (NCBI taxonomy): domain Eukaryota; kingdom Metazoa; phylum Chordata; order Testudines; family Trionychidae; genus Pelodiscus; species Pelodiscus sinensis. The sequence goes on along the minus strand of NC_143076.1, from coordinate 5,086,489 downwards.
CAACATGACGCCTGCAGTCCCGGGCCAACCCCAGGGAACCCCATCCCACATCTCATTCCCCTTCACTGACTCCTGCAACCCCATTCCCTGAGCTCCCCACCTCTGCTGTGACTCCTGCTCCCTACATCCTCAGACCCCTTACCTGAAGGACCTGAGCAATGCCAGGTAAAACTAGTAGGCTATGTCTACACTGGCATGATTTTCCGAAAATGCTTTTAACGGAAAAGTTTTCCATTAAAAGCATTTGCGGAAAAGCATGTCTAGATTGGCAGAATGCTTTTCCGCAAAGGCACCTTTTGCGGAAAAGCGTCCGTGGCCAATCTAGACGCGGTTTTCCGCAAAAAAGCCCCAATCGTCATTTTCGCGATCGGGGCTTTTTTGCAGAAAACAGTACTGCGCTGTTTACACTGGCCCTCTTGCGCAAGTGATTTGTGCAAGAGGGCTTTTGCCCGAACGGGAGCAGCACAGTATTTCCGCAAGAACACTGACGATCTTACATGAGATCGTCAGTGTTCTTGCGAAAATTCAAACGGCCAGTGTAGACAGCTGGCAAGTTTTTCCACAAAATCAAATGATTTTGTGGAAAAACTTGTCAGTCTAGACACAGCCGTAGTGTAATATAGGAAATGCTGTTATATCTATGCTGGTATCTCTCTCACTGTGCCTCATGCTGATATCAGCATCACATAACAAGAGAAGAACTCAGAGCTACCAGCTCCAAGAGAATCCTATAGATAGAATCTCTTTTAGCTGACATATGCATATGCCCTGTAACACATAGTTGAGGAGATGTGTTTTTAGCCCATAGACAGATACATACACACAGAGAGCTAATTCAGTTCAGCAAAATAGTACCTGATTTCTTCCATGCCTGCTCTAAATATTTTAACTAGAGATGGGTCTAAGCTATTTAACTATAAATTTACATCTACACTTTCTCTAAGTTTGGGAATATTTAGACCAGGTTTATGTGTTGGACCATTACAATTAGGCTGTGTCTACACTGGCATGAATTTCCAGAAATGCTTAAAACAGAATAGTTTTCGTTATAAGTATTTCCGAAAAAGGAGCGTCTACATTGGCAGGCTGCTTTTCCGGAAAAGCCCTTTTTCCGGAAAAGCGTCCGTGGCCAATGTAGACGCGCTTTTCCGGAAAAGAGCCAGAAGCGTCATTTTCGCGATCGGGGCTATTTTCCGGAAAAGACTACTGGGCTGTCTACACTGGCCCTTTTCCGGAACAGTGTTCCGGAATAAGGACTTATGCCTGAGCGGGAGCAGAATAGTTTTTCCAGAATAGCGGCTGATTTTGTACAGTAGAGCATCATTGCTTTTCCGGAAATTCAAGGACCAGTGTAGACAGCTCGCAGCTTATTCCGGAAAAGCGGCTGATTTTCTGGAATAAGTGGCTCAGTGTAAACACAGCCTTATAGTAGTAAATTCAGAGCTCTGTCTGCCTGAAGTTTTTCAGGTCAGTCCTCTCTCTCATTTTAAATTTACACTTTTTTTAGTTTGTTGAGACAAATGACAAATTCTTAAAGTGAAATCTTGACCCTTAGTAGGGAAGTGTAAATTTTCCAGTGACTTCAGAAGAGCTGGTATTTCCACATTAAATATAATGCACATGGTTAAATAAATGCATGAATAACTGAAAATCAGTTTGCATTGAAATTGTATTAATAAGTTGAATCCATTCAGTTGCAGCCTATAGAAAGAGCAAGGTTGGTCCCTCTGTTAGTGTGTTTGCCTCAGCTCTGGTGAGCAATTTGCAAACATTAAATAAATAAGCAACCCCGTGAAACACAGCCATTTTAGATCAATTTTATAGATGTAAACTGAAGCACAGAGATGTGAAAACTTGCATGTAAGCACAGTGAATGCAATGCATCTCGCTCCAGAATGCGAGCACAAATCCTGCACATCACATATGCTATCTCTGAGTGCTCATGTCATCCATTGGCACAGAGATGTCCCTCTAGACAGAATTGCATTTTACACGCTTGAGAGCTAGAAAGAGAGTGTAGAGGACCGTAACCCTGTCCTCTGTTCTGACTGCTAGATAACATGCTTTCCCAGAACTAGGAATAGAACCCAAGAGTCCTAGTCTCCAAACATGCTCTAGCCGTTTTATAAAATACACTGTCATCAGCTGGGTGATTTGGAAGGTCCCTGCAGTATGAATATTGCAGTATCAGAACATGAGAGAAAACCCTGAAGAGTAATGACCAGCTGATGCAACGCCATTCTGGGAATGAAAGTCAAGAGGAAGTTTTAGCCAGCAGATAATATTGATGGTGAATTAGGTTTCCACTGCTAACTAACCTCTTGTGCATGTAGTAATTCCAGAAGTTCCATTCCAAGGCTAAACATGGCCCCCATGTCTAACCAGACAGACAGCTGCTTTAATTTTCCTGATGTGTAAATCTGCACAGCAGGACCAATTACCCAGCTAACAAACTGAAGATGAATCCTGCACTTTCTGCCATCCTATCAGCTGAATTAAAGGTGTCATGGTTACCATGGCAACATTGTTTTAGCTGCTGATGGGAGCAGCAGTTGTGATTAAATCATTGAGGGTCAGGTGCATGGTGTCTCCTCCCCCCCCATATAGATTTTCCTGGTTATATCACAGCTCCTCAGCTGAAATTCCTTTCAGATGTAAATTGGCCAATTAAACACTTAGTGGAGACCAAGGACATGTTGATGTGTGAGATGCTATAAAGCAGGGGTGGGCAAATACCAGCCTATGGGCCAGACCCACAGTTAGCCCCTGGTGGGCCTTCACACTGCCGTATTTACCTGCATCTCTGCAGTTATGGGCGATCACAGCATCTGATGACCACGTATCCTATTCCCAGCTAATGGGAGCTGCGATAGCCCAAACCTGTGCAAGTAAATATAGTTGCAGCAGCCCCCCCATGGGCCAACCCTGGTGAACCTCTGCCATTTTGTTGTCCACCCCTGCCAAGCAGCTTTTACACACATAACAGGCTGTAGTGGGGAGGAAGGATAGTCCTTACCCTAATGCAGAATCCCTTCTTAAGCCTTCATCTTGGCTTTGTTGGATTCTCCCTTTACAAACACATTAAAACGGCTGTGTCTAGACTGGCCAGTTTTTCCAGAAAATCAGCTGCTTTTCCGGAAAAACTTGCCAGCTGTCTACACTGGCTGCTTGAATTTCCGCAAAAGCACTGACTTCCTACTGTAAGAAATCAGTGCTTCTTGCGAAAATACTATGCTGCTCCCGTTTGGGCAAAAGTCCCCTTTGCGCAAAAGTTTTGCGCAAAAGGACCAGTGTAGACAGCTGAGATTTGTTTTGTGCAAAAAAGCCCCAATCGCAAAAATGGCGATTTAGGCTTTTTTGTGCAAAAGTGCGTCTAGATTGGCCACGGATGCTTTTCCACAAAAAGTGCTTTTGTGGAAAAGCGTCTGTGCCAATCTAGACACTCTTTTCCGAAAATGCTTTGAACGGAAAACTTTTCAGTTAAAAGCATTTCTGGAAAATCATGCCAGTCTAGACGTAGCCGTTCTGTATGACGCAAGTGTAATGTGGTGCTCTTAGGCCAGCAGCAATGATGGAACTGATGATTTCTGGATCCAAAATTCTGAGCTTCTTTTGTCTGAATTAAAAGAACCTGGACTTGTTAGCTCAAAGTCTGTACCATACTTCTAAACCTCTGAGTTGTCCAACCACTGGGACACAACAGCAAGTCAACCTGTGCACCTGTGGGTTATTATGCAAGCAACAAGGACTGCTGTAAAACAGAAGCTCCCTGATAAGTGGTAAAACCAACATCTTGATGAAGGATTGGCCAAGACCAGGATCCCTTGCAAGAAATTTCTCTTCTTTATTGCTAGTGCAGACAGTTTTTATATATTAACTCAGTTGTTAAACTGATTCCACAAAATGTCCATTGTAGAATTCACCAAAGTTCTGCACTCTATTCGTAGGATAGGGGAATTCTGTATAGGGGAAGTCTCCATCCAGCGTTGTCTGTATTAGCAGTTTTTTTAGATGGAGCTCCTCTCCTTCCCAACAGTAAGAAGGATACTCATCCTATCCTTTGGAAAATCCCTGTTAGAGACCCACTTCTTTGGTGAGGTCCACACGTGATAATCTACACATTACTGTGGTGTGGTGGCCATATATATAATTGACCTTGAGCCTGGGTTCACAGCACCACTCAAATTTGACCCACCCACCCCTGTGTCAGTCAAAGGGGCAGCTGCCTCTCAGAAAGTTTATTGTACCTTCCTCCCAGTTAGGGAAAGCATGCCTTGGTTTCTCCAAATGCCCTCCACAACCCTGCAGTCTGGGTTTCATATACAATGGGACTTGGAGGTGAAGGATTCTGGACAAACTCACCAGTCACTTTGATTGAAGTCGAATGGGCACATAGACAGAGTGCTATGTCACAAGAAGATTTTCAACATTTCGTTGAGGGGAAGGGGAAGCTAGTTGAGAGAATTTGGATGGAGACTTTGCTTGAAATGGAAATCAATCATAGAGTTGGAAGACATCTCATGATGCCATCTAGTCCAACCCTCTGCTCAAAGTAGGACCAATCTCAACTAAATCATTCCAGATAGGGCTTTGTCAAGGTCTTTGTGAAGATTCATTTCTAGTCCTGACCACTTACAAACAATCCTAGGCTACATCTAGACTGCCATGATTTTCCGCAAATGCTTTTAACAGAAAAGTTTTCCGTTAAAAGCATTTGCGGAAAAGAGCGTCTAGATTGGCACGGACGCTTTTCCACAAAAGCACTTTTTGCAGAAAAGTGTCCGTGCCAATCTAGATGTGCCTTTGTGCAAAAAAGCCCTGATCGCCATTTTAGCTATTGGGGCTTTTTTGCGCAAAACAGTACTGTGCTGTCTACACTGGCCCTCTTGCGCAAATGATTTGCACAAGAGGGCTTTTGCCTGAACGGGAGCAGCATAGTATTTCCGCAAGAAGCACTGATTTCTTACAGTAGGAAGTCAGTGTTCTTGTGGAAATTCAAGCAGCCAGTGTAGACAGCTGGCAAGTTTTTCTGCAAAAGCAGCTGATTTTGCGGAGAAGCTTGCCAGTCTAGACACAGCCCTGTAGTGTTTATCTCAGTAACAGAAGTGTTCTTCCACTAAAATTCTCCTTCTAATTTCAGTGAGATACAGAATTCCCCTAACCCATGAATAGACTGTAGAACTTTGGTGAATTCTACAATGGAGCTTTTGTGGAATCAGTTTAACAACTGAGTTAATATATAAAAATTGCCTGCACTAGCAGAAGGCATAAAGAAGAGAAATTTCATGCAAGGGACCAAATATTGCAAAGTATATTCACTACAGCTTAATTTAACCTAGCTCAAATACCATGGAAATCATGGATGCAGGCAGCTCTGGGTGCCTAAAGGCAAAGATCTGGAAAAGTTCATAGGACTGGCCAGGATCGTGCAACATATGATGTCTCTTAGGATAGAGAAAAGTCTGGGCTTGGATGTAATGAATGTAAAGAGGATTCTTTATGGAGACTGCTGGACATAAAGGCGCTATGGTTCTCTCTGGCTTTGTAGCTCTGGATCTGACAAAGAGCCTCTTTTGCCTAATGTCTCCTTACAGGAGCTCCCAAAATCTTGTCCTAAATTAGGAAATCGTGCATTGAACTGTTGACTCCTTTAAGCTACAGGCAGACATCACCTCCAGAAGGAAATGTGCAAGAGAAAAAAGCTGAAACAGCTGCTGAAGGAAGGATGTTAATGTCTTTGAAAGCAATGCTTTTTAACCCTATGTCAATAGAGTTAAAAGGCCTTTTGTTGTTCAGAGGAGCTGGTGGATTTTAAATGTCTCATTGCTGTCTTGACAATGCAGTGGTAATTAAAGCATATTAAAAAAAGCAGCATACAAATAGGTTGAAGTAATAGGGGTCAGAAAAGCTGATTAAACTACCTGATACAGGTCTCTGATGTTTGGAAGAGATTGAGAGGTCTTATGAAGAGTCATCTAGTGTCACATTCAATATCTGCTTTTATCAGGTTCTAGAGACCTTAATCAGTAGGAGCTCCTTCACATGGCCAGCAGCCCCAGCTGCCCTATGTTGAACATTGTACCTCTGAGCCCAGGAAGTTTGTGGGCATTAGTTGTGTACTTTATCCTGCTATAAAGGGGCATTTCGATTTTTCCCTCCTCCCCGACCTTTGCCTGGGTAGCTGCAGATCTTTGTGATGCGGTGTTTTCAGCATCTGACTTTGCTGCCAAACAGTGGCTGGATATTGCAAATGATGCTGCTATTTACCTTGGAGCATTGAACTGGTTCTCAGAACTGAATGTAGGGTTGAAATGAAGAGGAGCTTCTTCAACGTCTAGTGATGGGCAAACGCTTAAGATACTGCCCTAAAGGCTCCCTGTTAATTAATCCATGGAACTGCTAAATTCTGCTGTGGAAAGTTAGCCGTGGAGAGATGCTTAAATTCCCAGGTGCAGAACAAACCCACAACAACCCTCTGTAGAAGGGTCAGAGTTAATCCTCTTGGTCAAACGCTAACACCAGACTCGTAAATACTGGCTTCAGTCAAGTGCAAGAAAACAGCACAGCCATTGGGATGGAGACTTGACATGATAGCCAGACATTTGGGCAGTACAGAGAGTTGGTGGAAGAAGCATGATCATGCTGGGACCAAAGGCACTGCTTTAAGCAAACACTGTCAACCATGGGGGACAAGGAGCAGTATCACAGCCCCCCATGGCTCCTCAGACACACTCCACATTTGCTGGAAGAGCTGGCACTAAGGGGGCAGGGAAGAAGTCAGGAGAGCACATACTGCGCCTTTCCATAGGGTGGCGGAGCTAGCACCCAGCCTGGGTGCTCTAGACAGAGCCTCTGGAAGACACCTTACTGACTCTGCTAGTATTCTTCCTGGGCTTACCAGGACAAGTCATTTCTCCCTACATTCCCAAGAGCATGGACTGTTGCATCTTGTGCATAAGATGGCATAGTATGTGTAAACTCCATAGGAAAAACCAAGGCCCGGGAGAAGTTTTTCAATTGAATTATTGTTATTGAAGCTACACCCTGCGTAGGAGGAGAGATTGGTTCCAGCATGCAGAGCTTGCTTCTCGTTAGGAAGGCACTCTGGATACGTCTATACTGTGGGCTAAAATTGAGTTGAGATACGCAACTTCAGCCATGTTAAATGTGTAGCTGAAGTCGAAGTAACTTAACAGCACCAAAAACCAAGTCTACACAGCAGGAAGTTGAAGGAAGAACACTCTTCCTTCGACTTCCTTTGCTCCTTGTGAAATGAGGGTTATAGGAGTCAGAGGAAGAAGCCCATTATTTTGAAATAACGGGCACACTCTGTTATTTTGAAATAAGCGTGCAGTGTAGACATAGGCTATCAGTGCTCACCAGTGGCTAAAACATCCTCCTTTTTTATGACTAAGGTGGATTGGGGGCATCATCTGTGTTACTACCCCAGAGGGTTCCAGCCTGCCAGATGTGCATTGCAACACTGCTGTGCTGCTGCTATTATAAATGCTATTTGAGCTTGAATTCTCCCTCTCCCTTTTAAAAATAAACTTTCATCCTTCATCTCACCCCCTCATGCTGAGGATGTTCTTGTCACACACAGAACACGTTATTATTACAGTGAGGATTTTTGTTTCCTTCTCCAGAAGGAGATTTAATAGAAAATCCATGGGAAGAAGGAAAGCAACTCAGCTGAAGATCTGACTTGTGTAAGAAAGGACAAGGTGCATGAACTCTGTTACAGTTTGTTTAACTCAATTCTGTCACAGTGAACAGAGCCAGAGTGACAGCTCTTGAGACTATACGTTCTCTCTTCACCCTGAAACTGGCTGTGGCACTGCAAACTTCCCTCGCCTCATGCTGCTCCATCTGTGTAGTGCACCTGTGCTCTAGAAACGAGAATCACTCTCCATAGCCTACTGTGTCCTTAGCCTCTACTTAGACTTCCAAACAGGGGACTCAAAGTGGCTGTAGGTTTGCATCAGTTGAATGCTAAGTATAGGTCTGTGCCGACGTACTGTATAGGGCAACAAGTTACTTACCTTGGTGGTCCAGTGGGGACTAGCACCCAAGAGAGAAGGGAGATAATCCCACTCCTGTGACTGGCTTGCTGTATCATCTTGGGCTGAGTCATTTTACCCATCAGTGCTTCAGTTTCTACACCTGTAGATTGGAAATGACACCCACCACAGCTTTGGAAGGAAAAGGTTATTATTAGCTGCTACTGATCACAGTAGCTTTGAACTGAGTTGGAAGAGGAAAGGCTCCATCATGTAACCAATGTTACACCTGGAGTGTAGCTGCTATTAGCAATCTTGGACAAAAGGCAAAGCTCCATGGGACTGTATTTAATTGCAGTGGAGCTCAAAAAAGCATATAATAGATCTTTGCTTCTGGCTGCTTCAGCAGGTGAGAACTATACTGATGCCCCAGTTTGCTCTGAATGTGTCCTACATATCAGCAAATTGCATAAAGAGGATCAGGACCAGAAAAAGGTGGAGGTTGGACTACTTCCCTGCAATGTGGGCTAGAAGTTAATGCAAAAGGTGAAAACTTTTTGCACACACAGTAATCTGCAATATTTCCTTTTCATGGAGCAGTCTCACGCCCCTATTGGAATGTGCTCTTTCTGTTTGGCGTATAATGCACAGCTGTGCAAAAAAGTCTAGGAAATACCTGCCTCCTTCCTTCCCCCACTGCGAAGGATAGTGAGCTACATGAAATCATGGGAGCTCATTATTCATTATCATAATTCATTCGTCATGCATCAACAGTATCCCGATTAAACATGGTCTTTTCCCAAGTCCTTTGTTGACCGCTCCCTTATGCCTCGTAAAACGAGGTTTACAGGTTTACAGGAGGGGTTGACAAAGGTGTTCCCTGTCGACTGATCCGAATCTTGACTTGCATGCTGTGCTGGCGATCAGCTGAGCCGGCACAGCGTGGCGGCCATTTTTATTTTAATGAAGCCGCGGATATTTAAATATATCCTGGCCTGGCACAACAGTTCTGTGGCCTCTGACATGGTTTATGTCTGCAGAGCCAGAGGTAGACTGGCTTCTTTGTGCATAGTTTGGGGATGTCGTCATTCTCCTTGATCACTTTAGAGCACACAAGTGGATGATGGGGGTCAATTAATTAGAATAGAGAGGAGAGAAAATATTTCAGACCTCTGCAACTATTGCTTGCATTCTGCAGTAATGAGAATTAAAACTTTTTTTAGAACCTTTAAGTGATTGGACAACTGGATGGTAGACAGGGTTTCACTGACCTCTATAGAATGAGCTCTGTGACTGGTTTTGCTCTTTGACGGGATGAAGAGCACTGTCATACTGAACCATTCAACCTGTCTGGAGATAAGCTCAAGTGTTCCAGCAAGCAAACACAGCCTTTAAAAAATTTCCTCCATCTCTTTTTTTCCCCCTTTCCAAATGCATCTTTGCAAATATCATGTTTACCCCTAAGGGTTATGGGAAAAGCTCTTCAAATCTGCTTCCACAGTCGAGATTAAAAATGGGTTCGTTGCACCTCATAAGCAAAGGCAGACTGGAGAAATACAGAAGGCACTGGAACAAGCGATTGTGGTCCAGGGGAACCATTTAATATGGATGTCCAACATGCTAAAAGGATTTTGCTTTTAAAAATGATCAGGAGGTAGAACAGTGAAAATATTTTGAGCCATCTCTGCATTTTATGGGTGGTTTGGTTCAGATTCCAAGGCTAGGATCTTAGCACACGAACAGCTCTTTGAACTGCATGCTGCCAGCAAAGATTAGCAGTGATGAATTCAGCTGTTCTGCAGAAGAATCAGTGATGAAGAGTCACCCTGTTCTGCATGCAACCCACTGAAGTCGATAGGGGCACAGGAGTCTGCCCATTATAGCATGAGGATTTCAAATCACTCACACTTCCCTATGGTCCCCCATTTTGAACGTGCAAACATCCCTCTGTCCCACAGCAGATTAGCTAGAGTTTTGGCAAAAATGCTGCCTAATAATTAGGACCAGGGATTTAGAGTCGGGAAGGTGGGGTTCTATTCATGATGCTCTCTGTCTAAGCATTTATACTGTCCTTATCACTGTGAATTCTTTACAAATCATGAATGTAAACACAGTATTGCTGCAGTGAGAGCCCATTCATGCTGCCGCTGCTTTGATGCTGCGTGCTGTCATCTTGGGAAATGAATGCTGTAAAATAGCTTCCTACTATGCTAGAAATATAGGAGTAAATGTTTCCTATCATGGTGTTTTGTTATTTTGGCTTTTGATCCCATTTGGCACTGGGAAGAGCTAGAAGCAGCACTAGAAATGAGAAAGCCAAAGGAGATAGATTAAGCAAATCGTTGAAATCTATGTAAAGTTCAGTTTGGGCAAAGACTGAGTGCAATGACTTGACTCAGTTTCCCTTTCTTTATTCAGTTCCTGCCTCTCCCTTGCTATGTGCATCAAATTCTGCCCTGACTTTCCTAACCTGTTGCCCTGTCTGCTCTTCCAGGGGTTGGGAGGAGGGCAGAGATGGTGTCATGTCTCTAGCAGATGCCAAAATAATTCCTTCCTTTTTTTTTCCCTGCCCTTCGTTCAGCTGTGGTTAAAATCAAATACAATGATGAGACTGGCCACTCAATTTCCAGGGCTTCTGCTTCTCAGCTGGGATTTCAATTCTAATTTTCAAAGCTGCTGTGCATATAAATTGTGTCACTAGTCACCTCCTGTGTTAATTGGTGAACCATGGCACTTTACGGTGGAAAATTCCTCATTGCCAGTAATTGAGTGGAAAAGTCCCTGTACACTCAGCAGCTCAAATGTGCTGGGAGGCTAGAGTGACGTGAAGGCAGATGAGCCTGTCACTCTTTGTTTGCACTGCAGATTTATCAGTCCCCAGGAAAAGGTGACTTTGATTCTGTGGAGCCATTTTAGTACAGTACAGACATTCTTGCTTTCTGGAGACGACATCATCCCATTCTTGCTCTGTTTGGCCACTGCAGCCAGAGAAACAGTGTTATGCTCCAGAACTGGAATCCTGAACCTGGGAATCCAGGAACAAGGGGTCTGCATTAAGTTAGCCTGATATAGTTTCAGAGTTTCTGACTGAGTGCTTGCTTGCCCTCATTAGCTTCAGCAGTAGCTGCAGGCCTCAATTTCCCCACCCATCTGAAGAGGACGCATTGGAGAGGTTCTAGCGGTAATGCTTACTGTAACACATGGGGATGCAGGTATATTAGTCTGTTCATTGCTTTGAAGATGTAAACAGCTATATAAATACAAGGCACTCAGGCTATGTCTACACTGGCGCATTCTCACGCAAAAACTCTTTTGTGGAAGAGTTCTTCTGCAAAAACTCTTCCAGAAGAGAGTATCTACACTGGCATGTGCTTTTGCGCAAGAGCATCCATGCCAGTGTAGACACTCTCTTGCGCAAGAAAGCTCTGATGGCCATTTTAACCATAGGGCTTTCTTGCGCAAGAAATTCATGTTGCCTGTCTACACTGGCCTCTTCTGGAAGAGCTTTTGCACAAGAGGGCTTATTCCTGAGCGGGAGCATCATAGTTCTCGTGCAAGAAGCCCTGATTTTATACATTAGAACGTCAGTTTACTTGCGCAAGAACACGTGGCCAGTGTAGACAGGCAGCAAGTTTTTGCGCAAGAGCGGCCGCTTTTGCGCGAGATCACGCCAGTGTAGACAGCATCATAGTGCAGGGCTAGTCCATGATAAATCTGTTAGAAATAACTATGAATGTAGGGAAGTGCTGAAAAGGTTCAGCTGTTTAAATCTCTATTCCTACTGTAGAGATAAGGGTGGGTAGCTTCTGAGAACGAGCTTTCTTTGTAAGATTTCCATTGTGTTGTGGATCTGTCTAGGTTAGAAATAGGGCAGAATAGTCTTTCTCATGGTCTGCCACTCCATTGGCTATTGCTTGTGGCTAGGAAGTGAAACCTCATGTAGATATTGTTTGACTTTGGATGAAGTTTTATCCATTCCTTGTATTAGTGTTGAGTGCCACATTAGGAGAGCTCCATGCTATTGCTTATCAGAGCTGGACAAAAAGTTGGGTTGATTATGACACGTGGGGTTAATTAGGGAAGCCAGCTGAGACTGGCTATAATAGGAGCTTGCCTGCAGTTGGCAATGGGCACATGTAGCTGAGAGGATGCAGGGAAATGCTGCTGGGAGTAGGAGGAAAACAGACACCAAGTGGACACTAAGGGGAGGAACCAGAAAAAAGGAAGGTGCTGGGAAAGGTGTAGGGAAGTAGCCCAGGGGTCTTGGAGCTGTTGTGTAGCAACACCCACTGCCCCATTTCCACTTGGGGGAGGGGAGGGAAAGGGGTGATGAAAGACTGTGAAGTTTATTCTCCCCTTATATCATCCAGTGGCCAGTGATGAAAAGAGCTCAACAAATAGTGAACTAACCCCCTAGGTGTGCCTAAACCTGAGGGCTGCTGGGAGCCTATGAGGCAAGCAAATCCACCTGAAAGTGCAGGACCCATTGAGTTTCCGAAGGAGCTTTGTCACACGACTTAGACACAAAGTGGTTGACTAGTTTCAGATTTAGGGAAGGGATAGAGCCACAAGGGGACTTGGGCACCATTCAGAAAATTGGAGAGGGAAGTGGAGATGCCCTGGCTACCAGGCTCTCTGCGGTGACTCTCTCCCCGGTTGTCACAGTTGCATTTTGTACAATATACGGCTATGTCCACACTGGCGCGATCTTGCGCCAGAGATATGCAAATGAGGCTAAGTGTGGAATATCGCTGATCCTCATTTGCATATCTAATGAGCCGCCATTTTGCGGCAGAGGCTCTTGCGCCAGAAGGAGCATCTACACTGCCCCTTCTTGCGCAAGAAAAACCCGCTTGCGCAATGCCGCTACGCTGATTATTTTCAGGAATAATGAAAGCAAGCAGCTGAGGGCAGAGACGGGAGGCAGTGGCAGCATGAGGACATGATGATGTCACCCTGTCGTCCCACAGGAAAAATGTTTATATAGAGAGAGAGATTTGCAGAAGCATTTTAATGCCTCAGTCTGATCAGAGAGGAACTGTGCTTGGTGCTGTACAGATACATAGTGAAAAAACGGCTTCTGCCTCAGAATTTGGAGTCATAAGGACGAGGCACAACTGGTGAGTGACCCACCAAACAGAGGACATGGGTAGCAATTTTCAGGCTGCAGTCTTTTACTCCTGTAAATTTAGGTTGCTGCTTCCTTTCCTTCCTCTTTCGAAACTGACTCTACTTCTGCCTCTCCACTAGTCCTTTGAGTGACATAGGGATAATTTCTGTCTGGCCCCTTATCTTTGGTATATTTGAAAGAGCAACCTCCTTTATCTGACTACAATCTCTCTCCTTTCCTGGTCTTCCAATATGCTAGCTTCTGTCATCCTCTCTTCTGGCAGATTTATTTCACCATCCCCAGTCTACACATCTCTGCACAGCAGCCTGTTTGACTAGGTGATTTTAAATATCCCCGATCCCTATTTTCCTTGCCCTGTAAGCTGTGACCCATAAGTACTCCTAATACTGTATGCTCAGTATATGTAACTGTAACAAACTGCAGTGAGAGCTAAATGTAAACCCCCTTTCAATGAAATGCCTCATGAATTATCCAGTGTAAAGTGTATGTTTTTAAAGAATATTTCCTGAGACCATAAAGGTCTCCATAGATGCTGGCAGAGTGCAGGCTGCATGATTAATTGGGGGTTAGGGTATCTCCAATGTGCCTCGGAAACTGCTATTAGAAGTGATCCTGTTTATCAAATTGGTGCAATGTTCCTTCAAACTCAGCAAAACTTGGCAACCCAAGAAATGCCATTATGGGGTGAGGTGGGAGGCGGGGCATTAATCTCTCCCACACTTTCCCTAAGTATCTGGAGATGAGTGTTTGGTAGAGGGTACATCAGGGCTATGTCTAGACTGGCATGATTTTCCACAAATGCTTTTAACGGAAAAGTTTTCTGAATATGGGGCACATTTTATATGTAGCTATAGGTATCGGTTTGTCTGACTGCATTGCAATTCAGAGGCATGATCATTATCTGATAGCTCCGTAAGCCTGGTGGGTTTTTCTATCCTAGGGAAAGGTGAAGAAGGCTGCGTCTAGACTGGCATGATTTTGCGCAAATACTTTTAACGGAAAAGTTTTTCCATTAAAAGTATTTGCGCAAGAGAGCGCCTATATTGGCATGTACTTTTGCGCAAAAGATTTGCTTTCTTGCGCAAGAAATTAACCTGTCTGTCTACATTGGCCCCTTTGCGCAAGAATACTTGCACGAGAGGGCTTATCCCTGAGCAGGAGCGATGGAGTATTTGCGCAAGAACCACTGATTTTGTACAGTACAAGTCAGTGTTCTTGCGCAAATACTTGCGGCCAGTCTAGACAGGCAGCCAGATTTTGCGCAAAAGCAAAATCTTGCCAGTCTAGACGCAGTCCAAATGTTTATATGCTGAAATGGAAGCAAATGTTGAAAAGCGTTCATAGCCAGATGCTGTAAAATAGCAGTGTGGGAGGATTCCTATTACTTCTGTTCTAGGAAGTTGTTGAGATCTGCCCAGTGTACTAATCTAGAGATGATCATGCTGATGACCAACACTGCAGTTAGCATCCGAAAAACCAGCTGTATTCCTCCTGCTTCTTGCATCTCCATCAATAAATAATGAAGAGGCTGCAGTCAGTTTGGCTGATCACTTTTCTGATGTTAAGGTAGGCCCGTTGTCTCCTGTAGCTGTTGGCTAGTGGGTTGAATGCAGGGCAGGGGGATGGAAGACGTGAATTCTATTCTTGGATCTGCCACTCTCTGTAGCCTTGAGGGGCAGCTGTTCCTTGTGCTGAACTTTGAGTTAGTGAAGGAGACTTAAATATTAACAGTAGGAGAGAAGAAACAGGCTGTCTCCATTATGCCCTCTGGTCAAATCTATGGTACTCAATTGTGGTGGAGGGAGGACAAAAGAACCTGAATATTCAGACCCTGGGATTACATAATAGACTATGGTGCCTGGTAGTCACTGATGGACCGATCCTCTTTTAACTTATCAAATTCTTTTTTGAGCAGTTGTATTTTTGGCCTTCATAACGTTCCCTAGCAATATATTCCACAAGTGGACTGTGCATTATGAAGAAGTACTTCCTTGTGTTTTTAAAAACCTGCTGCCTGCTAGTTTTATTATTGTGTTCTTGTGTTATGTGAAGGTGAAAATAACACTTTTTATTCACTCTCTCCACACCATTTATGTTTTTATAGCCCACTGTGCTATGCCCTCATCTCTTTTGTAAACTGAAGAGTTTCATTAAGTCTCTCTAATTTCGCCTCATGTGAAAGTTAATTCAAGGACCTTGTATCCTGTAGGACACTGGCTTTAGGAGATAGCATGAAGCCTTTGGCATAGATAATCTGTAAATTATGAGGAAATGGAAGTAGATTTAAGGGGGAGTTATATCCATAATGACATCAGCCGATCACAGAATATCAGCTAACTCCTGCTTCTGGAAAGTTTTGGATGAAATATCCCACCGCAGAGGTGCTATGGCAATGAATTGACATGTATGATGATAAGGTAAAATAATAAATACACTAAACTACAGGGCTATGTCTACACTACACATTGTTGCGCAATAAGATATGCAAATGAGGTGTGGGATGAATATCGCTGAGCCTCATTTTGCCTACCTAATGAGCTGCCATTTTGTGGCACGGGTTTTTGCGCAAGAAGGAGCTGTCTACACGGCTACTCCTTGCGCAAAAAACCCCCCTCTTGCGCAGAGCCGTTCTTCCTGAAAATAAGTGTAGACAGCTCCTTCTTGCACAAAAGACCGTGCCGCAAAATGGCGGCTCATTAGATATGCAAATGAGGTGCGGTGATATTCATTCCCGCACCTCATTTGCATATCTTATTGCGCAACAATGCGCATTGTAGACATAGCCCCAGAAGAATGATACTTTAACATTGGCATGGGGAAGAAATGCAAATAAGGAAGGGGGGGCAAATCCCTATTGAATATTCATTAGCTACGGTAATGTCAGCATAAGAGATTCTGAAAGTGGCATCCTGAGGCAGGCAGAGAGGGAGATGTAGACCTTGGGAAAGGCCAGAATGATGAAGATCATTCGCCCCCCTGGTAGAGATGAGGAATGTGATGATGAGGAGGAAGATGATGGCTAACATTTCAGGCTGTCTGCAAGGGATGGTGTGAGTATGGATGTTCCAGTATACTTCTTGTAGTATTTCTGTCTGTCTTGCTGAGCGAGCAGGGCGAGTACAGGGGAAGGAACCCCAGGGAACCAGGTAGGAAGTGGCCCAGGGCAGGAGCGGGAGCCTCCTCTCCCACCCCGGGAACCTCAGCGCGTTTTGGCTGGATTGCCCCGCCGAGGGAGTGACCCGCTACCTGGTCGTTCACAGGGCCCTGGGCTGGGACCTGGTGGAGTAGGGTGGGCCTGGGTCCCCCTACCTGGGGTGCATCCCCGCTACAACCCTAAACTGTGTCGTGGACTCAGGCCGGAGGGCCTTGTCCTTGTCTTAAAGGGCCAGCTTTGAACGGCATTGTGGACTCAGGCCAGAGGGCTTTGGCCTTGCCAAAAAGGGCTGGTCGTGGACTGTGCTTCAGACTCAGGCTGGAGGGCCTTGGACTTAAAAGGGTAGGCGGGAGGGGCCCGCCACACTGAGTTAGAGGGGATGTGACTTTGTTAAACATATTAATAATATTATTTATTTGTAAGTACAAAAAACTCCCTGTTTTGCAGTGTTGCACTTGTTCACATCAGGGTTCCCATATAATCATATATATAGTAGCCCAATGTCTGTGAGTCCATAATGCTGAAATGCTGGCTGTTCCCTCTGGGTGGTGCAGTTGCTGAAAAGCTGGCTGTTCCCTCTGGGCGGCCCGTGCTGCATGGAGAGTGCGGGGCCCAAACAGACACTTGCTCCCCCGCGGCGGCCCGGCTGAGCAGCGCAGAAGTCAGCTGAGCGCGATGGCGGGATGTGAAGGGAGGCAGGGCGGTGACGTGCAGTGTGACAGCGGCTCCAGGCCCCGCCCCCTGGTCGTGAATGTCACTGCCCACCTTCATCTCCCGCTGTGGTGCTTGGCTGACCTGCACCACTCAGCCGGGCCACCGCATGGGAGCAAGTGACACAAGTGACCGTTTGGGCTCCGCGGTCCCCCGAATGAGAGGCAGGAAGGGGAGGAGAAGAGAAAGAGAGATGGAGAGAGAGGCAGGAGGCAGAGGAGAGCTGAGAGAGAGAGAGGGGGAGGCAGTAGGAGGAGGAGAGAGAGAGATGGAGCGAGAGACCGGAGGCTCAGGAGAGAAAACGGACGTGGAGGAGAAACCTGAAAAGCCCATCTTATGATGGGCTAATTGACTAGTCATGTATATAGTAGCCCAGTGTCTGAGAGTCTGTAACACTGAAATGCTGGCTGTTCCCTCTGGGGGGCGCTGTTGCCTGAAATGTTGGCTGTTCCCTCTGGGAGGCACTGTTGCCTGAAATGCTGGCTGTTCCCTCTGGGGGGGGCTGTTGCTGAAATGCTGGCTGTTCCCTCTGGGGGGCGCTGTTGCCTGAAATGCTGGCTGTTCCCTCTGGGGGGCGCTGTTGCCTGAAATGCTGGCTGTTCCCTCTGGCCGGCGCTGTTGCTGAAATGCTGGCTGTTCCCTCTGGGGGGCGCTGTTGCTGAAATGCTGGCTGTTCCCTCTGGGGGGCGCTGTTGCTGAAATGCTGGCTGTTCCCTCTGGGCGGCGCTGTTGCTGAAATGCTGGCTGTTCCCTCTGGGGGGCGCTGTTGCTGAAATGCTGGCTGTTCCCTCTGGCCAGCCCGTGCCGCATGGGGAGTGCGGGGCCCAAACGATCGCTTGCGCCGCTTGCTCCCCCGCAGTGGCCCGGCTGAGTGGTGCAGACGTCAGCCTAGCGCCACGGTGGGAGTTTACGTTTACGTTTACGTTTACATCACCGCCCCACTCCCCTTCACCTCCCACTATGGCATTCGGCTGACGTCTGCACCATTCAGCCGGGCCGCCATGGGGGAGCCCAAACGGACACTTGCTCCCCCGTGGAGGCCCGGCTGAGCGGCGCAGAAGTCAGCCGAGCACCGCGGCAGGAGGGGAAGGGGGGCGGGGCAGTGACGTACAGTGTGACAGCGGCTCCAGGACCCGTCCCCTGGCTGTGAACGTCACTGCCCCGCCCCCCTTCTCCTCCCACCATGGTGCTCGGCTGACTTCTGTGACGCTCAGCCAGGCCGCCGTGTGGGAGCACGCGGCGCGAGAGACCATTTGGGCTCCACGCCCCCCATGCAGCACAGGAAGTGCAGCGCCCAAATGACCATTTTGGCTCCGTGGTCCCCCGATTAAGAGGCAGGAGGGGGAGGAGAAGAGAAAGAGAGAGACAGAGAGAGAGGCAGGGCGCAGAGGAGAGCTGAGGGGGGGGGGGAGGGAGACAGTAGGAGGAGGAGAGAGAGAGAGAGACACGGAGCGAGAGACTGGAGGCTCAGGAGAGAAGACCTGAAAATCCCGTCTTGTGACGGGCTAATTGGCTAGTAATGTTAATGTTAACCTGTCTGGGCCTGGTCTTGGGACAAGAGCCTGTCAACCTTCAAAGTGATAAGTAGCAATAATAAAAACAATTTAAAATGATTAATAATTTTTAGATCAGAAACTGATTGTTCGGAAATCTTTCCACTTCGATATGCTTTAAAAATATTTGCTGTGAGCTTTTCTGTCTTTTGCGAGTTGCTCTTCAAACTCTTTTTTAGCCTGCCTAATTATACTGTTACACTTGACTTGCAGAGTGTGTTCCTTTCTATCAGCTGTCAGAGCTCCCTGTGGATCACACAGTTGTGGTTTAAGACAGTTTTGAATCTTTCAGGGTACATCCTGAACATTGCCGCAGCGGAGTCAAATCACAGTGCTGGGAAGCTTTGCTAACTGGGTAAGTCTAATTAGCGTCTGGTAAATGCAGCATTAAGGCCACCAATCAGCATTGTGACATGCCTCTGAGCAGAGGTGCCAACTCTGGGATTTCCCCTGGAGAGCTGGATCCGTGCTCTACCCCAAACCCTGCCCCCACTTCACAGTTTCCCCTAACCCCACCCCTGCCCTGCCTCTTCCTACCCTTGGCTCACCTCTTTTTGCCCCCACCTTGCTCCTTTCCTCTGCCTCTTCCCACCCCTGCTCTTTCCCCTCCCCTCAGTGCCTCTTGCACGGAGGTGCTGGGAGGGAGCGGTACTGATTGTGGCAGCTGCCAGTGGGGAGGAGGCGCTGATCCATGGGACTGCTGGTGGATGCTGTGCACCCACTATTTTTTTCCTGTGGGTGGTCCAGGTCCTGTTCACTCTCAGTCAGCGGTGATACCTCTGAGGGCCTAAGGCATTTAGGTTTGTCACTGCATTGCAATTGGTTTACCATGGAAGAGGATGGATGCTATGAAGAAGTCTGTATGGTTCGGTTTATCACCTGCTCCAGTGAAAACATCACCCTCTCCGTGGCTTTCAGAGCAATACAGTGATTTGTTGTTGGGGCTACTAGAATTTTACAGATCCCAGACTGAGGGGATTATAAACTCATTGCTTGCTCTAAGGGAGGGTGACTTTAAAATCAGGGGCAGTTTACACCCACTTGGCAAGAGTGAGAATGAGGTGCCAGGCAGGTGAGAATCGAGCCCTGGGTTTTCCAGAAGCTGTCCCCACTACCCAGAGCTCTCCTTGTAATAAGTTTCTTGGGCATCCTGAAGCCCAGATCTCAGTTCCTGCAGGTGTAGTGAACAATAACTGTTTATTTTCTTGAAAAGCTCAAGGGGACCATAAAGCCATGTGCTGAGAAAGGACAAAGCACAGATCAAAAGAGTTGTGGAATACATGTATTCTGAAATCTTTTTTCTCCCTGCAGTGTGTGTGGTCCTGACAGAATATCTGTTTGCTGCACTCCTGTAGTACAGAACTTTTCACCTTTGAGTGATGGAGAGGTTGCCAGAAGATCTTCTTTAACTGTGCATAGGCTCCGTTAAGTAACTGTTCGAGATCCTTGGATGAAATGTGAAGTATTTCTACATTGTCCTCAATACACCTTCCACATTAGAATCCAAGGCAAAAGAGAGGTGAACACCAGTCTTCATTTACAAATGTGAAAACTCACTAGTCACTGGGGAGATGCTGAGATAAATGAGGGTTGTGTTTGGCCCGGGGAGGAGGGGGTAGGTCACTTGTTTTATATTAACAATGGAAGGTTCAGAGCTTTGATTCAAGTAAACACCCAAATGTGAACTTTCCTGTGAACTCTCTAGAGACCTTATCTCCAGAAATGGGCCAAGATGGAAACTCCCGCAGGGCATCCTGTGTCAGAGGTGCTGACTCCCTGGGTGATCCAGGGCTGGAGCAAAAATTAATGGATGCAGAGCACCAACTGGTGCCAAGCTTCTCCCTTTGCTCCCCTCCCCTGACTTCCAATGTGCTGGCAACCCTGCATGTAACAACTGCCTCCCTCTCTCCCAATGCTTCTGGAGTGCCATGAACAGCTGACTTGTGGTACTCAAGCTCTGAGAGGGAGGGGAAGGAAGATGAATGGGGTGTGCTTGGAGGAGGTAGGGAAGAGGTGGATCAGAGGCTTTGGGCCTCTGGAGTGGGAACTGGGCCCCAAGTGGAGGGGGGTGTCAAGAAGATGAGACGTTTGTGCTTATGTCATGTGTTTTTTTTCTTTTTGGTTCAACTTGGGAGTGTAGCAGTAGCTACAGGTTGGAATTCTGTTACCTAAACTTTCATGAGCTTCAAAGATTCAGGCCAAGTTCAGTTTTCATTTTAGGAATGGTTCCCAGTCTTGTGGTACTGGATCCAAAGTGATTTATTGTCTCCTCTACTGGACGTGACATTTGTGCCAGTGAATGACAGGGACGATTTCTTAGTAAAGCTAGACGAGGGGTGCACCTTGAATGACAGCAGGCAAACCAATGATTTGCATACAGAAGGCAAAAGCTTTTATAAAGTGAAGATAATGCACATTGTAAAATAGTTACGACATTCACTGCAGCCATGAAAACAATTTTACAGCAGATTAAACACACTTAAAAAGAGAAAAGCAATGAGTGCGAAAGCAATAAGAACACTAATTCAGGGTTTACTTAGCAGCAGAGAGAGGACATATGGGAAAATATTTTAACTGCCTTTTCCTGCCCCATATTTTCCAAGCTGGACAGATTCTATTTTATTAGGCTACTAATATTTTAATTTGGTTGCCTTATTGCTCTCTCTAAAATTATACAAATGTTAATGAAAACTAAAAGAACTGAGATGACCTATGGTTTGGAAAAATAGATGAAAACTGGGAAGGGTTTTGTTTTTGTGATTTTTGCAGAAAACAATTTATTCAATGAATGTAATAATTTCTCTTTGTCTTCTAATAATCTGTGAACAGATGGACTTAAAGTCTATTTATCTGAATGGTCTATATGTGCATATTTCAGCTTATAGATTGCTTTCAAACTGTGATCATGACAGTTGCTTTGAATATTAGTGACTGGTTAAATAAGTTATCTCTGTCACTTGCTATTTTTTTTCTATTCCCTAATTCAATGTTTTTCAAACGGGGCATTAAGAAACTGCTAAACACTTATGGCAAGTCTGAAAATTCACATGCCTGATCACTTGCTTCTACAAGTATTTGCAGAAAACAGGCTAAAGGGGCCACAGAACCACTGAGGCAAATTAATACTTTAAAGTATTTGAATGCTCATACTTTTCCAGTGTTCGAATTGTTGGCTGGATCAATAGACTATGAGTAAGTGAATTAAACATATGGAGGTTACAAAGGAATAGGTGTAAGTTTAGACCCTGGGCTACATGTATATTTATGGGAGATAGGTTTTTATCATTAAGACTAGCCAATTAGCCCATCATAAGATGGGATTTTCAGGTCTCTCCTCCACGTTGGTCTTCTCTCCTGAGCCTCCAGTGTCTGTCTGTCTGTCTCTCTTCCTCCTACTGCCTCCCCCCGCCTCCTCCTCTCTCTCACCTCTCCTCCGCCTCCTGCCTCTCTCTCTCTTTCTCTTTTCCTCCCCGCCCCACCTCTTCCCCCCTCTCTCAGCTCTCCTCCGCCTCCTGCATCTCTCTCTGTCTCTCTCTTTCTCTTCTCCTCCCCCTCCTGCCTCTGACTCGGGGGACCGTGGAGCCCAAATGGCCGTTTGGGCTCCGCACTCCCTGTGATGCACGGGGAGCGTGGAGCCTAAACGGTCGCTTGTGCCACTTGCTCCCACGTCGTGGCCCAGCTGAGCGGCGCAAAAGTCAGCCAAGAATCATGGCGGGAGGCAAAGGGGGGCGGGGCGGTGATGTTCACAGCCAGGGGGCAGGGCCTGGAGCCGCTGTCATACCGCACGTCACTGCCCTGCTCCCCTTCCCCTCTCGCCTTGGCACTCGGCTGACTTGTGCGCTGCTCAGTGGGGAGCGCGGACCCCAAAGGGCGCTTGCCGCTGCTTGCTCCGGCGGGAGCGCCGCTCAGCTGGGAGCAGCGCAGCGCGCCGCAGCGCACCACACAAGGAGGGGAATGGGGTGGAGCTGGCCAAAAGAGGGGTGGAAAGCAGAGCTGGTGGGGGGAGATCAGGGGCTGTGGGGCTGGAGGGGAGGATGGGGGGGCCAGAGGAAGGGGGGAGGGAAGCAAGGCTGGCAGGGAGGGTGTCCGGGGGGCCCTGTGGCCGCTTGCCACCATGGAGCAAGGGGAAGGGGGGGCGTGGCGCTGACATAAACGGCCGGGGCGTGGCCGAGTACATCAGCGTTACAGATGCACAGACACTGGGCTACTATATATATGATGACAATTAATGAGCCTAAATATAACAGGTCTGAACTAAAAGAATTTTTGTGGTTTTAGAAAATGCCATGAGTGCAGACAATATTTTGCAATTCATGTAAAATATCAGTCTGTGCCCTGAGATGTTTATAATATAAAAGACAATGCACGAGACAACAATTCAAATGGTAGAAGGTGGATGGCTATTGATGGCAAGGATTTTGCATCGACCTCTTCAGAATCCCCAAGTCACATTGTCACTAGAGATGAGGAAATAAGTTATCTACTATATATTTGAGAGAATTTGTCTGTCTGTTCAAGAACTTCTCCTAAGAGCTAGGAGCACCAAATTCAATACACAGCTTCCTGTTATCACAACTTAAAGCAGTGTTAGGGGGTGGTTGTGCCAGGAAAATGGGATGTGCCTGGAATGGGATTACCTCTCATAAAACCATACAGAAAAGAGACAATCAGCAGGTAGGCGAAAAGGGCTGTCTAGCGGTGCACCCCTTCATCCAGGACTGCTCCAACCCCAAGCCTCTCATCCCTTAGGAAGTGTGGGAGGGGTGAAGCTTCTCCACCCCCATTTGTACAGGAACATTGCTGACCATTCCTCTCCATCAGGGAGCGATGGGAAAGTGCACAGTTTGCTGTATTCCTCACTCTGGCTTGGTAGCACAAGAGCAGGACTAATCTGGACCTGGCCCAGCCAGGGTACATGCACCTCTCCCCCAGCTGTGGCTGCTAGAGCTGCAGCCACCATGGAGAGATGCTTCTCACCTGGACTCAGTATAATAATAGCTTGTTCTGTGTCTGAGAAGAACATCCTCAGCATGAGGGGGTGAGATGATGGATGAAAGTTTATTTTTTAAAGTGAGAGGGGGCTGGGCAGTTCTTTGTCAACAGGGCATCCTGCATACTGAACCCTTCATCCCAAGCCACACCTTCAATCACGGGAGAAGGGATAGCTCAGTGGTTTGAGCATTGGCCTGCTGACTACAGGGTTATGAGTTCAGTTCTTGAGGGGGACATTTAGGGATCAGGGGCAAATCCCTTAGGGGTGGTACTTAGTCCACTCAATGTCCCTTCAAGTCCTATGAGATAGGTATATCTCTGTATGTTTTTATTTATTTTAAATGAAGCATGGACATTCTTCATTTCATTTTCCAAAAACTAAACATTAATTTGAATTAAGGATCTGAACAGTGCTGGGTAAATCTTCTAATCATGAATAACTTGTCAAATGACACCTTGCTGACTATTAAATGAGCAAACTACATTTTTCTCCCATTATTTATTTGTATTGTAATACTTAGTTAGAAATTGAGTCATACTGTGCTGTGAGCTGTACAAACATGAGACGACCACTTCTCTGAGTAGCTCCCGACCAATTTGGGTTTTTTAGAATTATTCACTGAATAACGTCAGTGAAAAATTAGTGGTCTCTGTCTTCTAATCTAAAATATGAATTGTCTCGGTTTTTGGCCACTTTGATTATATGGCATCCTTCCGTTCCTTACTTAAATCACTGTAATGTTTAGGTAATTGCACATTCAAAGTTCACTTTCCATTAATGTTATCCATTACTCACTCAGAATTCTGTTTCCATGGATGTTTTTCCCAGAAGAGGTGTTCAGTATGATATGCATGGAAAGAGAGCATGAGATGTGAAACAAATACATCAAAATCAAATTTAAGCAAAGATTCGCAGAGGTGTGTCGTGCTGGCCTAGCTCTGTCCATCTCCATGGCAAAACCACTAGCCAGGGCTGTTCAGATTGACAGTTTAGCTATGATAAGGGACGCAGTGGCTCTGGGCATACAGCTGAAGCACACTGCCTGCCTACTGTCTTAGTTAAAATAAAAAGGACGATTAGTAATGGAAGAGCAGCAAAACATTCATGCAACTGTGCATGAAAATAATTTTCCTACTCCCATGTGAAGAACATGAGCAGGACTCTGCCAGGGGAAACGTTCAGAACAGAAAACAGCTGGGATCACCAGTTTTGTCCCCTGTTTCATGTCACTAAATCATTTTGTTGGTGAGGAAAACAAAACAGCAAGAAGAAGCAAATGGGTCGGGAGCAGAGTTCCCTCTAAGCTGCGAGGCAGCCCAGCTTCACAGGTGGTTAATCAGCCCTGCCCAGCCGGGCTCAGGCTCCAAGCAAGGAGCTCGCTGACTGGGTGGGGCTGATCAATGTCCTGTGAAGCTGTGCTGCCGTGCAGCTTAGAGGGAACACTGGTCAGGGGGAGTCTCTCCGGCCATGGACCCTAATATCACTGATCTGGGGGAAAGATGTACTCAAATAGGGGAGAGTTGCATGAGGACAAGCTAATTTAGTAGGACCCTCTTAGCTCAAGTGACAGAATCCTTTGCTTTTGAGGCTGAAAGTCCTAAACCTGAGATCTCGCAGGCAGCCCAAAGGTAGAAATCACTACACTTGTGCTAATTACTGGACTATGTGCCTCTCAAATTGCCATCTCAGAGCAGTTGGTTCTGCAGTTTACATAGGCGTTTGCTGGTTGACAGTGCAGGATTATCGGTCTACAGCACGCTCAGGCAAACACAAAAGGGAGTATTCTCATTAGAAACAGAGAGGGGGAAAAAAGAGAACACCTATCCAATCGTTAAACACTGTGTGCTTACAATCCACCTGTCAGCTCTGTTTAATTCGGTGCATACGTATGTGTCAGAGCTTTTATTGATTCATCAGGATTGCAGGGCATTTTAGTTGATATTAATCTTGTACATCGCACAAGCTACTGGCCTGTTGCAGACTCAGCAATAAATATTAGTGACTGCAGGGCCTAGTTTACTTTCTCTTATGTGCATATTTGTTTCTCTGTGGGGAGCATGTGTATAACAGTAATGTTTCAACTTGATTGACTAGCAAGTGTGCATGCACACTACTGTTCTCAAATGGATGGTGTGACGGGCTGAGAGCGGCCCGCACTGAGGAGCCCAAAGGGAGGCAGGAAGAGACGGGGTCCTCTGCCGCAGTGACCGGCTGGGTAGAACCAGCGCGCGGTAGATGTCGGCCGCGGAGACTCCCTCCACGGCTGCAAAGCCAAGCCGCGGCTAGCCCGCTGCACGGCGCATGTCGGCCAGGGGCGGGGCAGGATGCAGTGGGAGAGCGCGTGCCGACACCAGGGGGGCGGCGCGCTGGTAGCATGTCACCTCCGGCGGGCCATTTAAAAAGGGCCCGCCGGCAAGGCAGAGGGGGCGCGACTTTGGAGGCCGGATCCCGAAGGGTTTGGGGCTGGGCGTGGGGAGACGCCACCCCAGGAAGCCCAGAGCCCCGACGAGGACCCCCAGAGGCGGGGGATCGAAGACGCCCGCAACTGCGGGTTATCAACAGACCTGGACCTTACGGCGGAGGACGGACTTCTCCAGTGCCGAGCGACCGAGCCACGGTAGGCTACGGGGACCTCACAGGGAGGCCAACGGGGTTCGCGGCAGGGACGAAGCAGCCCAGGGCGGGGCCCTTTTGGTGTCTGTGGGTGGACGCGTTTCGGGAAGGAATCCCACATCCGCCGCACAGGGAGCTAGCAGACCCCTGTGCTTAGGGCCCTGGGCTGGGACCCGGTGGAGAGGGTGGGCCTGGGTCCCCCTCCCCTCCCGCCGTTGTCGGGAGCTGCGGGTCACTCCAGCGCCAACGAGCCAGAGCCTCCAGCGGAGACCGTGGGGAAAAGCGCCACCCAAAGGGACAGGCGACCCCTGGGCTCGCAGATCCCCCAGACTCGGCCGAGCGGGGTGAACGCACCCAAAGACGCTAAACCAGACTAGACTCTGGGACCAACGGGCTGGAGGCCAGCAACGAGGTTCACCGAACCCCTCTCCTGGGGCAGGAGAGGGTGATCGCACCCCGCCGTGGTCACAGATGGATTCAAAAGTGTTCGACTGTTTCATAGGTGCTACATGATTTACAGCTAATGGAAACCTTCCTGTTGCTCCACGTGGCAGAGTAATGCAGTTCTGGAGTAGGTAGGAGAATCTGAATCCTATCCCTTTTGCCACTGTGAAGATTTCAAGGGACGTGGTGTGATGGAAAGTAACATAGCTCCTAGGCGTTTATGGACATTGTAGATACTTGCATAGCGCTTTTTATTGGCGGTGTTCAAAGTGCTCTGTAAAGATGAGTATTGCACAATGAGGAAGCTGAGCCACCAAAAGGCTGAGTGTCTTCTCCCAAATTATTCAAAATCAGTATAAGCCACAGGAATAAAGCCCAAGAGTCCTTTTCCAATCACTAGACCAACCTCTACTGGCTGATGACATCTGGGAGGAGGTGGGCAAAGGAGTTCCAAGTTAGCTGATAGCATTGGACCATGATTATGTTGCATCAGACTTCAAAAAGGGTGGGCAGAGACCATCTTGCCTGCACCTGCCACATGTGATACCATACCACGAAGTAGGGTTGGTGCATGCATGAGAATATCAGTATTTCCCTAGAGTCTCCCTGACAAAGCAGACTGCACTAGTGGCAGTGAGAAGGAACAGCTCAGATCAATGGGAAACAGGTTGTAGAGCTGCATCAACCTAATTAAAGGTTGCTGCTGGATCTGTGTGCATGTAGTAGATAGAACAAGGTGGACAAACCCCATTGTAAGAGCAAGATAGGCACTACCCATCACTCTGAGATCCTCTTAAGTGGAGAAGCTACTAAAGGACGTTGACATTCATTCGTTGACACAAATTCAGCCAATGTCTACTTCAGCACCGATGAGTCTTCTGCATTTTACACAGAATCACCAACTATGTTCCAATAGCAGAATCATTATAATTGGTGAAGATTTCAGAGGCAAAAGTAACCTAGCCTGATTTCCAGATCTTGGGTTGAATCAAAAGTGCTTTGGAATGGATTTTTGATTTAGAAACTAATCAATTTATCTGCAAGCAAGTCTTAACAGAAAAGACTTGCAACCTGTTCCATGCCATTTCTTTCAGATTGGTATTACAATTGTGCTTTCAAGGAGGATCAACACATTGTAATTGTACACAAATTTAAATCACTCATCAGACACTTCCCAGTCAGACATGAGAAAAGTTACCGTCCCAGAGATCAAGAGACCAGACAGGACTTTGAAAAGGAAAACACAATTTTCATCAACTTGTCATCTCTCCTGCTTATTAAAATACTCCATGGCCATCTGAGACACAGTCCAATTAATGTGATTACCTTAAACATTGTCTGTGTGACTTGAAAACAGATATTTTGCACCAGAAAGAGATGAAAGGGATATATAAGATGTTACTTTTGTAAGGTCTTTTCATTATCTCTCAGGCCCTTGTGATTTAGGCTATTGATTAAAATCGATTTTCGAGAGGAAGGAAATGGGGAGCTGAGTTGGAATACTGAACCCCCAAGCCTAAGGAAAAGCTTTACCACTTCCTTTAGACATATATATATATAGGGGAAGGAAGGAAGTAGATAAAAGCTTCTGCAACCTGTCTGTGTTAACAGGAGATAGGCAGATCTGTGACCATCTGTGAAGTTAAAAGTCTGTATCTTTTATGCCCAGTGTGTGGGTATCTATTCCATGAATTGCTGTTGATTTTCATTCTGGCAAACTCCTGGAGGAATAAGAAAGCAAGGGCAACCTGGGACATTTTAATAAGAAGAGACACCTGGTGTTAAAATTTCAATCCTTTTTTTAGTGTAAAAATGAGGCATCACAGAAAATGACAAAAAGGAAAAGTCAAATTTGAAAACTACCAGTAATGTCAGATGGGCTCATTTCATTCCCTGAAGTTGCATGTGATGATATTTGCTGACAGGTAATGGCCATGATCTAAATCAGTCCCTCTCTCCCCCCTTCAGACACAATCAGTTAGCATTTCTAAAAGTAATGGATCTGCCAGACTGGAAAATCCCACAAGGTCCTGATAGAATCAACCTCTTGACTTTTATCTAACCTTCTTCCATCCTTGAGGAGTTTAAACTTTTCTCGCTATTCCATCACAGGTATTCTCAAGTACACACATGTATGCGTGCACATAAACACACAAAGGATGTTGGAATATGCCTACTTACACCTACTAACATTTACACATGCAAATGCATCTACATGCTCACCCACATGCTTACATAAGGAAAGTATGTACATACACTGCCACCCAGCCATCGCAAGGCTTATGTACTTACTTCTTCACAGTCCCAGGGACATGTACCTACTCGCACCCATGCTACAGACCCAAATATGTACACAGGGACTCAGAGCTAAATGTATTCACAACATAACTCCCCTGTGCTTATTTTAGCTGAACAGGGATGAAATGTGGCCCAGTCTCTCTTTCCCTCTAAATAAGTGACTCTGTGCTTGTCCATGAAAGCAAGAGGGTATAGAGTTGAGGACTCATCTTCAACACATTTTCATGCAGCAGAAAGTAAGCACAAACCAGTTAAACACAATTCCAGTGATTAAACTTGGAAAAAGCTAATAAGGAATGGAACATACAGCTGAAAATTTAACCAATTTGTTAATTATCTACAAATATTCAGAAAAACCTCCAGCTGTAAAAGCAGGTGAATGGCTCTGACGAGAGTACAGGCAGTCCCCGGGTTACATGGATCCGACTTACATCAGATCCCTACTTACAAACGGGGTGAGGCAACCCCGCACTAGCTGCTTCCCCCCAGCAGACCAGGGAGACGCGAAGCTAGCGCCCCCCCCCCCCCCCAGCAGACCAGGGAGACGCGGAGCGGCTTTTTTCAGCAGACACCTCAGCTTGAGAATAAAGGACTGAGGAGAGTGAGGTATGGGAGAATAAAACTGAGCTCTGGAGAAATGTTTGGCTAGAGTTTCGCCTACAATATGTACCAGTTCCGACTTACATACAAATTCAACTTAAGAACAAACCTACAGTCCCTATCTTGTACGTAACCCGGGGACTGCCTGTAGTTAATGCCTCGAGGAACGCTGTTTCTTGGCAATAAGATAATCTATCCAGACTGCTCATTTATATTTTCAGACACAGTGACAATATCAAGGTCTCTCTTCCAGTCTATTTCCAATATTCTGTAGGGGTAGCTATTCAGTCTGCACCAGTCTAAGTACCACGGACAGCTCCAGCAGTTCAGCAAAATGTGATTCCTATCACAGAGCTAGGCAGTTCTCTATAGTAACAGCTCCCTAACCCACTTCTCTCAATCCCATTACAAATGCCCTTATTTGATGCACATCCCAAACAATACTTTAGCTGCTTGAATCTGGAATACAATCTTATTCTTTCATTGAGAACAATATCTGCATGGAATGCATTCTTATTCCTTCCATGCAGATATAATGGCATTGCCAAACCTTTCCATTTCATAGTATCTGTACGGATTGTGTTCTTATACATTAGAGACATTAGTCTCACACAGTCACATATTAGTTCTCACTACAATCCTAAGAAATGGCTTAGTGAATAGGGTAGTGGATAGAGAGATTTGGGCTCTGTTCCCAGCTCTGACACCCTGTCTAACGTGCAGAAAGATAATCTAATTTAAAAAATCAAGAATGAATACTGTACCAAGCTGACTTCTTACTCCAGAAAGGGAGAAGAGCAAGAGGTCTCTTGAGCTTATGTGGAAAGCAGTTAGCTATTACAGTGATGGGCAACAGTATAATGCCCTATGACAGACACACAGCTCTGCCACTGACCTGTTGAATGGCCCTGGGGAAATCACTTTACCTCCCCAAACCTTTTCCCTTCCTTCTTTGTCTGCCTTCCCTGTTTAGACTGTAGGCTCCTCAGGACAGATGCTGACAGTAATTAGGCAGCTGGATTTCAGTGACTGCTGCTTGTCATGCCAACCAGTGTTGCTTCAGTGTGCTACCTCTGCCTATTTGCTGCAGTCATCTGCCATCTCATCTTATACTTGGATATTAGAGCTCAGCGGGGTAAAAGGTAGGTATCATCTTTGTAATGGTGTCTGTACAGTGCCTAGCACAACGGGGCCTAACATTAGTTGAGGGCACTAGCTACAGTGTACATAAGTGATAGTATGTCCCTTGTTGTTCTGTTAATAGCTGAATCCCATGAGATTGTATCCAGACATTGTCTGTTTTGCTGTCATTCGGACATGAACATAGAAAAAGAGAATTGACAGTTCTTTGCAGCCCTTTCGACCCTGAGCAGACACTCATGTTCATATTGCTGTCAAGCTGACCTTTGCAACAGTGTATCCACTCTGTAAACTCAATCTCTCAACTACAACCACTGCAGCAGCACTGCCTGTAGCAAAAACTGCCTGACAGCCTTATGAGCAATGGAGGAGAGTGGAGCTAGGACAGCAGGGGAGAGTATCAGGCAAATATAGTACATCCAGTCATGATGGAGCCCCCCTCTCTTCTTAGAATAACTCCACGAGTTGGCTGGTACATAAGTCTGTGCCTCCTCCTCACTGCTCATTATATTTCCAGGGGATTTGCAAACAGAGGTTGTGTTGCAATTGAGTGCAATTGAAATGTATACCCTCCTAACACCAGAATTGTCCAGCAATCTGGTGTTGGGGTGGGGACAAGTATTTTGCTTCCTTGTTATCCATAATAGCAGGATTTTTTATCCTAGTACTTGGTTGCATTTTTACTTCCTATTCTTGTTTACTCTCAAATGAAGCCTGTGATCCAAGACATTCCTGCCTCAAGAGCAGTAAACTTGAGCCAGCTGTCTACTGGAGCTGATTTATTAGTCCTTTTGACTAGGAATAAAAAACAACAGTTACTGGCTATGTAAGTAATAATACACCCCCTTCTCGCCCTCTCCACTCCCACCCATCCATTCATAAAAGTAATCTCTATGCTAAGGAGAAGGAAAAAGCAGTGTTGCGAATGGAAAGTGTGCTGGAAGTAAAATTAAAGATGATTCATCCTGAACCTTAGAAGTGACACCTTCCCCCCTTCATCTTTAAGATAAATTGAAGCTTTCCTCTGGGGTTATGTCTGGAGCAGAGAGTTGACTTGTAGAGCCTTGTGTCATCAGTAATAGCTTCCACTTTTCTTCAGTCACTTAGGAGATCGATGGGAGTTCAATTCTTTGCCACCCACAAGGATATTCCCTTTGATTCAGACCCACAAGGTGGCCCCTCATTATAGGGAGAATACTGTTGCTCCAAAAAAGGTGTAATTCAGTGCAGCCTGGATAATTGCAGGCTTTAAGAATGTGTGTCATGCTGAAAGGCTTAGCACAATGGCTTATTAGAATACAAGGTGACCTACGGCAAGTAGTCAGGATCACGCAGGGGAGCTGGTTAAATTGTCTCTGAGGGAGGCAAAAATACAGTCCATTGTGTAAGACTGTAAAACAAGAAAGGAGAGGTTGACTCTTGCATGACTTACATTTAAAATAATAATTGCAACATACTGAATGGATGTGAAACAAAACTGTGGGGCTGAACCATATTGAACACTGGGTGTAACTCTGTGCCAGAGGACTATTTCATTAATATATGGTGTGTTTGGTTTTTTTACTTTAAAAAATTGTGAAGCATCTTGTGACATTGTCTTGCAATGTTTGCATCTTGGTGTGGTCTCATCAGGGCTCTAGGGAACTGTGAGTGAGTGAAACATTGCAAAGCTAAGTATCTCAATTGACTGTTACAATGCCTCACCGCAAATCACATGTTGCTTCCTGTGTATCTCCTTCCCCCTTGCTTCCTGCCTCACAGCTTCCTGGGTCAGGCATACACCATGGGACCTGACCAAATTCTCACTTACCTCACTGAAAACCTTTCCATTGACATTAATGGGAGATGGGGCCAGGCACTCAATTCATCAGTGCTCTAACGTGCCCCATAGACATCAAATAGAACATGGATGGCTCATTGTAGGGAGGGCCTTGAGAAACATCAAAATGAGTGTCATTGTGTTAGACAACCAAGCATACCCATGAGGGATGCAACACCTTTAAACACATGTGCTGGCAAGAGAGAGTTCAGGCTATGTATTCCGAAGAGAAGACTAATGGTACTAATGGGTTAGTTCCTGGATGAATGTTTCTGTGATGTGGTGTGTAATTGCTGCTGTGTATTTACTTCCAGTTGAGGAGTAGGCCAACCTTGGGAGGTAGGCCAGTCCTCGCTTACAGACAGCCCCCCACTCCGCGGGATCTTAGGTCCGTTGTTTTGGGAGAGATTCTGCTGTTCCTCAGCTCATCTCTCTGAAGCTCCTGGCATCATGTCTGCCTCCCTCGCTGATGTTCCCAGGAGTGAGCTGCCCTTCTGACTTTTAGCTCCTCTTCCAATTGGTGCATTGGCTCCAGGTATGGCAAGGCAGGGCTGACTGAAACCAAGGTAGTTCTTAACCCTGTGTTGCTCTGTGTGGGGTATGTACACCCCATCATACATAGAATCATACAGCTGGAAGAGACCTCAGGAGGTCATTAAGTCCAGCCCCCTGCCCAAGGCAGGACCAATCCCAACCAGTCCCAAAGGATGGACACAGCCTTTGTCCATCCTTCCCCTGCCTTTTCCCCACAGTCTTTTAGTCCATGCCCCTGACTGCTTGTGTGGTAATTTCCATGCAGAACTCTTCTGAGCAGGGGTTCTGTTGGTCCCATTATTTTCTGCCAGTTGCCCAATGTATTTCTGGGTGCTCTAAAAATATTAGCATCAAGTTAGGGGATTTTTTTTCAATTATAATAACCTTTGTGTTGGCAATTTTACCCGACATACATATGGGAAACACTATGTGGGATATTCTCCTCTCTTGAACCATGAGGATTAATGGAAGAGACTTATTAGATATTAATTTTTACTGCAAGCACCTGGCTACAGCAGTCATTATAAAAAACTCTCTGGCATGATGCACAGTTCTGATATGCTAATCACATTTCCATATGGTGCACCATTTTCCTAAGTATCATTTGTACTCTGTAATTCAAAGCAAATACATATTTATGATTTGAAAATAGCTGACTGAATAAATTGGACATTTAAGTAACTTCTGTTTCCTTGTTAACAAAAAAAGTCATTATATTATTGCTGCTAAGTAGCAGTAGGGGAATTAATATAATTATTTTGTGGGGATTTTTTTTTCAGTTTAACTCCTTGAAATGTGCTTATACAGATGCTGGGCAACTCAAATTGGAAGAAGGGCATAAATAATAGGCACGAAAAGCTTAGATAGCCTTTTGTATTGTCTTCAGGATGGTGAGGCTATTATAGCTTTGCCTACTGCTGTAAAACCTCACCCTATGTCTACAGGCCAGTCAATACATGGAGAAGGAAACTTTTAAGGCTCAGTTTTAGAGATGAGATAACCAGCACTCAGGTGAATGTAGGATTCTGAGAACCCCTGAAACTCTTCACACACAGGTTATACTGGTACAACCACTTTGCTCAGGTGTGAGAGCCACACCCTGAGCAACCTAATTATGCTGGTCTACCCCCACAACCCTTGTAGTCAGTGCTATGTCCTTGGAAGACCTTCTCCTGCTAACATAGCTGCCTCTTCTTAGGAACATGGATTAACTATGCCAATGGGAAAAGCTCTCCTGTTGGCACAGAAGTATCTTCATTAAAGTGCTTACTACAGCAGCATTGCTGCAGCACTGTGCATGAAGACAAGCCTTATTCTGCTAGCCACTTCCAGTTTGGGTGGAATACACAACATGTAGGTAAATTCTCTATGTGGTTTTCACTTTCTCTGCTTTCAATCTATGTTACAGGATGCCAGGAGCTCTTTCCTTAAGAGAGAGGAATTCAAAGTTTCATTGATCATCATATATATGCACTACATGAGTATCAATGCTGCCGCCACTAACTTCCCCCCCGTCCTGTCCTAATGAGCAGTGCCCTTCATGTAATACCTGGGACTGACTTCTTCTTTAGCTTTTCTAAAGCTGTGGTCAGGAATCTGAAGGTCATTACATTATGCATAAGCATTGATGTGAAGTAGTTAACAAGCAGCTATGTTCTTGCAAGAGTTGAGTTAATTTGAGTTGTGAATGAACTGCCAAGTATGTATGTAACTGTGCATCTGTACTTTTTAAAAGTCAGATTGCTGTGGATGTGATGTGATACTGATTAATAAGTGGGGCTTGAAGTATTTTTAAAAGACTTTTTATGGGAATAGCTCTCTTAGCAATCAAGAGATATAGAGATATCCAGTTTAGTTGATTTCTTTATGAATTAAAATGCATAATATACCTTACGCTCAATATATTTTTGAGGGCATAAAATTTGTTTACAGGATCTGGAGCTTGTAACACTGCATATACAGTAGCTTTATTTTACCTGTGCATTTCTTATAAATAGCAATAGAGAAGTAGCCCTGAACAGTAAATCAAATGGTACAAAGCATTCTTGTTTTTCTGGAAGCCATGTGTGTTGGAATTGTGTTGCAGAGACCAAAGAGTTATAATCTTAGATGCTTCTGGGGCCTGCTAGCCCATAAAATGTTGAGGGTTTTGTATGAAGACTGCTTTAATATGGTACAGCAGCACAGATAAACATTTTATTCTGTCTTTAACAATAGTGGATTATAAAGTTAAATACAGTAGCTGTCTGAAGATTCAGATTCTTCATGGGGCTTAGGTGATTGCACATCTGTTCATTTAAAATACCGTTGTTTTTTGTGCGTGTAGGAAAGACACAATCAAGTGATTTATTGATTGCTAATGCTGCACACTGTTCACTCATGTCCATCTAATCACAGGTTTTACAATGCTGAGCTGCTATATTCATGGATGTTACATTAATACCTGAGAGCATGTCTACGCTGGGTCTGAAAGGTGCATCCTCTCGGTTGGGTAGGAATATCGATTCTAATGCTGATCAAGCTAGAGCACTAAAATAACAGCCCAGTCATGGTTACACAAGTAACCATGATGTTATTTCAGATGTATTGTAATGGAGTCAGGTAGCCTGTCCCACTGCTTGCATCACTGTGACTACAATGTTATTTTACTTACTCTAGCACAATCAGAGCTAGTGTGGATATGACTACCTGAGTTGGAAATGATTTCTCTAGCTCCAGTGTGGACATACCCTAAGACAGACAGTTGGGTCACTTAGGGTGTGTCTACACAGCAAAGGTATTTTAGAATAACGGCTATATTTCAAAATAAGTATGCGAACATCTACACAGCAGTTCCATTATTTCAAAATAATGGACGGCTTATTCTGACTTCTGTAAACTGCATTCTACAAGGAATAATGCCTATTCTGAAATAGCTATTTTGAAATAAGGTGCATATAGATGCCCCACTGCTGCTATTTTGAAACAGCCCCTCACCAAGGCCATTCTAAGTTATTCCTCCTGGGGCTCTAAATCGAGATAGTCTTCCCTAATGTAGACATGCTGCCTCGGACTCATTTTGAGGCTTCCTTGCACTGTAGATGTGCTATTTCGAAATAAGCTATTTTGCAATAACTGTGCAGTGTAGACATAGCCCGAGGAATGTATATTCCTAATAAATTAATTGGGACTGATGGACATTGTGGATCTTTAGGACTTAATTAGAAAGTGACTAATGAGCTACAGGTAAACAGTGCCATTTTCAGAAGTTCCATTCTCAGAAGCCATTCCATGTTAGAAAGTGGTCCTCAGCATATATTGCTCCTGGTTGATTTGCAGCAACCTGTGATCCAAGGAGCATCTCCATGCAGAAGCATCTCAGTAACAGGAAATATTATCAGAATAAAGGGTAGGCTGTCTCCTTGAAATCACTCTGCACTGCTGCTGTCGGAGCTCAGCAATGCCATCAAATTAAGGTCCTCTCTCACCCATCTGCATATGGAATGAAATGGCACCTCATTCTTTCTCTCCATTTTTAATTAACTTAGAGTAGAAGGAGAAAAGCATGAAAGACAAGAGGGCTGTGTCTAGACTGGCCAGTTTTTCTGGAAAATCTGCCGCTTTTCTGGAAAAACTTGCCAGCTGTCTACACTGGCCGCTTGAATTTCCGCAAAAGCACTGACTTCCTACTGTAAGAAATCAGTGCTTCTTGCGGAAATACTATGCTGCTCCCGTTTGGGCAAAAGTCCTTTTGTGCAAAGCTTTTGCGCAAAAGGGCCAGTGTAGACAGCTCAGATTTGTTTTCCGCTCAAAAGCCCCGATCGCGAAAATGGGGGCGTCTAGATTGGCCACGGACGCTTTTCTGCAAAAAGTGCTTTTGCGGAAAAGCGTCCGTGCCAATCTAGACGGTCTTTTCTGCAAATGCTTTTAACAGAAAACTTTTCCGTTACAATCATTTCCGGAAAATCGTGCCAGTCTAGACGTAGCCGAGGAGGTGAATTTTGAAATTGGCAAGTTTCTTATCCCAAGCAGCAGTGAAACCCCAGGGGTTGGGGGAACCCTTGTTATGAAAAAGATGTCATTCGCATTTTTATCTAATCTTTCTTTTTGCTCCTACCTATGAAACTTCAGGGCAGGAAAATTCACAAACAGTTCCCCAAACGTTACTGAATATTTCATGGCCTGGGTTCATGAGCCAGTCTTCTGCCAAAGCTCAGGACCCATTGTGCTAGATAGTGAATAAGTGAGCAGTCAGGACTCCGTGCCGCTTCAGTGTGTTCCTGACGACTGCCCCTTGCTTTGTCTTTGAGGTGCACTGGCCTGATTCCCAAGCCTTGTCTTGAGCGGATCAGCATGCGGAAGATAATTTAATATTTAATATCTCTTACTTATTGCCCTTGGAGACTGTTATCACAGTACTGAATGATAAGAGGGAACTGGCAGCATGTGGGAATATACAAGTGGCAGCTGTTTCTTCTGTTCTTGGAAGTCTTTTTTTCCTTTGCTCTCCCCAGCCAGTTCCCTCCCTTCACTCCCCCCCCCCTTCAAACTTTGTCAGGTGGTAAAGTTTACCAAGTTCATTAACTGCTACAGAATGCAAACAGAGACACTTTTTTGCCACCATCCCACTGAGTTGATAAAACTTTGCGCTCTCCTTTAGCACAGTTCAGCTGGGAATTTCAGAGACCTTTGCTGATATGCACTAACCTGTCCCAGAGAGGCAAGTTAGTATTATTTCCTATTTTGCACATCTGGAAACTGAGGCACAGAGCAACAAGGTGGCAATTTTACTCAGGAAGATTTCTATAGGACGAGGAATAGAACCCAGATCATGCTAATCTCGCACTACAGTGTGACTGCAAGATAGTCTTAGCTTGGTGTGAAGGAGAGGAGAGTATATAATCAACTCTCAACCAGAACGGTACAGAACCACTTCAAAAGGAATTATGTGTGCAGCTGTCTCTTAAATGTAGCCATTTTTGGTATGGCAAGCAGCAGTTGTTTAAAAATCAACACTCCTCTACCCGTGAAACTACAGCAGTCATTTCTGTAAGATGAATAATGTGTTGGAATTTGGCCAGGAGAAAGACTAAACATTCCTCTTGTAAGAAAATGTCATGGTACCTTTTTAAGGGCCAAAAGTAGTGTCAATCTCGGTTTAAGAAATGGACTTAACTCCCTTCTGGGGCACTTGTGCAATATTGAGCTAGTCCAACCATGCTTAGCTGAGAAGAACTGATAGAGTCACAGTATGTAATGGCACAGCTGGTGGCTTTGATGTTCACTGTTGATATTTTTCTATTTAAAATATACTTGCAATAGAAACTAAGTGTATTGAAAAGACGGCTAGTAGTATTAGGCTAATTACTGTTTATCATTGCTCACACAAGGAAAGGGTAAACACGCCTTTTGGGAAACAAGCATGGTAAATGTATCTATTCTTGTGAATAATTCAAGAGAAACATTGACAAGCGAACAATTGTGGGCAGAAAAAATTGAAGCCTTACAATACTGTTCATCTAATTTAGTTTACTCTGAATACATGGTTGCTGGCTAAGCTAGATTCCGTGGTGCTGAAAAGGGATAGGTGATGCTTTATATTTCAGGGCAAGAAGATCACATAAGTCCACTTTTCCTGCTGGGTCCGCATAGTATGAATTGTCATTACACAGCATCTAAGTTGCCACCAGACTCCTTTTTGCTGAAACAGACTAACACGGCTGCCTCTCTGAAACAGCAAGTAAGGAATGTTCTGAAACAAACCAAGAAAAGGGGATTATGGAATCAATAGGTGGGTGGGAGATGAGGACTCCCAAGACAGAATTAATATTGTCTGTCCAGGCATCCTACTCTTACATTAAAAGGGGTGACTTTTTTTTTCAGTAGGATTTGAATCCATGAGTCAAAAGTAAAAATCTTAATAATCTATTTCCAACCTTTCCAGTCCATTCTAGTTGTAGATCTTACCAATGTGCAAGTGTAAGATAATGTCCAGTGATTGTTCTCTTGGGCTTGTGTTGACCATTGTCTATTAGCAGTGTAACCCCAGTGTTTAGATTTTAGCCCATTCCTGGTTATTCGTTTCCTACCATGCACCACAATCTGGACTCATTTATTCAGAAACTGCTGGTGGCTTATGAATTTTTAGCACAAATAACTAACATTCAAAAACATTTTTTCTCCAGTTTTTGCTAAACATAATTAATAACAAAACATTTGGGAGTTAGCGGCAAAGACATTTTACAGAAACACTTATTATGCAAATAGCTA
Source organism: Pelodiscus sinensis (assembly GCF_052426305.1). NCBI lineage: Eukaryota > Metazoa > Chordata > Testudines > Trionychidae > Pelodiscus > Pelodiscus sinensis. The sequence goes on along the minus strand of NC_143076.1, from coordinate 5,047,250 downwards.
AATGAATTGCATATATTTGCATCTGATTAAACATGATGTAGCACAAGTAGCTAAAATGGAGCCAGTTTTCTAATATGGTTGCTAGAAAGGCCAAAGATTGACTCTGGGGAGGACACACAGACTTAAACTGCAACACCTAACCTATATAAATAGCTCCCCTTAGATTTTGAAAGTTTTATACATGGAATATTGTAATAGAGCAAGATATATAGTGTGACTCCCTAGCTTTTCAAAAGGTCTTAATTCTTTTTCCTAATCTCTGCATGCATCTGATCTCCTTCCCTCCATGCCATTGTACTGTCCCCTATTTAATGTATTAGCTCTTAAGTTTTCTTTAACATAGGGATGTTCTGTTTTAATATATCTAAAACAATTGATATCAAAGTAGTTAATAGATCCATTACTACAGGGCAGTTATATTATGTATTGATAGCTGTGTCAACATCCTATCCATTCTCAGCTTCACCTGCCTACCGGGTGTGTGCCCTACTAGCAGGTTGTGAACTCTTTAGTGAACTTTTTCATTCCATTGTACAATATCTACCACAATTGGGTCCTGGTCCATAACTTGTGCTCCTGGATGCTATCATAATGCGGATAATATGGAGTGCAGGTTGAACCTCTCTAGTCCAGCAGCCTCGGAACCTGACCAGCACCAAACCAGAGAATTTGCCAAATCACAGGAGGTCAATATTGTCGAGCAGTATCACCAACACTTCCACTGCTTATTGGGCTCTTAGAAGACATTTATGGGTAAATTAGAGTTAAATAATGGCACAGAACACTCAGAGCCAGGACTGGTGGCTGTAAACAAACTTTATCGGACTGCTGGAAACTTGGTCACAACCATGATAAGTGGACCTCCAGCTAACTAAAATCATGCTAGACCATGGATGTTACTGGACCAGATAGTGTCAGAGTAGAGATGTTCAACCCATATTAGAGCATATAGAGAGAGTTCAGGAAACAGTTAAGTGTGAAAAGTCACTTGTCTCTGTTTCTCACACACGCTTCTTTTCTAAACCTCCATTTCGTATGGTTTTGCCAACAAGCAGCTGTATGGTAATCCCGGGAGCTCTGCAGAAGATTGGATGTGTCTGTGCTTTCTTAGCAATGTAATCTCCAAAGCAGTAAAATGGCAACTAAGGCCTTGGATTTGGGGTTTTAAAACAGCTTACTTTAATGAGACTTACAAGGCTATGGGGGCAGGGCATAAAACAAATGACTGTAGATCTCATGCAGATAGGAGTGAAAAACTAATGTTTTCTCCAGCAACTGCAGAGAACAAGCAAGGCAAAGAAAGCACCGGTTACAAAACAAGACTTTAAGCCAACAAAATCTATGCATTCTTCCCTTGAGCAACTGATGCCAACTCATGATTTGTGGCGAGTCTCTTGTCATTTGGTGTTTTTGTTAAAGCCCAGATTCTGGAATCACATGACATTATAGACTCTGAGCTTTAATTTAAAAGAAAGCGTAGGTCTCTAGTTCTCCTGGCTGCAAAGAAAAAGCTTGAGCATGAAAGCTTTGGCGCCAGAAATAGTCAATTTTCTAAGTTCTTTTGGACATGGACCAAGTTTTTCTTCTGTTTGTACAGAGCCTAGCAAGATGGGGAGAGAGGAGAGGAGATGCCCCACAGTGAGCTGGGGGTTCTGTTCCTGCAGGGCTGAGGGCAGCCTGCAATAACTGCAGCAGGAAGTGCAGCATGGGGTCTAAGAGCCGTCAGCTGCTTGAAGGCAGGTCCAGCTCCATGCCTGGAGTTCTGTGGTATCCACAAGGGCAACCAGAGCAGGCAGTGGAATGGGTTTTCTGTCCCTCAAGGAGGTAGGCGAAGGAGAGGAGCCTGAGACATGGCTGTACAGGGGGGGTCCCTTTAAGCACGAGCTTCAGGAGGCAGCTCCAGGGTGTGACAGCTGTTCTGATGCCCTGCTCAAAATGCTTCCAAAGGGCTTTAAATGTATGTGACTGAGGCTCCAGTGAGTGTGGACGCTCTATTTCACAATAGCTCAGCGCTATTTCAATTGGCATTTGCTGCGTAACCCTATTATTTCAAAATAAGCTCGTTCAGAGTTTCTATTCTGAAATAGCTTATTTTGAAATTAGGCATGCAGTGTAGACGTACCCTGAGTGGGGCTCCTTGGTGCTACAATAATATCAATTATAATTAACAGCTCTGGAAAATGGGGGCTCTAGTTTGAAACTCAGCCTGGAGATAAAATCATGACTGATGTGGAAAAAATGGCTAAAGAGAAATTATTTACTCCTTCTATGATATAAGAACTAGGGATCACCAAATGAAATCAATAGGTAGCAGGTTTCAGACAAACAAAAGGAAGTACTACTTCACACACCACACAGTCAACCTGTGGAACTCCTTGACATAGGATGTTGTGAAGGATAAGGCTATAACGGGGCTAAATAAATTAATGGAGGCTAGGTCCATCAATGACTATTAGCCAGGATGGGTAGGGATGGTGTCAGAAGCGGGAAATGGGTGACAGGATGGATCACGTGATGATTCCCTGTTCTGTTCATTCTCTTTGGGGCATTGGCCACTGTTAGAAGACGCTATCTAGCGCATTGGCCACTGGGCTAGATGGATCTTTGGTCTGACTCAGTATGCATGCCATGATTAAGTTACTTTCAAAATGGAATTTAGGATCCTTAAACTCTTTCTTTGAAAATGTTACTTATAGTCTAAGCTTGGCTTTCCTGCCCCTCTTGCACTGAGTCAGTCATGACTGCATAGACAAGACGAGCTTCTTACAATTAGTTCCCTGATTCTGTGTCTTTCCTGTTCAATGTTATGCATGGCGTGGGCTGACTAAAACGTTGTTTATGGGGCTGCATTGAGTATGACTTGTTTATAATGACCATAATAATCACTGTAACTGTTCAGTTATTTCAACTGCTTTCCAATGTATCTTTTAAAGAGACCATTATACAGCTTGCCATGTTTCTGGACTGCTTATTATGTAAATCAGGCGACAAAGTGCTTTATGTTTCATGGGTGAAATGTGTGTTATAAGATAAGATGTCTGTTCCCCTCCCTTCCCCACATGTCAGAATAAATCAACATAAATGGACAATTGAACTGGAAGCTCCTACCTATCACAAAAAGAGGTGTTAGGAATTCAGGACGAACACAATAATGAGAGAGATGTCTGCTCTGTAACCACAGGTTAAAGGGATGGGAGTCAATAAATGAGACTGAATTTTTCCCTATAAAATGATTTACTGTGGGATAGAGAGAGGTATGGATATTTGGTGCATACCAAACTGAATATGTATTGCTCATACTTCGTGGAGCAGGTTTTCAGATTACCTTTGGCTGATAAAATATAGTCACGAAATATACAGTGGTATAATGGGTTTTATTATAGACTTTGCTCAAACATTAAGGATTGTCGTAAGTGGATTAGCTTTCCCTTTTCATGGGTAATTTAGATGTAGTGATAACACTTCTATATCAATCTGACCTACATTTGTACACTAATCTTTCCTCGAATGTTCATGGGTGGCCTACAGCTTCCTAGAGCTTTGTATGCTGTTACCTATTTGCATTTCTCTTCTCTTCACATTAATTCCAGACTTTAACTTTAACCCAACTATTAATCCGAGTCTGAATCTTAGTGATCACATCCTCTAATCCTAAATTTAGTCCAGGTGCTTATTGTAAATCCTGAGGAACTCAGATATTTTTCTACCTTTTCGTAAGTGGTAGGTGCAATGTTTTATGATACTTCCAACACTTGATGAAACATTGAGACCTTATCCTTAAAAAGAAACTTTCAACTAGCTGATTTCCAAATTGTAAAGCCCAGGTTCAATTTAATATGGGTGAGGAGTGGAAGAGGGTGCTTAAGCAATACTATAAACATATGTATCTAGTCTTTTATTTAAAAATATGAAAATAATTCAAAAATATAAACCTCCCTTCTGGGTCTTTTAAACTCAGACACAGCATTACAGTAGAGCAGTAAGAAACCAGAAATAAAACTACCAAGTCTAGTTTTGGTATTCAGCAAACTGCAAACAATACAACAGCATAAATGGTGCAATGTAACTGAGGGTATATCTACACTAACTTTTAGTAGTCTCTAAGAATTTATAAGTAGAATTGGGGGGAAGATACAAAGTTTGAATAGTCACCCAAATTTCTCCAAAGTTTGAAGGTTTTCAGATCTGGGATTTTGTTTGGGGGTCATTTTTGTTACTTCTATCATGGCTTTTAAAAAGACTTTAAAATCCTCTCTAAGAAACAGATTTAAAATTGTTTAGAAAATGAAACCACTAGAAGGGAAAGAAACACATAAAAGAAAAGCTAATCTATCTATTAGCCATGACCAGCATCGGAGACTAAAAAAATTTTCATAGAGGGGTGTGTCTACACTGCAGGGCTTAACTCAAAATAAGCTATGCAAATTAAGCTACGTCAATTGCGTATTTTATTTTTATATTAATAAGCAGCATCTACACAGCACTTATCTCGAAATAGAGCACTCTTCCTCCAACTTCCCTTACTCCTTGTACAATGAGGGTTACAGGAGTTGGAGTATGAAGTCCTGCATCTTGACAGTATTTTGACACTATTTCGAAATAACTGCCTGTAGTGTAGACATATGTCCACCGGGGTATGTGAGCATTTTATGGCAGAACTGTTAAACACATCTGCTTACATTGGTCTGATCTGTTCCGTGAAAGAGAAAGGGCCATGTTCTGCTCTCACTTACACCATTGTAACTCCATTGAGTTACCAGTTCAGCTAATGCCATGTGTTCAGAAATGAGTCAGGCCTCAAAATCATGAGATTTGTCTTTGACAGTAGATATTTGTGCATAATCGCATGACTCCAGGAGCTAAGGCTATAGGAAAGGCTATTCCAAGACTAATGATAAAACATTGAGACTTGGAAGAATGGATTTGCTTGTGACTTACAGGAATATGAGTAAGAGAATAATCTTCTGTATGTGCATGGGTGACAGGTGCATTGATATTTGCACCTTTCTGCCATCGGCCAGAGCAGGGGTGGGCAACCATTCAGAAGTAGTGTGCCAAGATTTTAGCCATTAAACACACATACATAGTTTGATATAGAAATGTCTGATGTGTGAAGGAATTAAAGCACTAATGAAGCAACGGAGTAGAGCAGAAAGCAACAGTATACTGATGTGTTGGTGGTAAAGTGCAATGCCTACAGGTGTCAATAGCCATGAGGTCTGGCAGCTGGAGCAGCTGCCACCGCCACACGGTCCTGGCCCGAGCCATGGGAGGAGCGGCCACGGAGCCCTGGTCCCGGCCACCAGAGGAGCAGCCATGCAGCCCTGGCCCTGGCTGCTGGAGCAGCTGCTGCCCCCATGTGGCCCTGGCCCCCCAGAGCAGCTGCAGCCCTGGGGAGTTGGGGACAGCTGCCCGGCTGAGCCCCCGTTCACCCACCACCAGCAGCTCCCCTTCCACCAGCTCAGTGCTGCTCTGCAATGCAGTTGGGTGGGCGGGGAGCACTGAGGCTGCAGGGCTGGGGCTATCCAACAGGGTGGAGAGTGGCTGGCTGGAGAAGGTGAGGATGGGACTCCCAGGTGTAGGCAGTGGTGGGGCTGGAAGGCGGCTCCGCACTCCCTGCCCTCCTCCGAACTAGGAAAACAGCGCCCCAGAGCGAGCCCTGCCCCTCCCCATGGCCTGGCTCCAGCCTACCCGTGGCAGCCGGCTTGGGGGTGCCTCTGAGTGCCCAGCCACTTAGCACGCAGCCTAACCTGCTGCCGGGGAAGGGGCAGGGTGCCGGCTGCTCACACACCAGGGGAGCCCTGCGCAGCCCAGTCTGCAGCCTGATCCCCCCGGAACAGGTGCTGTAGCCTTGTGGCTGCACATTGGCCGTGAGCCTCCAGCGGCAGCATGGGTTCCCCACTGCACTGGGGACGAGTGGGGTGGGAGAGGGGCTGAGCTCCCACCATGGACCGTGCACATGCCTCTCAAAATCAGCTCGCATGTCACTTATGGCAGATGTGCCCTAGGTTGCCGACCCCTGGCCAGAGACTGTGCAGGAGGTGGGGGAGAAGGGGAATTTTCATGTAATTTTATTTTATTTTCCAACTTTTTGCACTATTTTGACACCTCTTGGCAATTTTCCTAAGTGCTTAAATAGCACATTACTGTGAAGGATGTTTTTAAGTAGCTAGAAGTTTAAATTGGGTAAGGCTTATTTACCGTTTGACTTCTGGCTCTGCCGGCATTTATTTCTCTAAACGATTCCTGCCAAATGAGTTATTTTTCAGTTAAATTGAGCAGGTTCCCACACTTGTATTTTCTCTCCTATTTGCATGTTCTCTCCCTTCTGTCAGCGTCAGTCAGACAGCTCCCCAGCCCAAGGATGCTTCTAAAAGTCAAACGCTGCTTGATCCCCAGCCTGCTGGGTGGGAGGCAGGCAGGAGTGGGAACTCAAGGCTGGGAAAGAACTTGTATGTATTTTTCTGCTGAAGTATCTCAGTTGCTGTGCTGTACGAGGATTGCAGGCATTTTTCATCCCATCTCTTCCTGCTTTTTAATCATTACATTGATTGACGAGACAGGGAAAGGGGACCTCGCATTATTTTTAGCAATAGGTTTTCGGATGCCAAGACAAACAGCCTTAAAGCTGTGATCCTCCTCTGCATTTCTGAAATCCTCATTGCACTCTAATAATGTCAGTCAGGAAGGTTTATGAACAAATTAAGAGGCTGTGATGTTGTTGGATTTTTGATGTGAATATTCAAAGTGTCATTGCATCCACTGTGGTATGTTTGCCTCAAATTTTGTATAACGTGGGACAAGTGAGCTGTCTATTGGAAGTTTATGCTTTGCTGATTCTGTTTCTACTGTTCACATGCATGGGTGCAACTTGAAACCATTGCTCCTCGTCCTGTCACCTTCCACCACTGGGAATAGCCTGGCTCCATCCTCTTTGGAACCCCCTTGCAGGTAGTTGAAGGATGCTGTCAAATCCCTCCTCACTCTTCTCTTCTGAAAACTAAATAAGCCCAATTCCCTCAGCCTCGGCTCATAAGTCATGCACCCCCGTCATCCAATCATTTTCGTTGCCCTCCACCAGGCTCTCTCCAATTTGTCCACATGCTTTCTGTAGAGGAGGTCCCAAAACTGGATGCAATACTCCAGATGTGGTCTCACAAGTGCTAAAAAGAGGAGAGTAATCACATTCCTAGATCTTCTGGCAATGTTCCTACTAATGCAGTCCAATATGCCATTAGCCTTTTTGGCAACAAGGGCACACTGTTGGCTCCTATCCAGCTTCTTGTCTATTATAATCCCCAGGTCCTTTTCTGCAGAACTGCTGTTTAGCCAGTCGGTCCCCAGCCTGTAGCAGTGCTTGGGAATCTTCCATCCCAAGTGCAGGACTCTGTAATTGTCCTCATTGAACGTCATCCGATGTCTTTTGGCCCAAACCTCTAATTTCTCTAGACCACTATGGACTCATCCCTATCCTCTCCCCTTAGCTTAGTGTCATCTGCAGACTTGCTGAGGGTGCAAGCAGTCCTTCATCCAGATGATTAATGACAGTATGGAAGAAAACTGGCCCTCGGACCAGCCCTTGGGGAACTCCACTTGAAACCATCTGCCAAATAGACATTGAGTGACACCGCGAACAAACAGCTCCAGAAGTCAAATAACATGAGCCAGTCACAGGTGCATGCTTGCAGTTGAGGGTATGCGTGTCCTTTTCTCCACTTGGACAACAGACATCATACATACTCCACAGGGATTTTATGCCTTCACTATGCCCTGGATGAGGTCCAGAGATGGAACTGGTAGTGAGGCAGGGCCATAAGAGAGGTTCAGCAAAAATATGAGTTGACTTAATCTCAATCCCAATATTTACAGAGACCATATGAGTACTGGCACAAATGATCTGTTTGGAGGCCACCTTTTCGGACTGAGGCTATGTCTAGATTGCAAGCTTGTTTTGGAAGAAGCTTTTCCAGAAGAGATCTTCCAGAAAAACTTTTTTCGAAAGAGAGCATCCACACAGCAAAAGCGCAACAAAAAAGCAATGTGCTTTTTTGAAAGATAGGGTCCAATCCATGTGGATGCTATCTCGCATTTAAATTGTGATTAGTATGGAGAGAATGACGACCAGGGCACCTGTATTATTTCCTGGAGGCCTCTTCTTTAGAAAGAACTCCCTCTTCTGCGTCCACACACGCCTTTTTCTGAAAAAGCTTTTTTGGAAAAAGGCTTCTTCCTCACAGAAAGAGGTTTACTGCTGTCAGAAAAACCCTTCTATTCTTTCGACTTTCTGCTGAAAGAATGCAATAGCAGTGTGGACGTAAATATAGTTTTTCCCAGAAAAATGGCCGCTTTTCCAGAAAAACACTTCAGTGTAGACATACCCTGAAAGCCACCATCAGAAGTTTTAGGAACAACAGGGAGTGTCCCATGTCAGGATTATGTAACATAATCTCAATCCCAATGGTGAACATAAGAATGGCCGTACTGGGTCAGACCAAAGGTCCATCTAGCCCAGTATCCTGTCTGCCGACAGTAGCCAATTCCAGATGCAATCCCCCCCAGAGGCAGGGAACACAACAGGTAATACTCACATGATCCCACCCCTATCTCCTACTTCCAGAGGCTAGGAACACCATTCTTACTCATCCTGGCTAATAGCCATTGATGGACCTAACCTCCATGAATCTATCTAGCTCTTTTTTTGAGCCCTGTTAAAGTTCTAGCCTTCACTGCATCCTCTGGCAAGGAGTTCCACAGGTTGACTGTGCATTGAGTGAAGAAAAACTTCCTTTTCTTTGTTTGGTGGTGTCAAGAACTTGGACAGCAAGGGGTGATGTGGGACAGGAATGAGTTGCAACAGTGGATCTCTAGAATAGAAGCGCAAAGGGTATTGAAGGTCAGGAGTGAGGATCATTGGCAGTTGTGTGCAGAAAGCTCACACGGCTTAAAACCAAACAGCATCTGGCTCTAACTGGTATGATCATTGCTCATTTTCATAAGCACACAATTATTTTTGTTAAAGCTCAGAGCATTAATAAGATAATGAGCATGAATAAATTGATGCATTAGCAAAGGGATTTCCTGTTCATGAACCAAGGTGGTTGAACGTAGCTTCATAAAATATTGTGAAGGGCCTTTGGAGAGCTGTGAGATTCTGAATTCAGGTTGAAGAGATTTAACCTCACTGTGTACTTAGCTTACTTATTCTTTATTTTATTTTTAAATGGTGAAACCAGCTCTAAGCCACACACTATCTAAAGAATTATCTCTCTAATAATTCTAATCTTTATTCTTTGATCCCAAATGTAGCAGGCAGGCAAACCAGTTTTTTTCATTTCTAATACTTTTGATTATTATATAAAAAAGCAGGGTTTTGCACAGAAAAACATGTCCAAGACCTTCATGTGACTCATGAGTTTGAATGCCTGAGTGTTTGGATGTCCAACTTAAAGTGTCCTTTAAGAGGGCCTGATTTTTGGAAAGTGCTAAGCACTTGCCATTTTGAAAATTAGGTCGCTTATATATACGTATATATGTGTGTGTGTGTGTGTGTGTGTGTGTGTGTATAACATTGAGGAAGATATGAGCTTCTTGAACATTACACAATATTGTCCAAGAATATTTGACCAAATGAGATGCATTCAGTTCCAGTTGATTTTGTTGCCAGGAATGCTTAAGAAAGCAGAAAATAGCAAATATACATTGGAAACTATTCACAGAAAGCAAAATTCAACTTCATAATTATGAACATTCACACTGCTCATTAGGAGAACAGAAGCTATCTCAATGAACAGAAACCTTACTAACTGACGCCTGACTCTTAATAAAATGGCTTGAATTTCAGAGACCGTATTTTCCTGGGGAATGTAGGGGACTGAGCTACAGAACAAGAATAATTTGCAAAAGAGAACTCAACTCACTACATATTTAAAGGAAAAAAGATCTTGTAGTTATGTCAGTGGATTGCGATGCCATTGGAGCCGTGGATTCAAATCCTGATTTTGCAAGAGTCAACCTGAGTGACCTTGCACTGGTCATTAGAGCTCCCAGTTACTTAGTTAACAATCTCTAAAATAAGAATCTTTCTCTCACTCTTTCTTGACTGTTCATGCTGTACATTCTTTTGGGCAGGGACTGTCACTTATAACATTTACATCCAATGCCTAGCGTAACAGGCCCCCCACTAGTGGTTACACACTGTGCACCTCTGATCATACAGAAAACCTGAAAGAAGCTGTTCATATGATGAAGCAATCGTATTGCTTTTATAGAGATACCCACGCTCTAAAATACTGTTCTATAATGATGATAATTTATTTTGTTCGAGACATGAAACAACTTGGGTTAAATAACATTGACAATAGATACATTATTTTCCTGGGCAAATTAAATGCACACAGGCACTGGGTTTTGCAATACATCAAGGGACTTTTATGAACTCAATCCTCAAAGGACATTAATGGAAGATATAATCCTGAGTCAATGCAAGTTACCCTTGATCATTTATCTAACTTGAAATGGCTCTCAAATATTCAAAACATGGCTTGTTCTAATTAAGAACATAATAATTTTATTAGATGTCATTAAAATGTATAAATAAACATATTCTTTTTATGGTGCTGTTTCACATCAGTTAAGCCATTCATGTGTCATACCCAAAGAGAGAGGCGTGAAGTGATAAATTGATAAATCAGTTGGAAAACATGATCTTGTCTTATAGTTTCTGGCCTCAGTTGTTCTCTGAAAGCAGCAATTTCTGTTTTCATACCAAGGAAGTCTATATCTAGGAATTCATTATGAGTAGATGAATCTCTCTCTGCCTTATGAACTGGGCTCTGGTGACCAGTGCACTGCTGAGTAGGGTAAATTTAGATTGGGTAGAATCCCTTCCTTCCTCCTTTCAAATTTTAATCAAATCCCAAAAGACCTTTCCTTGAAAGACCAAAAAGTTCAAACAACTTCCCCTTATGCACTCTATTACTTTTACTCTTGTGCTTTTTTGTCACTTCTGAATTATATATATGAGCAGAAACTCCCACATTTAGGAGCATACTTAAAGGTTATTCTCCTTCTATCTACCTAGAAACTTGTGGGTACGTCTAAACTACATGGCTCCATCGACGGAGCCATGTAGATTTGTTGTTTTGGCAAAGGCAAATGAAGCCGTGATTTAAATGATCGCGGCTTCATTTAAATTTACATGGCTGCCGCGCTGAGCCGACAAACAGCTGATCAGCTGTTTGTCAGCTCAGCGCGCTAGTCTGGATGCTCCCCTGTCGACATCAAAGCCCTTTGTCGGCAGCCCCGGTAAACCTCATCCCACGAGGAATAACGGGGCTGCCGACAAAGGGCTTTGATGTCGGCAGGGGAGCGTCCAGACTAGCGCGCTGAGCGGACAAACATGTTTGTCGGCTCAGCGCGGCAGCCATGTAAATTTAAATGAAGCCGTGATCATTTAAATCACGGCTTCATTTGCCTTTGCCTATGTGTCTAATCTACATGCCTCTGACGACAGAAGCATGTAGTCTAGACACAGCCTGTGTGTCCTATATCATTGCAGGTATTAACTGAACAACTCACAATCATTTGTTGATTTTATTGTCCCTATATTCACTCCATAAGGCAAAGAAATGCTATTTCTATTCAGACAGAGTAAGGTCACCCGAGAAATCTGTGGTACAGGTGGAAATTGAACCCCGATGTCTTGGATAACCATCTGGTGCTTTACCCATGAGCCCATCCAGTGCTGTAGAGAGTCCTGGTTAAGGCAATATTCCTTATCATTAAAATGAGATCTACCTGGCTTGTGGTATCACATTTGAAGGAGTTCTGGTTATTGATTTAGAAAATCATTCCCTAGTGCTTGAGACAAGGGGAAATCGGGATTAGTTTGAGCTGTATCTTTGACTGTATGGTCTACCTCTGTTCCTCAGTTTCTCCAGTGTAAAATGGGAGTCTACCTAGTTCAGAGATTGGCTAATGTTTGTAAAATGTTCTGCCCATGAGATAAGATTTCACATACAGGTTAGTGGGAACGGGGGGAATTCATATTGCATGATATACATGGAGGATGAATAGAGGTTCTATACAAGGCCTTTATGCATCTCTCAGGCCTTTACTCTAGAGGGCCCCCTGAGTTGGACCCTCTGAAATTAAATGCTTTTCCCCCTTCATTATTTCTTTTGTGTGGCAATATATAATATAGGGTGGGGCAGCTGTGCTGCATTGCCCCCAAGACAGTAATTGCTGGGCTCCAGAAGAAATCCAGCTCATATGAGAACAAAAGTCTTCACCACATATTGAGAAGGAAGCTCCTCAAAGCTTCAGTTGGACACACCAACTGAAAGCAGCACTAGACCCAGTTAAGAAAAAAAAGAGTGCAAAACATACAGGAAAATATCTCCTCTGCCCCAATGATCAACATCCCTACAACACACCTTTCAAGATCCATGGGTCTTATACATGCCTGTTATAACATGCCAGTGCACTAAATGCCTCACCAGCAACTAGACAATCACTGGGCTCTTTAACGTCCACAGGAAAATAAAAGGCCAAAACACCTTGTCACTCCTGGGTGAGCATTATTCACAGAAAAATCACACTCTGCCCGATTTCCCAGTCCTCACCCTCAAAGGAAATCTGCATGACACTTTCAAAAGGCAAGTGTGGGAGCTGGTGTCCTTAGTGCCTCTTGGAATTGTACCACCCCATCTAGTAGCTCTTCGTTGTCTGTCTGGGCAGCAAGGTTAAGAATCTGAATAGACTATAGAGACCAAAGTCCTACAGAGAGATGGTCTCCCATGTTTGTAGCTGAAGTTCACAGGCAAGGTGGGGTGGGGAAGCTTGCATCATTCCTATGCAGGTTCTCTAGGTTACTAGTTCTTTATTTTCCAGGTGGTTTTCAATAGTACTGATTTTAACTTCACTCTAGTAAAAATAACATGGCTATTTATAAATGTATGCGAGATTCTTGGATGTGCTTCACATTTAAACAAATGACATCCATGTGTCATGCAGAATAATACAGTACCCAGCAATTCAGAATATGTAAACACTGTAGCAGATCCATTGCATCGTACCCATAAACTCTTCAAATAGGACTGATATTACATGGGATGAAGTTAGAGAATGAACCAGTGTACTGGTTAAAATGCCTGATGAAGTGCATTTACCAAAAGTGCTCCTGGTAATTGTTATCAGAAATGCTGCCTTATTAAGGAAATGAAATGTCCTGTGCCCTGGAAGTATCTCATGCTTGTCTTCCTCCGTCTCTCATCTAAATACTGCCTCTAAATTTCAGAAGCTTCAGAGGGGGAGCTGAGTTAGTCTGTAACAGGAAAAACTTAAACAACAAATAATCTAATAGCACTTTATAGACTAACAAAACATGTAGATGGTATCATGCAGGGTCATCTGAAAAAGTGGGCTGTGCCCACGAAAGCTCATGATACCATCTACATGTTTTGTTAGTCTTTAAAGTGCTGCTAAGCTATTTGTTGTTTTCAGAATTTGAGGACATCATCACCCTTTTCTTAGCTTCCCCTTTTCCCCCAATGAAGCAAAGTCCCACTCAACCAAAAGAAGTAGTATCACTTGTTCTCCAACCCCTCATGAGCTGCTGCTGTTTCTCATCTTTGTAGCTTGACAGAAAAATACCAGTAGGTTGCACAACTTTAGTGGAGAAAAAAGTATCAGTAGAAATCTGTCTCTCATCCCTGTCCTCTGTCCGTGTGTGTGTGTGTGTGTGTGTATACACACACACACACAGTAGTTTCTGTATATGGGATTATATTTTTTTCAGGTAGACAGTAATGAGGCCTCTCTTGCTTGTTGATAGGTTGAGTGGAGAGATCCATACCCTACTTTAGCAAAAGCTGGTGAGGATAAAAGGCCACATGTGTTTTTTCAAAAACACAAGTGACAAAACTTCCGGTAGGGTAGCTTCTGAAGGGCATAAATGCCTCTAATAAGAACCCTTCATGGCTTCACCTGGGCCTCCCCTTGTGTTTCCTGCATGGAAAGTTATTTTATTTGTCCCTCCTGCCACTTCCTTAGATTCATTACCCATAATGGTTATTACCAGCCATTTCCTTTTCATGCTTCTATTGCAGAGGCTTTCCTTGAAGAGAGCTTGATTGCAAGGAAATGGTTTGGATTTGCATGCCATGCAATAAAGGTGGGCAATTTACAAAGTTGTTTTACAGACAGTGGTTTCATTAGCCTCTGTCAGTGTCTAGTAAAGCAGAAAGCCTTGAAACCTCTGGTATGCTGATCAGTAGCAAGGTAAGTAGAACAGTTTTTGGGTGGGGTGTAGAAGGAAAGTGAAAGTGTCCCCTCTGTTAAATTAATTTATTAGCTTAATACAAAAGAGGGGAACTAATTTGGTGTCTCTTGTGATTGTGAGGCACCACAAAAGTTACAGAAATTATGCTGATTATAATCCCTTTCTATCCATATAGGTTGGTCTTACCTTGATCTGATGCAGGGCCAGACTCCTGTATTCTACCCCAGTGCTGGGGGAAGTGTGTAGTCTAGTGTGGGAAGGGAGAGATTAATCTTTACTCTCCTGGGCTGTATTTCTAGTTCTCTCTCTAACCTGCAGCAAAATGCTTCCTCTTTCTGTGCTTCATTCAGCTCCCTCTAAGGGGGGGATGGTATTTACAGTGCCCACCTTGCCATGAGGACTTGTCAGTCTTTGTGAGTGCTTTGAGAGCCTGGTAATATGTCTTTATCCTCCAGAACTGTGACTCCAGCGCCCACCCCTAGCAATAATTTCCCATTGTTTCCTCCACTCTCCTGGGGAAGGAAAGGAAACAACTGGCTAACTGCATTCTGGGAGAGCTGCACCTTTCACTAATCTGTCAGACGCTGGTTATCATTGGAGTCAGGACACTGAATAAGATGGGGGCATTTATCTGATCTCAAGGGGTAAAATTTTGTCTCTGCTTTTGGTGCTAATCAAGAAGATGATAAATATTTTGGAATGTTTCTGAGGCTAATGAGAAGATTTTCTCACTCTTGTTCTTTCCTTTCCCTTGAAACTTTCAGTAGAACCGGGGGAAGGTTGTTTTGGTTTCTTTTAATTTTTATGCCTACAGAAAATATTCAGACAGCTCCTTTATTCCAACTAAAAAAAGAAAAAGAAAAAAGGCAGGCCATGGCTGTCTGCAGACACTTCCAGAATATCAAACCCAGCTTGTGTTTGTGGTGGGAAGTACTCCCCAGGTATCCCCAGTTGCAGAAAGATGAAGACTTAGAAAATGAGGTTCTTTCTGCTCATTCAACCTCTTTATTTGATAGACAAAGAGATTGAATGAGCAGAAAGGCATGATCACAGAAAATACACCTGAAATAATGCAGTTAATTGTTGCAGACAGGAAGTAAAAATGCAGGAATTGTAACAGTTAGTTCATTGTCCCACTGGTGGTAGGAAACCAGGTTGGGGTTTGGTGCAATAAATAAATTGAAAGGTAGAAAGTATAGACTAGCAAGACAGCCCATAGGCAGAGCTTAAAGAAAGTGACAAGTGTCTGTCTCTCTCTCTCTCGCGCGCGCACACACACACACACACACACACACACACGAATTTACGCTTGATCCTCGGCCTGCACTGCTGAGATATATTGTTAGTGAGTTGCTTTGAATTTACTAACAGCTGTTAAATAGAGCTATGAATCCCCTAGTGATCACACTGGATAACATGATACACTGTGAGCTGCAGTACTGGTGACTAAGAAGGAATTTCAAGACTACAGAAGGGGAGAAAGGAAACCTGGTTAACTACTATTCCTGATCCTCCTGAAGCTCTTTATAGCAGCAGCAGACACCTCTATGCCTGGGATCCCTTTTGAGACTTAGCTGTCTGCCGCATCCCATCCTTTTGTCTGTGTCTCTTGCATTGCATTAACCTGTATTAATGCCTGTGGGACTTCTGCCTGATTGAGAGTGCTGGATGCGTCTTTGTGATTTAAAATGACCAGCACATGCCCAACAGCCTGTGATTAGGGATGAGAGAGAGACTGCCTTGATCCACCAACCTTTCCATTCCATTGTCCGTCCCAGTCAGAGTCTCGGGCACAGGCAGAAAGGGACCAGCATGAAAGAGAAGCAAGACTACTGACAGATTAAATCAAGCTCTACTGTGTGCCTGCAAAATACTTGTGGCAGCCTCTGAAATTAAATATCTTGTCCAGGGTTGATCAAGTGCAAATTGCTGCTAAGGTTGAGTTTTTCATTTTACTGCTCACCGTGTTTTCCAAAAGACTGAGAACTGCTTGAACCGGGGACAGATTACAGCAGCACGAAGTCTTTGGTAGATCGGAAGAGGGCAGAACAGCATGGGTGCCTGTCTATACTAGGAATTGGTTGACATGGTGCAGGTACCACACTTGGCAATGGTCGGGCTGGGAGAATTTCTGTCTGAAAGATTATTCTGAATACTGCTGACGTGACTTGCAAGAGCACCGCAAGCCTTGCATAGACATTTATTATTTAAATCTAAATAAAACAGCAGAGAGAGATCAGAGTGACGTGGATTCCACTTTTGCCTTATGGATGCTACTCCGCTGCTGTTTTTGGTTGGGCAAGTGGAAATTTAGCAACACAGGTCACCTTGAAGACATCATCTCCTTATCTCTAATGCTGGCTCCTCATTGAATAGAGTGCTGTTCTAGGTCTGTGTCCTGATTTTCAAAGCCCTCCGTGTCCCTGGCTAACTGGGTGATTACTACTCCTTCTCTTTCCAGGACCATGAACTCTCTCAGTGCTTCTGCTCCACCAGAACAATGCAGTTGTCAAGAGATCTTAAAAGTCTTGTACAGGCAGGAGGAAGAACATTGTAGAAGAAACTGAAACTCATGCCAAGCCACTGTGGCAATGATCCATTGGCGACAGACAGGCTGGATGGACTGACACAGGCACACACGAGCAAATGAGCAAACTACAATATCCCTATACACCAGTCGCGTTCTTTCACCTACACGTTTTAGAGAAAAGGAGGAAGCAAGAGTTATTTCTGTACTGAAATAATTTGGTAGCACTTGGGATACAATGGTGATTTGAAGACTAATAGGTATCTAACAACTGCTGGTGTTACTGAGATTGATACACAAAATCTGGGCCATAACTCACTGGTTTTGGTTCAGAAGCTCAGCTTTGAGCTAAACATAAGCTACGGAAGTGGGCTGAAAAGATTTGAAACACTGTTGTGCTGGTAGCTTGCTACTATTTATTTAATAGCTGATTGAAATGTTTTGACCCCAAATGGTGGGGGAGAGAGGGGTACTGGAAAGAATATTTTAGTTTAAATTTCACATCTGCTTAAGGTATTAATAACCCCTCTTTCCCACAAAGGTCTTTTTCCTTTTTACATTCCAGCAGCTGTTCCAGAACTCCTTTGCTTTTGTGGCAAAGTGAAATCTGTGCCTACTATATTTTAATAGGGAGAAATTGCAACTTTAATTTGTCTTCTCTGTTCCTTTGTGTCAGCAAAGCCCAGCAAGTAAAATTAAAAAAAAACCCCAAACCTAGAGATACAAGAACAGCAGATGGAGATTTATTCTGTGGATCTTCCTTTTGCCCATCTACATACTGACTAGACTCAGCTACTAGGTCACAGGGACTTGGGCTTCTGCTGAATGGATGGATATTATCAGCTCAGATTGCCAGAAAGATGTGTCTGTTGTCTCTGCTAACACCTTTTCTGTTTCATGTTCCCCTGCGATAACCTTCTGCAGGCTGGCTCTTATTTATGAGATCTGTCCCTTTTTGGTCTTGCAGATCTTGGTTGCTATAGTTTCAAATGTTTAGGAAGCCATTATCAGGCTCTGAAATGTCTTGAGATAAGTGACTAGGCTACTTGGGCAGACAGAGGATAACATCTGTCTGTCAGAATCGAAACCATGGGTAGTGAAAACTGACCCCTTAGTCCCTCAGGGGACATTAGTTTTCAGCCATGGCTGAGGATCCTTATTCAGGATCATTGATTCTGACAAATTCCAGTTATATACCTTTTTGCCAAATGTTTTGCAGCATAAGCACAGCTACAGGGGTCGCCTAGCAACATTTTGCCAACAGAGAATCACAGAATTCATAGAGAACATGCAAAGTTTTACACTCCTTTGCCTCTGAAATTAAAGGCAAGAAAACCCAAAAATATCAGGAAAAGGTGTATATGCTGAGAAGGTGAGGGAGGAAAACTTGCATGGGTTTCCAGGGGGAGGGGATTATGCTTTTACAAGCTCATTAGAAATTTCAGACTTAATTAGAAGCCCTTCCCAAACTGAGATTTGGACAGTGAGATTAAATGGACTGTACTTTGACTAAACATGGCAGTGTTGTTGCACAGCTTTGTCATGGCCGGAAGGGGATATCCTGGATCCCTTTTTGTTAGTCCTGCTATCACTAAACTAAGAACTTTTCTCCAGTGTCCTAGCTGGACAGAGCAGGGGTGCTGGAACAATTTTCTAGTGCGGGGCTGAGAGCCATGGAACTGAACTATACACAGAGTTGACAATGGAAAACACTTCAAGCCAGGGGGTGCTGTAGCACCCCCCCTCCCCAGCACCCTGAGGATGTGTCTAGACAACAGGGTTTTGTCGACAAAAGTGGACTTTTGTCGACAAAACTATACATGCGTCTACACTACTGCTGAGTTCTGTCGACGTTATGTCGACAGAACTCAGCGGTAGAACTCGGTAATTTTGTCGACAGCGGTGAACCTCATTCTACGAGGAATAACGCCTTTTGTCGACAGAATTCTGTTGACAGAAGGCATTATTGCATCTACACTGTCCTTTGCGTCTACACTCTCATGTCGACAAAGCAGCTTGCTTCGTCGACAGAACTGGATGTAGTCTAGACGCTCTTTGTCGACAGAAGTTTTGTCTGTATCTGTCAACAAAGTCTCTGTCAACAAAGGCTGTAGTCTAGATATACCCTTAGTCTATGTCTACATTGCTGGGTTTTTTCAGCAGAAGATATGCAAATTGTGCACTCATTTGCATATCTTTTGCGGGTCCTTTTTGCGGAAGAGGTTTTGCCGCTAAAATGCCCAGTGTAGATGGGGCCATTTGTTGGAAAAAACCTCTTTCAGAAAAAGGCTCGGCAGAAGATATGCAAATGGGTGCACGATTTGCATATTTTGTGCCGATAAACCCCCAGCAGTGTAGACATAGACTTAGTTCCAGACCCTATGGGCAGGTGCAAAGGGACCAGATGACAGCCATAACCCCCTGGTTTAAAAAAACCAAGGAGTATTCCTTGGCACTTGGAGTGCTAACAGGCCTTAGGACAGGTGTAAATATGCTGGCGGGAGACAGTACCTATGCCCTGGCACAGAGTCGGCTCTGAACTAGCCCCAAAGAAGCCCCTGGTACAGGGGGTGTTTTGGGGTGGGGCAGAGCTGGGACGGATCTGCTTCCCTTTACATGCATATCAGGGCTGATGCAAGTCAAGGCAGGGCTTGATACTTATAGAGAGTGAGGCCATAAGGGGTTGGTTATAAGCAGAGCTTGCCGAACCGCAGCGAGCCCCGCTCACCAGCCGCGCTGTCCGGCGATCTGCGCATGTGTAGATCACCCGAACCCAGCTCTTCCAGTTGCAATCTACTCCCTATGGGCGAGGAGATTGTATTATTTGTCGAGCCCTGGTTATAAGACCATCTAGTCTGACCCCTGGATATCATGGCCAGTGTCATGCAGCATCACTCAGTTGTCCCTCTTTGAACCCAATAACATGTCTGCATGAAGCATGTCTTCCAGAAAGGCAGCCAGTCTTGATCTGGAGACATGGCGAGAAGGGGCCTACTGGAGTAGTTTGTTCCAATGGTTAATTGCCCTTGCTCTTAAAAAGTTGTGCTCTATTCCCTGTTTGAAATGGTCTGATTTCACCTTCCAGCCACTGGTTCTTGTTCTGCCTTTTATCACTTTAGTACCAATATTTCCATCCCATGAAACTACTCATGAAGTGTGACTGAGTCACCTCTCAGCCTTCTTTCTGATAAGCAAAACAGACTGAGTTCCAGCCCTGAGTTCCAGTCTCTTGTTTCATAGGTATGGCTGCATTCTTTGTGCCTTGTCACTGTGCTTATTTAACCATCCCGATTGCTCTGTTTGACTACCCTGTCCTCCTCATTATTTACCACTCCACCAGTCTTTGTGCCAACAACATTTTTAGTTGCCTGGAATTAAAACATGCTAACTAGTGTTGGGCCTCATACCAATTCCTGCAGAACCCCACTAGACACTTCTTCATTCAGTGATGATTCCCAGTCGATGACTGTGTTTTGAAATCTGCCATTCTTAACCCATGTAGCAAGTATACTATTGCAATTGCATGGTGCTATTTTTTTAATAGAAGTGCTGTGTGGCACTAAGTATGTTATGTCTATGTACTTACCTTTATCAATGGAACTTATCTACTCAATTAATGAAATCAGGTTTCCTAGAATCATAGAACACTAGATCTGGAAGGGACCTCGAGAGGGCATCAGACTCCATCCCCTGCACTCAGGCAAGGACCAAGCACCGTCTAGATCAGTGGTCCCCAGCACGGTGCCCGCGGGTGCCATGGTGCCTGCGGGACCATTTGTGTGCGCCCGCCAAGTGCTCGGGGCTGGCCTGGCCCTGGGCATGTGGTGCATGCATCGTGCCGGAGCCAGCCCAGGAGCATGGTAAGTGCTGGCCCCGGGAGCGCCGCGAATTGGCCGCTCGTGCCCCGGGTGCGCGGTGCTTGGAGGGCGAGGGGGGGGCCCCAGCCCCGGGCGCACAGTGCTTGGGGGGGGGCCCAGCACCCAGGAGCATGGCACTTGCGGGGGGCCCCCGCCCCTGAGCACGCGGCTATGGGGGGGCTACCCGCCCCCGGGCGTGCATGTGTCCCCGCCCCCTGGCACCCGGCAGGCGAACGGCCACGCCCCCTGGCGCCCGGCAGCCTCTAAAAGTTGGGGACCACTGGTCTAGATCATTCCTGAAAAGGATACTGGCTTGACAAGACCTGTCTTCTGCAAAACCGTGTTGACCGGCATTCATTATATTCTTATCCCCTAACTCTTTATTAATTGCATTCCATAGAAAATGTTCTATTACTTTGCCTAGGTTTGAGGTCAGGCTAAGCACATTTACCCTTTTTGCGTATTGGCACAGCTTTTGCACTACTGCAGTCTCCTGGAATCTCCTTGGTACTAAATTAGATTTATTAAAAATTAACATTGGTGGGCCAATAACCTTGGATTGGAAAGTAATTCATCATCTTCGTGTGGGACAAACACATCACCCTGCTTCTTTCCAAACACAGAACAGAAATATTTATTAAGTACGTCTGCCTTTTGTGAATCATTATTAACAATTTTGCTGTCTCCATTGAGCAATTGGCCTATATCTTACTCGGAGTTCACTTATTAGTAAAATGTAAAGACTCCTTATT
The DNA here is from genome assembly GCF_052426305.1 of Pelodiscus sinensis. Taxonomy (NCBI): domain Eukaryota; kingdom Metazoa; phylum Chordata; order Testudines; family Trionychidae; genus Pelodiscus; species Pelodiscus sinensis. The sequence goes on along the minus strand of NC_143076.1, from coordinate 5,025,833 downwards.
GTCCTTACCCCCGTCAGCCACAGGTTTTTCCATGATGTTATAAATTGTCTCGACTTCATAACACATATTTATTATCATCTACTTACTCCCTTTTCTGTTTGTTGTTGTGATGGAGTGTCTGCCCCGCACATCAATCCCCCAGTGACCTCAGAGTGAGACAATGGGAATTTATCACCCCTGTGCTGATCATCAGGCTGGCCGATAAGAGGAGTAAAGGAGGCAGTTACCCTGGCTCCCGCTGATTCTGGCTTCTGTTGCTACTGCAGCTGTGGTGGTGGACAGAGGCCTGGGCCCTTTAAACTGCAGCTGGAGCACTGTGCGGTGCACTCCATGTGGCTCTGAGGGCTGGGAGGATGCATGCTGCACTCTGGGAGGCTCTGAGACCTCCCTTCCCAGCCCCACCCCTTCTGCCTGAGGCCCCACCCCTTCTGGGGGCACAGAGTCAGGCTTACCCCACACACCTTGCCCAGGGGCCCAGCCAGGCTCTCGGCTCCCCTGCTGATCATTTTTACAAGCGCCACCTTGCTCTCTCCTGCCTCTCCATCTTCACTGGTGTCTCACTGCTTCCTTTGAATGGAAACATGACTCATGCTGATCTTTCCTACCCTCCTAGCCCTTCTCCCCTTCCTCTGTTCTATTGACATCACTGAAACCCTTCCCATAATTTGGGTGCCCGCTCTGTGGGATCCCTCTCTGCCCTTTTCCCCTCACAGCCAGGCCCCCCCCCCCCCGATTCCATATTTCCCTCTTTGTAACATTATTAAAAAACAGACACCCCCCCTCCCATCATGGTTCTGATTCTTGCCTTCGACTTGTCAAGCCTACCAACTGCAAGTCAAAGTAATATTCCTCTCCCTCTGCTTTAACTGCACCCTCTGTCACATCATCTTGCCCTCCCCATTCTAACCGGTCCTTTTTTGCATGTGGTCCATGCTCTGTCCTCTGAAGATAGGTTGTTGGAAGAGACCGTTCTCCCTTTGTTGTTAGCGAGTTAGTTGATTCTGTTTCCCTTTCAGTCTGTAAACTGGAGATGGCTTCTCCCAGGAGAAGCAGTAAGTGTGTATAGACACAGCTCTGCCATAAAGGATGGCTTTGCAGGGCACAGCAATTAATATTCAACCACAGAGCAGATACAGCACAGGCAACAGAAACCTCCCTCCATGTTCACCTCCTGTTAATGTGTCTGAACCTTACGCTGGAGAGATTACTGTCAGCAGAAGGGAAGAGGCTCATTTGGATGTTCTCCCGGGTGCAAATGCGCATGCTGTTTACACTGTGGACACTGGTCTACTAAGAAATGACCCCTTTTCCTGGGTACACAGCTGGAAATAAAGGGCCAGGCACCCTCACTGGGTTCATGTCTCTGCAAATGCCTCGGCAGATCGAGATGGTGGGGTTTTTTTGTTTTTTATTATTATTATTTTTATTTTTTATTTTTTATTTTTTATTTTTTTTAGGCTTCCTTTGAGAGTGAGATTTCCCCTAAACTCTGTGGGATATTTGTTCATTTGAAAGGGAGGAAGCCAAGAGAATCTGAATTGAGAGAGGAGGAGTAGAAATATAAGAACCAACAGGGCAGGTGAGGTAATATCTTTTATTGGACCAGTATCTGTTGGTGAAAGAGACAAGTTTTTGAGCTTCCACAGAACAGCTTTTCTACCTAAAGTAGAACAGATTGTTTAGCATCCGTAGTTAACACTCATTTCAAGGTGAAGTAGCCATTAACTTTTTCCTGACTTGTTACTGCTGCTGGAACTCTGCTATAGCTGGGTCTGTCCCAGCTGGGAATTTGAATGGTAGAAACGGGGACTGGGAATTATGACTTCTGAGTAGAATTTCCTGTGTGACTATTGATTTGCTTTGTTCAGCCTTGGGCCAGTCACTTCACCTCTGTGGACTTTGGTTTATCCACCTGTCAAATGATCATGTTTACTTGTCTCTCAAGGGGTTATGAGAACTTGATTGTGATACACAGTAATGCCAGATGATACTATTAAAAATTGGAGCAAAGACAGAAATGTGAAAAGACTTAACTCTGGTTCCCTTGTTGTAGTCATGGCATCAGAAAATGGGTTTTATTCTGCTCTCACTTATGCAGGTGTGAATCACAAGCAGTTCTGATTAAGTCAGTTGAGGTGCACAGGTTTAAAGTGAGAGGCAATTCAGGGCCAACAACAGGCTTTTGGGATATAAATACTTAGTCTATCTAGTAAAAGGAGTACTGTCCCTTTAAGACTGTATTGTTCAGCAGAGGAATATTCAGGTAGGAAGTTTAAACTAGCAAAATTGTGCTCCTCTAGTAATTGGAAGTTTGCTTCCAAACAATCAATAACAAATGTCATAAAGTACCAATCTATTCAGAGAATTAATTGGAGATACTTAGAAGAAATTAATAATGAATGTTCAAGTGATAGTTCCTTTTTAACCTTGCAAGAATATTAAGACAAAGTAAACATCAGAGGAATTACAGCAAAGCAGACAAACTCTGTGGGAAAATTAAGTATGCAAACTAGAGAGAGAGCTGCATAAATCTGCATGTTATTAATGGAAGATGTTTCCTGAAATTACCATACAAGCTGAATATTAAGCACAATAAACATAAAACCATAACAAAGAGCTGCTACATTGAGAAGAAAGATGTTACAATGTGTAGGGAGAGAAACTATTGCAGTCATCCTTCAAGTGACACTAACTTTTCATGCTATATTAATATATGTGAAGGTGCACAGCACTTAGTGAGATATGCAGTGTCTGCCGAACTGTACACTCGGCAGGAAATATCTGTGTCAAATCAGGACTAGAATAATGGGCAAAAATCCATTACAATTCTATAAGATCACATAACTATTGTTCATCATCCTTTAAAATCTTACCCTGGTTATAGAATTCTATAGGATAGAACAAAAATTTGCTTGTTTTTAAACTACATACATTTTACAGAGCAATTTCTATAGGACCCTGACTAGTTTAATTCCTGTATACAGAACTTGTGGATACGTTTAAAAATATATGCATAGAGTCATCTTGGATTATAACAATCTAACAACAGAAGCACATATGATGATATTCAAAGTCAAGACTAAGACTGGGAAATGTGCCCATAATTGGTCCTTTTGGGTTTAAATCCTTGAGGTGCTAAGCAACTTCAGATCTGTTTATGTTAGGGGGAGTTCAGGCTTTCAGTACCTCTCAGAAATGAACCCTTTGCAATTTGGTATTTCAGCATCTAAAAACCTCCTACATATCCCTGCACTGTTCAAATAGTGGAAGTGATTGACTCATAATATGAGCTAATCCTTTGCCACATCCAAGAAATGGTGTAAAATGTGTTTTTTAGAACTCATTAAATTTTAAACACCGAATCAATTCTCATATTCTCTCTCATGCTGCTGCATGTGCATGTATACTTGTAGCAGATCAGTTTCTTGTGCTTTTAACATCAAAGAAATGACTTCAGAACTGACTTAAAAATCTGATATCTGCTGCAAATGCTCAAAACCCAAGGGACTGAATAAAACAAGCAAGATATATAAGAAAGAAGGACAGCAGGGCTTGCTTGGGGTAAATTCTGACATCATTACTCAGGCAAAACTCCCACTGAGGAGGACGGCTCTGACTTCAGGAAGGAGCCATATGCTCTTACACTCCAGTTGAGATGAGTGAATAATTTGCAGTAAACACACTTGACACACTAACTTCTCTCTCTATGGATGAATTATAAACAAACAAACAATAGCTTCTCAAGTGATGAAATTCTCTGCTGTGCAGAAGACTGGCACAAGAGCAATGCACCTTTTCATGTCCCATGTAAGTTCTACTTGAAGGGCTTCACTGATGCACATGTCTTGTGCTGGCCCTCTCCACTAGGGTGAATTTCACCCTGCTTGGAATTATTTTACTCCATGATTTCTGCAAAGGATGGTTGATGAGTAAAATAATTGCAGTCAGTTGGGAATACTAGAGGGAAATGAGAGGTTATGATTATGATTAGACACCTAAATCCCATAGTATTGTTTCCATTCCTTTAAAAGAAGGAAGTAACTCTCTAAATTGGATTTCTGGTGTGGCTTCAGAAATGTGACTATTCAGTCATCACTATTCAGGAATGTTCTGCAATATTTACTTAAAATTTCACTGTTAGTGAATTTGGGGCTAGCACACCCAGACTGTGAACACAAAAGGAACTTCAATATAACAATAGCTGTATGATGATCGCAATGCAAAGGTATTTGCTTGGCCTTTTAGACTTTCATGTCCTCATGTCATTTAAAAGGCTTCAGTTAACAATCCCTGAGGCTATGTCTAGACTATGTTATGTTATGTTGGGAAAACGGCCATTTTTCTGACAAAACTTGAGTTACATTCACACTGCAAGCGCATTCTTTCGACAGTACATGGAAAGAACAGAGAGCTTTTTGTGCAATTGGTAATCCTCATGCTATGAGGAAGAAGCCTTTTTCTGAAAGAGCTCTTTCGCAAAAAAGCGTGTGTAGACGGGGAAGAGGAAGAAGCACAGGTGTTTTCTGTCCATTCTGTCCATAGCATTCTGTCCATAGAAATCACTGCTTACATGCGAGATTGCCTGGATGCTATCTTTCAAAAAAGCAAATCGCTTTTTCGATGAGCTTTTGCAGTGTGGATTCTCTTTCACAAGAAGTTTTTTCTGAAAATCTCTTCCAAAAAAAGCTTCTTGCAAAAGAAGCCTGTAGTCTAGATGTAGCTGGAATCTGAATTTTCCATTATGGAAAAGCATAGCTCAGACTCTATGGGGACAAATACTGTATCTGAGGTTTGATTTAACATGTTGGAAAATTCTCTTTCTCTTTGTAGATTTGATCCTGAAAGCACATGCATAGTTCCATCTTTGAATCTGAAAGAGAAACTGATTCATGTGTCTTTGAATGTTACATATGTTAATTCCCACTGCACACAGAGAGAATTTTGGCCAGCTAATTACACAATAGATGTGTCCTGGTTTTGAAAAAAATAATCAAAATCAAATTAACAACCACATGGATCATTTCCTTGTACATTAGGTGGGCAATAAAATAAGTGTATGTTAATCCTATGGGATTTAGGAATACATTGTGGGAGCCCCAGGGTGAGATGTTTGGTCATGTATCCATGTTTTCTTCTTTCCCTGTGTACTTACTCTCATTTGTTTCAGCTTTCATTTACCTTCTGCCAGGGAGCTGCTGATTTCCAACATCTCTTCCTCCCAAGCCCCCACCCCTGTGCCTTTGGCCAGCTTGATTTACTCTGTCCTTCTGAGAAGGGGGTGAGCCCACATGTCTGCGCTAATAAAAATCTTGTCTGTCTTCCTTAACAAAAATCAAATGTTCCAAGAATGTGAATCCTGTTACAGAAGGAAAATCAGAGCCAGTGTGTGCATATGCCCTAGGGACATATGATGGATTACATCAAGAGAATATTTATTATATGCAGCATCATTAAGTTATCACATAAATTGTGCTTACGTTGCAATGCTAGATGTTTAATTGGTATCATGCCAGCAGATGCTGCAGGCCAGCAATTGCTTCACTCTGAGACACTTATGTTGCATGAAAGGGAACTGGCAGCAGCCGTCCTAGTGGGGAAACATTTGTAGTAATGGCTGATTTTCCTGCTGAAGAGTCCATCAGCAATAGGACTATGGGCTGCTAGTGGAAGGCTAGTAGCTAACTCTGGGACATGTATAAGGATTTCCTGCCTTCCTAGGACTGCCACTGACTTATTCTGTGTCAGATTCTGCCCCCTGTTATTTAGAATTGGACATCTACCTAGACTTGTTCAGGTCCTTAAGGAGAGCCTCAGGGCTAGGGGCTGGGGATGGAGGGATGCAGGAGCCAGGGTTAGGGGGTGAGGAGGGGCTCTGGGCACGAGACTGTGTCGGGGGGATGCATGGGGGGAGAGGGAGGGCCAAAGTGCCCCCTACCAGATTCATATCAGAGCTGCTTGCTCTTCCCCTTCCTGTTCCTGTCACAGAGAGCAAGAGCAAAGTGCACAACTCTTCTGCCCCCTGCACTCCCCAGCTAGAGTAAGGAATGCAAGAAACTTCCCCTCACTCCCCGACAAAGGGCAACAACCAGCAATGTCCATGTATGAATCTGGCAGGGAGGGAGCTTCAGCCACCTTCCCTAAAGGGCACCTGAACAGTAGGAGGCTTGGGGCTGGGGCAGTACCAGACAGGAGAGCACCGCCCCAGCTAGCCCCTTCCTTCTGCCTGGTGATTCTGTCTCTTTTATATGGTTTTCTGAGACGCAATCCCATTCCAGGCACATCCTGTTTTCCTAGCTTGACCAAACCCTTACATTGTTTTAAGTTATGATAACAGGAAGCGGTGCACTGAATTTGGTGGTCCTATCTCTTACCATTTTGGAGGAGTTCTTGAACAAACAGGTGAGCAAACAGACAAATGCTCTCCAATATATAGTACTAGCAGATGACCGGGCACAGTCATTTTGCATAGATTACACTTATAGAAAAGGTCAAGAAATTACATATATGTAATAAAAAAGTTTCTAGCAATGTGCATGCAAAAGGGAAGTAAAAGAACAGTTTAACATTTGTAGGATTTCAACTTCAAATATTATTTCTTTTTTTTAATTATTACCATACACAGTAAATTTGAGTCAGAAACTCATAAAGCTTTCATTACACTTTCCGTAACTAATTTGAATTATTTTGTGATTTGTAACAATAAATGTTTTCTTTGCATTACAATCACAGTTGAATAGGTGATTCTATTCTAATTTTGTTAGCCAATATTTTTATGAACTCTAATCATAATAGTCGTCTGATGAAAAACAAAAATAATTATTTAAATCGTTCACTTAGCGTATTCTGGTGTAAGAAGTAGTGCATATGTAATTACCAGGCGGTGGGTTTGAACCTGGGACATCCAGAGCTTACTGTAAGAGCCTCTACTGTCTGAGTTAAAAGCCAGCTACATCTTAACTTAGGTTGAAGAGCTCCTTTGTCCATATTTCTCTCTCTAAGTGGTTTAAGTGCCACTACATAGGACAGTGAACCACTGTAGGTATGTGGGTTACAAATTCAGCTAATTTAAGTGGTAGAATTTTTTATTCAAAAAATCTTGTGATCTTAGGGGCAGGTTGTTTCATCTCTTGTGTTAGTTTCCTTATGTATGCAATGAAGATACAGTAAAACTCCAATAGTCCAGCACTCCTGATAGTCTGGCATCAAAATGGCAAGAGCCTAGTGAGTGAGCTTTGGCAAAAAATGAGTCACAAGGTAACAGCGGCAGCAGCTGAACGGAGCGAAAAGGGTAAAAAAGGGTTTAAAAAAACCTAAAACATTACAGTATACTGTATACAGTATGTACAATAAAAAAGGTTAAGAACACTTTATATACAGTATATACATAACCAGCTTATAGTATCTCCTGATACTCCGGCATATCTGATAATCCGGCACCACCTAGGTCCCATAGGTTCTGGATTATCGGAAGTCTACTGTATTAATACTTACCTATTAGTATTGTTTTGGAGATGATGTCATTCATACAGACTTGCAAAAGTTCACACACCATAACAAGTAACTACTATGGGTGAGCAAATAAGAAGAAAAAAGTTTGATAAAATTTTAAGTAGCTATAGGGTATAAACCAATGTTATTTGTGACCATTTTACAAGGCTACAGTGAAATCCTTAAAGTGGCATAAAGCTCAGGATCTCTCCTCCAACAAACAACCACCCTTTAACAGAGAATTTTAAAGTACCCTGAATTTTTGCAGGACTGTAATGTTTGAGTTCTGGTTTAAAAAAAAAATTCTAGAAAACTGGCTTTTGCTAGAATTTTGAGATGGCCAGTTTCAGTGTAATGCTTTACTGCAGTCTCCACTAAAATATTACTTTAAAAAAGCTTGTAATCTTTGTGATCCTGACAGACCCAGCTGACTTGTCTTCCATACAAGTACAATCTGCTGACTAAGCATTATCTGTATGATTCCTAGTCATATTTCACTTTTCCTTCTTCCTATCTGAGGACAAAAGCTTTACTGAAATTCTCAAGGGGTTAAATGGATTTGGACTTATTTTCTACCGATCACCTTTCTGTAAAGCTACATTATTCACCTACTATCATCCTCTTATTTATCATGTGCAAATGGTATTTTTCAGTGGATGCTCGGTGTGAGGTATCTGACAATACAACTATCACACTCATGAATTACTTCTCCAACACTGTTCTTAATAGAAGAGATTGGGTTAAATCGATCCTCAGTGCAACTCTAACTTTGTGATGGAGTTACCACAGAGTCTGCACAGGAAATTGAGTTCAAGGGGACACGTTCAACTCTCCTACATGAATAATAGAGTAGGTCTGCTTCTCTTCTCACCCCATTGTAAATTCCACTGACTTAATTGGAGTGACTCCTGATTTAAATCCGTGTGAATGAATGGGGAAGCCTGTTGTGGTGCCTACTAGGAACTCAATGCACAGAATGTTTGCAGGACTTACCCTTTGTTCTCACATAAGAGAACATTTCTGCCACACTGTGGTTTTGTTTGTTTTGGAGGTCTGGCAGATATGTCTAGTGGATGTATGAAAAGGCTAAGTTCTATCCTGATGCTTCTACTACTCAAAAAGCTCTTGCATTTGGTAAAAGCACTTTGAGTTGAAACTGACATGTTCCCATAGAAATATTTTTGTAAGGGGGGAAATTGATCAAAAATGTCAAGCAGTGCTATTGCTGGGAAAGCTTATTTTGTCCTTGCAAAAGAATAACCACAGAGATTCTGAGATCTGGCTGTTCATCCCCGTCTTTAGCCACAATGATCCGGTGACATACTTGGAATATTCAAATGAAAACAATGTTTATTAAAGTCCCTTTTTAAATTTAAAATCTCCCAATATACATATATCTCAAAATAGCACATGGAAATGTCACTGAGGGATTGTGCTGACCAAGTACAGAAGCTCTGCTCTTCTTGATTGATGGCTTTGCATCCATCCGTTGATGGTAATGAGGCCTTGTGTGACACAGCTTGCCTGTCTGCTGTCCATACTGTATTTGTTACTGTGAATGTTATGCAAGTAAAAAGCCATTTAATTAAATATATTGCAAAGAAGTACACAGCAAATGTCTGGTTTCTGATATGATCATTTATAACTGATATTAAATCTCCACAATATGCAGTTTTCTCTATTAAATTACTAGTATCATTTTCATTCTTTAAATATATATTAAAAACAAAACTTAACCAAATTAAGGCTTGACTGAGCTATTTGGAAAATATTTTCGGCTTTGTGCATTTTTAGAAAGAATAATTTTCAGACACCATTATAATTGATTAAACAGGAAATTAATCTGTGGATACATTGTATTAAGCATGAATAGATTTAATTTCTCCTGTCACAGATTTAATAATGAGTTTGAAATATGACAGCATTAATGATATTAAAGAAAATAACCTAGACGAGGGTGAGTAAGTATTTGCCATGCCTGGAATTTGTGAGGGGGGGTGGGATACCGATGGAGAGATGTTAGGTCTCTTAATGACTCAGAAATATGCAATAACATAAGGTAGAAGTTTCAATAGCTACTGCATTAAAACTAATAATTCAGTTCTCCTCATGGAAAAACATCCCTTCCTAATAAATCATTTTTGAATGGCACCTTGGAAGCCCATAGATGTTGGAGTCAATGGAAAACTGAATAAGGTCAATTTGCCGGGGACGTCAGGGGGACGGTGATTGTAACATTTCTGTTTGTCTCAGACAATCTAGGGGTAATAGTGGTTTATGCTGGCACTACTAGGGATACGTCTACACTGCACAGTTGTTCTGAAATAGCTTATTTTGAAATATCAGGTCTACATTGCAGGGAAGCCTCAAAATTAGTCCAAGGCAGCTTTCCCTAGTGTAGACGTGCTATCTCGATTTAGAGCTCCAGGAAGAATAACTTAGAATGGCCCTGGTGAGGGTCTATTTCAAAATAGCAGCAGTGGAGCAGCTACACGTGCCTTATTTCAAAATAGCTATTTTGGAATTGTTGTTATTTCTCGTAGAATGAGGTTTACAGAAGTCAGAATACGTCATCCGTTATTTTGAAATAATTAATGGACGTTGTTCTGAAATAACTTTGCTGTGTAGATACACCCTAAGAGTGCTGTTGAAATTCTTGAATGCCACACTTGAGTGAGGAAGTAAATAGCCTGTCTTGGGCCCTGAGCACTGAGACAATAAATTTGCCAAACTGGTATGTAACTTTTTATTCGTCAAGGCTATTATACCAATACTGAGAACGGTTAGGTATTGGGAAGGCAAATCCATAGCTTTACAAGAGGATCAGATGGCAATGAGAGGGAAGGAATGTATTCATTTGTGGCATATCTATTCCTATGGTGCCATAGACATATATGGTGCTTTGCAGACAAACATCTTCAAATATTTCAGAGGGGTGATCATGTTAGTCTGTAAGGGCATGTCTACACAGCAGGGCTAAAGTCAAATTGAGCCACACAACTTCAGCTACATCAATTATGTAGCTTATGTTTAAATAGCTTAATTTACCTTTTGGTCCTGACTGCACAGCAGGAAGTCAAAGGAAGAACACTCTTCATTGACTTCCCTTACTCCTTGAAAAATGAGGGTTACAGGCGTGGGAGTAAAGTCCTCCAGCTCGACACTATTTTGAAATGATGACTTGCTGTGTAGACACGCTTTTCGGCTACATCTAGACTACAAGTCTCTTTTGAAAGACACCGTCTAGACTACAAGCAGATTTTTCGAAAAAGCAAGCCGCTTTTTCAGAAGAGCATCTAGATGCTCTCTTTCGAAAAAGCACAGTTGGCATTCAATTGAGCCTTTTTTCAAAAGAGTACTTTCAAAAAAAGTCATTATTCCTCGTAAAATGAGGTTTACTGCGATCAAAAAACCTGCCGCTTTCTTTCAATTTACTTTCGAAAGAACACGGCACCAGTCTATAGATGCAGGTGAAGTTTTTTTCAAAAAAATCCTGTAGTCTAAACACACCCTTTATTTCAGAACTAGCCAATTAGCCCATCATAAGACAGGCTTTTCAGGTCTCTCCTCCAGGTCGGTGTTCTCTCCTGAGCCTCTGGTGTCTCGTGCTGTGTCTCCTCCTCCTCCTGTCTCCCCCTCTCTCTTTCTCAGCTCTCCTCCGCCTCCTGCCTCTCACTCGGGGGACCGCGGAGCCCAAACAGCCATTTGGGCACCATGCTCCCCGTGCTGCATGGGGAGCTCGGAGCCCAAATGGTTGCTTGCTCCACTTGCTACCACGCAGCGGCTAGGCTGAGCGGCGCAGAAGTCAGCCGAGCCCCACTGCGGGAGGCAAAGGGGGGTGGGGGGGGGTGACGTTCACGACCGGGGAGCAGGACCTGGAGCCGCAGTCACACTGCGTGTTACTGCCCCGCCCCTCCCTTCCGCTCCCGCTGTGGCACTCGGCTGACTTCTGCACCGCGCTGTGGGGGAGCAAGCGGCGCAAGCAGCTGTTTGGGCCCCATGCAGCACTCCCATGCTGCATGGGAAGCGCGGTGTCCAAACAACCGCTTGCTCCTCCGTGGCGGCCCGGCTGAGCGGTGCAGAAGTCAGCCGAGCGCCACGGTGGGAGGCAAAAGACGAGACTCAGGCAACAGCACCGCCCAGAGGGAACAGCCAGCATTTCAGTGTTACAGGGTCACAGACGTTGGGCCCCTATCTATCTATCTATCTATCTATCTATCTATCTATCTATCTATCTATCTATCTATCCTCACCCACCCCCTCTATCTATCTATCTATCTATCTATCTATCTATCTATCTATCTATCTATCTATCCTCACCCACCCCCTCTATCTATCTATCTATCTATCTATCTATCTATCTATCTATCTATCTATCTATCTATCTATCCTCACCCACCCCCTCTATCTATCTATCTATCTATCTATCTATCTATCTATCTATCTATCTATCCTCACCCACCCCCTCTATCTATCTATCTATCTATCTATCTATCTATCTATCTATCTATCTATCTATCCTCACCCACCCCCTCTATCTATCTATCTATCTATCTATCTATCTATCTATCTATCTATCTATCTATCTATCTATCTATCCTCACCCACCCCCTCTATCTATCTATCTATCTATCTATCTATCTATCTATCTATCTATCTATCTATCTATCTATCTATCCTCACCCACCCCCTCTATCTATCTATCTATCTATCTATCTATCTATCTATCTATCTATCTATCTATCTATCCGATAACATCAGAATAGCGCTGCTGTGTAGACATATCCTTACTGAATAACCTTAAAAAACCCTAAGGTGCTGCAAGTCTACTGGTTGTTATGTTTACACAGCAAAGTTATTTCGAAATAACTTTACCAGCGTCTACACAGCCAAACCGCTACTTTGAAATGAAATGAAACTAGCAGAGGGCTTATTAAGAAATTGGTAAACCTCATTCCATGAGGAATAGCGCCAGTTTTAAAATGGCTATTCTAAATAAGTGCTGTATAGATGCTTATTTCGAAATAGGGGGCCTCCAGCCCCCTATTAAAATTTTCTGGGCACAACCAAGAAAATTCCTCTCCCTCCCCCACTCCCCGGAGCCCTTAAAGGGGTAGACTCTGGCCACAGTGCCTGTGCCAGTTCCAAGCCTGCCAGCCCTGAGCCAGTAGTCGCTGCACCTGGCACAGTGGCTCCAGCATGAGCCAGGCAGCCAGTGCCAGCCAGCCCTCCACCACTCTCCAGGGCCAGTCTGCCAGCTCCCCGGAGCCTGCCAGGTGCTGGAAAAGGTCCAGTGCGGAGATCAGGGACCTAATTCAGGTTTGGGGGATGCCTCCAACATCCATGATCTCTGCACTAAATGGAGGAATGGAACCGTCTACAGGCGGATGGCTGCCGGCCTGGCCACCAAAGCTCATGTGTGAACCCAGGAGCAGGTTCGCATGAAAATAAAGGAGCTGCGACAGGCAATGCTAGGGCCACAGGGGGCAGCTCCCAACCGGGGCAGACCCAGACCACTGCCCCTATTTTGATGCCATGGACAGCATCCTGGGGGGCAAGATGGTCTGTGCCCCTCAGGTGGTCATCGACCTTGAGGCAGAGCCCCTGCTGCCTCCCCAGCTACAGCTGCTCCTCCCGCTTCTTCCTCCCCACCCTCCTCACCCCCGCCAGGGACACCGAGACCCTGTATCTGTGGTGCTGGGAGACAGTTGGGCCAGCGGGACCCCCTGCCCTAAGCTTCTCCTTCCCCTTGCCTCCCCCTGCCATCTCTCTCCTCCCAGGTTACCCCTCCCCTCTTCCATCCTCCCTTCTCTCTTCTCCCACCTTCTTTCCCCAGTCTCACCTCAGTTTCATTTCCCCCCCCCTCCGCACGCACACTCCAGTTTTGATCAACAAAGAGGCTTTGTGTAATGAACACGTGTCTCTTATTGTACAGCAGGAAGGGGGGTTAGGGAGCAATAAGTGGAAGGACGTGAGGGAGGAATGAGGCACAAGCCCCCAGTGGGGCCGACCAGGGAGACTGTGACTGCTTGCAGAACGTGCTGCCAGGCTCACAGCAACACGTACAGGAGAAGCACTAGAGTGCCCAGAGGCAGCTCCAGCTCCATGCTTCAGAGTGCTGTGGTGTCCTGAGTGAGGGCAACCAGAGCATACAGAGAAAAAAATGCTTTGCTGTTCCTCAGCGAGGTAGGCAAGCAAGCAGGGAAACCTTAGAACCAGCTGTCCAGGGGGGTCCCTTTAAACACAGGTCTTAGATACCTTGTGTGGCTGCTGCCTGAGGCTAACGACTGACCTGATGCCCTGCCAGAACCGGTTCCGGCAGGCCTTAAATGCGATTGAGCATGCTATCAATGTGGACGCGCTATTTTGAAATAGCAAAACGCTATTTCAAAATGCATTTTGCGTCTAGATGCGTTATTTCAAAATATCTTATTTCAAAATAGTTATTTCGAAATAATGCTGTAGTGTAGACATACCCTTAGAGATTAACAAAAAATATAGCTGGTTGTGCCCACAAAAACTCATGATACCATCTTCATTTTTGTTAGTCTCTAAGGTGCTACAAGACTATTTGTTGTCTTCAAATATGTTCACTAAATAAGGTACAATGCAATATGATGTCAGACAATTTCAGATATAGATGAAGCAGGTTCACAGGGAGAGGTACAAAGGGGGTAATGGGACAGCAAAGCAGAGACAATGGAAGAACATAACCTGCTGGCAATTCTGTCATTTTATCTCCATCTAAAGAAATCCAGATGCCAATTTCTCACCCTAATCTCAAAATAAAATAATTCTCTCCATGGAATTGTGCAAACTTCCCCCTCCCCCACTCTCAGCAGCCTGGGCTGTGTAACCAAGACCAAGGTAATGAAAGCCCGGGTCTCATCAGTAAAGAGTGATCTATAGAATCCAGCTGCTAAGGTGACGGCCCATCAGCTGCAGTGATTCATTGCACTCTCTGAACTGCAGACATTAAAAATAATGGGAGAATGTCACAGCAGAAGTTAGCTATCATTGCACTGGCAATAAAGCTCAGAGACGGAAAGGGCTCTTCATTCTTCTTTAAAAGTCACAGATCTGGAGATTCCGTGCTGGGTTGGGGATGCTTTTCCAGCACAGCTCACACAGTACATACCTAATCCAAAGCCCAGTTGACGATTGCCTTCTATGGGCTCCGGATCACACCTTTGTGTGTGTGTGTCTGCCCCGCAAGTGAGAGCATGCTTCCCTACAGGGGTGGCAAACACACACTAGTTCTGCTTGAGCTACCACCTTAAGATAGCAGTGTGACGGCTGTGGCATGGCAGTGGCACAGCCTAACTTTTTGACTACATGCTCACCCAACCCCAAGGTCCAAGCTCAGATGACTAGCCCATGCAACTGCTCAGCCTTAACAGCCACCCTCTGAGTTGGTGCATGTGGCTAGGGCTACTCTGCAGGCTTCTTTCGGAAGAAGCTTTTCCCGAAGAGATCTTCTGAAAAAACGTCTTTCAAAAGAGAACGTTTACACTGCAAAAGCACAATTTGCTTTTTTGACAGATAGCGACCATTCAGTGTGGACGCTATCTCACATGTAAACTGATTACTGGGGTGGAATGGCCACCAGGGCACCTGTGCTTTTTCCTCTTTCCTCTTCTTGTGAAAGAACTCCTTTTTCCCCGTCCACACACGCCTTTTTCCTAAAGAGCTCTTTTGGAAAAAGGCTTCTTCCTCGTAGAAAGAGGTTTACCAATGTCAAAAAAATCCTTCAGTTCTTTCATTTTTTTTTTTTGAAAGAAAGTGACTTCAGTGGACATAACTGAAGTTTTTTTCTTAAAAATCTCTGTAGTGTAGACATACCCTGTCTGTCTACATGCTTCTAGACATGCTTCTAGGTTCACTGTAAACATACCCCGCATGCCACTCTGACTGTCCCTGAAAAAGTTGAAGCACAACGGGATGGAAACTACCTTCCCAGCCGATGTGGCTTGAGAATAAACGAGGGGGCTACATTTTCATGAACACCTAAATCCTGTTTTCAGAAGTGATTTAGGGCAGTGGTTCTCAACCTTCCCAGACTACTGGACTCCTTTCAGGAGTCTGATTTGTCTTGCATATCCCACATTTCACCTTACTTATGAACTACTTGCTTACAAAAATCAGACATAAAAATACAAAAGTGTCATAGCGTACTATTTCTGAAAAACGGCAGACTTTGTCATTTTTACCGTAGAATCATAAAATAAATCGATTGCAATATAAATACTGTACTTACATTTCAGCGTGATACTTGAATCTGCTTTTTATTTGTGAGCTTTGCTTGTAGCCTGCTCTCTAGGCAGCAAAGCTGAAGCATGTAACTTAGCTTCACAAGGCCCCTTATGGGATGGGATCCTGGGCAACTGTCCTGATTGCTACACCCTGATGTAGGCCCTGCACTAGTCATCCTCTAAAGCAATCTCATGACTACCCTGGGGATAACTTCTCCCAGGTTGAGAAACACCATCCTGGTGAGTTGAGTACCCTCTGGAAAACCTTTTCCTAACCACAGGGAACCACTGACTTAGGCCAGGTCTATGCTATGGGGTAAAGTCAAACTATGGTCCACAACTTCAGCTATGAGAATAGCATAGCTGGGGTCAATGTAACTTAGGTCGAATTACTGTGGAGTCACTGTGGGAGATCAACGAGAGAATCTTTCCCCTTGACTTCGTTTATTTCTCACCAACCGGTGGAGTACTGGGTCAATGGAGGTGCCATCAATGGTTCATTTAACAGGTCGTTATTAGACCCACTTAATCAAATTCCATGAGATCGATCTCCAGAGTGTCAATATTGGGGTTAATGAAGATACGCCCTTAAGGGGCAGCAAATGACAGTTCCTTAGCAAATGTCTAAGTCAGTTTGGATAATATCATCAAGGCTCCTGAATCCTCCTATGAGGGGAGAGATGTTAACTAGCTGCTTCACCTTACTTACACTAAGCAATCTTTTCCAGTTGTATTTAGCTGTAATTCTAAGAACATTTTCCAGACCTGAAGAACGCCGTGGAGCTTGAAGGTGGTTCTCTCATCAGTAGAAGTTGGTACAATAAAAGATATCTGGTCTCTGCAATACAATACTGACTAATGCAAAGAAGAGTGCATGACAGTCTTTGGGAGCCAGTTGCCAAATGATGCACCCTGGATCCTTCTCCTCTTATGACAGAGGTGCTGCCCTTGGTAATCAATTGGTGGGTTACTCTGCTGGAAAAGGCAGAACAAGGAAATGAACAGCTTTGACCATGTTTTACATGCTACTGCTGCTTCCCTTATGACCTCACCAGAGCACCTAATGTGTCTGTAAACATGGGGCTGACCCTCGGTTTGTTAATTAATGGCTTTGCTTGATCTGAGTAGCTGGCCTCCTGCTTGTCAGGTCAGATAGTCTGTAATATCTCGCAAAAAAGAACTGCCTTTCTAATGAACTGCTTAGAATAAGTACCAATTAAAGCATTAAACAAGCTCTGCTCAGGAACCAGCCAGACAGTTCACATTGCTGGTTTTTAAATTAGGAACAGCATCCAAAAAAGCCATTATCGGGTTGCATTTTGAGCTCAGTGCTTCTGCTCCTTTTTGCAACAGAAAAAACCCAATAGTATCTCAGGGAGAGGATGTTTGGACCCACAATCAGTGTAAATTTGAATGGCTTCATTATGGAACATATACTGATCTAAAACACCAGCTTGAGGTCAGGCATAAGGTATCAGAGATTAGAGGAGAGGACTGGGAGCTAGAATGTCTAAGTGTTTTCTCGCTTTATGGCCTCATGAAAGTCTCATAAAAGCCGAGTATGTCAGGACAGATGTCTATAAAATGGGCTCAGTAGTGCTAGCTTGTTTCCCTGGGCAGAGAATTAATGTCAATAAAGTCCTGAGATGAAGGATGCTATCAACATGGAAAATAATATTATGTCTAATAAAACACTTTTCATCTATAGATGTCAAAGTACTGTTCAAAATAAGGTGAGCACCATGACTTCCATATCTAAGACTGAAAAACTGAGGCATGGAGAGGGGAAGCAACTTGCTCAAGGTTACAAAGTGGGTTATAAGCACAGCAGTGAATAGATCCTTGGTCTCTGGACTCCAAGGGTACGTCTACAGAGCGGGGCTATTTCGGGATACTGGAAGTATCCTAAAATAGCTACCCTGCATCTTTTGAGTGAACCTGCTATTTTGAGATGGGTCTCAAAATAGCAAATGCACTGTTTCGGCATCCCTGTAATCCTCGTTCCATGAGGGTTAAGGGATGTCTCCAAATAGCACATTATTTTAAAATTTGGTGCTGTGTAGACATGCCAAATTTTGAAATATGCTCTTCTGAAATTCAGTCAAAATAAGATACGCAATTTGTGTAGCTGAAATTGCATTTCTTATTTCAAGTTTAGGGTGCTGTGCAGATGCACCCCAAGTCTAGTGCTAAATCTGGGTCATGTACAGGGCTGAAACTAAATTACACTATTAGATAATTTAATAGTGGGAGGGACAGCTCAGTGGCTTGAGCATTGGCCTGCTAAACCCAGGGTTGTCAGTTCAATCCTTGTGGAGGCGATTTGGGGCAAAAATTTATCGGAGATGGTACTTGGTCCTGCCGTGAAGGCAGGGAACTAGACTCAATGACCTTTCAAGGTCCCTTCCAGTTCTGGGAGATAGGCAATCTTTATTTATTTATAGATATTTAGGGTTAGAAAGGGCCTCAAGGGGCCATCTATACAGCTATGTGGAATACTTGGAAAAATTCCTAAGCCCCACCTGGGTTTGCATTTCATTACAGGCTCAGCGCTCTGACCAGGTTCACTAGAACATTGGCTGAAGTTCATTAC